>NC_069077.1:126924455-128124455 GCF_025698485.1 Gossypium arboreum
GTCATGCGAGAGCCTCGGTACCATCGGCAACCTAGGCCCTTGGTCGTGCGGGAGCCTCGGGTACCATCGGCACCTAGGCCCTTGGTCGTACGGGAGCCTCGAGCACCATCGGTACCTTGGCCCTTGGTCGTGCGGGAGCCTCGGGCACCATCGACACCTTGGCCCTTGGTCGTGCGGGAGCCTCGGGCACCATCGGGACCTTGCTGCTTGAATGTGCGGGAGCCTTGGGCACCATCGGCAACCTAGGCCCTTGGTCGTACAGGAGCCTCGGGCACCATCGGCAACCTAGGCCCCTGGTCGTGCGGGAGCCTCAAGTATCATCGGCAACCTAGGCCCTTGGTCGTGCGGGAGCCTCGGTCACCATTGGCACCTAGGCCCTTGGTCGTGAGGGAGCCTCGGACACCATCGGTAACCTAGGCCCTTGGTCGTGCGGGAGCTACGGGCACCATCGGTAACCTAGGCCCCTGGTCGTGCGAGAGCCTCGGTACCATTGGCAACCTAGGCCCTTGGTCGTGCGAGAGCCTCAGGCACCATCGGCACCTAGGCCCTTGGTCGTGCGGCAGCCTCGGGCACCATCGGCAACCTAGGCCCCTGGTCGTGCGGGAGCCTCAGCCACCATCAGCACCTTGGTGCTTGGATGTGCGGGTGCCTCGAGCAGCAGGGGCACCCTGGTGCCTCGGATGTACGGGCTAAAGAAAAGTGTCCCCGTTTTAGACATACCAATGTTGCCTAGTAGCAGATTGACGAAGTTTTTTTAGCTCTTTAAGGGATAGAAATCTGCTGCCCCCTGATGTGGGCCCCCTCGAACCCGATGTAGGGTGCGTCCGTAGCCCCCACGAGGGTCGGATAATCTCGCAATGACTCACCAACGATGGTGGGTCGATCACCGGCGCTAGTGGCCGGGGTGATGATTTTTCGGCCGGTCAAGCCCATGCCCATAGAAATGTAGCCAACGACTCCAAGACCAAGTTCCCTATATCGGGCAAAGATCTCTTGGGGTGGCTTATGCATTGCTATGGGCTCGAGCTTGGCTTGCCCATCCTCCCCCGTCATGTTAGGGACGCCTTGTGCCTTCCAAGTCGGCAACCCATCGGCACCTTGGCCTTGCCAAGGCCTTGCTCGATTCGAAGTTGCCGTGACCCCAGCATCAAGTCCCTTTACGGCAACGGCTCACTGGGGGGCGTAAGTTGAGTTTGTAGGCTCGGTCTTGGCTCGACCAAGTCCCAATGGGATTTTGTCCCTCGTAGTTCTCATGCCAAGCGTTTGTGGTGTGCCCTCGTTTCATTGTTCCTTCCGCTCCCTTCCCAATACAGTGGTTGGGTGGCTTGTTGGCCTGTGTACATGGGTGCTACTACTAGTACGCAATGGGCATATGAGTGGTGTTTTGGTTGTATGTATTGGCAGGCTCCATACTACCCGCATCAAACTGTCGAGCCACACTCCTCTTCATTGACTCCCCTTGTTCTAATTGAACCCAAAGGGTGCGATCGGGATCCTCTGTTGCGTACCTAAGCCAGATGGAATTATGGATGTGTTGCTGTCCCTTCTTCATCTCGTGCCCTTTAGGGTGCGTGGTGGACCACAATCATGCCCTGTGTCCCGAGTGTGCCCCCTTAAATCGGTGTGGCCTCGTCAGTGCACTGGTGCTCGTTCGTGCTTTTGGATGCGGAAAATATTTTTGAGAGTAGGGTTTAGGCCCTTGTCTATCGATGCCTATGCATTTTGTCTCTTGACAGGGACGATGCTCGTGCTTTGTTATGGCCTCTTCATTGCTCACGCGGCATGTTGAGAGCCATGCAGTGTCAACGTCACGGAGGAATGCTACCTGGTTGATCCCGCCAAGAGTCATATGCTTGTCTCAAAGATTAAGCCATGCATGTGTAAGTATGAACAAATTCGACTATGAAACCGCGAATGGCTCATTAAATCGCTTATAGTTTGTTTGATGGTATTTGCTACTCGGATAACCGTAGTAATTCTAGAGCTAATAGGTGCAATAAACCCCGACTTACGAAGGGATGCCTTTATTAGATAAAGGTCGACGCGGCTTTGCCTGTTCCTCCGATGATTCATGATAACTCGACGGATCGCACGGCCTTTGTGCCGGCGACGATCATCCAAATTTCGCCTATCAACTTTCAATGGTAGGATAGTGGCCTACTATGGTGGTGACGGTGACGGAGAATTAAGGTTCGATTACGGAGAGGAGCTCGAGAAACTACCGCCACATCCAAGGAAGGGCAAGAAAGCAAATTACCCAATCGACACGGGGAGGTAGTGACAATAAATAACAATATCGGGCTCTATGAGTCCGGTAATTGGAATGAGTACAATCTAAATCCCTTAACTAGGATACATTGGAGGGCAAGTCCGGTGCCGCAGATTCCGTAATTTCAGCTCCAATAGTGTATATTTAAGTTGTTGCAGTTAAAAAGCTCGAATTGGACATAGGGGTGGGTCGGTCGGTGCGCCTCATAGTGAGCACCGGTCGATCGTCCCTCGCAGCGAGCGCGCCTCGGCCTTAATTGGTCGGGTCGTTCCTCCAAATACTATTACTTTGAAGAAATTAGAGTGCTCAAAGCAGCTCACGCTTGTATACATTAGCATGGGATAACATCATACGATTTCGATCCTATTGTGTTGGCCTTGGGATCGAGTAATGATTAACGAGGGACGATTGGGGCATTCAGATTTCCTAGTCGAGGTGAAATTCTTGGATTTATGAAAGACGAACAACTGTGAAAGCATTTGCCAATGATGTTTTCATTAATTAAGAACGAAAGTTAGGGGCTCAAAGATGATTAGATATTGTCCTAGTCTCAACCATAAACGATGCCGATAGGGATCGGCGGATGTTGCTTTTAGGACTCCGCCGGTACCTTATGAGAAATCAAAGTCTTTGGGTTCCGGGGGGAGTATGGTCGCAAGGCGGAAACTTAAAGGAATTGACGGAAGGGCACCAGCAGGAGTGGAGCTTGCGGCTTAATTTGACTCAACACGGGGAAACTTACCAGGTCCAGACATAGTAAGGATTGACAGACTGAGAGCTTTTTCTTCATTCTATGGGTGGTGGTGCATGATCGTTCTTAGTTGGTAGAACGATTTGTCTGGTTAATTCCGTTAACGAACGAGACCTCAGCCTGCTAACTAGCTACATGGAGGTGATCCTTCGTGGCTAGTTTCTTAAAGGGACTATGGCCTTTTAGGCCACGGAAGTTTGAGGCAATAATAGGTCTGTGATGCCCTTAGATGTTCTGGGCCGCACACGCGCTACACTAATGTATTCAACGAGTCTATAGCCTTGGCCGATAGGCCCAGGTAATCTTTGAAATTTCATCGTGATGGGGATAGATCATTGCAATTTTTGGTCTTCAACGAGGAATTCCTAGTAAGCGCGAGTCATCAGCTCACGTTGACTACGTCCTTACCCTTTGTACACACCGCTCGTCGCTCCTACCGATTGAATGGTCCGGTGAAGTGTTCAGATCGCAGCGACGTAGGTGGTTCGCTGCCCGCGACATCGCGAGAAGTCCACTGAACCTTATCATTTAGAGGAAGGAGAAGTTGTAATAAGGTTTTCGTAGGTGAACCTGTGGAAGGATCATTGTCGAAACCTGCCAGCAGAACGACCTCTGAACGCGTCGTATACAACATCGGAGGTGGTGCAGCTGCATCGTCACCTGTCGCCACCCTCGCGTGTCAGAGCTGCCGGTCTTGTCCTCCCTTTTGCCCATTGGGTGGGGTGAGATGTCAGGATCAGCCTCTTCGATGCAAAATGAACAAACCCCTAGCGCGAATCGCGCCAAAGAATCGAAATGAAAAAAGGGGACACATCTCTTGTCACCGCACCGTTCGCGGTGTCAGTGCTTCAGTGATGTTGTTCTTTTGTCGCAAAGTATATAGAATGACTCTTGGCAATGGATATCTCAGCTCTTGCATCGATGAAGAACGTAACGAAATGCGATACTTGGTGTGAATTGTAGAATCTCGTGAACCATCGAGTCTTTGAACGCAAGTTGCACCCCAAGCCATTAGGCCGAGGGCACGTCTACCTGGCTGTCACGCATTGTCGCCCCCATCTAACCCCGATTCCTCGGGACTCGGTTGGACCGCGGGAGGAAATTTGCCTCCCGTGCGCTCACAGCCAGCGATTGGCCTAAATTCGAGTCTTCGACGACATAATTGTCGCGACGATAGGTGGTAATGCTGTAAGCAACCTCGTTCGGAGTCGTGCGCGTTCGTCGATCGAGACCCTTAAACCCATTCGCATCGCATTGCGACCCCAAGTCAGCGGAATTACCACCGAGTTTAAGCATATCAATAAGCGGAGGAAAAGAAACTTACCAGATTCCCTAGTAATGGCAAGCGAAACCGAAAAGCCCGACTTGAGAATCGAGCGCCACTAGTGTTCGAATTATAGTCGGAGAAGCGCCCCGGCGGATAGGGCCCAAGTCCCCGGAAAGGGGCGCCGGAGAGGTGAGAGCCCCGTCGTGCGGACCTTGTCGCACCACGAGGTACCGTTCACTGAGTCGGGTTGTTTGAGAATACAGCCCTAATCGGGCGGTAAATTTCATCTAAGGCTAAATACGGGCGAGAGACTGATAGCGAACAAGTACCGCGAGGGAAAAATGAAAAGGACTTTGAAAAGAGAGTCAAAAAGTACTTGAAATTGTCGGGAGGGAAGCGGCTGGGGGCCGGCGATGCGCCCCGGTCGGATGTGAAATGGCGAGAGCCGATCTGCCGATTGACTCGGGCCGTGGATCGACGTGGGTTGTGGCTGTGGCCCAAGCCCGGGCCTTTGATACGCCTGTGGAGACATTGTCGCCTCAATCGTGGGATCCAGCACGCGCTGTCTCGGCATGCTTCGGCACCTGTGTTCTCCGGGTGTCGACCTGGGGGCTCCCCATTCGGCCCGTCTTGAAACACGGACCAAGGAGTCTGACATGTGTGCGAGTTAACGGGCTAGAAAACCCGTAAGGCGCAAGGACGCTGATTGGCGGGATCCCTCACGGGTGCACTGTCGACCGATTTTGATCTTCCGAGAAGGGTTGAGTGAGAGCATGCTGTCGGGACCCGAAAGATGGTAAACTATACCGCGAGGGTGAAGCGGAGGAAACTCGGTGGAGGCCCACAACGATCTTGACGTGCAAATCGTTCGTCGACTTGGGTATAGGGCGAAAGACTAATCGAACCGTCTAGTAGTCGGTTCCTCCAAGTTTCCTCGGGATATTTGGAGCCCTTAGCGAGTTCTATCGGGTAAAGCCAATGATTAGAGGCATCGGGCGCAATGCCTCGACCTATTCTCAAACTTTATATAGGTAGGACGGTGCGGCCGCTTCGTTGAGCCGGTCACTAATCGAGAGCTCCAAGTGGGCCATTTTGGTAAGTAGAATTGGTGATGCAGGATGAACCGAAAGCTGGGTTACGATTGCTCAATCTGGCGCTAACCTATAACCCACAAAGGATGTTGGTCGATTAAGACAGCAGGACGGTGGTCATGGAAGTCGAAAATTCGCTAAAGAGTGTGTAACAACTTACCTGCCAAATCAGCTACCCTTGAAAATGGATGGCGCTTAAGCGCGCGACCTATACCTGGCTGTCAGGGCAAGAGCCAGACCCCGAAGAGTAGGAGGGCGCGGCGGTCTCTGCAAAACCCGGAGCGCGAGCTCGGGCAGAGTGGCCGTCGGTGTAGATCTTGGTGGTAGTAGCAAATATTCAAATGAGAACTTTGAAGGCCGAAGAGGAGAAAGGCTCCATGTGAACGCCACTTGCACATGGGTTAGTCGATCCTAAGAGACGGGAAGCCGTCCGATAGCTGCTCATGAGCTCGAAAGAGAATTAGGTTAAAATTCACGAACCGGACGCGACGGCTAACAGCAACGTTAGGGAGTCTGAGAGACGTCATGGGGCCTCGGGAAGAGTTATCTTTTCTGCTTAACGGCCGCCCACCTTGAAACGGCTCACCGGAGGTAGGGTCCAGTGATCGGAAGAGCACCGCACTCACGTGGTGTCCCAGACGCCTCAGCAGCCCTTGAAAATCAGGATCGAGTGTCGTCTCGCTGGTCGTACTCATAGCCGCATCAGTCTCAAGGTGAACAACCTCGGTCAATGGAATAATGTAGGCAAGGGAAGTCACAAAATGGATCCGTAACCTCGGGAAAAGGATTAGCTCGAGGGTTGAGCACAGGGGTGCCGCCCCGAACCCGTCACCGCCGGCCTTCGCTCGAATCGCTTAGTGGTTGAGGCGGGTCGCCGAAAGTGCCACGGGATGGATGGAACGGCTCCTTCGGGGCCTTCTTCAGGCGATTTAACAATCGACTTCGTAAATGGTACGGACATGGGGAATCGATTGTTTAATTAAAACAAAGCATTACGATGGTCCTGCGGATGCTCACGCAATGTGATTTACGCCAATGCTCAATGTCAAAGTGAAGAAATTCAACCAAGCGTGGGTAAACGGCGGAGTAACTATGACTCTCTTAAGGTAGCCAAATGCCTCGTCATCTAATTAGTGACGCACATGAATGGATTAACGAGATTCCTACCGTCCCTTTCTACTATCCAACGAAACTATAGCCAAGGAACGGGCTTGGCGTAATCAGCAGGAAAGAAGACCTGTTGAGCTTGACACTAGTCCGACT
Source organism: Gossypium arboreum (assembly GCF_025698485.1). NCBI lineage: Eukaryota > Viridiplantae > Streptophyta > Magnoliopsida > Malvales > Malvaceae > Gossypium > Gossypium arboreum. The sequence continues at coordinate 126,931,097 of NC_069077.1, forward strand.
TTGTGAAATGACTTGAAAGGTGTAGGATAAGTGGGAGCTTTGGTAAATTGAAATACCACTACTTTTAACGTTATTTTACTTATTCCAGAATCGGAGGCGGCATGACCCTCTTTTTGGACCCAAGGTCGACTTCGGTACGGTGATCCGAGCGTAAGACATTGTCGGTAGGGAGTTTGGTGGCGGCACATCCGTTAAAAGATAACGCAGTGTCCTAAGATGAGCTCAACGAGAAGTAAATCTCGTGTGGAACAAAGGGTAAAAGCTCGTTTGATTTCGATTTCCAGATGAATACGAATCGTGAAAGCGTAGCCTATCGATCCTTTAGACATTGAATTTGAAGCTAGAGGTTTCGTAAAATTTACCACAGGATAAGCGGCTTGTGGGCGATAGCGCTCATAGCGATGTTGTTTTTTATCCTTCGATGTTGGCTCTTCCTATCATTGTGAAGCGTAATTCACCAAGTGTTGGATTGTTCACCCACCAATAGGGAACGTGAGTGGGTTTAGACCGTCGTGACACAAAGTTAGTTTTACCCTCTTGATGGTCGCGACGCAATAGTAATTCAACCTAGTACAAGAGGAACCTTTGATTCGCACAATTGGCCATCGCGCTTGGTTGAAAAGCCGATGTGGCACGGTTACCGTCTTGTTGGATTATGGTGAACGCCTCTAAGTCGAATCGGGCTAGAAGCGACGACGCACCTGCCGCCCGATTGTCGACCCTCGGTGGGGCCTTTGCCCCCCAAGGGCACGTCGTCGAGGTGCAATGACACCGCTGGCGGACAAGTCGCGGCGCCTCCTTGGAGCGCAATTCCCATCGAGCGGCTGGTAGATTCCTTTGCAGATTACTTAAATGCGCAACAGGGTATTGTAACTGGCAGAGTGGCCTTGCTGCCACGATCCACTGAGATTCAGCCCTTTGTCGCTTCGATTCGTCCCTCCCCCATCTCCCTTCTGATCCACCCTTGTTCTTTTGTACGTCCCGACCCTGGGGTCCCCAAGTGGGGGACTTAGTGTAAGGAGTTAGTTAAACACTTGGCCGTGCCGCCCCCTTGAGAAACATGGTACAATGGGGGCCGTGGTGGTGTAGGTACGAGCTCCCAAGTGTTGGCAGTCCGGGCACTTGTTCAATTTTCTACCGTACCGTGCCATGCCGTGCCATGCCATGCCATGCCATGCTATGCCATGCCATGCCATGCCATACTTCTTGTATTTGTTTTGGGCCAACAGAAAAAATTTCTAAGTTAAACACTTGGCTGTGTCGCCCCCTCGGGAAACATGGCACAATGAGGGCAGTGGTGGTGGGAGTGCGAGCTCCCAACTGTTGGCAGCCCGGACACTTGTTCAATTTTTTACCGTGCCATCATGCCATATTTCATTCGGCTTCTTGTATTTCTTTTGGGCCAACAGAAAAAAATTTCAATTAAAAATACTAAGTGTAAATGGCGTAAAAAAAACTACCCTCATTTCAGGCATGTACAGGAGCCTCGGGCAACATCTGCAACGTAGGCCATCCCATGGTGCGGGTCATCAGGCAACATCGGCACCTTGGTGCCTCGAATGTGCGGGAGCGTTGGGCTGAAAAAAGTGTCCCTGTTTCAGACACATGAATGTCGACTGGTAGCACATTGACCAAGTTTTTTTAGCTCTTTAGGGGGGAAGTGATATTGAGCAGCCAGGGGTTATCCAGGGCACTGCCCATGCCCATCGCATGCCCGGACGTCGGTGCCCCCCCACCACCGGTTAGGTTCCCGGCGGTGCTCCGACGATCCATCCCGGCGATGATCCGGCGAGCCATCCCGGGATACACAAACGGCGCAACGAGTCCCTCCCCAATCCCAAAAGGTAGAATTCGGACACCGTTACATGTTCGGTACCCAATAACGAATGAATCGTCCCAAAGGTAGGATTCGGATACCGTTGCATGTCCGGTACCCAACAATGAATGAATCGTCCCTGTCCCTCCCCTTTTGCAACAAGAGCCCCCGGCACCTTTGGCCCCGCGGTAGCCTCGTACACTGTCGGCAGCGTGTGCCATCCCGTGGTGCGGGGCCATCGGGCACCACCGGCCCCTTTGATGTGTCGGAGCATCGGGCAGCATCGGCACCTTGGTGCATCGGATGTGCGGGAGGGTCGAGCACCAAAGCTAATTTTGGGCCCCCGTTGGTGCAGAAGCGTCACCACCATAAAGTGTCCCTGTTTCAGACACATGAATGTCGCCTGGTAGCACATTGACCAAGTTTTTTTAGCTCTTTAGGGGGGAGGTGATATTGAGGCGAACAGGGGTTGTCCAGGGCACTGCCCACGCCCATTTCATGCCTAGACGTCGGTGCCCCCCATCGCTGGTTAGGTTCCCGGCGGTGCTCCGGCAATCCATTCCTTGTGCTTCGGCGAGCCATCCCAACGGTGCTCCGGCGAGCCATCCTGGAATATCAAAAATGATGCTACAAGTTGTCCCGGTCCCCCCATTTTGAATCATCCCGGTCCCTCCCCTTTTGAACAAGAGCCTCCGGCACCTTGGGCCCTTGGTCGTGCCGGAGTATCAGGCACCCTTGGTAACCTAGGACGTCGATGGTGTGGGAGCATCGGCACATTGCTGCTTGGACGTGCTGGAGCCTTGGACACCATCGGCAACCTAGGATGTTTTGGTATAAGATATGTTTTTTTATACTAATAATTATTTTTATTAAGTTCACCGTCAATGTTAATAATTACAGCACATTGAATTAAGGATAAGATAAGAATGAATGCACAGTGAACAAGGAATGAATTATGTGTAATATTTTTGTATATTTTAGTACCATCATTTTTTTGTATAAGACATGTTTTTATACTAATAACATCTTAAAACACAAATCTTGTATTATGTATAATTTATTGCACATTAAATTTTAAAAATTATACAACAATTCTAAAATTTTAGTCAGTAGTAATTTAATATTCATAATATTGTAGCTCAAATTATGTATGTGCTCAGATATCAATTGTGAATCCTTCTATACTATTGTACAAATAGTATGTATTAATGTATTATGTGCTGTATATTAATGTATTACTATAATATGCAGCTCAAATTTTCAATCCGTCTATACTATTTTGAAGAGTTAATTGATTAAAATAATAAATGCAACAAGTACAAAAAGATTTGAACCAAGGTACTAAGGGAAAAGAGCAAGGTATGAGGTAAAAAAGAGATTCAAAATTGCTAACAACAGGATTTGAACCAAGGTACTAAAGGAAAGAGCAAGCATCTTAACCAACTAAGCTAAACTAATTAGTTGATATAAGAGTATTTTTATTATCTTAATTATATTACGTTAAGCTCTAATGATTTATCGGACATATTCCATACATGTGTCAAATAAGAAAAAATAATACAATAATTCTGTAAAAAAAATTCCGGTGTTTACTTCAAATAAGTAAGGGAAATAATGATTTAAATGTTTTAAAATTACATTTTAAATCGAAAAAATCAAAATTTAGTGGCAAAAAAGAATGTTTTTCGACAAAAACAACGGCAAACCGCCATGGTATAAACCTAAAGAGTGGAAATTTGGGGATGAGAAATCGTAAGTTATCTAGCTTGATGTTTGCACTACCATATTTTTTCTATTTTGTGTTTTCATACTATTATGTTCTTCCCTTCAAGTATTTAAAGACGATCCGGTTCACTTATTATAGTCTTCAAAATCTTGCTCAATATATCAACACAAACAAAGTTAGTTTTTATTTGTTGTTGCTCATATCCATTCTATGAGTGTTTTGTACTTTCTCGCCATTGTTATATTCATCGAGGTTTCCATGTGCGCTCTTGCTTAGTACCAACACTGAAAGTTTCTTCTCTTTTTCTTTTTTTGACAAAAACGACCCAAAGGTCAACACTTATCCTTAATCGCTTGGACCAAATTAAATTCGTTAAGCTTTTTACAAGCTTTATTAACATAGCAGCCCAAAATGGTAATGTCTTGGTCCCTCTTATTAACCGCGTTGACAAGAGACGCACTGTCAGATTCCAATATGAGCTTATCCACCTTCAGCTTTAAAGCCAGATTTAAACCTTCCACAAAAGCGTCAAATTTCGCCCATTTAACGTCTTGAATTTTATCCGTAAAACTATAGCTACCCCCGACCACAAAGCCATCATGGTCTCTGGAAATGGCCCCGTACCCAGATTTCCCATCCACAACCGCCGCGTCGACGTTAATCTTAATAACACCAGCTGGAGGTATAGTCCACCCTTTACATACCGGGGTTAAAGGGATAACAGGGGGTGCTGCAAAATTAAAAATACGGAAATCTTTGCTAAGAGCCTGCGCTCTTTCCCAAACCACCATGGCCATGTCTTCCTTCCCCTGAAAAACCAGATTGTTTCATCATTCCAGTTAGTTCCAGAGGAGGGTGAAAAATCGGCCGCTACTTTTTGTCCAACACACGCAGAACATCTTCCACCGGTTGATGCACCGCTCATATCTTCCATCAATCACCGTTATTTATCCCCGATCATGAGTATCTCTCGAACTTTAGGGCAATCTTTCGAGCGTGGATGAGTGTTTCCTTCTCATTTGTTGCATCCGGGGCGAGCTTGCGAGAACTCTTGACGGATCACGAGCAATATTATCGTAGGTAGGCGTAATATTATGACAGATCCTCCAGCTAAAGACTTTAATTTTAGAAAGCATTTTTAACTTCCATATAATTCTCCAAATCAATCTGTGAGGGTCGTAGCCTATTCTTCTAAGTAATAACCATGAATAAGATGATTTTGAGGTGTAAACCGACAAACCGACTCCCCATTGAGACCTTCGATACCTCAGTGATCCCTGCGAATGTCGATAGATTTACCATCCCCAATCTGCCACAGAAAGCCATCCTTGAGGGCGTTAATCGCTTTAGCAATGCTAGAACAAGTAAAAGATGGCTTCTCACAATATTTTGGTCTAAGCACATCACCCTCCAGGAAATATTTCGCGCTCAACACCTTAGAGCATAGAGTCTCCTTACAATGCATAAGCCTCCAGACTTGTCTACCAATCTTTTTCATGTGTTATTAGCATCGTTATTGCTAATTTTACTAATGTCTGACAACTGTCAGATTATTGCCTACTACACGTGATAACGTTACACCTAACAAACAATGTTCTAGATGCCATGTCTGACAATTTGTGGATTGAATAAGAAGCTTGCATACTTAAAACATACCCAACTGAATTTCAATACAATTCAAAGGAAATATATCCTCTCAATACAAATCTTGTCCGTGCTTCATAGGTTTAGCTTCATAAATAGAGCCTAATAGTCAGGTTTGATGAAAAGTGTGATTTAACCATCAATAAGCTATATATGTTTACCAAATCTTTCCTTGGTTCATTCACTAATTATATTACTTTTACAATCAACCATTGTTACTGAGGTTACCTCATTTACTATATCGATTCATGCATTTAGTCAAATGTTGATTACATTACTGAGGCAATTCTTTTTTTATTGTAGACTCCTCCTTTTGCTATATCGATGCATTCCGCACCACATTTTTTATTCTGATCAAAATCAACATTTTGGTTTCATACTCATAACTTTTGTATTTAGCCAAACAACATTGAAAAGTTATTTTACATTGTTTGCTAAATCCCATTCGTACTTGTCCAGAGTTATCTTCGATCCTACTTTTCTTCACATAATTCAAAAGATCATAGTTAATCTTTTAGTACCAAACATATCTCAACAACCTTCAAAAACCCTTTGTCCAATCCTAATTGTCCAAACCTACTTGTAATCGCAAATTTTCCAAACTATGTTGTGTTTGTAACGCCTTAAAAATATGTCTACTAGTTTTGAGTAAGTTTATTGGGTTCCGGGTGAAAGCTAGGAGTTAATCGGGTTTACTACTAATTTCTTTAAAAAAAAATTAGTTAGCTTAATTTCATTTAAAAATCGGTAAATAACATTTCCGAAAATAAAAATATTTTTTGAGAAATCAATTTTATGGTTTTAAATTTTTTTGGTTAGAGTAAATATTTTATTGAAAAATAATTTAAAATGGAGAGAAGTTACAATATTAACTAAATAGGTAAATAATATTCCGGAAAATAAAAATATTTTTAGAAATATTTCACTCACGAATATCGTGAATACTAATACCCCCATCTTTTTAGGCTGACACACAAATTCTTCCACGGTAGTATCACCCAATATTTTCCTCTTTTACTAGTCATTGTTTTTTTAAAAAAAATTAGTTAGCTTAATTTCATTTAAAAATCGGTAAATAATATTTCCAAAAATAAAAATATTTTTTGAGAAATCAATTTTATGGTTTTAAATATTTTTGGTTAGAGTAAATATTTTATTGAAAAATAATTTAAAATGGAGAGAATTACAATATTAACTAAATAGGTAAATAATATTCGGAAATAAAAATATTTTTGAGAAATCAATTTTATGGTTTTAAATATTTTTTGTTTAGAGTAAATATTTTATTGAAAAATAATTTAAAATGGAGAGAAGTTACAATATTAACTAAATAGGTAAATTATATTCAGGAAAATAAAAATATTTTTAGAAATATATCACCCATGAATATCGTGAGTACTAATACCCCCATCTTTTTATGCTGGCACACAACTTCTTCCACGGGAGTATCGCCCAATATTTTCCTCTTTCCTTTCCAGACTACCAAATTCTGCTTATCTTTGATAGAAGCTCCTCGATCACAATCCTAATTGTCCAAACCTACTTGTAATCGCAAATTTGACTCAACATGGTCTGCTTATCTTTGATAGAAGCTTCTCGATCACAATCCTAATTGTCCAAACCTACTTGTAATCGCAAATTTTCCAAAGTATGTTGTGTTTGTAACGCCGTAAAAATAGGTCTACTAGTTTTGAGTAAGTTTATCGGGCGTAGATCTTGAAATGTTATTCAAAATAAAAAAAAATCGTCTCAATCGGACAACCGAGCGAAAAGTTATGGCCTTTCAAAGTTTTCGAAGCTAAAAAACATAAACTGTTCATGATTTACTTATTCAAAACTCACCGTTTCAATTGTTTCCACCACGCACCGTTTCAATTGTTTCCACAGATATCCCGCCACTAATCCTCCCAAAATTTGACGTGCCTTCAACTCTACACAACGATTCAAAATGTTTACCTTTTTCTTTTATTTTTCATTCATTTCTGTTTGTCAATTTCCTGGCAGGAATTTATGTTACGTTATTTGTGCTATTTCATTCCTTTAAACTATTACTGTATGAAATTCTCTTAAGATTCATAAGTGTTTCATTCTTGGAAATTTTCCCACTGTTTCGATTCTCTCCAATGGTAGCTATAGGATCCGTCTGCCCAATTTGCCTGTTCTATTCGGATGAGCCGTATGGTGATTGTGGAGGCGGATGAACGGACACCAAATTTTACATTAAAGTTGATGATAATATTGACGTTGACCTAGGTAGGACTTTTTCCCTTTTAATTTGGATAGAATATCACAACTTTTTTTGGCTTTTGGCTTGTTGCGCTTTATTAACTGAAACTTTGATAAATCATTCACTCCTTTTTTTCCTACATGACAGAGGGGTTGATTGAACTTCTTGAACATCAACGTCGCCAAGATAGGGCTTATATTGGATGCATGAAGGCAGGAGAAGTGGTTTCTGAAGAGTACGTATTTTTTTTTATCTTAGTCTATCATTATATCACGATAAAAGATAGTTCTTATGTCATGTTTGGACATTCTTTTCTTTTTCTTGTAAATCTTTGTATATTTGACTCTGGTTACTTTCCCCTAAAAATATTGGAGGATATTCATTCTTTCAAATGCTACTTTGAGCTTGAGTTGTTTACATTTTAAGTTCAGCTTTTGGATATCTTGTTTTCAGGGGAAAGCTTTGGTATGAACCTGAAGAGTGGAAATTTGGGGATGAGAAATCGTAAGTTATCTAGCTTGATGTTTGCATTACCATATTTTTTCTATTTTGTGCTTTCATACTATTATGTTCTTCCCTTCAAGTATTTCCGGCATGCATCTGGTTCACTTATTATACTCTCCAAAAATCTTGCTCAATATATCAACACAAACAGGTTGGTTTTTATTTGTTATTCCTCATATCCATTCTATGAGTGTTTTGTACTTTACTGCCATTGTTATATTCACTGAGGTTTCAATGTCTGCTACTGCTTAGTACCAACACTAAAAGTTTCTTCTCTTTTTCTTTTTTTTTTGACAAAAACAACCCAAAGGTCAACACTTATCCTTAATCGCTTGGACCGAATTAAAATCATTAAGCCTTTTACAGGCTTTATTAACACAGCAGCCCAAAATGGTAATGTCTTGGTCCCTCTTTTTAACCGCATTGACAAGAGACACACTGTCAGATTCCAATATGAGCTTATCCACCTTCAGCTTTAAAGCCAGATTTAAACCTTCCACAAAAGCGTCAAATTCCGCCCATTTAACGTCTTAAATTTTATCCGCAAAACTATAGTACCCCCGACCACAAAGCCATCATGGTCTCTAGCAATGGCTCCGTACCCAGCTTTCCCATCCATAACCGCCGCGTCAACGTTAATCTTAATAACGCCAGCTGGAGGTCTCGTCCACCCTTTACTTATCGGGGTTAAAGGGATAACAGGGGTGCTGTAAAATTGAAAATATGGAAATCTTTGCTGAGAGTCTGCGCTCTTTCCCAAACCACCATGGCCATGTCTTCCTTCCCTTGAAAAACCAGATTGTTTCTGTCATTCCAACAATTCCAGAGGAGGGTGAAAAATCAGCAGCGCTTTTTGTCCAACACATGCGAACATCTTCCACCAATCGATGCACCGTTCATGTCTTCCATCAATTAGCTCGTTATTTATCCCCGATCATGAGTATCTCTCGAACTTTAGGGCAATCTTTCAGAGCGTGGATGAGCGTTTCATTCTCGCATTTTGCATCTAGGGCGAAGCTGCGAGAACTCTTGATGACACGAGCAATATTATCGTGGCGAGCGTAATATTGTGACAGATCCTCCAGCTAAAGAATTTAATTTTAGAAAGCATTTTTAACTTCCATATAATTCTCCAAATCAATTTGTGAGGGCCGTAGCCTATTCTTCTAAGTAATAACCATGAATAAGCTGATTTTGAGGTGTAAACACCATGAGGGTTTTGGATCCACGTTCTGCTATCATTTATGCCATTATAGAGAATGGGTAAATTGCAAATTAAATCCCCCATGTTTTTACCATATAATTCCGTAACCCTGTCCTTTTTCCACCGCCCATAATTGTAGTCCCATAGGTCTTTGGCATTTCTTCCTTCATTTGTTAAACTTGATCGACAAACCGACTCCCCATTGAGACCTTCGATACCCCAGTGATCCCTGCAAATGTCGATAGATTTACCATCCCCAATCTACCACCGAAAGCCATCCTTGAGGGCGTTAATCGCTTTAGCAATGCTAGACCAAGTAAAAGATGGCTTCTCACAATATTTTGGTCTAAGCACATCACCCTCCGGGAAATATTTCGCACTCAGCACCTTAGAGCATAGAGTCTCCTTACAATGCATAAGCCTCCAGACTTGTCTACCAATCTTTTTCATGTGTTATTAGCATCGTTATTGCTAGTTTTACTAATGTCCGATAACCGCCGATTATTGCCTACTACACGTGATAACGTTACACCTAACAAACAATGTTCTAGATGCCATGTCCGACAATTTGTGGATTGAATAAGAAGCTTGCATACTTAAAACATACCCAACTGAATTTCAATACAATTCAAAGGAAATATATCCTCTCAATACAAATCTTGTCCGTGCTTCATAGGTTTAGCTTCATAAATAGAGCCTAATAGTCAGGTTTGATGAAAAGTGTGATTTAACCATCAATAAGCTATATATGTTTACCAAATCTTTCCTTGGTTCATTCACTAATTATATTACTCTTACAATCAACCATTGTTATTGAGGTTACCTCATTTACTATATCGATTCATGCATTTAGTCAAATGTTGATTACATTACTGAGGCAATTCTTTTTTTATTGTAGACTCCTCCTTTTGCTATATCGATGCATTCCGCACCACATTTTTTTTTCTGTTCAAAATCAATATTTTGGTTTCATACTCATAACTTTTGTATTTAGCCAAACAACATTGAAAAGTTATTTTATATTGTTTGCTAAATCTCATTCGTACTTGTCCAGAGTTATCTTCGATCCTACTTTTCTTCACATAATTCAAAAGATCATAGTTAATCTTTTAGTACCAAACATATCTCAACAACCTTCAAAAACCCTTTGTCCAATCCTAATTTTCCAAACCTACTTGTAATCGCAAATTTTCCAAACTATGTTGTCTTTGAAACGCCCTAAAAATATGTCTACTAGTTTTGAGTAAGTTTATCGGGTTCCGGGTGAAAGCTAGGAATTAATCGGGTTTACTACTAATTTCTTTAAAAAAATTAGTTAGCTTAATTTCATTTAAAATCGGTAAATAACATTTCGAAAATAAAAATATTTTTGAGAAATCAATTTTATGGTTTTAAATTTTTTGGTTAGAGTAAATATTTTATTGAAAAATAATTTAAAATGGAGGAAGTTACAATATTAACTAAATAGGTAAATAATATTCGGAAAATAAAAATATTTTTAGAAATATTTCACTCACGAATATCGTGAATACTAATACCCCATCTTTTTAGGTCGACACACAAATTCTTCCACGGTAGTATCACCCAATATTTTCCTCTTTTACTAGTCATTGTTTTTGTTAAAAAATTTAGTTAGCTTAATTTCATTTAAAAATCGGTAAATAATATTTCGAAAATAAAAATATTTTTGAGAAATCAATTTTATGGTTTTAAATATTTTTGGTTAGAGTAAATATTTTATTGAAAAATAATTTAAAATGGAGAGAATTACAATATTAACTAAATAGGTAAATAATATTCCGGAAATAAAAATATTTTTGAGAAATCAATTTTATGGTTTTAAATATTTTTTGTTTAGAGTAAATATTTTATTGAAAAATAATTTAAAATGGAGAGAAGTTACAATATTAACTCAATAGGTAAATAATATTCCGGAAAATAAAAATATTTTTAGAAATATATCACTCACGAATATCGTTAGTACTAATACCCCCATCTTTTTATGCTGGCACACAACTTCTTCCACGGGAGTATCGCCCAATATTTTCCTCTTTCCTTTCCAGACCACCAAATTCTGCTTATCTTTGATAGAAGCTCCTCGATCACAATTCTAATTGTCCAAACCTACTTGTAATCGCAAATTTGACTCAACGCGGTCTGCTTATCTTTGATAGAAGCTCCTCGATCACAATCCTAATTGTCCAACCTACTTGTAATCGCAGATTTTCCAAAGTATGCTGTGTTTGTAACGCCGTAAAAATAGGTCTACTAGTTTTGATTAAGTTTATTGGGCGTAGATCTCGAAAAGTTATTCGAAATCAAAAAAAAAATCTTCTCAATCGGACAACCGAGCGAAAAGTTATGGCCTTTCAAAGTTTTCGAAGCTAAAAAACATAAACTGTTCATGATTTACTAATTCAAAACTCACCGTTTCAATTGTTTCCACCACGCACCGTTTCAATTGTTTCCACAGATATCCCGCCTCTAATCCTCCCAAAATTTGACGTGCCTCCAACTCTACACAACGATTCAAAATGTTTGCCTTTTTCTTTTATTTTTCATTCATTTCTGTTTGTCAATTTCCTGGCAGGATTTTATGTTACGTTATTTGTGCTATTTCATTCCTTTAAACTGTTTCTGTATGAAATTCTCTTAAGATTCATAAGTGTTTCATTCTTGGAAATTTTCCCACTGTTTCGATTCTCTCCAACGGTAGCTATAGGATCCGTCTGCCCAATTTGCCTGTTATATTCGGATGAGCCGCATGGTGATTGTGGAGGCGGATGAACGGACACCGAGTTTTACATTAAAGTTGATGATAATATTGATGTTGACCTAGGTAGGACTTTTTCCCTTTTCATTTGGATAGAATATCACAACTTTTTTTGGCTTTTGGCTTGTTGCGCTTTATTAACTGAAACTTTGATAAATCATTCACTCCTTTTTTTCCTACATGACAGAGGGGTTGATTGGACTTCTTGAACATAGACATTGCCAAGATAGTGCTTATATTGGATGCATGAAGTCAGGAGAAGTGGTTTCTGAAGAGTACATATTTTTTTTTATCTTAGTCTGTCATTATATCACGATAAAAGATAGTTCTTATGTCATGTTTGGACATTCTTTTTTTTTTCTTGTAAATCTTTGTATATTTGACTCTGATTACTTTCCCCTGAAAATATTGGAGGATATTCATTCTTTCAAATGCTACTTTGAGCTTGAGTTGTTTACATTTTAAGTTCAGCTTTTGGATATCTTGTTTTCTAGGGAAAGCTTTGGTATGAACCTGAAGAGTGGAAATTTGGGGATGAGAAATCGTAAGTTATCTAGCTTGATGTTTGCACTACCATATTTTTTCTATTTTGTGTTTTCATACTATTATGTTCTTCCTTCGTGTATTTCCTAAGCATGCATCTGGTTCACTTATTATACTCTCCAAAATCTTGCTCAATATATCAACACAAACAGGTTGGTTTTATTTGTTGTTGGTCATATCCATTCTATGAGTGTTTTGTACTTTATCGCCATTGTTATATTCACTAAGGTTTCAATGTCTCGCTCATCGCTTAGTACCAACACCGAAAGTTTCTTCTCTTTTTCTTTTTTTTGACAAAACGACCCAAAGGTCAACACTTATCCTTAATCGCTTGGACCGAATTAAAATCGTTAAGCTTTTTACAGGCTTTATTAACACAGCAGCCCAAAATGGTAATGTCTTGGTCCCTCTTTTTAACCGCGTTGACAAGAGACGCACTGTCAGATTCCAATATGAGCTTATCCACCTTCAGGTTTAAAGCCAAATTTAAACCTTCCACAAAAGCGTCAAATTCCGCCCATTTAACGTCCTGAATTTTTTCCGCAAAACTATAGCTACCCCCAACCACAAAGCCATCATGGTCTTGCAATGGCTCCATACCCAGCTTTCCCATCCACAACCGCCGCGTCGACGTTAATCTTAATAACACCAGCTGGAGGTCTCGTCCACCCTTTACTTATCGGGGTGAAAGGGATAACAGGGGGTGCTGTAAAATTGAAAATACGGAAATCTTTGCTGAGAGTCTGCACTCTTTCCCAAACCACCATGGCCATGTCTTCCTTCCCCTAAAAAACCAGATTGTTTCATCATTCCAGCAGCTTCTAGAGGAGGGTGAAAAATCGCCAACGCTTTTGTCCAACACACGCAGAACATCTTCCAGCCAGTCGATGCACCATTCATATCTTCCATCAATCAGCCTGTTATTTATCCCCCCGATCATGAGTATCTCTCGAACTTTAGGGCAATCTTTCAGAGCTTGGATGAGCGTTTCCTTCTCACATTTTGCATCTGGGGCAGGCTTGCGAGAACTCTTGACGGATACGAGCAATATTATCGTAGGTAGGCACAATATTGTGATAGATCCTCCAGCTAAAGAATTTAATTTTAGAAAGCATTTTTAACTTCCATATAATTCTCCAAATCAATCTGTGGGGGCCGTAGCCTATTCTTCTAAGTAATAACCATGAATAAGCTGATTTTGAGGTGTAAACACCATGAGGGTTTTGGATCCACGTTCTGCTATCATTTATGCCATTATGGAGAATGGGTAAATTGCAAATTAAATCCCCCATGTTTTTACCATATAATTTCGTAACCCTATCCTTTTTCCACCGCCCATAATTGTGGTCCCACAGGTCTTTGACATTTCTTCCTTCATTTGTTAAACTTGATCGACAAGCCGACTCCCCATTGAGACCTTCGATACCCCAGTGATCCCTGCGAATTTTGATAGATTTACCATCCCCAATCTACCATAGAAAGCCATCATTGAGGGCGTTAATCGCTTTAGCAATGCTAGACCAAGTAAAAGATGGCTTCTCACAATATTTTGGTCTAAGCATATCACCCTTCGGGAAATATTTCGCGCTCAGCACCTTAGAGCATAGAGTCTCCTTACAATGCATAAGCCCATCAATACCTGAGGCCTTGCGAGGATCCATCTGAGTAAAGGCTTGAACTAGGTCCTTATCAGTCACACTGTAATCCAAAACACTATTCATATCAGAGGTGATACAATTAGGAATCAAGCTCAATGCCCCTCTAAAGGTTACCGCAGGCCTCAGTCTTAAAAAGAGAGTGAAAGTAATCCTATGCCACCTAACGAACCCCACCCGAATCAAAAATCAAATTTTATTAATTAGTTAGTTTACCAAGATACAAGTGGTTTGTACCGAAAGTCAGTGGTTTTAGAAAATAAGGTTTCAGGACCTCGTTTTTATAATTCGAGCTCGTAAATATTTATTAAAAATATTTACGGAGTTTTTTATTAGTAAATTGAATTTTGATCAAGTAAATTTGTCGAATTAATGCTTAATTAGTGTACAAGGACTAAATAGTAAGCGCGTCAAAAGAAAAATTCTTAAGGAATCTTGAATTAAAATTCAAAGTAAAAGACTTAAATAGTAATTATGCCCTTGTAACATTAGTAGTCGGTTTCAAATAGTATTTATAATAACATTTTCATTTAATTAAAACATAAAATAAAAATGAAATTAAATTAATAAAGAAATGATAAAAGTTTGGGTGGAATGAAAGAGAAAGTATTCTTTCTCTTTAGCTGACTAGGAAGGAGGACCAACAGTTAGGGATTTCAATGATTCAAGCTCAAAATAGGAGTAAAGTTAGTCCATCGAATTAGGAGTATAAGATTACTAGACTGGGTGAACAACTGTGTAAGGATCATTTGCTTTGTAGATTATTCCTTAATGCTATCTTAGTGTCTCAAATCTACTACATGACCTTATCTCAAGTCGTAGCATGACAAATATACGACTATCAGATTTAATAGACGATCTTAGATGATCAACCATTCTCTTATTGAATCCTAAAATGTTGCTTAAAGTACCAACGGAAGTGAAGCCTCCCTTGTAATAGCTATTGCATAATGGTCTACTTGGGCTGCTCCTTCCTCAACTGCTCGCCCAACTGTCTCTGTAGAAACATGTGTAATGATCTCCACTTGACCCGATAGACCGGATCCGAGTATTGGCTGTTACTTTCTAAAACAGATGTAACCTAGACTTTTTCTACTAACCTATATAACTTATACAAGCAATGTCTAATAAAATTTTCTACTTTTGTTTACTGAATCACTCATATATTCTTATTATAATTAACTCTTTGTACAATTTATGTTCGCATTTACATTCATAAAATAAATTACGAAGATCATTACTTAAGACTTCGCCCTTTCTTATTACATGTATTTGAAATATTACTTAAGATCCTATGTGTAGGCTTCAACTTTGCCTAATGGCTTTTCGTATAGCTTGATCTCTATCATATAGCCTTAAGACTTTTCATACATCTTTCTTTCATTCTTCCTCTCTATGCATATCAGCATGGACCACCGCTTCCTAGCATAGCATTGGCATCGCCTCCCGACACACTATTCTTTATATTCTTGAAAATTAATACATTCATAGTAAGTTCATCAAAACTTAGTGAGATAAAATATAAGTACTTTTATTTCATCGTAACAAGTCTAGTGCTTGATACTTCACTTTTTCCTCTTGGCGAATACTTACCAAATTTATTCTCTACATCTCTAAGTTGTGCTTATTGTATTCTCCTTTGTCATATTCTGTTTAGGGACCATACCTTATTCAAAATCGATTGTCTTACCCATAGTCATACACTCATAGCATACTCTCTAATTCTTCTTCTCATTTTTATGGGCAAGAAGGACTACATCCACTCCTCGACACGAAACATTCATCATCACCATTATACTGTTCTTTTACAATACACTTAATCGAAGTTACCTTCAGATCATTTCCACTAAGGTCATTCTTTAAACTACGCCAACAAGGTGTACTTTTCCCTTGACATAGATAAACACAAAAGTCTTCCTTTCACAATAGATAGATAGACACAAGGGAATCCAAATACGTGCACAAAATAGCCATATAGGCATCTATACAGACAGATAGCCACAAAGGTGTCCAAACACATTCATAAGATAACCATAGAGGCGTCATCATATAACAGACTTTGCTACGAAGGCCCATTTAACAGAATCAACACAAAGGCTCTAACTTAACATATTTCACCACAAAAGTGCATTCATAGAGTCAACCACAAAAGCTTTCACTTAACATATTTTGCCACGAAAGCGCATTCATAGAGTCGACCACTAAGGCTCCATATAACAGAGAACATCCACAAAGGCTTCTACATATAACCTATTCTACCACAAAGGCTGACATATAACATATTCCGCCACAAGGGCTCATATATAACATAAAACAACCACAAAGGCTTCCACATATTTGAGAACAACCACAAAGGCTTCCACATATCTTCCTTCAAGCATTACATGCAAACTTATCAAGCATGCGTCGTTCACAGAGTCAATATATCACACTCGTATAGATTATGTTTTCATTTAACAGACTAGTCATTCAGAACATAAGAGATTAGCATGCAAACATGCAAGTAAGAGTCAGTTCAAAGACTCACCTAGTAGCCTCAAAGGTATCTTAAACTTTAGATCTAGGCTTCCATTGAGTAGAATCAGCGACCCCTAAACGTTAAACCATAAAAATTCATCAAGATTTGTCTACTTAACTCATTTTCTTTTCGCTTTGAACATCATAATTGCAAAGCTAAACTTCACCATACTTGCTTCATCAAGCTAAACATATATGCTCTTTAACAGCATAACTTGCAGAGTCACGATTCTTACCTTAATAAGGGGCATTCCTAGCTTAACCCACACTCATCATAAAGGATGAGACATTTTACCCTCAGCTCATCCTTATATAGATAGAGAATACTTCCTGATGAAGTAATGAATAGTTCCCAACACTTACCTAGTCATCAGATATTTTCCTTTGTTCTAGTGGATGTTTGACATGTGTATTAATTCATGTGATTCACCAGGTAGATGTACGATAGCTATCGAAACCATTTTTAAATGTTTGGAAAAAACAGGGATCGACTTTGAAAACAGAAATGTGGAGTCGGCACCAATCCTTTTTGTTTAGGTGTGATTGGATCACCTAATAAAGCATTTTATTCCATTTAAATTAATTTTGGCTTACGGAAATATGAGAAAACGAGTTCGGGAGTCAATTACGCATGAGGAAGGATTAGCACACTCACTACGCCCAAAATTAGTACCAAATCGATTAAATGTTGTCCTTATGTCTAAGATTCAAAATGTTTTTGAAATGTGGTTCCTTTTATAAACATTTGAATAGCCTAAGTTGGTCGTCAAAATTATTTTGTTTCAGAGGAATACAACATCACATCCAGCACGATAGGACACGATCCTTTATACCCTCGAAAACATGATAAATTTCGATTTCTGAAAGTTTATATGTTGAAAATCACAGAAGGATGCCCAATTATTTAGTCCAATGGGAAAAACCGAAACCCAGCACAGTAGGGCACGATTCCTCGAATTTCTAGACATTGAACATTGTAACACCCCAAGCCCAGACATTATGGACGAATCCGACGTGTCACTTTGAAGTTTTTAAGAAAACCCAAGCCTCTTCCAATGCCCTTCTTAGTGTTTTAAAAGATAGTCTTTGCTAAAGTGAATGAGAGCTGAGCACCAGGTAGGTATCCGAAACAGAGGAGGTGAGCCATGAAGACTGCTTAAGTACCAGGCTCTCGATTGGATCCAATCCTAGACATGCTCACAACCATTGCTACACTTTGGCGCGAGATTAGGTTTTGTATGAAAATCGAGTTGGAATTCATTTAAGTAGTTGTTTTGATAAACAGATTGATTGTATCATTGCGTTATTTTGGAAACAAGTATCGTTTTGAAAACGCACCCTAAGTCTAGCCATTTTAAATTAATTATCAGTAAAACATGGAGTATAAAATAAAATAATCCCCAAAAAATAATTAAAAAGGCCTTATTACAACCCAAAACCAAATAATAATAATAACTACGATAAAACTTGAAAAAAAACCAGTTACTTATTGCAAGGTTCGAAAACGATTAGCACGGCCACTCTGAATCCCCTCTAGCTCCAAGTCTCCACATCAAGGCTCACCTGCAAGGTTAAAGAAGGGAGGTGAGTTTGGAAACTCAGTGTGCAACAAGCCCCTTTTAGAGCCTAGACTAATTTCAGCATACTGGGCCTAAGCCCAAATTCAGTCTCAACATATACTGGGCCGAAGCCTTTTATTTAACAGTTACCGGGTCAAAGCCTTTCATAATTCATAACACTAGGCCGAAGCCTTTACTGTAAGTGGTATGGCCCATAGGCCCATTCCAATATTACATGTAATATTAATGAATGTATGCAAGCCCATTTGGGGAGACTACTCAACCCACCATTCGCTACTCTCCACCCGTACCAACCAAGCTCTCCATGTGGGGGAATAACTCAACCCACCCAACCAAACTCTCCACTGGCAGCATAGCTACTTTATCATATAACCGAGGCCTAGCCTCTTTAATAATCGGGCAAAGCCCTTTTTGAAACCGGGCAAAGCCCTTTTGCACTTCCTCCATTTATATCAACCCAACCCATGCATATAATGAGTATATCATGTGCATCTCATAACATATCATGTGCATATCATGTCATATCTTGTATATCAAAATCTCACGCATCATATTCATAATTAAACCCTAGGGGTATAATGGTCATTTTTACCTAGGGGCAAAACAGTCATTTTTCATATTTTAAGGGTAATTCTGTAAATTTGCCAAATATTATAGGTTTTCCACGTTCATTAAAAATTATCAATATTTCCAAGTGTTTAAACTATGATTTTAACTCGTTTTAACAAAATCGAGCTTTTGGGCCCAAAACCCCTAATGGGCCCTACGAATGCCAATTTAGCCCACTAAGCCATCTTAATCCAAATTTTCAATAGTACTCACCGTGTTAACATGCAAATTTTTCCAATTTCCATTATCTACCAATTTTACCCAAATGGCCCGAAAGCCTATTGGGCCCAATTCCAACCCTTTGAGGCCCAACTTACCAACGTGCACAAAATTTGCGCTCTTACCTGTTCCATTGATCCCAACACCAACCATGTCGTATCTAGCACATCTAAAACCACATGCAAAATCTCAAGTTTCCAAAATGCCGAATTTTAAGCATTTCGGCTTTTCAGCAAATATTAGTCTAAAATCTTACGGGGGTTATTACACACCTGCTTTGTGATGTTCCCAAAGACTCCCACGACAACCTACAATTAACATCACCATACTTAGTTTACAGTTTAAGAAATCAAACCCAAAGTCCACCTTACCATATTCGGCTAAGCAATCCTTAATAGCCATAGATCCTTTACCTTCACAGGGTCCGACGATTCGATTCAAGCTTATCCAAAACTGATACTCCAAGCTTTGTTGCTCCTCCAAAGTTATCTATTTTACTACACAAACCATACAGATCAAAAGAAAAGGTCCCCATAAGGCCTATGCTTCAAATCGACAACCTCCCTAAACCATAGGGGGGTTTCGGCTTTTCTCAACATTTACCACTAAAACGGTTTGGAAAACGAGTACTTACCAGATGAATGGATCGGTCACCACAAATAAGGAGAACACGAAAGATGCTGGTCTAAAAGCATACGGCACAACCAACCTTCAAAGGTTTCGGTTCTTGTGACGATTTGGCAAGGGGGAGGAAAAGAAAGGTAGTAGTAGATGACAAGAAAAGGAGTATTGGTTTGGTTTTGGCAATAAAAGAGAAAGAAACTAGATGAAGAGAGTGGTGTTTCCGACTAGAGAAGAAAAGGGAAGAAAATAATGGCTCTATGGTGTTTAACAGAAGAAAATCGGCACAACTACAGCCCCTAATGCCGAAATACTACCCTCAAAATCCCCAAGCCGATTTCTCCTCCCTAATCCCCACTATTCGCCAACTCTATGCCTCCCTTCAAATCCCTAAAACCTCTCCCCTTATCACTCCTTAATTCAAGCATTCAACTGATTCAAACTCTCTCCAACAGAGTTCCATTCAGCTTCAAACTTCTGCGTGCTCAAGGCATAAAAATAACAACGCAATTGCCAGCTTAGCGAATCGAACCTTGGCCTTCCCCCAACCACTTACACGCCACCTTAGCTCCCTAGTGGCGTCACTTAGCCATTTTGCTAGGGGCTCTCTTGTGTTACATTTTACCCACATCTTTTAATAAGGCCACCTATCCAATGCCCCTAACTCCTTAAATCCAAAATTCAAAAATTCTACCGGGTTTTGGCCAACACATGGGCCTTCCATAAGCCTAATTACATACTGCAATTATGAATTTCACAACTAAATACCAAACTTTACAAAATTTACCAAAATCTCAAGAATTATGAAAATCCTAAAAATCAAGGTGTTACAAACATTGCCTTGTTTTAGAATCTAGAAAACATGAGTAAAATTCTAAAGGGATATTCGATTATTTTGAACGCGCGAGAAATTGCAACCCAGCATGATAGGGCACGATTCCCCGAATTGCCAAGCATCGAACATCGCCTTCATTTTAAAAAAAATTTAAATGGATAATTATAAAACTAGCTTAAGACGCATTAATTTGACTTGAAATAGAATAGAATAATTAGTTTTAAAGAGTTAGATCTTATAAAACAACATTTCGTAAACCAAAATAAACAATAAAAGCATGGGATAATATGTATGCCTAAAATACAATACCAATTAACAAACTAATAATTAAGTATAACTAATCTAAGAAAAATGCAACCAAATTTTCAAACTTGGATGAATAACAATTGGTATAATAATATAAAAAACGAATAAATAATATGCAACAATAAGACGTGAAATAACATAAAACTAAAAAGGGCATATAATATGCGAACTATATGAAAACTAGGAACCAATACATTACTAAACAATTTAGAAACCATAAAATATACAAAGGACATGCTAGGATTCAAATAACTTATGGGTATATAAAAATTAATAAAATATAAAACATATATTATGTAAAAAGAAATTCAAAATAATACTATATAGAATAATTTCAATAAAATAAATTGATTTAACTAATGGTATATTTAAAGTGAAAACCTAATATAAATAATGTATATTCAAATATGCTAATTTGTGAAAGTGTTTGATATAAAATTTACATAAATAAACAAATTATACATAAATAACTTTTAAAATATATATATATATATATACACGTAAAGATTTAAAAGAACATATAGAATAATATGAAATTGTTAATGTATACTTAGTATAATAAAGTAGTTTAATATAAGTTATGTATATGTATGTATAAGAGTATTGGATTAATTTTAAACGTAGAACTATATAGAAGAAAGTTTTACATAAACAAATTGTAAAAAAATTATATCTATATATATATATAAATGAAAGTATAAAATAACAAATTAAGATCATACAAAATTAATAACACGATCCAAGATAATATATTAAAAGATGAATAACAAGTAGATTTTTTAAAAATAGATGAATTACAAAGAATAAAAAAAACTTAAGCTGAAATATAGAATTCTCAATCGAAATAAAAATAAAACTAAAGGATAATTTACGAATAAATAAAGCAAATAAACAGAATTAAGGATTAAAAAATAATGCGCATAAACAACAGGGGATTAAAAGTACAATTATCCCAAGTTCCGAAACGCAACGTTTAGATGCTGGCTAAATTAAAACAATGCACAAATTTTGGGGAAAAATTAAAAAAACTGATAAAGTGCAAACAGGGGCCAATTATAACGAGGCGCGAAGGGGAAGGACCCGCTTCATAAATAACCCATTTGACGCGCAAAGGCGTGGGTTTGGGTCTGGGAGCGGTTTGAAGTGCGGATCCCTTCCCCTGGAACGACGCCGTTTCATTAGCTGAACAAAAACAAGCTTAAAAACCCTAAAAAATACATTCAACCACCTAAAAATAAATAAATAAAAACCTAATACTCCTAAACCCCCTATCTCTTCCTTTTCTCTTCAGTTGAAAAGGCCATCGCCTGCTCACTCAACCGCCACCATGGCCAGTGACCGGCGTTGCGGAGAACGAGCTTTTAAGCTTTGTCTTCAAAGTCCCTTTCGAAGGCTAAACCTTCAGCAACCAAAGAGCGAGGAGAAAAGGAGTTCTTTGTCCCTTTGTCGAACCCGATTACAACGAAGGAGAAATCACTCCGACGGCGATATCGAAGGGATTCAGGTGAGCGATCTTTCCTTCCTTTTTAGTTTTTGTTTAGACAGATTTGCGAAGAGAAAGAAAAAAGAAAAAAAAAAGAAAAGAAAATACAGTAGACAAAAATAAAAAAATGAAAAGAACTAAGAACACCTTTTAATAATTTATGGTTTTTTGCTTCGTATCTGTATTTCAACATGCGTATATCGTGCCTGTGAGAGTGATTACAATGAACATAGGGCTTCTATATAGCCGAAAATGAAAAGAAAAAAAATACAAAGAATTTCTTTTCTATTGTTTTTCTCTTTGTAGCTGTTTTGTTGTGTGTTCTTGTCTTTATGCAGGTACGGAGGAGGACATGGAGCATGTACAGAGGCTATGCACTAGCGTACGGAGGTAGCTAGCACGTACGGAGGCTGCTGGTGATCGTATGGCACTTGGAGGTTGAACGGGGTTGCGGTGCAAAGGGGAACGAAACCCTAGGGTTTCTGTTCCTAAAATTTTTCGGGCCGTTTGGGCCGATGTAACTTTGGGTCTGAGTTAATTTGGGCTCATATTGGGTTTTGAATTTGGGCTATGTAATTGGACTTTGATGGACTATTAATATTTGGATTTTTTTTATTTATCTTTATTATTTATTATTTTTTTGTTTGTAACGGGCCGGGCAAATTTGGCCCACTACTATAGCTATAAAGGAAACACGTATGGTATACTTACTTTCACATAACATACTCTTGGATCTTAACTCATCATTCGTTAGGCGTAGCCGATTAGCCTAACTAATTATGCCTTAGCGCATCATGCCTTCTTGACGATGACTCTATTACTTGAGTCCATTATGGCTTTACTGGGCATCTTTCCCTAACGACATCTTGCATTAGATTTCATTATAAACTATGCGCCCACATATACGTCAAAAGTCTTGATGGGGCGGATAACCTTTTACTTTCCTATAGACTAGAGGGCTCGCCATTCGTTAGGCCTATACTTGACCTAGAGGAGCTTTCTTATCTTTTTTTGGTTCTGCTCTCTCGAGGAGAGAGATATGATATCTTTCTTATCTTATGTGCTTTGACTTGTACCTTGACTTTATTGAGACTCAACAAACATCACATTAGTCAATTGGTGGTCTTATCCAAATCTTTCGAATTCCAAGAATACTAATCAAGTGCTTTTCCTTTGGTTCTTAACTATTTAGTTCATATTCAACTAAAATTTAACCATCATTTCTTTATATCTTAATTGGCTCAAGGCCATCATTTGGGGTGTTCTTTATTACTGACTTATGCTTCTTGTCACAATGTTCATTTACCTATAATAGACTCTGCCCATCCTATGTACACCAACATAGGCTTCTGGGGTGAACCTTTCTTTAACAACTTACTTATTATTCATTTCGTGCTAACCTTGTGTTCATCAAATCCAAAAGCGTCATAGGTACACTCACATGGTTTCTAGATTTAACTCTATTCGCTTCTAGACTTATTCTACCCGTCTTATTCCCATCTTATTCGTTTGAATAGTATTCAGATACTAAGATTTCACCGAGTAGTATGTTACAACATGCTTACCCTCCAAGTTTTAAGTAAAAAAATAAGCTTAGGAACAATCTTTTCACATCTTTTAGTGGTTTCACCAGCTTTGGATTTTGCATTTTCAGTACATGGAAATCAAAGATTGAAAAGGTAACAGATGTATAACATGTATCTTCTCAACATGACTTACTACCTAAACACAATTTGAGTCAAATCAAATTTAATCATCTTCATTACCTTTCTAATCAACACATCAGCCTTCTGACTCACTAATTCCCTTTGGCAATTTGGGATCGAAATACTTGTTTCAATTTCAAACAAGGATACATACATAGTAGGTAATGAAGAATCTCTCGTGCTTCCTTTCCTAAGCCACAATTGGTAGATGTTGTTGGTAATGGCAACAGGAGTGGAATCTAGAGATTCATCCAACTCAAAAATATTCCTATTGTAGCATTTGAGCACCTTCTAGGTCAACACACGATTGAACTTGTACTAATTTCCTCAAATATACTGTAACAACCCGTTCTCAGTGAAATTGAAATAACGGTTTTGAGACCACAAATCCGAGTTAGAAAGAAAAATCATTTTAATATTAGTGCATGATCTGCATTATGATAGGAATAACGTATGAAAATTTTGTTAAGAAAATTTTACCGATTACATGTCTAATTTAATAAATGATCAAATTGCATAAAATGCAAAAGTTAAGTTCTAGTAGCTATAAGTATCAAATAGCTATGAAATTGAAAATTTGAGGTCCTTATATGGCAATTAGACCATTAAATAGAGTTAGAAGATAAGTATGATGATTCATCCATGGAAAATTAAATAAAGATAAGGACTAAATTAGAAATAAAAAGATGAAAAGATGAAAATTAATTAAATAACAAAATATCATCTTTTTCATCATCTTTCCCCAAATTATTTTCATGGAAACCCTAGTTAAGAGAAAAGAATTCAAGAAAGCTTACTTGGCTTAATTGGGTAAGTAATCTTGACCCGTTTTTAGTAATTTTTATATTTTCGAGATCGTAATAACTTAATCTAGCTATTTTGGGGATTAATTTGCAAAGCTATTAAAGAATTAAAGTTTCACCATGGATGAATATGCATGAATTATGAAGTTTTATGGTAGAAATGGTAAGGTTGTTGATAGATAAACAAATTTTGTAAAGGAAATTTTCATGAAATTGTGATTTAGGGATTGAAAAGATGTAAAATTCATGGAAAAATTTTGATTTTTGTGAAATTATGGACTGTTATTGTTATATGTAAAAATAAGTTAGGCTTGGAATAAGGATTAAATTGCATGAATTTCATTTCCAGAGCCTAGGGATGAAATTGGAATTAATTAAAAGTATAGGGGTAAAATGGTACTTTTGCCTAAGATGTGAGTTGGATTGAATTGAATATGAAATGTATTAAATTGAGTTAAACTTACTCGTATATGTCTGGATAGACCTAATACGAAATTGGATTGAGGAAAATAAAAAGTACCGGATTAGTACCCTACAAACACGAACATTGTCGAGATAAGTTCGTGTAACTAAATTGTGTATATTTATATGCTTGAATTGGATGTTGTATAAATGAATTGTATAAATGCCATATGTATGCAATTGATCACATATCTGATAATACTTGATAAATAATAAGTCCAGTTTGGATAAATGAGATTCGATGGATACAGGGTTCTCAAATTAGTTGTGATCTTGCATATGTTGCGAACACACCATAGCTCAAAAGAGCGTCTCGTTATTAGCTCTTATGAGCTTCAAATTATATGGTTCTTGCGAGATTCCTGTTATAGCTTTTCGGGCATTCCGATAGGTTGTGATCCTACATGTGTTGTGGACACACCTTAGCTCTTATGAACGTCCCATTATATGGCTCTTCTTGAGCTTCCTGATTAAAGACTCTTTATGAGCTTCCTGATATGGCTCGCTTGAACTTCCCGATATATGGCTATCTGGAGCTTCCGTTAATGGCCTTTCGGAGCTACCCGTTATTGGCTCACATGAGCTTCCTGATTATGGCTCTTATGAGCTTCCTATTATAGCCCAGATAAGGTTCCCGTTACATGGCTCATATGAGCTTCCCATTTGTGTGCTTTAATAAGCACTCCTGAATATGAATTGACAGATTTACAGTATTGTACACTTCATATGTACTACGCATGTATGCATCGAGATTTCAAAGGATTCAACGAATGAAACTTTGATATAAGTTAAGATGAATTCTGAATATATTGTTACTCGTATTTACATCGAAACATGATATTTGATCAGCTCATTCTTTTGCTTGTTATTCATATAAAATACATGACTAACATGTTTAATGAAGTTGTGTATTTTAGGCTATTAGCTAAATTGCTTGGATGCATTTTATATGTTTATTTTAATTAATATGAATGGTAAGTAAATTTTTCGTTATACAAACTTACTAAGCATTAAATGCTTACTCTATTTTATTTCCTCTGTTTTGTAATACTCAGAAGCTCGTAAAGGTTGGAAGTGGGTCGGAGCAACATCACACTATCCTTTAGCTTGTTTTGGTATATATAGCAAATTTCTTTTGGGTATAATGGCATGTATAGGTTAAATTAGCCAAATGATGGCATATATATATTTGGTTGTAATTAGCCATTGAAATGGCTAGTGATAACATGTTTTGGTGTATATATATATATAATTATATTATGTTTGGTATGTATGTACTTGGATTTGGTTGGATTAGTTTATTAGGTATTTATTAGGTATAAACATGCTTAAATGAATATTTGGTAAATTAGGTAAGATTAATACTTGAATAAATGTTATGATATATCATGCATAAGACTTAGTTTTTTTGCTTGATTTGAGGGTTATGAATTGGCTTGTGAATGTGCTTAAATGTTGTTATAGGTGGAAGGCAAATTGGGTGATAAAATTCGCATAAGAAATGGCCTATTTTCATCCACACAGGCAGAAACACAGGCGTGTGTCTCAGCCGTGTGTGACACACGGCCATGCACACGGACGTGTGGTTTGGCCATGTGTTCCCTGCATCTTTAAAATTGAGAAACAGAATGCCCATGTATTTTTACACGAGCAAAGACACGGGTGTCTGTCTCAGCCGTGTGTGATACACGGCTTAGTATATGGGCATGTGACTTGGCCGTGTGATCCCTGCACCTAATTAACATGAACTAAATTGTTCACACGGCCTAGTACACAGGTGTGTGGCTTGACCGCGTGACCCAAGCCAATAAGCAACCTAAATTGGACACGAGCTGGGACACGGCTGTGTGCCCTTATTTCGAATGCCCACACAACCTATGACATGGGCATGGCTCTTGGCCGTTTGAGCCACACGGCCTGGCCTTACGGGCGTGTGTCCCCTGCACCTAGGAAAAATTTTGAAATTTTGCAAAAAATTCTCTGAGTTTTCGGTTTAGTCCTGACTTGTTTTAAATGCATATTTTTTGCCTTGAGGGCCCATTAATGGGACAATATGGTTAATTTTGGATATGAATAGGAAATGATATGAATTAATTGTATTTGTTTTGTAAACTCCAGTAATGCTTCGTAACCCTATTCCAGCGATGGATATGGGCTAGGGGTGTTATATATACACCTTTTGGAACAATTTGCTACTAACATCAATGATAGAGAGTAATAGTTTGGCATAGAATTTCAAGACTAGCTCTCTTACATATGGCTTTACAAATGAAATAGCGTCAATCAAACCACTATTGCCCACAATGGTGTCAATCGCATGTTGTCGTGAGATTATCGAATGATGTGCAAATGTACATAGTCATCAACAAGTAATAAAGTAGTAAGTATAGAGTTATCATCTCCAAAGAGACTGTATAAGTAAGGAAAAAATTGTGAAACTATCACTTGAAAAGTTGGTGATTGAAATAATTAAACATGAATTGAAATAACTAATTAACCTAATTAAGTTTACTAAGTCTGCAAGAAAAATGAGAATGTTAACACCAAATAATGAGCAGTATACAATAACACAAGTTTAATCACAATGGCATGAAAGAGCTAGAGTAATTTCTTTTGTTAACTTAAAATTATTAAAAACAATGTTAATTATGTGACGGTAGAACCATGACAATTTGGCTATTTACTAACCCAAAATTTATAAGTTATGAAGTCATACTTTTGAACCTTTAAGTTTCTTTAGCATACTTTTATGTTCAATAAACTTCAAAGTTTCATATCCAGACATTATATTTAGGGGTTATGCAAGGTAACAATATTGCTAAATATCATCACTAATTCAATCATTAAAATATCAAACATGCACCATTCAAATATTGCGTTTACTATTACCATCTTGTTTGGATTAAGTAATTAGTTCTTATGCTTCGCTACATTAATTATGCATGATTAAGCATGTTCATGATATTATTTGAATGAATAAACAACTATTGCACATAACATCATCAGAGTATTAATAACATAAGTTAAGGGATTGCAATCAATCTAACATCAACAAAATTAAGTCATTATCATTAAATTGAAAGCAAAAGAGTAAATGAAAATCATGTTTATCAACTTGAAAAAAAAAAGATTAAAGGAAAATAAATTGGAATTGATTCAGGTGATTTTTGTGGCACTGTTTAGATTGCTCCTTCTCCTCTCTTCTTCCTTGCTTCGATGCTAAAATTCTCTTAAAGTGCCGAATTTGGTTGCTCTCAATCAAAACCCTCTGGATTGATTTCTCAATTTTATGTTGCTTGCTCTCAAAATGTGGTGTGAGTGAATGACTATAGATGATTGAATGAGTGATGGATAAAGTGTAACTAGTGCCCCCTTTTTATACCAATGAAACCCTTTGATTCTTTACTACTTTTAGCATGGTCATTCCTTTAATATCTCCATGTAGGTGGCCACTACTTGATTTGTGGAGGAGGAGTGAATGGCACGCTTTACTAAGTTGAGGGAGTTACTTGAATTGTGGAAGGAGGTGGACAACCACATTGATTTATGGAGATGGAGATCCTTGATTCTCTCCATGCTGATTTGGTGGTTGAATTACGTGATTACCATGTAATACCCCGCACCCATCTTTGCCACCGGATTAAGGTTATTGGTTGCTATGGTATATAACAGAACAAGAGCAAGCAATTTAGAACTAATCAGAGATTAATTTGAAACTTTACAAAAACTTGAGGCAAAAATGCAAAACAGGGTTCACACGATCGTGTGACAGGCTAAGGCCATGTGGAGTTGGACCAGATGGCCATGTACTCCAATTGTGTACAAGGTTGATGCCATGTAATACAGGGTCACACGACCGTGTCGCCTGATTGCGTAAGAAACTATGACTGTGTGGACCTAATTGTAAAACTTTGTAAACATTCACATGGCCACGTGGTTGGACCATGTAAGAGATTGAGACCAATGGAACATGACAGTATCCATTTTACAAAAGATACAAACCAACCCTTAAGCATTACCTTACACATGTTTATGCACAACATATTCTTGCCTAAAACACTTCAAGAATTCAATCCAAACCATGATACAAAGCAACCTAAAGTGCCTAACCATTATGCCATTTTGGTACGATTACAAAAAAAAATCATAAAACATTTCCAAGGCATTCAACAACTATAATACCAATATGGTTCATTCCATTAATTTATCCAAACATTATACTTCAAAATGAAATAGTGCATTCTTGCCAAGATAAACATACCAAACCCTATCATTTTAACAAACCTAAAGCATGCCATTCACTTATAAATGTTAACCATATAAGTCTCAAGCCAACAACTAACTTTATATCATACATATAATTGTAACACCCCTAACCCATATCCAATCGTCGGATTAAGGTTAAGAGGTATTACCGAACTAAACATTTAATTATCACATTCATATAGTCATTAAACACAATCCAAAATCAAGCTAAAAACTATACAAACATTCAAGATCATATGCCATATTCGTATGGCTAAATATTTACATTTACAAAATATCGTTCTCAACAGTCTAACCTATACATGCCACATCAACTCCAAAATATAATAGTACCAAAATGATCGGTAGTGTGATGAACTGCTAACGATCCCCGAGTCGGTGGCCAAAATCAACAATCTATAAAACAGAGAAATAAAGAACAAAGTAAGCTTTCAAAGCTTAGTAAGTTTTAAGTGATACAAACAATTTAAACTTGTCATTTAAAATGATCATTTAGTACCACAAAACTAATATTCTAATTACAAATCACTGGGCCGAATATACACAAGTACACCAATTAAAAAGCCTATTGGCCGAATATATATGTATATAAATATATGAATACACAAAGAAATTTCAGCACATACTTTACTTTATAGCTCATACAATTAATTTAAGTCACATACTTTCATATAATGACAGACATCGACCGAATAGGTCTTGCTCTTATTCGTAGATATAGTAATCATTCACACACATATATCGTTCTTTGATAATAATAATTCACTTTAAAAAATCAATTCATATACGAGTACATAATACGTACCTGACTATCATAATGTATCATACATAATCAATAGTAGTTTACCTCGAACTTTCAATTCATAATCTTACTCGAATCACGCGTTAATCCGCTAGGTTTAAAACCCGAATCCAATACCAAAGACAAAACCTGTGGGACTTTAAGCTCGGATATAATACCAGCACTAAGCTCATGGATTTAACCCGGATATAATACAAAGACGAAGCTCATGGATTTAACCCGATATATTACCAAAGACGAAGCTCTGGGATTTAACCCAATATAATTCCAAGATATAGCTCATGGGTCTTTAAGCCGGATACACATCAAATATCATGCATATGTAATCATATATTAACACATCTCATTCAACATATCACATTAGTAGTCATCTGCTACATTCGGATATAAGCTCCATATGAACACCATCATTTACATTTTGGTTCAAAAGTCATACATAAATATTACATATCCATTTCATCATTCAAGCTTAACCCATAGTGACCATTCGACTATAAGTCATATACATAAATTATTTATCACACAACTTAATTCAAGTAGAACCAAAAGGTAACAATTCATCTAATATTTATACATATCAAAGCATCATCAATTATATACTAAAGGTGACTACTCAAAACTTACCTCGGATATACATGAATGGTTGCGGAAAGGCTACTCAATTACTTTCTCTTTTCCCCTATCCAACTTTGATCCTCTTTGCTCTTGAGCTTAAATTCAAAAATTTTAAACTAGTCATTATTCGACTATTCAAGCATTACTTCAGGAATATAATATATATATTCGACTTTCACACATATAGATCATATTAAGTTTATAAGAAAACATTAAGCAACTTATTAACAAATTTTTTTATCAATGTTTACCACAAAATCACAAATTCACAATAAGCTGTCTTCCTGAGCAACAGTCACTAAATTATTTATAACTGGAGCTACGAAACTCCAAATCAATTTCCATAAAATTTTCCTGAAAATAGACTCATATATATTTTATCCATAAAATTTTCAGAATTTTTAGTTTGGCCAATCAATACCAGATTTTTCCTAAAGTTTCCCCTGTTTCACTGTTTGACTAATCTGACCACCCTTTACTACGAATCAAATTTCTAATTGTACAGAAGTCAAAATATGTTCTCGTTGATTTCATTTGAAACTAGACTCATTAGGCTTTAATTACATAGTTTATTCAGCTTCTAACTCCACTCTCACGATTTATGATGATTTTCCAAAATCACATTACAGCTCCTGTCCCAAGCAGATTTACTACAATTTACTATTTCACAACTCTTTGCATTCATATTATTTAAACATGTATATCACAAATCAATTTCATCACATATCTATAATTTCACTTAAGCATAATCTCAATCCAAATATATCCATTGTCCATATATCAAGCCTACTTAAAGCTATTTATAATTTATTCATATCATTAACCAAATATACTTATGCAACCAAAACGCAAATCATACATACTTTATACTATGCATATCAAAATAACTCCAACCATGATCGGATATAACCGAATTTAAACATGAAAATTAAGCCATTTTCGAACTCCTAGAGCTCATTCGGCATTTACAAAATCATACCATTAGAATTCATGTACAATACCAAACTTTTAGACATTCAAACATCTACCCTATTCTTTTGAAATCATCTAAACTATTTACATAAACATTAAACTATCTCAAACATCACTCATTTGTAATTATTCATTAAAACTTGAAGACAATCATCTATCCCCTTCATTGATTACCATGACCGAAAATTCAAATCATCCCCAAAGAATCAAAATTTTAACATTATAGTCCATCAAACTTTCATTCATCAATTTCTATCATCAAACACAAATTTTTGCAATTTCCTATCATGACCGAATGCACAACTAACCAACACTTAACAAATTAATTCATGGGTTTAAAGTAGAACCAAGAGAGGAACTAAAAAACATGAATTTTTAACCAAATTACCAAGAACTTACCTTGAATTTATCTTCCCCAAGTGACCAAACATCCAAGAGCTTCCCTTCCCCTATTTGTTTTCTTAAGTTCGGCTATAATGAACAAGGATGGACAAGCTTTGTCCTTTTCATCATTTTGTTATTTTATTTCCCTTTATTTTATGATAATAAAGCCATTAAATCTCATAGTGCTAATTTAAAATGCATGATCCATTTATTCTCATCATGATGGCCGGCCACTACACCTTAAGATGGGAATTTTGACATGCAAATCCACCTATTTCATACTATAAGTTATTTGGCCACTACAATTTAGCCTATAGCATTTTCAAAAATTTTCACATAAGTCCTACTTAATAATTTCACATACAATTGACAAGATCAAAGCATGAAATTTTCACACATGAACTTTCACATATAATAAGCACCGAATATAACATCTAATTATTTTTATGACTCGGTTTTGTGGTCCCGAAACCACTTCCCGACTAGGGTCAAATTAGGGCTGTCACAACTCTCCCCCCCTTAAGAATTTTCGTCCTCGAAAATCTTACCAGCGAAAAGGTTAGGATAACGTTCTTTTATAGAGTCCTCAAGCTCCCAAGTAGCTTCTTCTACCCCGTGTTTGAGCCACAATACTTTCACTAAAGAAATTTTCTTATTTCGTAGTTCTTTTATTTCACGAGCCAAAATACGAACTGGTTCTTCTTCGTAACCCAAATTAGATTGAATCTCAACCTCTGATGGATTAATTATATGCGATGGATCGGATCTATAATGTCGAAGCATCGAAACATGAAAAACGTTGTGAATCTTTTCAAGTTCAGGGGGTAAAATCAATCTGTATGCGACCGGCCCAACTCGTTCAGATATTACATACGGCCCGATGAACCTCAGACTCAATTTGCCCTTATGGCCAAATCTGAGCACCTTTTTCCAAGGTGAAACTTTAAGAAACACTTTGTCTCTGACCTGATACTCAATGTCTTTTCGTTTTAAATCCGCATACGACTTCTGACGATCTGAAGCTGCTTTCAGACTTTCACGGATCACTTTTACTTTCTGTTCAGCATCTTTAATCAAATCAACCCCGAAGATTTTACTTTCGCTAAGGTCGGTCCAAAACAACGGTGTACGACATTTACGACCGTACAAAGACTCGTAAGGTGCCATCTTAATGCTTGATTGAAAACTATTGTTGTAAGCGAATTCAATCAAAGGTAAATACCGTTCCCATGAACCACTAAACTCAAGGATGCAACATCACAACATATCCTCGAGTATCTAAATTATCCGCTCGGATTGACCATCGGTCTGGGGATGAAAAGCGGTGCTAAAATACAACTTAGTACCCAATGCTTCTTGCAATTTCTTCCAAAATCGCGATGTGAATCTTGGGTCTCTATCTGACACAATTGAAACGGGTACCCTGTGTAATCTGACAATCTAAGAAACATACAACTCGGCTAACTTATCAAGTGAGAAATCCATATGTACAGGAATGAAATGAGCTGATTTAGTCAATCTATCTACAACAACCCATATCGCATCTTTCTTGCTCGATGACAAAGGTAACTCAGACACAAAATCCATCGTGACTCGATCCCACTTCCACTCGGGTATCATGATCGGCTGAAGTAAACCCGAAGGCACTTGATGTTCCGCTTTCACTTGTTGACATATCAAACATTTTGAGACAAAGTCGGAAATGTCTCGTTTCATACCATGCCACCAATACTGACGTTTCAGATAGTTGTACATTTTCATACTACTCGGGTGAACTGACATTCGGCTACTATGAGCCTCGCTCAAAATCATCGAAATAAGTTCCAAATTTCTTGGAACACACAATCGACTTCTGAACCTCAAACAACCATTATCGTCAATTTGAAACTCTGAATCCACATTCGAAACACATTCAGCTCGTTTAGCAACCAATTCCTCATTGACTTTTTGAGTTTCACATATTTGATTAATCAATAATGGTTTGGCTTTTAATTCTGCTACTAACACATTATCAGATGAAACAGACAAGTGTACATTCATCGCTCATAAAGCAAACAGTGACTTGCGACTTAAAGCATCGGCAACCACGTTAGCCTTTCCCGGGTGATAATCAATGACAAGCTCATAATCTTTCAATAATTCAAGCCAACGTCTTTGGCTCAGATTCAAATCTCTTTGAGTCATCAAATATTTGAGGCTTTTAATATCCGAATATATATGACACCTTTCTCCAAATAAGTAGTGTCGCCATATTTTCAAAGCAAATACGATGGCAGCTAATTCAAGATCATGGGTTGGATAGTTTTTCTCATGTGGCTTCAATTGCCTCGAAGCATAAGCTACAACTCGACCTTCTTACATCAATACACTGTAATATCCCGAATTAGGGCCTAATCAGAATAGTGGTTTCGTGACCACAAATTCGAGATAGAAATAATTATTTTATGATTATTTTGAGGTCTATGATATGATTTCATGATTGTGTGAAAATTTCGTGAAGAAATTCTATGCATAAAGTGCTTAATTTGAAGTTAAGGACTAAATTGAATAAGTTGCAAAACTTGTATTCTAGAAGTTTCTAGTATGAAATTGCTTTGAAATATTAATTAGGAGGTCTTAAATAGAAATTTGACCAATTTCAAAGTTTATGGACAAATATTGGACATGAATGGAATTTTTGGAAAGTTTAGTAGTAAGGGCATTTTGGTCATTTAAAGGGTAAAATGAATTAAAATACAAAATTAAAAGCCAATTTTGCTCATCTTCTTCACCATGGACGTGTATACCAAGGGAGACTCCATGGATAGGGTTTCTAAGCTTCCAAGCTCGATTGTAAGTCCGTTCTAGCCTCGTTTTTAATGATTTTTACGTTTTTGGAGTCCCGATAACTTGATTTAGCTTATGCTAGCAATAATTCAACCTAGGGTTCATATTTGGAAAAATACCCATAGGTGAAATTTGTGTATTTGGTGTTTTATGATAGAATATGAGGTTTTAAATTATGTTAGACAACTTGTGCTACTCGGTTTTAAGTGAAAACGAGCAAAAGGGCTTAATCGGTAAAAATACCTAATAGTCATAAGTACATGTTAGAGTGAGAATTTGATGTTGCCATAGAAGGCAAAAATGATCAGCATGTCATAAAACATAAGAAAATAGGATGAAGTTTAATTTCTGAACCTTGAGGAAAAAGTGCAAATATGCAAAAATTTAGGGGTCAAAATGAAAATTTTTAAAAATATGATTTTTGGACCCGTATGAATAGTGTGACTAAATGTGATATTATAGATGAAGAGAATCGAGATTTGGGCTTAAATCGGGAAAATACAAGATTATGGACTAAAATGGTAAATTACTATTTCTGGATCAAGGTAAGTTCGTTTGATAATAATAATGCAATGTTATGTTTGAATTATATTTCTTACTATTATTGCATATATTTTATGATTTAATATATTGGAAAAGTTGATGGAATGGTGTTTATGATTTGGAAATATGACATGAAAGAATGTTACATGAAATGCAAGAAAATGAAGATACATGACAAGTGATATATGAAATATGTGACATATGTTATGTAAATTCTTAAAAGCTGATTTGATATTTGAGTTGTGTCTTATTATACTATGAATGGACAATTGGTACTATAGAAAGTGAGATCGACACTTCGAGTAAATTCGTACATAAATAATCTATCGATTCTTTTTATGTTATTATATTTTGATTTCATATGAAATGTGGCTGCCTATCAAATAGTTATTTGATGTAAATTATGAATTTAAATTGATTACGGACAATTTAGTAAAATGTTGAAAAGTGAGGAATTTCCCAATTGAACCTTCGGAATAAAAACGATACGAATGATCTATTGTGAGGTCGCATGTGTAATACTAAGTGCAGGCTACTATGCTTACCCGAAAACTGTGATCACGTGTGTAGTACTAAGTGCAGGCTACTACGTGTATTAGATGGTGAGGTCACGTGTGTAGTACTAAGTGCAGGCTACTACGTGTACCAGATTGTTGGTCGCATGTGTAGTACTAAGTGCAGCTACTATGCGCACTTGGATAGCTTCACTACAAGTGTGGAAATGGGAAAATGTGTAGGCAATTGTGTATCATTATTATTCGATGAGTTCAACGGAAATCGATTAAATGAAAATACATGTGAAAGTGATTATGTGATGAACAAGTGCAAGTATATGTTTATTTGAATTTATGAGTAATATGCTCAATATTTGAGCGAACCTCGGTAAAATGGAATGGTTTAAGTGAAATTGTGTAAAAGTGAACTTTAGTAGTAAAACAGTATTAGACAGCAGCAGTGTATGACTTTGAAAATTCACCAAAAATATTGTAAGTTGAATTAAATTTAAAAAAATTATGGAAATAAAGATTAATGAGTCTATTTTCATATGAAAGAAACAGGGGAAGCAAAAGAATTCTATATTGTGTGATATTTGAATTCTTGTGAAACAGGGTCTGAGTGAATTCGAGATCCCCTGTTCTAAATTTATAAATTCACCATAAATTGTAAAAAAATTATTGAGAGTCATACATTACATGCATAGATTCCTTATTTAATCTAATTTTAAGGGAAACAAACGGCATGGTCGTTGGGATTCTGTACAGGGAGAAATTCAGTTCGTAGTGCACAGGGGTCAGAGTAGTAATACCCTGAAATAAGGGAGACTTTAACTAATAAACTGTACTAAATGGCCCGACCAAAAATTCTAGAAACAAATTAGTAAGTAGACATATGAGTCTAGTTTCATAAAAAATTAACAAAATTGTATTTAGAGTTTTTTAACTTGAGATATGATTTTTTTAACAACTGGACTCCAGAAAATAGCCTGTTCTGAATATGTGTAATTGTACAATTATAGTGTTTTATCTTGAAAAGCATGGTAGTAATTGCTTATTATTTTCATATGAACTTACTAAGCGTAAAGCTTACCCATCCTCTCCATTTCTTTAGTATTGGCAGGTCGGCTCGGGGTTGGAGATCGTCGGAGGCAAAATCACACTATCAAACTATCATTTTGGGAAAATTAATTCAAATATTAGAAATATCAAGTGAGTGGCATGTATAGGAAGTTGGTTTGTGATATGTATTTTATTATGATTTTGACCATACATATCATCGCATTGAGTTATCGATAAAATCATGAGATGTGGTCCTTATCCATTATGGTTTATAAGTTTAATTAATCGTGCCATGTCCTATGTTTTGATGTGATGATATAGTTAGCTTTGTTTGTTATGCATGTGTTTGAAAAGTTTTGAATGAAATGAAATTTTATGGCCCGATTTTTGTCTATGTGTATTGTTAAGTCTGGTAATGCCTCGTACTCTGTTCCGACCTTGGATACAGGTAAAGGGTGTTACATACACAACCCAACCCATGTAAGGACGCATCACTATAAATGACAAACTCTTTACCGGATTTAGGTTGCACTAACACTGGAGCTTCAATCAAATAGGTTTTCAGTTGGTCGAAACTTTTCTGGCACTTTTCTGACCATTCGAACTTAACATCTTTCTGAAGTAGCTTCGTCATTGGTGTGGCTATCATCGAGAAACCCTTTACAAACCGTCTGTAGTAACCAGCAAGTCCCAAAAAGCTTCGAACTTCAGTAACATTTCTAGGAGGCTTCCAATCAAGTATGGCTGATATTTTACTTGGATCAACACGAATACCCAATGCGGATACCACATGCCCCAAAAAGCTAACTTCTCTCAACCAGAACTCACATTTACTAAACTTAGCATATAACTGCTTGTCACGTAAAATCTGCAACACTAATCTCAAGTGCTCGGCATGTTCGGTTTCATCTCGCGAATAGATCAAAATGTCATCTATAAACACAACTACAAACCGATCCAAATACTGCCTAAAGATCCGATTCATCAAGTCCATAAATACCGCAGGGGCATTAGTGAGCCCAAACAGCATCACTAAGAACTCGTAGTGACCGTATCTCGTTCTGAAAGCAGTTTTAGGCACATCTGAGTCTCGAACTCGCAACTAATAATAACCCGATCTCAAATCTATCTTTGAAAACACTGAGGCTCCCTTTATTTGATCAAACAAATCATCAATACGCGGTAATGGATATTTGTTCTTTATTGTCACTTTATTTAATTGACGATAGTCGATGCACATTCTCATGGTTCCGTCTTTCTTTTTCACAAACAATACTGGTGCACCCCAAGGTGAGAAACTCGGTCGAGTGAAACCTCTATCCGTCAACTCTTGCAACTGAGCTTTCAATTCTTTCAATTCGGTTGGTGCCATACGATACGGAGCTATCGAAATTGCTGTAGTCCCAGGTACAAGTTCAATGCCAAAATCTACCTCTCGAACAGGTGGTAATCCCGGTAACTCATCAGGAAAAACATCCGAGTACTCACAAACCACTGGCACTGATTCAAGTTTCTTTTTTGACTCTTTATTATCAAGTACGCATGCAAGATATGCTTCACACCCTTTTTTCACATATTTCTGAGCCAACATCGAGGATATTACTGCTGGTAACCCGTTCAAATCAGTAGACTCAACTCGAATTATCTCATTATTTGCACATCTCAAATCAATAGTCTTTCTTTTACAATTCACAACTGCGTTATGTACGGTCAACCAATCCATACCTAGAATAACAGGAACCTCAGATAATCAGGGGGCATTTTCTGTACACTTTGTCGACTAGCACATATCGACCCAAGGGATTCGACACTCGAATCACGAACTCAGTAGACTCAACAGGTAGAGTGAAAGTAGAACCAAGGTCAATCAATGCAATCACATCAGTATCAAAGAGAGTGAAAGTACCGGTAATAACATCAAGCGAAGAAGCATCCTCGCGTGCGCGTATAACGTAAGCTCTAGCAGGGGTACGAGCCTTGGATCTGGTCGTAGCATCTCTAGATCCTCTCTGACCGCCACTAGCATTTCCCATATTTCTAGGTGGTCTACCTCGTGCTGTAGTAGTACTCGGTTTCCCACTCTGATTCACATTCTGCTCAGACAATCTCGGACAGTCCTTGATAAAGTGGTCAGCTGATCCACACTTATAACAGGAGCGTTCATGAAATCTACAACTCTTCGAATGCCATTTTCCACAAAACTTGCACTCGGTCCTATCCCTATGATCATTTCCAACACTGGCAACTGAAGTGGCTCACGTACTTATAGGGGGTCTATCACAGTCTCGTCTGGAGAAGCCTGAAGTGTTCTTAGATCGCCCCGAATCATCTCAAAATTTCTTCGGTGACTTCTGAAAGGGCTTTCCCGAAGATCTTTTACGGAACTCTCTAGCTCCATCTTTAGCTTTTCTTTTCTCTTTACTGAGCTCTTCGGCTTTGCAAGCTCGCTCGACAAGTACTACAAACTTTTTGATTTCAAGAATGCCAACAAATAGTTTTATATCTTCGTTCAATCCATCTTCAAAACATTTACACATAATAGCTTCTGAAGAGACACATTCTCAGACATACCGGCTAAGTCTCACAAGTTTTCGTTCACAATCAGTAACTGACATGGAACCCTGTTTAAGTTCAAGAAATTCCTTCCGTTTCTGATCGATGAATCTCTGGCTGATATACTTTTTCCGGAACTCGGTTTGGAAGAACTCCCAAGTCACTCGCTCTCTGAGCACAACAGAAACCAATGTATTCCACCAATAGTAGGCAGAATCATGTAGCAAAGATATAACATATTTTAGGCATTCATCGGGTGTGCAAGACAGTTCATCGAACACTCGGATAGTATTTTCCAACCAAAATTCAGCTTGCTCAAGATCATCACCGCTCAGTAGCTTTAAATTCAGAGCCCTGCTTTTGAATTCATCACAACCGGGGCTTATTTAACCTCATCGATCAATTATCAAGGTATCGAGGTGCAGGGGTGTATTATTCGAAGTGGGGTTGTGGAGTACCAGATTAGTTCGAATGTATTGGTTGAACCAATCATTCATCACATTATAAAAGGCTTGTCTAGCCTCATCATTTTGATTGCTCACAATAGGTTGAGAGACCACCGGCGTTGTCCCGTGCGCGGGAGCAGGTGCTACACTCTCGATATCATCAGCTACCGCTCGATTGGGATCGGGATCCATTACTATACGAAAACACATTTTTAACTATCAGAAATCCTCACACTATCATATTATCACATAATGGCTTGTATGGCTAGACTTATATACGCTACGTCAGTCCTAGAATCAACTTAACCGTAGCTCTGATACCAATAAAATGTAATGTAACACCCTGAACCCGTGATCGTCGCCGGTGTCGGACACGAGGGGTTAACGGGCCAAATCCTCTCAAAGTACCAACCAATT
The DNA here is from genome assembly GCF_025698485.1 of Gossypium arboreum. NCBI lineage: Eukaryota > Viridiplantae > Streptophyta > Magnoliopsida > Malvales > Malvaceae > Gossypium > Gossypium arboreum. Next base: position 126,971,710 of record NC_069077.1, read on the forward strand.
TGGCATTTCCAGACAGGCTGGAAAACTGCGTCACTGTCGCCTTAAAAATCATATCTCGAGTTCCAAAACTCGGAAACTGATTCCGTAAATTTTCCCTGAATTTAGACTCATATATCCATCCATGGATTTATTTCTAGAATTTTTGGTCGGGCCAATTGGTACAGTTTATTAGTTAAAGTCACCCATGTTACTGGGGTCGACTACACTGACCTTCGCGCGTTACAACTTGAATATCTCTCTGTACAGGGCTTTAATACTGGTGTCAATTGTTTATAATGAAACTAGACTCAAAATGGAATCTGTACATATAAGGCATTACTTCTAATTCTTTCTTTATAATTTATAGTAAATTTTCAAAGTCGCAACAGGGGACCCAGAAACCGTTCCGGCCCTGTCTCGCGAGAACTTTAATATCTCTCAGTATACTGCTCATATGGTCGTTTCGTTTCGTCCATATAAAAATAGATTCATCAAGGTTCAATTTCATAATTTATTCACTATTTAACTCTACTTCTACTATTTTTAGTGATTTTTCAATCTCATCTCACTGCTGCTGTCCGCAACAGTTACTGCAGAGACTATGCCAATTTCATGAATCTTTCCTTGGCCTTAATCATCCATCATACATGACACAAATTATGGCCACCTTATCAAAATTAAAGTTTCTAAGACTCGTAGCTATAGGTTCTAGCATCCCACTCGACGACCACATAGGCCATTTTCACATGGCTTAAAGTTTACAACCCACAGTTCAACAAAACATAACAGCCTATACATGCCAAATGTTCTTCAACAACGAAGACAATACCAAAAGATTTCCAGCGGTGTGATGACTTCAACGACGGTTCGAGCACGCAACAATACGAGTCCAAGAGACCTAAAATGGGTGACAAGAAAACACCGAGTGAGTTTATAACTCAGTAAGTCATAAGCATTCATCAACCACCCATTGATAAAGTTATCACAACATGAAACAATAAACGTGGCTAGGTACTCATCCATATCGAAACTATACCATAATTCCTCGGACCTTTCGGTTCAATCTCATACCAAGTCATACATCCACATTTCATATTTATACAATACGATATTTGAGGCACTTTACACCCCAACTCATTCACAACACAATCATACAATTGCAATCATCACATAGATCTAAGGCTTACCAAGTTCAACCCCGAGCATGAACGTATTTCCTATTCGTCATGAGCTCAAGGTACTTACCCGATCCGCTGTCCATACTCAACTCGATGGAGACACACCCTCCATATAATTGTTCGATCGGAGATATATATATATATATATATACATATATATAGAGTACGCACACCCAGTGCTTATTACTCGATTTCGCACACTTAGTGCCATGCAATTTAAGCCCGCACACATAGTGCCATACCCTTCGAGCTCGCACACCCAAGGTCAGATATTTCCAGCATGCACACTTAGTGCCATATATTTCCAGCATGCACACTTAGTGCCAATCTCGTCACCGCACACACGTATTGTTCAAGACACTTAGTGCCGAAAGCAAACTTTCTACACATTTCACTATTTCTTTTACATTCAACAAATGTCATCACTCCATACACATACATTTTCATTTATATATATATATATCATCCCATTAAACACAATTGCATAAATTTTACAATCATTTAAGCAATATCAAATACGTGCTTAATGACTTACCTTGTGTTAGGTAAAACGGTTCCAACTCGGCTACTCGGACGTTCTTCCCTTTGCTTTTGCTTGATTCGCCTCCTCTAACTCCTTGAGCTAAATCAATAAATTAACTAGTTTAACCATCTTGCCCAATATTAATATCAAAATACTAATGATTTCATAGCATAGGAGACACATGGCAAATTTATATCTTTCTACCTTATGATCTTAAGCTATTCGACTTATAGCCAATTATCTAAGTCAAGATAAAATCATCGATTTGCCTAACTATAGCCGAATGTGCAACATCAATCTATCATTTCCACTTCATTTAACACTTAACATTTACCACATATCAATTAACCAAACTCTTCATCTAATCATGCTCTCATATTCGGTCATCCATAGCTATACTAACCATATAGCAAATTGATTCTAAGTCTAACACAAGTACCACATTTTTAACACCATGGCCGAAGACTTCATGTCTCATCCACAACATCAAAACACCAACCGAATCCTTCCTATCACCGCGACTAAAATTCACACCTTGGGCTTCCTACATTCTTTTCATAACATTCATAGTTCATTCGGCCATTCATCACTCAACCAACAAAATTTTCTAGCAAACTCTTATGACCAAGCACACACATATACTTACATTTCAAACTCAAAATACCCAAAATCACATATTAACTAAGTCATCCTAAACAATGCCGAATCCTTAAGTGATTAAACATCAATCTCTTTTCTTTCTTTTTTTTCAATTCCAAACATATAAACAACATTTACTCATGACATCAAGCATCTTTATTTCGGCTATTACTAGTATAAACATTAACCATTCATCATCAAGGTTTTGACATGGCTAAGTAGGAAACTTAGTAGCTAGCTTAAAGTATGCTAACCTTTCAAGAACCAACATGAACTCACTTACCTTAATTCAAGCTCAAGGGTGACCAAACCTTCTCTTCCTTTCTCCTTCAATTCGGCCAAGCATGAACCAAGGATGAACACTTTTTTTTTTTTTTTCAACTCACGGCAATAAAAGGGGGGCATGCATGAGACCATTTCTCTTTGTTCATCATTTCCCTTTTTCCATTTCTTTAATGCTAGCTTTTTTCTTTTTTTTTATTTAATAGTTTCCTACATACACTATTAACATAACATGTTGGAGACATGTTTTCCACCCATAGCATGGCCGCCACTACTAATTGGGGGGAAATTGACATGCAAGTCCCCCCTTTTTCTTACATGCATTAATTGGCCACTTTAACATTAGCCTATCATATTTCACCATGTCTCATATTGATCCCTATTTAATAATTTCTCACACAATTGGTAAAATTAGAGAATGAAACTTTCACATATGCATGTACACACATAATAAGCATAGGATATAACAAATAATTATTTTTATAACTCGGTTTTGTGGTCCCGAAACCACTTCCCGACTAGGGTCACATTATGGCTGTCACAACTCTCCCCCACTTAAGAAATTTTCGTCCCCGAAAATCTTACCGTGAATAGGTCCGTATCGTTCTTTCATAGAGTCCTCAAGTTCCCAAGTGGCTTCTTCGATTCCGTGTTTATGCCACAACACCTTCACTAATGGGATTTTCTTATTTCGCAACTCCTTTACTTCACGCATCAATATGCGAATCGGTTCTTCTTCATAACTCAAATTAGGTGAATCTCAATCTCGATGGAGTGGTTACGCGACGGTCGGATCTATATCGTCAAGCATCGAGACATGGAAAACGCTAGGATCCTTTCAAGGTCGGGGTAAAATTAATCGAGACGCCATCGGTCCAACTCGTTCGGATACTTCATACGGATCGATGAACCTCGGACTCAATTTTCCCTTACGGCCAAATCTAAGCACCTTCTTCCGTGGTGAGACTTTGAGAAATACCTTGTCTCCAACCCGATATTCAATGTCTTTCCTTTTCAAATCCGATACGACTTTTGGCGATCCGGCGACCTTCAAACTTTTACGAATTACTCGAACTTTTGCTCGGCATCCTTAACCAAATCAACCTCAAGAATTTACCTTCACTAAGTTCACCCCGAATAATGGGGTACGACATTTACGATCGTATAAAGCCTCGTAAGGCGCCATCTTAATACTTGATTGAAAGCTATTGTTGTGTAAGCGAATTCAATCAAAGGCGATACTGCTCCCATGAACCATTAAACTCAAGGATGCAACATCTCAACATATCCTCGAGTATTTGAATTATCCGCTCGGATTGACCATCGGTTTGGGGGTGAAAGGCGGTCTTTGAAATGCAACTTGGTACCCAAAGCTTCTTGCAACCGCTTCCAAAATCGCAAGTAAATCTCGGATCTCTATCCGACACGATGGAAATAGGCACCCGTGTAATCTCACAACTGAGAAACGCATAATTCGGCTAGTTTGTCCATTGAAAAATCCGTGACGACGGGATAAAGTGAGCCGACTTAGTCGGTCTATCGACAACGACCCAAATCGCATCCTTCTTACTCATCGACAATGGCGGTCCGGATACAAAGTCCATTGTGACTCGATCCCATTTCCACTGTATCGTGATCACCAAGTAATCTCAAGGCACTTGATGTTCCGCTTTCACTTGTTGACATATTAAACATCTCAAACAAAATCGAGATGTCTCGTTTCATACCATGGCACCAAAACCGACGTTTCAAATCGTTGTACATCTTCGTACTCCGGGTGGATTGCCATTCGGCTACAATGGGCTTCGCTCAAAATTATTGGAATAAGTTCAATTCTTTGGAACACACAGACGACTTCGAACCTCAAACAATCGTCATCATCGATTTGAAATTCGAGTCCTTGTTCGAACACACTCATCCCGTTTTGCAACCAACTCATCGTCGACTTTCTCGAGCTTCACGAATTTGACGATCAATAATGGTTTGGCTTTCAATTCAGCTACTAACACATTGTCGGGTAGGATAGACAAGTGTACATTCATCACTCATAAAGCAAACAGTGATTTCCGGCTTAAGGCATCCGCAACCACATTAGCCTTTCCCGGGTGATAATCAATGACGAGCTCATAATCTTTTAACAACTCGAGCCATCGCCTTTGTCGCAAATTTAAGTCTCTTTGGGTCATCAAATATTTGAGACTTTTGTGATCCGAATACACATGGCACTTCTCACCAAATAAGTAATGTCGCCATATCTTTAAGGCGAATACGATGGCGACCAATTCGAGATCATGGGTCGGATAATTTTTCTCTTGTGGCTTTAATTGTCTCGACGATAGGCCACAACTCGCCTTCTTGCATCAATACGCAACCCAACCCAAGTAGGGATGCGTCACTATAAATGACAAACTCTTTGCCCGATTCGGTTGCACTAGAATTGGGGCTTCAGTCAAATAAGCTTTCATTGATCGAAACTTTTTGACATTTCTCCGTCCATTCAAACTTAACATCCTTTTGGAGTAGCTTCGTCATTGGCGTGGCTATCGTCGAGAAACCTTTACAAATCGTCGATAATAACCGCAAGCCCCAAAAGCTCCTAACTTCGGTAACATTCCTTGGTGGTTTCCAATCGACTATGGCTGAAATTTTGTTCGGTCCACCCTAACACCGATCGCGACACCACGTGCCCCAAGAAGCTAACCTCTTTCAACCAAAATTCACATTTACCGAACTTTGCGTATAATCGCTTATCTCGTAAGATTTGCAACACTAGCCTCGGTGTTCAAAGATGTTCGGTTTCATCTCTCGAATAGACCAAAATGTCATCGATAAATACAACTACGAACCGATCCAAGTATGGCCTGAAAATTCTATTCATTAAATCCATAAACACCGAGGACATTAGTGAGCCCAAACGGCATCACCAAGAATTCGTAGTGACCGTACCTCGCTCTAAAAGCGGTTTTGGTATGTCCGATTCTCGGACCTCAACCGATAGTACCCCGACCTCAAATCTATCTTTGAAAACACCGAGGCTCCCTTTAATTGATCAAACAAATCGTCAATTCGTGGCAATGGGTATTTATTCTTATCGTCACTTTATTGAGTTGACGATAGTCGATGCACAACCTCATGGTTCCATCCTTCTTTTCACAAACAATACAAAGCGCCCATGGAGAAAAACTCACGTCGGCGAAACCTCTATCCGTCAATTCTTGCAATTGAACCTTCAATTCCTTTAATTCCGTTAATGCCATACGACACGGGCTATTGAAATCGGCGTAGTACCCAAGACAACTTCGATGCGAATTCCACTTCTCGAACCGGTGGCAATCCGGTAACTCCTCGGAAAAACATCCGAATACTCACAAACCACTGGTACCGATTCGAAGTTTCCTTTCCGTCTCTTTACTTTCAAACACATACGCAAGGTATGTTTCACACCCTTTTTCACATACCTCCGAGCGGTCATAGAAGATATTATCATTGGCGCTCCTTTTAAATCAAGAGACTCGACTCGGACTACCTCATTATTTGCACTCCTCAAATCAATGGTTTTCCTTTGCGATCCACCAATTTGCATCATGTACGTCACCAATCCATACCAAGAATAACATCGAATTCATTAAATGGTAGAAGCATTAGATCGGTAGGAAAAACAGATTCTCGAATTATTAGGGCATCTCTTGCACACTTTATCAACGAGCACGTATTGACCCAAAGGGTTTGACACTGAATTACGAACTCAAGAGACTCAACAGTAGAGTCTTATTGGATGCTAAGGTTTCACATACATATGAGTGAGTAGAGCCAGGTCAATCAATGCAATCACAATAGTATCAAAGAGAGTAAAAGTACCGGTGATAACGTCGGGGAGGATGCCTCCTCTCGTGCGCGGATGGCATACGCCTAGCAGAGCACGGGTCTCGGATCGGACAGCCAGTATTAGAGGCTCCTCTCGATTACCACCCCTACCTCTAGAGATTCTCGGGGCCTACCTCCACCGTCGTTCCACTAGGTCTTGCACCTTGTGTCTTATTCCTCTCATCTAGCTCGTGCAATCTCTAATGAAGTGGTCCTTGAACCGCATCCATAACAGCCCTATTAACAGACTTACCCCAACATTCACCTAGGTGTCGTCTTCCACATTGGGGCATTCTGGTCTCTCTTGACGATTATTGCCCACACTAGCTATCAAGTAGCTCTGGAGTCCGTCAATGGTCGGGCTCTAATGGAAATTCCCGCAATCGTCCTCGACTTCATTGGTGTCCTCCACGAACCTCTTTACAGCCGAGAACGGAGCTTTACTCGTCGATCTTTTACGGTAATCTCTTGCTTCAAATTCAGCCTTCTTCTTCTCCTTCCCAAGTTCTTCCGCCTTGCAGTGCTCGTTCGACTAGTGTCACGAACTCCTTTATCTCCAAAATTCCCACTAGTAACTTTAACTCTTCATTCAATCCTTCTTCAAATCTTTTGCACATCGCAACCTCATCAGCCACACACTCCCGAGCATCTCGACTAAGTCTTACGAACTCATGTTCAGATTCAGATACTGATCATCCGGCCTTGCTTGAGTTCCAAGAATTCCTTACGCTTCGATCGATGAACTGTTGACTAATGTATTTCTTTCAAAATTGGATTGAAAGAAATCCCAAGTAACTCGCTCATTTGGGACTATGGAAATTAAAGTCCTCCACCAATAGTAAGTCGAGTCTCGCAACAAGGATATAGCACACTTAAGACATTCATCGGGGTGCATGACAGTTCATCTAACACTCGAATGGTGTTATCAAGCGTAATCGGCTCTTTCAAAGATCATCGGTGACTATGGCCTTGAACTCCTCGGCCCCGCTTCCTAATCAAGTCTCAGGTGGTTTGCTTAGCCTCACAGGATCAGTAACTGGAGGCATTACGGGCTCTTGGGGTGGAGTATTTAAATTTGGGAATGGTTGGGCAGCCGGGTTGGTTCGGGCATATTACGCGACCCACTCATTCATCATGATGAAGAAGGCTTGTTTTGCCCCTTCATTTTGATTATTCGCGGATGACCGAGGCTCAACAGAGGTGTCCCTTGCACGGGCAGCCGCTACACTTTCAACGTCATCCGCCAAGGGTCTCTATCCCGGTTCCATCGCTAATCAAAACAAAAATTTCAACCGTCAAGTCATCACATTATTAAGCACTAACAATTTGGCATGTATAGCTAGACTCACACGCCTATGGTAGTCCTAGAACCGACTAAACCATAGCTCGATACCAATTAAATGTAACACCCGAACCCGTGACCGTCGCCGTGTCGGACACGAGGGGTTAACGGCCAAATCCTCTCAAAGTACCAACCAATTTGGCATTTCAGACAGGCTGGAAAACTGCATCACTGTCGCCTTAAAAATCATATCTCGAGTTCCAAAACTTGGAAACTGATTCCGTAAATTTTCCCTGAATTTAGACTCATATATCCATCCATGGATTTATTTCTAGAATTTTTGGTCGGGCCAATTGGTACAGTTTATTAGTTAAATTCACCCATGTTACAGGGGTCGACTACACTGACCTTCGCGCGTTACAACTTGAATATCTCTCTGTACAGGGCTTTAATACTGGTGCCGATTGTTTCTAATGAAACTAGACTCAAAATGATATCTGCACATATAAGGAATGACTTCTAATTCTTTCTTGATAATTTATAGTAAATTTTCAAAGTCGCTACAGGGGACCCAGAAACCGTTCCGGCCCTGTCTCGCGAGAACTTTAATATCTCTCAGTATACTGCTCATATGGTCGTTTCGTTTCGTCCATATAAAAATAGATTCATCAAGGTTCAATTTCATAATTTATTCACTATTTAAATCTACTTCTACTATTTTTAGTGATTTTTCAATCTCATCTCACTGCTGCTGTCCGCAACAGTTACTGCAGTAGACTATGCCAATTTCATGAATCTTTCCTTGGCCTTAATCATCCATCATACATGACACAAATTATGGCCACCTTATCAAAATTAAAGTTTCTAAGACTCGTAGCTATAGGTTATAGCATCCCACTCGACGACCACATAGGCCATTTTCACATGGCTTAAAGTTTACAACCCACAGTTCAACAAAACATAACAGCCTATACATGCCAAATGTTCTTCAACAACGAAGACAATACCAAAAGATTTCCAGCCGGTGTGATGACTTCAACGACGGTTCGGAGCACGCAACAATACGAGTCCAAGAGACCTAAAATGGGTGACAAGAAAACACCGAGTGAGTTTATAACTCAGTAAGTCATAAGCATTCATCAACCACCCATTGATAAAGTTATCACAACATGAAACAATAAACGTGGCTAGGTACTCATCCATATCGAAACTATACCATAATTCCTCGGACCTTTCGGTTCAATCTCATACCAAGTCATACATCCACATTTCATATTTATACAATACGATACTTGAGGCACTTTACACCCCGACTCATTCACAACACAATCATACAATTGCAATCATCACATAGATCTAAGGCTTACCAAGTTCAACCCCGAGCATGAACGTATTTCCTATTCGTCATGAGCTCAAGGTACTTACCCGATCCGCTGTCCATACTCAACTCGATGGAGACACACCCTCCATATAATTGTTCGATCGGAGATATATATATATATACATATATATAGAGTACGCACACCCAGTGCTTATTACTCGATTTCGCACACTTAGTGCCATGCAATTTAAGCCCGCACACATAGTGCCATACCTTCGAGCTCGCACACCCAAAGGTCAGATATTTCCAGCATGCACACTTAGTGCCATATATTTCCAGCATGCACACTTAGTGCCAATCTCATCACCGTACACACGTATTGTTCAAGACACTTAGTGCCGAAAGCAAACTTTCTACACATTTCACTATTTCTTTTACATTCAACAAATGTCATCACTCCATACACATACATTTTCATTTATATATATATATATCATCCCATTAAACACAATTGCATAAATTTTACAATCATTTAAGCAATATCAAATACGTGCTTAATGACTTACCTTGTGTTAGGTAAAACGGTTCCAACTCGGCTACTCGGACGTTCTTCCCTTTGCTTTTGCTTGATTCGCCTCCTCTAACTCCTTGAGCTAAATCAATAAATTAACTAGTTTAACCATCTTGCCCAATATTAATATCAAAATACTAATGATTTCATAGCATAGGAGACACATGGCAAATTTATATCTTTCTACCTTATGATCTTAAGCTATTCGACTTATAGCCAATTATCTAAGTCAAGATAAAAATCATCGATTTGCCTAACTATAGCCGAATGTGCAACATCAATCTATCATTTCCACTTCATTTAACACTTAACATTTACCACATATCAATTAACCAAACTCTTCATCTAATCATGCTCTCATATTCGGTCATCCATAGCTATACTAACCATATAGCAAATTGATTCTAAGTCTAACACAAGTACCACATTTTTAACACCATGGTCAAGACTTCATGTCTCATCCACAACATCAAAACACCAACCGAATCCTTCCTATCACCGCGACTAAAATTCACACCTTGGGCTTCCTACATTCTTTTCATAACATTCATAGTTCATTCGGCCATTCATCACTCAACCAACAAAATTTTCTAGCAAACTCTTATGACCAAGCACACATATACTTACATTTCAAACTCAAAATACCCAAAATCACATATTAACTAAGTCATCCTAAACAATGCCGAATCCTTAAGTGATTAAACATCAATCTCTTTTCTTTCTTTTTTTTTTCAATTCCAAACATATAAACAACATTTACTCATGACATCAAGCATCTTTATTTCGGCTATTACTAGTATAAACATTAACCATTCATCATCAAGGTTTTGACATGGCTAAGTAGGAAACTTAGTAGCTAGCTTAAAGTATGCTAACCTTTCAAGAACCAACATGAACTCACTTACCTTAATTCAAGCTCAAGGGTGACCAAACCTTCTCTTCCTTTCTCCTTCAATTCGGCCAGCATGAACCAAGGATGAACACTTTCTTTTTTTTTTTTTTCAACTCACGGCAACAAAAGGGGGGGGCATGCATGAGACCATTTCTCTTTGTTCATCATTTCCCCCTTTTTCCATTTCTTTAATGCTAGCTTTTTTTCTTTTTTTTTATTTAATAGTTTCCTACATACACTATTAACATAACATGTTGGAGACATGTTTTCCACCCATAGCATGGCCACCACTACTAATTGGGGGAAATTGACATGCAAGTCCCCCCTTTTTCTTACATGCATTAATTGGCCACTTTAACATTAGCCTATCATATTTCACCATGTCTCATATTGATCCCTATTTAATAATTTCTCACACAATTGGTAAAATTAGAGAATGAAACTTTCACATATGCATGTACACACATAATAAGCATAGGATATAACAAATAATTATTTTTATAACTCGGTTTTGTGGTCCCGAAACCACTTCCCGACTAGGGTCACATTATGGCTGTCACATGTAACACCCCTAACCCATATCCAATCACCGGATTAAGGTTAAGAGGTATTACCAAACTAAACATTTAATTATCACATTCATATAGTCATTAAACACAATCCAAAATCAAGCTAAAAACTATACAAACATTCAAGATCATATGCCATATTCGTATGGCTAAATATTTACATTTACAAAATATTGTTCTCAACAGTCTAACCTATACATGCCACATCAACTCCAAAATATAATAGTACCAAAATGATCGATAGTGTGATGAACTACTGACGATCCCCGAGTCGGTGGCCAAAATCAACAATCTATAAAACAGAGAAATAAAGAACAAAGTAAGCTTTCAAAGCTTAGTAAGTTTTAAGCGATACAAACAATTTAAACTTGTCATTTAAAATGATCATTTAGTACCACAAAACTAATATTCTAATTACAAATCACTGGGCCGAATATACACAAGTACACCAATTAAAAAGCCTATTGGCCGAATATATATGTATATAAATATATGAATACACAAAGAAATTTCAGCACATACTTTACTTTACTTTATAGCTCATACAATTAATTTAAGTCACATACTTTCATATAATGACAGACATCGACCGAATAGGTCATGCTCTTATTCGTAGATATAGTAATCATTCACACACATAATAATTCACTTTAAAAAATCAATCCACATACGAGTACATAATAAGTACCTGACTATCATAATGTATCATACATAATCAATAGTAGTTTACCTCGAACTTTCAAATTCATAATCTTACTCGAATCACCGGCGTTAATCCTGCTAGGTTTAAAACCCAAATCCAGTCACCAGCACAAAACCTGTGGGACTTTAAGCTCGGATATAATACCAGCACTAAGCCTACGGGATTTAACCCGGATATAATACAAGCACGAAGCCTGCTGGATTTAACCTGGATATATTACCAAAGACGAAGCTCATGGATTTAACCGGATATAATTCCAAAGATATAGCTCGGGTCTTTAAGCCCGGATACACATCAAATATCATGCATATGTAATCATATATTAACACATCTCATTCAACATATCACATTAGTAGTCATTTGCTACATTCGGATATAAGCTCCATATGAACACCATCATTTACATTTCGGTTCAAAAGTCATACATAAATATTACATATCCATTTCATCATTCAAGCTTAACCCATAGTGACCATTCGACTATAAGTCATATACATAAATTATTTATCACACAACTTAATTCAAGTAGAACCAAAAGGTCACAATTCATCTAATATATATACATATCAAAGCATCATCAATTATATACTAAAGGTGACTACTCAAAACTTACCTCGAATATACTTGAACAGTTGCGGAAAGGCTACTCAATTACTTTCTCTTTTCCCCTATCCAACTTTGATCCTCTTTGCTCTTGAGCTTAAATTCAAAAATTTTAAACTAGTCATTATTCGACTATTCAAGCATTACTTCAGGAATATAATATATATATTCGACTTTCACACATATAGATCATAGTAAGTTTATAAGAAAACATTAAACAACTCATTAACAAATTTTTTTATCAATGTTTACCACAAAATCACAAATTCACAATAAGCTGTCTTCCTGAGCAACAGTCACTAATTTATTTATAACTGGAGCTACGAAACTCCAAATCAATTGCCGTATAATTTTCCTGAAAATAGACTCATATATCTTTTATCCATAAAATTATCAGAATTTTTAGTTTGGCCAATCAATACCAGATTTTTCTTAAAGTTTCCCCTGTTTCACTATTTGACTAATCTGACCACCCTTTACTACGAATCAAATTTCTAATTGTACAGAAGTCAAAATATGTTCTCATTGATTTCATTTGAAACTAGACTCATTAAGATTTAATTACATAGTTTATTCAGCTTCTGACTCCACTCTCACAATTTATGGTGATTTTCCAAAATCACATTACAGCTGATGTCCCAAGCAGATTTACTACAATTTACTATTTCACAACTCTTTGCATTCATATTATTTAAACATGTATATCACAAATCAATTTCATCACATATCTATAATTTCACTTAAGCATAATCTCAATCCAAATATATCCATTGTCCATATATCAAGCTTACTTAAAGCTATTTATAATTTATTCATATCATTAACCAAATATAGTTATGCAACCAAAACACAAATCATACATACTTTATACTATGCATATCAAAATAACTCCAACCATGATCGGATATAACCGAATTTAAACATGAAAATTAAGCCATTTTCAAACTCCTATAGCTCATTCGGCATTTACAAAATCATACCATTAGAATTCATGTACAATACCGAACCTTTAGACATTCAAACATCTACCCTATTCTTTTGAAATCATCTAAACTACTTACATGAACGTTAAACTATCTCAAACATCACTCATTTGTAATTATTCATTAAAGCTTGAAGACAATCATCTATCCCCTTCATTGATTACCATGACCAAAAATTCAAATCATCCTCAAAGAATCAAAATTTTAACATTATAGTCCATCAAACTTTCATTCATCAATTTCTATCATCAAACACAAATTTTTGCAATTTCCTATCATGACCGAATGCACAACTAACCAACACTTAACAAATTAATTCATGGGTTTAAAGTAGAACCAAGAGAGGAACTCAAAAACATGAATTTTTAACCAAATTACCAAGAACTTACCTTGAATTTATCTTCCCCAAGTGACCTGTAACACCCCAAACCCGGCCTGGAAGGTTGGCTCGAATCTGGCATGTCACATTGAAGTGTTTTTCGAAAACCATGTTTCTATTAAAAACCCTTCTTAATAATTAAAAACTTATACCCTTTTTAAACCTTGTTAGAAACCTCAGCTGAATAACATTCTTAACAACTTTGTAAAAATCTTGGCAGTTGCGGAAGCTTGATTTAAAAACAATTGCGGATAAGTGATATTTTGAACAACAGTAGTTACTTTGGAAAACCGTGTTCTAATACTAGCAATTATAAGAACAATAAGTAAAATTTCAAATTTGAAATCCAGAAAATTACAACGGCTTTACTACAACCCACATAAAACATTTAAAAGTAATAATCAAAACTATAAAATAAACAATGTGTGTGGCTTCCTCCGAGCCCCTCACAGCTCTGATCCGTCTAAGGCTGGAAATTACCTGAAAGGTTAATAAACGGGGTGAGTTTACGAAAACTAAATGTGAAATCCCCTACTATAAAAAGGAACAGTTAGTCATATAAAAGAATTAAAAGTCTGGCCCCAGCCTTACTTACTGTTTTAGTATCAATTGGGCCTTAGCCCACTATAACAGACAGTACCAGATGGGCTTTAACCCATTACAGAATAAGAAACATTATCAGAATTATAATCGAATCGTAATCGTAATCAAGTGATAGAATCGTAATCGTAATCAAGATCGTCAATGTAATCAAAATCAGAATGTGAATGCAATCCCAACCCAATCCAGCCGTATACACCCCCGTACCAACCTTACACCATGTGGGGAGACTACTCGACCCACCCAACCGCTACACACCACAGAAATTGCAGCGAGGCTGCCAGATATGTGACGAAGTCACCAAATACAAATATTGTGGCTAGGCCACTAGAAAAGATATATATATATATATATATGGCGAAGCCACCAGATTGCAGCGAGGCTGCCAGATATTGTGACGAAGTCACCAGAATAGATATATGTGGCGAGGCCACCAGATTGCAGCGAGGCTACCAGAACGCTTCCTCCATCAATATAAACCCGTGTCCCATGCAACAGATATACATGTCATGGCATACAACATACAGAATCAAAATATTATACCCATACTTGAATCAAACAGTCAGAGTCAAGTCATTCATATCACCAACATATATTCACAACCAAATCCGTCAACCACACAGTCCAAGTCAGTCACTTGCCCACAAGAGCAAAAAAATCATTTAACACCCTAGGGGTAAAATGGTAATTTTGTAAATTGAGGGTAAAACGGTAATTCTGTAAATCGAGGGTAAAACAGTAATTTTGTAAATTGAGGGTAAAATAGTAATTCTGTAAATCGAGGGTAAAATAGTAATTTTTATAATTCGAGGGTACTTTGATAATTTTACATGTCGAGGGTATTTCAATAATTTTGCAAACTGAGGGTATTTCAGTAATTTTACAAATCGAGGATATTTGGGTAATTTTATAAACCGGGGGTACTTTGGTAATTTTACAACTGGGGGTATTTCAGTAATTTGGTAAACTAAAGTATTCTAAACAGGGATAACAATACGAATGGGCCTAAAGCCCTTCTCGGCCCAAATGCTTTTAGCCCAAATCTAGCCACAGATATGAGATTCACCTATCCTAGTCCAGTATTTACTACACAATCAAACAACTTATCCAATTGGGCCCGTAGGCCCATTGGGCCCACATGGCCCCTTTTGGCCCATCGCGGCCTGAAGTAGCCATCCTACAGTTAGAGTAGCAAGAAAATACACATCTGATTGGAGACTGGAGTTAATCCACACTCCGAGCACTCTTAGCCGGCGCCCAACCCAACCGAGCACGCCATAAAGCGAAAGGGATCAGCCAAGAAAGGTACCTTTACTCTCCTCATTGTTCTCTATATTTAAAGCCAACTTCGCATCCACTCTTATGTTAGCTTCCCGATGTGGGATCCCTCCATCATCAGAGTTTAAATTCAACACCAACTCTTGCCGCCCCCTGTTAGCAAAATAAATGCTCTTTGCTTGCCATGGGATTCGAACCCATGCCTCCCCTTAAATGCTCCATACGCTACTTGCCACTAGGCCACAAGGCTTTTTGTGTCACAATTTCTCCAACAATATTCTTAAGGCCTACCTACTACACCCAGGGTTTAATTCACCTTAAACAAAAATTTTTGCTAGAGTCCAGGTTTGATCCCAGGACTTCTCCAACACTTCTCAAAGACACTTAACCATTAAAACAAGCCTTCAACTACTAAATTTTCACGCACAATGAATATTATAAGCTGCCTTCAACCGCTCCCATGCTCAAGGCCCAAAACTTCTAGGCCCAAATTCAGGGTGTTACAACTCTACCTCCCTAAAAGAAATTTCATCCCCGAAATTTCCGTCTAATAGGGTAGTCGTGTAACATCTACCCCACTACGCTACCGCTGTGCACTCTGATCCTACTATCACTATCACACTTCAACTAGAACTTGAAACATCTCATACATACAACACTTATCCACAGAAGTAGACACATATTTATCACACATATATACAATTTCTATATCCAAACATCACATCCACATAAAATAAATACCAAATTTAAATTCAGACCAATATCTAAGGAATCTGCAGTATTTCAATTTCTAAATAGACAAAAGTATTCAGAAGACTTATGGATTCGGCGCCGGAGACTCAGTGTGCCACACTTTTTAGGAGAAATACTTTAAACAGACCACGTGGTTAAATATAATTTTTTGAAATTCAACCTTTGAAAACCCAATCCGCAGCCGAGTTGTTGCAACCCAGGCTCTGATACCACTAAATGTAACATCCCAAACCCGGCCTGGAAGTTTGGATCAAATCTGGCATGTCACATTGAAGTATTTTTCGGAAACCATGTTTCTATTAAAAACCCTTCTTAATAATTAAAAACTTATACCCTTTTTAAACCTTGTTAGAAACCTCAGATGAATAACATTCTTAACAACTTTGTAAAAATCTTGGCAGTTGCGGAAGCTTGATTTAAAAACAATTGCGGATACCTGATGTTTTGAACAACAGTAGTTACTTTGAAGAACCGTGTTCTAATACTAGCAATTATAAGAACAATAAGTAAAATTTCAAATTTGAAATCCAGAAAATTATAACGGCTTTACTACAACCCACATAAAACATTTAAAAGTAATAATCAAAACTATAAAATAAACAATGTGTGTGGCTTCCTCCGAGCCCCTCGCAGCTCTGATCCGTCTAAGGCTGGAAATTACCTAAAAGGTTAATAAACGGGGTGAGTTTACGAAAACTAAATGTGAAATCCCCTACTATAAAAAGTAACAGTCAGTCATATAAAAGAATTAAAAGTCCGCCCCCCTTACTTACAGCCAAGAATAATTGGGCCTTAGCCCACTATAATGCATAAAGATGCAGATGAGCTTTAACCCATTACGAATAAGAAACATTATCGTAACTATAATCGAATCGAATCGTAATCGTGACGTAATCGTAACTTAATCGAGATCGTAATGTAATCAAAATCGTAATATGAATGCAATCCCAACCCAATCCAGTAGTATACACCCCGTACCAACCTTACACCATGTGGGGAGACTACTCGACCCACCCAACCACTACACACCACAGAAATTGCAGCGAGGCTGCCAGATATGTGACGAAGTCACCAGATACAGATATTGTGGCTAGGCCACTAGAAAAGATATATATGGCGAAGCCACCAGATTGCAGCGAGGCTGCTAGATATTGTGACGAAGTCACTAGAACAGATATATGTGGCGAGGCCACCAGATTGTAGCGAGGCTGCCAGAACGCTTCCTCCATCAATATAAACCTGTGTCCCATGCAACAGATATACATGTCATGGCATACAACATACAGAATCAAAATATCATGCCCATACTTGAATCAAACAGTCAAAGTCAAGTCATTCATATCACCAACATATATTCACAATCAAATCCGTCAACCACACAGTCCAAGTCAGTCACTTGCCCACAAGAGCAAAAAAATCATTTAACACCCTAGGGGTAAAATGGTAATTTTGTAAATTGAGGGTAAAACGGTAATTCTGTAAATCGAGGGTAAAATAGTAATTTTGTAAATCGAGGGTAAAATAGTAATTTTTATAATTCGAGGATACTTTGATAATTTTACATGTCGAGGGTATTTCAATAATTTTGTAAACTGAGGGTATTTCAGTAATTTTACAAATCGAGGATATTTGGGTAATTTTATAAACCGGGGGTACTTTGGTAATTTTACAACTGGGGGTATTTCAGTAATTTGGTAAACTAAAGTATTCTAAACAGGGATAACAATACGAATGGGCCTAAAGCCCTTCTCGGTCCAAATGCTTTTAGCCCAAATCTAGCCACAGATATGAGATTCACCTAGCCTAGTCCAATATTTACTACACAATCAAACAACTTATCCAATTGGGCCCGTAGGCCCATTGGGCCCATATGGCCCCTTTCGCCCATCGCGCCTCAAGTAGCCATCCTACTGACTAGAGTAGCGAGAAAATACACATCCGATTGAGACTGAGTTAATCCATGCTCCGAGCACTCTTAGGCGGCCCAACCCAACCGAAAGCACGCCATAAAGCGAAAGGGATCACCAAGAAAGGTACCTTTACTCTCCTCATTGTTCTCTATATTTAAAGCCACCAGATCCACTCTTATGTTAGCTTCCGATGTGGGATCCTCTATCATCGAGTTTAAATTCAACACCAACTCTTGCCGCCCCGTTAGCAAAATAAATGCTTTTGCTTGCCATGGGATTCAACCCATGCCTCCCTTAAATGCTCCATACGCTACTTGCCACTAGGCCACAAGGCTTTTGTGTCACAATTTCTCCAACAATATTCTTAAGGCCTACCTACTACACCCAGGGTTTGATTCACCTTAAACCAAAATTTTTGCTAGAGTCTAGGTTTGAACCCAGGACTTCTCCAACACTTCTCAGCACACTTAACCATTAAAACAAGCCTTCAACTACGAAATTTTCACGCACAACTGCTCCCATGCTTAAGGCCCAAAACTTCTAGCCCAAATTCAGGGTGTTACATGACCAGACATTCAAGAGCTTCCCTTCCCTTATTTGTTTTCTTAAGTTCGTCTATGATGAACAAGGATGGACAAGCTTTGTCCTTTTCATCATTTTGTTATTTTATTTCCCTTTATTTTATGATAATAAAGCCATTAAATCTCATAGTGCTAATTTAAAATGCATGATCCATTTATTCTCATCATGATGGCCGGCCATTACACCTTAAGATGGGAATTTTGACATGAAAATCCACCTATTTCATACTATAAGTTATTTGGCCACTACAATTTATCCTATAGCATTTTCAAAAATTTTCACATAAGTTCTATTTAATAATTTCACATACAATTGACAAGATCAAAGCATGAAATTTTCACACATGAACTTTCACATATAATAAGCACCGAATATAACATCTAATTATTTTTATGACTCGGTTTTGTGGTCCCGAAACCACTTCCCAACTAGGGTCAAATTAGGGCTGTCACAATAATAGTTAACCATTTATCAAGCATTACCAATTCATAATCTACCATGATTCAAGGATAAGTATACCATCACCACACATACTATCACCATTTTCCAAATGCATACCATAGGGATCATTAAGTTCAACTTTATACATGGAAACCATTATAGCATATTACAACTTTTCATCCAAGATAGCCTATATACATGCCACAAAATTGGAATAAAACGAATCAAAATCTACTGAGACTGAAGCTTGATAGTGTGAGCATTGAAGTTGATCAGACTATCGAGTTTTGCAAAACATCAACTGTAGAAAACATAAATTGACACAGAGTAAGCTTATAATGGGTTAGTAAGTTCATAGTTAAAACATAAACAAACTTACTTCAATCAAGTAATTGAAATCTAAACAAGTAAAATAAAGATAACAACCTGTCATTCAATTTACAAGAAACAAGTCAGATTTTCACAAGTTCAATTCACAAGATAATCCATATTTATTAAGAATTCCATCTAGATCACTCATATGCATTCTCATATATCAAAAAGTCATTTGTTAATCAATCACAAGTTTAACTAGCCTGATGAACAATTGCAAATTAATTCAGATACTTAGGTAACTACACCACACCAAGAGCATCCTAATGCTATATACATAGGCACTGTAGTGCAAAAAGAGTCACAGTTGTGCAATAAGAGGCACCAAAGTGCGAACAGAGGCACAATTGTTCAATTAGAGGAGTCAAAGTGCAAACCCATACAAGCGCGCATTTTAACCCTATTAGCATGCCAATCGTATCCTAATCATTTACTACGTTCTAACAGGTATTAAAATAAAACTCGTAGCCCTTATAATTCAGGGCAGTACCATGTTATCAGTACACATATTATAAACAAATCATGTTTATTCAGAAATCCATATGAATCATAATTCACCATTATTCAACAATTCTCAATTTAGACCTTACTCACCTTGTATCTATTTATAGCATTTCCATGCCAACTCACACTATAACAACATATACAAACATAATTCAGCAGCAAACAATATGTATAAAAACATTGCAATACAATGTGAACTTACCTAATATATATTCGGCTATCGAGTTGATTCATAGGGACTATTCTGTAATTTTCCCTTTTTTCCAATTTTTCTCCATACGATTCAATCCTTGATATATATATATATATATATATATATATATATATAATAGATAAATTCAATTACATTATCATGCTCATTTTCATGTATATGACATATTAATTTCATTTTTACAAAATTTTCCTTAACTTTTACTCTTTATTCAATTTAGTCCTTAAAACCAAAACTATTATAACTTTCACATTTTAACCCTAACCTTAGAACCAATTACATTTTCATTTTTAACCATGCTTCAAATACTAAAATTTATAGAAATTTCATGCTAAAATTAACATATTTTCATATTATTCCCTAAGCTCAAAACTAATAAAAATCCCTTTACAAATTAGTCTCGTTTAACAACCAAGTTTACAAATCTATCATTGAACACCAAGAATATTTAAAAATCATCAATTGTAACTTTTAAAACCTTTAATATTTTTACGAAATAGTCTCTTGGTTAGTTAGATTTAGCTACAACGATCTCAAAAACGTAAAATTTACGAGAAATAAGCTTAGATTACTCACCATGTAAGGAAAAGAAGATGAACAAATTCCCCCAAGCTTTTAACAATGGTGGTTTGGTTGAGAAGAGATGATAAAAATGGTTGACCACTTAAGTTTTATGTTTTATTAAATTTTAACTTAAAATTTTAACTTAACCTTTATTATAATTTTATTAGAAAAACCAAGTAGAAACTGTAACACCCCGAATTTGGGCCTAGAAGTATTGGGCCTTGAGTGGGGGTCCGTAAGGAGGTTGTATATAGGTATTTAATTGTGCAATGAAATGAAACAATTAAATGTTTGCTATTAGTGGTTAATGGCTTTGAGAAGTGTTGGAGAAATCTTAGGTTCAAACTTGGGCTTTAGCAAAATTTTGGTATTAAGTGAAAAAAAAACGGATGCTTGGATGAGGGTTTTAAATTATTGTGTTAAATAAATGACACAAAAAGCCTTGTGGCTTAGTGGCAAGTAGCGTGTGGAGCATTTAAGGGAGGCATAGGTTCGAATCCCATGGCAAGCAAAGAGCATTTATTTTGCTAATGAGGCGACAAGAATTGGTGTTGAATTTAAACTCTAATGTTGGAGGATCCCACATCGAAGCTAATATAAGAGTGGATACAAAGTCGGCTTTAAATAGAGGAACCATGAGGAGAGTAAATGTACCTTTCTTGGTCGATCCCTTTCATTGTATGGCGTGCTCGTTTGGGTTGGCGTCGGCTAAGAGTGCTCGGAGCGTGGATTAACTCCATCTCCTATCGTGTGTATTTATCACTACTCTTGTTGTTGGATGGCTACTTGGGCGCGATGGGCGAAAAGGGCCATATGGGCCCAATGGGCCTACGCGCAATTGGATAAGTTGTTTGATTGTGCAAGATATATTGGACTAGGCTAGGTGAATCGCATATCGTGGCTAGGTTTGGGCTAAAAGGGCCACACGATCGTGTGGGCCTATTTAATGAACAATAGGCTTTAGGCCCATTCGTATTGTTATCCATGTTTAGAATACTTTAGTTTACCAATTCTTTGAAATGCCTCGACTTGTAAAATTACCAAAGTACTCTCGATTTTGTAATTACCGTTTTACCCTCAGTTTATAGAATTACTGTTTTACCCTCGATTTGTAAAATTACCGTTTTACCTTCGATTTATAGAATTACCGTTTTACCCTCAATTTGTAAAATTACCGTTTTACCCTCGATTTACAGAATTACCGTTTTATCCTCAGTTTACAGAATTATTGTTTTACCCTTGATTTACAAAATTAATGTTTTACCCTCGATTTATAGAATTACCGTTTTACCCTCGATTTGTAAAATTACCGTTTTACCCTTGATTTACAAAATTACCGTTTTACCCTCGGTTCTGTAATTACTATTTTACCTCAATTTATAGAATTACCGTTTTACCCTAATTTACATAATTACCATTTTACCCCGATTTACATAATTATCGTTTTACCTCGATTTACGTAATTACCGCTTTTACCTCGATTTACGTAATTACCATTTTACCTCGATTTATAGAATTCTTGTTTTACCCTTGATTTACTGTAATTCTTGTTTTACCTCGATTTACAAAATTACTAAAATACCCTTGGTTTGTGAAATTACCGCAATACCCTCAATTTGTAAAACTACCAAAATACCTGTATGGTAAAATGACGAATATGCCCTTATGTTCAGTATGTGATGTGCTTAGGATTTACATATATTGATATTGGATTAGTTAAGTTTGAGTGACAAGTGGTGGTTATCGAGGCGATTGATTTTGGAAATGTTTCAACTTCAACCCATAACGGTGTGTACTAACCTCTACTTAGATTAATATTTTTGAAAAGCCGAAAGCTTCATATTTTAGTGATTCGGGAATTAATATTTAGATCTATTTTCTATGCACGTTTAAGTTGGATTCACAACGGATATGGGGTAGGAAGGTATTTGGAACGTTCTTCAATGAGTAGATCTCTTGGTAAGTATTGAACCTTCTTTCCATTTGTATCTTGTGGTTTAAGAAAACCGAAAACCCTCTCGTCGACTAAGGCTAAAAGGGTTTTGGTGTTATTTGGTTTGTTGGTGCTAGTGAGGATTAAAGGCTACCGATCGAGGAGTGTGTGAAAAGCTTGGATCATCGGAGTGACTAAATCTAGTCATCAACTTCGGTAAAGGTATGAACCCAAGGGCCATTGTGGATGGTGGCCGAATGTGTAAGTGATGATAATAGGTAGTTTTCGATTTGGTTTAATAATAACATGGTCTAATCTATAAGTGGTTGATTATAGGACAAATCGCATAGGAGATCTCGTCAAGGAATATCGCAAATCGTGTGTAACGAACCCTTTTCATAGCTTAAAGCGATAAATGCGAAAAGTCAAATGTCAAATTCGGCATTTCGAGGACTTGTGAGCAAGCGAATCCTCACTAGTTAGTTAGAATCGATGAGATGATGATCGGAATAATGGAAACAGAACGGCGTGTTTTGGCATTCACGAGAAGTTGGGCCTCGAGGGTCGTAATAGGGCCCAATAGGCTTTCGGGCCCATTTGGGAAAAATTGGTAGAAAATGAAAATCATTAAATTGCATGTTAAAAGCTATTATATTGTTATGGATATAGGCTAAATGGGCCTAGATGACAAAATCGGCTAAGTAGGGCCCATTAGGGTTTTAGGCCCAATAACTCGGTTTAGTTAAAAGTGGGCTTGAAACGCGGATTACACAAATGAATAGTTAGTAATCGATGATGAACATGGAAAAATCCTAATTTTTGTAAAATTACGATATTACCCTTATAATATGAAAATGACCATTTTGCCCCTAGGTCAAAATGACCATTATACCCCTAGGGTTTATATATGAACTTAATGCATGGGATTTTGATAAACATGATATGTATGATATGCACATGACATGTATGATATGCACATGATATGTATGATATGCACATGAGATGTTCATAAATGCATTAGGTTGGGTTTTATATGGATGGAGGAAGTGCAAAGGGCTTATGCCCTGCTTATTAAAGGGCTTATGCCCCGATTATTAAAGGCTTATGCCCCGATTATCAAAAGGGCTTATGCCCTGATTATCAAAAGGGCTTATGCCCGATTATTAAAGGGCTTATGCCCCGCTTATTAAAAGGGCTTTTGCCCTGATTATTAAAAGAGGCTAGGCCTCCGGTTATATGATCATGACTATCTTTGCCAAAGGAGAGTTATGGTGGGGTGGGTCGAGTTAATCCCCACATGGTGTGTTGGTTGGTACGGGTGGAGAGTAGCGGATGGTGGGTTGAGTAGTCTCCCAAATGGGTTGCATTCTTTCATTTGACATTACATGTGATATTAAAATGGGCCTATGGGCCATACTGTTTCTGATAAAGGCTTCGCCCGATAATATGAAACTTGAAAAGGCTTGCCCGGTGTTATGGGATATGAAATATGAAAAGGGCTACTGACCCAAGACATACTTTGAGATTGGGTTTGGGCTTAG
Source organism: Gossypium arboreum (assembly GCF_025698485.1). NCBI lineage: Eukaryota > Viridiplantae > Streptophyta > Magnoliopsida > Malvales > Malvaceae > Gossypium > Gossypium arboreum. The sequence continues at coordinate 126,996,167 of NC_069077.1, forward strand.
ACCCAACAGTCGCTATTGTTTTGGGCTCGAAAGGGCTTGTTGCACACCGAGTTTCCAAACTCACCCTCTTTCCTTAACCTTGCGGTGAGCCTTGATGGGGGACTTGGTAGGAGGGATTCAGAGTGGCCACGGTGATCGCTTTTGGACCTTTAAATAAGCGTTGGTTTTCATTTAATTCTCTTTAATTATTATTTATTTTTGGGTTGTAATAAGGCCATTTTAACTTTTCTTTTATTTCTTCTGGATTATTTTATTTTAATAACTTCAAAACGGTTGATAATTGTTCAAATGGGCTAGACTTAGGGACGTGTTTTCAAAGCGATACTTGTTTTCAAAATATCTCAACACCACGATTAATCGATTTTTTCCAAAGACGTCCACTTAAACAAATTTAAACTCGATATAACAAAGTGTGGCTATGGTTGTGGGCATGCCTAGGATTGGATTCGATCAAAGAGCTTGGTACTTAAGCAGCCTTATGGCTCACCTCCTCTGTCTCGGATACCTACCGGTGCCCAAATTTCTATACACTTTGTTAACTCAACAAAATATATGGTTTTAAAACACTAAAACGGAACGTGGGTTTTCAACTCCAATGTGGCACGTCAGATTCGGCCATAATGTCTGGGCCGGGTTTGGGTGTTACAGAAACTGTCAATGAAACTAAAAAGTGGTAAATTACCATCTAAATCCCTTAACCGATCTTAATTAAACCCTTTCCAACTAACATTCAATAGGAATCAAGTTTTTCAATTCTTACGGTTTAGTCATTTTTCCTTAACTAACTATTGAATCACTAAAATTACTCGATATTATTCTTATAATTTGACTAGTTTGGCGTAGTTAGGCCATGGATTGTTTACTAGTTTTTACAATATCCTCCATATCGCTATCTTTTCACGATGAAGATTATTGGTTTCTTGGAGGGCCCAACTCCAAAGCCTATTCTCCACAGATAAGGCTTGTGAAGATTTTTCCAAAATTGAAAGAGGAGAAAACTCAGGATTTGAAGATTGGACGAGAGAGATTTTCTTACCTGCTAAGGCACTATGTTACTTCGTTGCTAAAAGTTAAAGCCTAATGAGACAGAAAATGACCTTGACTTTAATAGATCACACTTTGGGATCAACTCTTTAGCTTCGCCAGAGGAAGTGTTAGGAGTTTGAGAACTGGAAGGAACCATGGGTTGTTCTAGACATATCGTTTCTATTAGAACCTCAGCTAGAGGAGGATAAGTAGTATGAACAAGGTATTCTATAGAATGGGCAGACTCCACTAGTGGAGTAGGAACTATAGGAAGGGTAAGAACTAGAGAAATATGAATTTCTGGAGTAGGGAACCCTTTCAAGAGTCTACGCTCCTTTATTGTGGGTGTTTACTTTCCTCAATTTCTTGGGTGCTCACTTCTATCCTAAGTCTCTTTTAAGTCTTCTTAGATGTTGTTCTTCTGATAGAGTCATAGTAGCTCTTTCTTTTACACGAGCCTAATTTAGAATAGCCGTGATATCTATGTTTGGTGTTGGAATGGGCACAATATAAGAATTCAAGGGAGACCCTGCACCATCAACATGAGAATTTGCCTGACTTGAAGAGGAAGTAAAAGGAGTACCAGGATGTGTAATATTCCATTTGCGTGGACATGGTTCACAAATGTCATAGAAAAAGAAGGAAGGTTCCCTTATGCGCCCTGTTAAAACCTTTGTCGAATCCCCAATTGCATTATGAGGCCAGGCCACTAAAGTAGAATGAATATTAAAATCATCCAACCAATTTATGGGGTCATTTGTCTGACATTATCGCTTGGGCTTAAATCTTGTAAGCAATATTGAAAGACTTTTATGACTGAAACAACTTCAACCAACTCCAGTACTCGCCCTTTTTTTAGTCGTTTGTGTTGTTTCCAAGCAACTTGGGAGTCGAATGGCTGACATTGTGCACAAACACTTTCCCGAGGTTGGGACCATCTTGTGGGAAAGCCAAACCTATTCTCAAGTTTATAGATAACTCTCACATACTTTTCCCTCCTTAAATGTAGATTCAAAATTTAATTTTAGATTATGCGCTCACAACTTGGGTGTATATTGAAATGGGCATTACCAACTGAGGCTTTTTGTCTTTTTGCCTTTAATGGGTAAAACTTTTAGAATACGCCCAACATTGGTGGCACGTTATGCATGCAAAATTTTTTAAAGAAAGCCATCAACATCCACCTAGAAAGTTCAGAGAGTTGCCGAGGAGTGATACCATATTCATAGAGCACTACACAGAAGAAAGGATGGAGTGGCAAGTGGAATTCAGGTTCCAATAAGATTAAAGGAAGGATAAAACCTTTGGTATTGTCACTCAGGAAACAGATTTGTTTTCATCAGAAATCATTGACAAAGTTTGGATGGAGGATGCCCTAGGCTCCTAAGTACCGATGTATTTCATCTTAGGTGGTAGTACATTTGTACATCAGAGCCTCTACGTGTGGTGGAGTGTCATCGAAACCTTTGGGATTTTTGTTTCGGTTACTCTAGCCTCGACCCCTCCCTTGTGTGGTGGTTCTTAACATTTTGTAATAATGAAATGAAATGGAAAATAAAAGTGAGTATTACCTTTGGAAAGAAGGAGAACTGAAGGCGAAAGAAAAAAAATCTTTGACGGAGAAGAAGTTAGGGTTCAGATGATTCAGCAAGGTGTTTGAAATGGTTATTTAAGTTTGAGTTTTATAGAGAACCAAATGTATGTGAGAAGTTTAATTTTTCTTCCAACTGTTCAAATCCTTTAATATCAATTCGACATCTGTCAAAGCATAGGTTAAGTAACATTTTAAATTACGGATAACCTATAAAGTTTCGAGTCCGCCGATTCGAACTTATTATTGGTATTCTCACCAGTAAGGATCTCTAAGGTATATGCCTCTAAAGAGAAGTCGTTATAAGTATGTGAGGTATTTTTCCAATCTGTTCTATATGTTGGGTGAGAACAGTTAGTTATGCAATCATAGTAGTGGAAATTCACAAGTTAAAAAAATTTTGAGGATGATTTTTTTGTTAAGGGGGAGAGAGTTGTCACACCTAAAATTTGAAGGATTCGACTGGAAGCATGTAGAAGTGAAGTTATCTGTTTGGAATAGTAATTGATCTTCAGTAATTTGGTATAGTAGATTAAACTAGTTTTCGCATTTAAGGAGCTTTAATACAAGCACTTCTATTATGTTTTAGTCAAGTTTTCATAATTTCATTTACATTCAATAAAAAAGTTTAATTTGAGTCTTTGATTTACATTCACTTATTTTCAGTTCTTTTCATTAGTGTTCTTTGGAGAACTTGATTTGTAGATACAATAAAAAAATTGAGGATTTCAGCACTTCATATATCAAAGACAAACAGGATTCTCTAAACTATACTCTTGTTTTATTCTTTATGGATATATTCAATACCTAGTTTATGATGTTTATTGATTCCATGTTGAACTAATCCTTTTATGGGGGATTAGTGAGTAGAGGTATGACTTATTAACTATTTTATAGGGTTACTCAATGGATCAGCTGTTTGGGAGAGGCAGAACCTAAAACCCTAGGCCTAACAATCCTAGGAAGTCATCAAGGTGGGAATGAACCCACAATTGGTATAGCCTATCCGTGAACACCTTCACCCCAAGCTGGTTTGGAATGTGAGGTCAGAAGACAAGTAGTCCTTTCCGATTTGTTATTTTAGTGGAAGATCAAAAGATCCTACTGGGATATCGACTAGTTTATTGATGAGGAACCCAAAAATGACAGTTGATAAGAATTATTGAAGAAAGCTAATCATCCATGTCTACATTTGATCCAGTTTATAATCTAGTTATGTTATTTTTAGTTCTTTAATTATAAAAACCAAAAAAGCCTTTATTTATGTTATTTGTAATATAGTTTATTTAAAGTTCTAATTTGATCTATTGGAATTTAGGTTACAATTAATTTAGTACTAGCCTCTTTTGGGTACGATCCTCGAAGTACTTACAAAGTGTTTCTTTATAAACAAACTATATTACAACTTGACTCGTATACTTGCAAATATCACCTCAAATTACATATATTTTGCAGCAGTATTCACACTCTAGATGTTAGTACGTCTGGAAGAGGTCAATAATCCGGCAATTAACAGTCTTCTAGTAGATTAGCGTTTGGCATAATGTATTTTCTTTAGAAGTAATTAAAGATTTTTATCTCAGGGTATTCTGCTATTTAAGAAAAGAATATGACAATTGAAGAGTAAACCTGGTGTTAATTTTTGCCTAATATATATAGTACGCCCAGTTGCTTGAGCACTGTTCTAATTGGGTTCATGTAACGTGATCTGGTTAAAAGCCAACTAAATTGATTGGTCAAATAGTATATGTATAGGATTCTTATTTATATTTCTCCTAGATTTTGTAGGCCATTTATTAGGACAAATTTGGATGCAATTGACATTGGTCAAGTTCAACTAAGGGGAACTAGATATATATATATATAGAGAGAGAGAGAGAAGGGTTTGTTTAAGGGGATTTGTCTTCCTTTAATATTACTCTCTAGTTCTTTTTCTTAAACTGAAATGTTCACTTTTTTTTTAATAACTCCGATAAGTCTGATAGCTCTGCATGTTAGGTTTTTGAAAGAATAAGGATATTAAGAAACATATGAATAGTAAGTTATGAATAAGAAGCCTTACATGGGGGTTATCTATAATTGAGATGCTAGCCTATTGTTTGTAAATTGGTTTTAATGGTGGTTCCATATTTTTTTAGTAGTTGTTGTTGATTTGAGAGGTATGTTCGTGCTTGGCACTCCAAGTTGCAGTCTCGGTGAGTCTCTATCTTGGCTCCTACATTTGGACTATTTAGTTAGAAATACACATAATTGTAATATGTTAGACAACTGGTAAGTGTGTATACAAAGTAATGTAAAGATTCTACATGAGTAAGGATGATATGTGTAAGGTACTATTTGAGAAGATGTTGAATTGTAAGTTTGGCTATGATATCTTATTTGAGAAAGTAATAATCAGTCAAGTATATGAACAAAGTTGGCTAAGTAACTTGTGAGTAAAACATTCCTTTGTGATGCCTCTAGTAGGGCAGTTATATTACTAACTAGACTGGTAGATCATGATATGACGACATGCATAAGTCCATATGGTGTAAACCCAATGGATTATATGACAAAGAATACACTGATGGTTTTGCCTTTAGTGAGATGAAGATTCAACTAGCAACTGATGACGTGAGGATACGTAAGTCCATGTGTCTAAGACCCATGACATAATATGATAATAATAATACTCATGGTGATGCTTTTAGCAATATGTAAAATGGACTGGCAGATCACGACATGAGGATATGTATAAGTCCATGAGGATGAAATCCATGACACTTTTTGTGAAAGTCCATAGGGACAGTTCTTTGTGTTGACTTTGTGGTGTGATCTGCTAAGTTTTAGTGGCATACTCTGTGTAGCCTTTACGGAGAATTCTAAAATGCCTATGTGGCGTATTTCGGGATGCCTATGTGGTAGAATCTAGCTATCTGCCTTTGTGGTAAGCTCTTGTTAAGTTCTGAGATATCTTCGAAGGATAATTCTATGATAAGGATCTGTTACGTTTGAAGTTAACTTGGTATGATTATTCTTGTAATGAAACTGAATGAGTGTTGAGGGACAATTCCAGAAAAAAAATTATGCATTTGTATTTGTGAAAAGGGAATCTATCATAATAGTTTGTCAATATAGGATATGGATGTATTCATAGTTATGGAAGGTATCAGAATTCGTTTGTTAGAGTTTGTATAGGTTGTGTAGGGTTGAAAACTAAGTTATCTGGTATCTATCATATCATGTCTCGCTCTTGAGTTCTTTAGAATCTAAATCTTTTATCAATCTGCGTGTTCTTATGCTATGTAAGATGGACCTTCAAAATTCTTTTGAATGATTTGGAATGTTTCATTATTACTATGAGGTGGTTTTGGGATTAATTCAGGATACGATCTGATTGGTGGTCTTGCAGTTGTTAAAACCAATATGGGAATCAACCAAATGTAAGACCAATTAGTAATTTTCCTCCAAAGAATAGTTTCTGTGAATAACCATTCTTGAAGAATATGAATCATTTGTTTGAAGAGGAAATTCACTAAAAGTGGGTTTTGTAAAGACATTCTTCTATGAAGTATCTTGTGTTTTAAGAAGGATTAGGATTTATATTGATTGGGAAGATCTGGAATTAGTAAATGAGTGAAATGAGAGTGATTCATTAAATATGGATGTTGGCATATAGGCATATATTCATTATTATGAAAAAATCCATGAAATACAGAATGGTAATCCAAACCTTTAAGATAAGAAATTCAACTAGTGCAGCTCAAAGGTATTTAGCATTAAAACTCACTAAGTTCACGTGAACTTACTAGCACTTTGTTTATGTTTTAAGTGTTGACGTAAGAATGAGTACGCCAAGGGAGACCAAGCCAGGAATGTGCCAAGGAATGGGCGAGTTGGGTTATTATGCATACATAGTACATTTTAGGAATATGACATATAGTGCATTACGCTAAGAAGATTTTATCTTTGATGAACTTTTGTATTGTAATGTATTATAATATTTTGTTCTTAAGAGTTTGTTGTATTTCTAAATGTTGTCTTTATTTCTTTTGTTAATTAATATTTATTAAAATAATATGAAATATGCTATTAAAAGACTATACATAGTTTGGTTAAAATTTATTCTAAGTGTGTTTATGTCGTAACATTCGACATCCGGGCTTGATGATTTGGGTCAGGTTAAGGGTGTTAAATTTAATTAGCATCAGACCTTTCAATTTAGCCTATTCTCTGATAGATAAGTACATTATGCCAAACCTGTATTAGTTTTTCAAGTATGTGAAACTTTCGTTTTTGTGAAGGATACTTTGTTATATTGATAATATTGTGGTGAGAAAGACAATGGAGAAACAAAATGATAATATCATTAAAAAGATAGAAAGTTTCATACAAAAAGAGCAGAAAAGTTTGAGTAATATGGGTAGTAAAACAAAATTTTAGTTCCCTCCCTCGGTGGGTTTATTAGTGGTTTTAGAAGGGGCCTCTTGTAACACACCTAACCCGTATCCATCACCGGAATAGGGTTACGGGAATGCTATAGCAAGTTAACAGAAATAAACAGGTAAAATCATGATCCTTAAAATATAATTTCCCAAATACCATAAAGTAATTGAATTACAATAGTAACTTACATTTACGAGGCTTAATCGAGCATAAAAGACTATAGAAATAATCTTAAAACCCTAAGGACTAATTTGAAACAAGTCAGGAAATTTCAGCAAACTATGAAAAATTTCAAAAATAGGGGACATACTGTTGTGTGAGTAATCGAAATGGGAACACACAGTCGTGTCCCAGCCTGTGTCTTAAACTGTATAACTCACTGACTTGATACACAAGGCCGTGTGGTAGCCCATGTCTCAGGCCGTGTGCACCTAAATGAACCTTAAACATCAAGTTTACCATTTCAAGATTTCTTGGACACTAAGCGATCCATTTACCAGACATTAAACCTATTCAAAATGCCATTAAATATACTCAAATCATGCTGAATTAACCAACTTAAGTGCCTAACCAATGTACCCTTAATGGTACCACAAGTATATACACTAATACAACAATATAAATCATCAACAATTCATCCGTTCAAAACATATAATCTTATCAATTTTAAGCAAAATACCTAACCTTATAACTTGCTAAGTTAAGATAAAACATGTACCATTTTTGTTCCTAAAAAAACTTACCAAAAGCCTAACCAAAACTTCACAAAATGAACTATATTCACAACCAAACCTAGCAACCATGTAACTATCATCACATTACAAGACAACATCAATCAAAAGATGAACTAATGACATGTTTTATAGATATATATACATATCAGACGAGGTCGTCGACATAACGACCTATTCATCCATTTTTGCAACAAAGCATTGAACCACAATCAACAAGTAACAAACCATTATAAATCTCATCACCAAGAAGCATTAGCATATACATGCATATAAATAGACTTACAATAATGTTAGCCAAAATGAGCCAATTTACATAGCCAATTATCAAAAGACCTTAAACAAATGTAAGACAATACATTTGGCCAAATCAAATGACACATATAACAAAATGACCAAGTCCCTATACATGCCATACTTTCAAAATACTAAGATCACCAAATACCCAAAATAACAGTTTTGATAGTGTGAGGCAAATCTCTGATGATCTCCAATTCCGAGCTAGCTTGGTGACACTATAAAAACATTAAAAATAAATAGAGTAAGCTATATAGCTTAGTAAGCTCGTATGCAAGAAATAAGCAACCTACCATACGTGTAACATTCAAATAATATAACATAAATAAATGTACATTTACCATGGTCTCATAATCATATCTCATTCCATTACAAAACTTACCTCATATTCATCATTTCAATCATTTAATAGATATGAGCTTCAAGTATATACCTGTACCATCTCGAAAGGACTTTACAAAAAATTTCATCTTTGACAACCCGTGAACCACTCGAGATAATAATGTCGGATACTCGGGATTCTTGCACACTAAGTGCCACATATGTAGCCAATGCTACCTCAATCTCATATCTTTTAATTCCTCACTCTCGAGTTATCATCGGGCCTGTTCACACAAGCTTCCAGTCAAGACGTAGCTATGCGGTGCTGCACACACAAGCTGTCAAGTATCCGCAACATATGCCGGTATAATCAGCCACCGGTAGTGTAACAACCCATTTTTAGGGTTAATCAAAACAGTGATTTTGAGACCACAATCCAACATCAAAAAATAAAATTTATTTCATTATTATTTTAATATTTACGAGTTAATTGTGATTTAAAAAAAAAGTTTTTGATATTGTGAATTTTTTGGCTTTATAAGCGATTTGTTAAGTTCAAGTGGTTTTAGAAAATGAGGTATTGGGACCTTGTTTCTATAAACTGAGTTGTAAATATTTTTGTAAATATTTTTATAAATATTTAAGAAGTGGCAATAAGATAATATTAAAGTTTCGTTGAAAAATTTTATCGTTTCGATAGTTAATTAAGCAAAAAGGACTAAATCGCGTAAAGTGTAAAAGTTGTGTTCTGTAAGTCAAATGTGTCTAATAGCTATGGAATATTAAGTGGGAGTCCTTATTGGATAATTAGGCCACTATTTTGTTTAGTGGAAGATTTGGTTTGGCATTTTTGAAATTCATTTTATTTTTAAAGGTTAAAGTTGGTATTTAGTAAATAAGTTAATATTAAATAAAACAAAAGAAAATTTTGGTCCATTATCACCTTCCACCATCGAAAATTCACATTTAGAACAGCCATGGAAGCTTGAAAATTCGGCTATACTCATTTCTCATGCATGTGAGTATTTTCTTATCCGTTTTTAATAATTTTTACATTTTTTAGATCGTTGCTTTGTGTTCTAGCTAGCCCATGCTTGAATTTTTGAATTGGTTGTGTATTTTGTGATTTGCCATTGATGAGAGCTTGTTGTTTTTGTTGTTTGATGATGAAAAATAAATATTTAATGCTAGATTATCATGTTTTATTAAGTGATTTTTGATAAAAATGCTTATTAAAGACTAAATTGAGAAATTTGTAAATTGAGGGGTCAAAATGTGAAATAAATGAAATTAAAGGGCTTCTAGGGACCTAAGGTAAATTTGGCCTAACATGGGCATAGTGAAATTTTCAGTATTTTGTGTTGTTTTGAAATAGGGACTAAATTGCGAAAAATGTGAAATGTCAGGAGAAAATTATAATTAGCCTATTTATGTGTTTTTGGATGAATTTGATTGAATATATGATTAAATAAGTTGAATTTGTATTGAATTAGATCAAGAAATGTAGAAATCAAATTTGGACCGGGGAAAAAACCAAAGTTGTCGACTAGTTATCCCGTTCCGATTATCATTGTCCGAGGTAAGTTTATAAGCAAGTAGACGTATTTAATTTTAATTAAATGCAAAGCATATATGATGAAATGAAATATATGAATTACTATATGCTAATGCCGAATGTGTTTAAGCATGGTAGCTATGTTCATGCATTCATTTCGATTGAGTTATAATATTTGAAAGTCCGTATGAACTATATGGAGTATCTGGAATTTTTTATGTGACAGCCCAAAATTCACCCTAGTCGGAATGTGGTTTCGGGATCACAAAACCGAGGCATAAAAATAATTAAAAATTTATTTTGATGCCTATAATATGTGTGTGCTCATGTATGACATTTTATGATGATTGATTTAGTGTTATAAAGGTGAATTCCACAAGAAAGGACTTAGTAGTGAACTTTGAAAGTACGATAGGGAAATGTGTGATGACTAATTAAAGCATGCATGCAAAATAATGGACTTGCATGTCAAATTCCCTTTTACAAGTGATGGCGGCCATGACAAAGAGATATGGGCTAAACATGTCATGAAACATGTTTTGTTGGGCATTAGGGAGAAATAATAAACAAATAAGCATGGGTAAGAAAAGAATGAAAAAAAAAATGTGTGTGAGAGTAGCATTCCCCATTGCCGTGCAACCAAGAAGAGAAAACAAAAAATTTGTTCATCCTTGTTCTCTCCTTTTGGCCAAAAATACTAAGAGGAAGAAGAGATTTTGCTTCATTTCCTTTGTTTAGAAGAGATCTAGAAGGATATTTGGCTAAACTTGCATCAAGATTGAGGTATGTATGAGGTTGTGTCATGAGATTCATGCATGTTTTAGTTGCCAACTTGATGTTCATGTTAGCCATGGTTCAAATCCTTGTTATGCCATGGAAGTGGTATTTGGTCAAGGTTGGTATTGTGATAAAGCCATTGCATGTTAAGTGTGAAGCTTGATGATGATGCATGCAATGATGGATTGTCTACTCTTGAAATTTCTTTGTAGCCATCTTGAGTAAGACTTTGAGTTTTCTTTTGTTTAACCATGATTGAAGATAAAAGGGCATGATTATGATGTATTCGGCCATGATGCATTCATGAGCATGGTTCATGCTTCTTGCATGTTAGTTAAAATTTGTGTTTTAGATGGCTATGGACACCTTGAAATTTGGCCATGCTCATATATGTATATATATGTTTGCACATGATGTTTTGGCTATGAAGTAAGTGATGACTATGTTTGTTTAAAGAAGAAGATGTTGAAGAATGCTTGTGAAATTGCAAGCACATTCGGCCTAGCACACATATGAGTGCTTGATGCTATATTATAAGTTTTGAGCTACAACATGCAAAGCATTAACTAGTAAAATGCATGCTGTTTTGTGTGGTATTAAGTGCATAATTGGCCTCAACATGGACATGTATATTCGGCCTTAGGTAGCCTATTGAAGGCCTTAGCTTTTCCTTGATGCCCGAATGAATTGTATTGAATTGCTTGATGTAGTATAAAATGTGCATGACCATTGTGTATTCAAGCTAAAGGGTGGCCATTTGACCATTTAAACTCCTTGTCATATTCGCCATAAGCTAGCACAATGAGGTTTTAATAAATTGAATTTGTTTGAATTAGCTCAAGAGCTTAGAGGGCCACAATTGGACAAGGGAAGGAAAAAGTGATCGAATAGCCGTAAAAGCCGTTCGACAACATCCGAGGTAAGTCCTCAAGAAGTGACCTTAATTGAATTATGTGGAATGAAATATGGATGTATTGATTATTGAATGATACCCGGGCTAAGTCCCGAAGGCGATTATGCTAGTGATTATAATTGTGTTTGAGCCTTAGTAACGAAAATGAAATATGTATGTCCAATGATTATTGATGTATGTGTGCATGAGAAATTGAATGATACCGGGCTAAGCCCGAAGACAATTATGCTGGAAATTATATCCGGTTAAGACCCAAGGCAATTGTGCTAGTGGCTACATCCGGCTAAGACCGAAGGCATTCGTGCGAGTCATTCTATCCGGCTAAGACCAAGGCATTCGTGCACGTGGTTATATCCGGTTGTATTCAAGAAGCTTGGGCTGGAGGTGAGTGTTGGTTGCTGTAATAAATTCAATTAGTACGCTCGAAAAGCCCAAAGAATAAGGTACGTTTATATGTGCATTGGAAAGTCGACATATTTGAGCAACATTCGCTCAATCGACTAACAATTTCAGCTATTGGAATGGTTGATACTTTGTGAAAGTATATAATGATGAAGTGTGAAGTAAGAATGATTATGAGAATGTGTATTAATGAAATGATGCATTTGGTTATGCGAATGTATTGCTTAAATTAAAGCTGATTTTATTCCTTGAGACTTACTAAGCATAAAAATGCTTACCCGTTGCTTTGGCTCTCTGTTTTATAGATTACGCTCGATAGCAATCGGATTCGGGATCATTAAAGTCGAAGTCATCCACACTATCAACGCCTCTATTTTGGTATAAATTTTTGTTGAACTTTGAAATGGCATGTATAGGACTACCCTTGTTGGTTTAAATATCTTTGTGATGTATATGTGTACGGCCATGCGAAAATGGCTCGTAAAAGTGAAGTCTGAACTTAGACTATTTGCGGTTTGTATATATATATATGGTGTCATGATGTGATTATGGATTAGAGATGGGAATGTTGGTCACATGATCAGCCATTGGTATGGTTAAAATGATCATATATGAACCTATGTATGGCAAGACTAGTTGGTTCATGGAGACTACAAAATAGGTAAGACCTACCTTAAAACAGATGCTGCCAGCTGCAGTGACGTGAATGTGAAAAATCACCAAAATTTGTAGGAATGGTATTAAATAGTGAATAAGCTATGTAAATGAACCTTGATGAGTCTATTTTCATATGGAAGAAACGAAATGGTCATAGGAGTTACATGTTAAGAGATATTAAAGCTATTGTGAGACAGGGCCAGAACGGTTTCTGGGTCCCCTGTCGCAACTTTAAAAATTTACTATAAATTATCCAGAAAGAATTAGGAGTCATACCTTATATGTACAGATTCCATTTTGAGTCTAGTTTCATTAGAAACAAACGGTACCAGTATTAAACCCTGTACAAAGAGATATTCAAGTTATAACGCGCGAAGGTCAGAGCAGTCGATCCCTGTAACATGGGTGACTTTAACTAATAAACTGTACCAATTGGCCCGACCAAAAATTCTAGAAATAAATCCATGGATGGATATATGAGTCTAAATTCAGGGAAAATTTACGAAACCAGTTTTCAAGTTTTGAAACTCGAGATATGATTTTTAAGGCGACGGTGACGCAGTTTTCCAGCCTGACTGGAAATGTCAAATTGGGGGGCAAAATATGTGAACTTGGCTTGTTAACCCCTCGTGTCCGACACCGCGATGGTCTCGGGTTGGGTGTTACAATTTTATTGGTATCGAGCCACGGTTTAGTCGATTCTAGGACTACCGTGATGTGTTTGGGGTCTAGCTATACATGCCATTAAATGATGAATCGATAGTGTGGTGATTTCGACAATTTGACTTTGTGTTTGTTTATAGCAATGGATCCCGATCCCACCGAGCAATAGCTGATGATGTGGAGAGTGTGGCGCTGCTCTCGCGCAAGGGACAGCGCGGCGGACTCTCAACCTATGGCCAGCAATCCGAATGATGAGGCTAGGCAAGCCTTTTATAGTGTGATGAGCGAATGGTTTAATCAATACATTCGAACTAACACGGCTGTTCCACAACCTCCATTCCCGACAAATGCAACCCCGCACCTACAATACCTCCGGTGATCGACCAAATAAGGTCAAGTAAGCCCCAATCGATAGGATTCGAAAACATGGGGCCACTGAATTTAAGGCTAGGGATGATGATGATGCGAAGCGAGCTGAATTTTGGTTGGATAACACTATCCGGTGCTCGATGAGCTATCCTGTACACCGATGAGTGCTTAAAGTGTACCATCTCCTTGCTACGCGAGTCCGCCTACTATTGGTGGAGTACTCGACTTGTGGTGCCTAGAGAGCAAGTGACTTGGGAATTCTTTCAAACCGAGTTCGAAAAAAGTATATTAGTCGAGATTCATCGACCAAAAGCGAAGGGAATTCCTTGATCTTAAGCAAGGTTCTATGTCGATTCTGACTCTGAACGAAAATTTGTGAGGCTTAGCCGATGCTGCGAGAATGCATTTCGTCCAAGCCATTATGTAAACGCCGAGGATGGGCTGAATGATGATATAAGGATGTTCGTTGGCATTCTCAAAATACGAGAGTTCGTAGTACTTGTTGAGCGAGCTTGTAAAGTCAAGAGCTTAGAAAGGAGAAACAAAAAGTTGATGTGGGAACCGGAGAATTCCGAAAGAGGTCCTCGGGAAAGTCTCTTCAACAGGCATCGAAGAGATTTCGAGAGGATGTGAGCCGGTCTAGAGGCGTTTCGGGCTTTTCTAGACGAGGACGCGATCGACCCTGTGACCACACGAGTCACTTGATCGCCGATGGTGGAAATGATCGCCGAGAGAGGGCGGAGTGTCTACATTGTGGCAAATGGCATTCGGGGAGCTGTTGGTTTCGTGATCGCTCCTGCTATAAGTGTGGATCGGCCGACCACTTTATGAAGGATTGCCCGAGGATGCTTGAACAGAATGTAAGTCAGAGTGGAAACCCGGTGCTACCATCGCCGAGGTAGGCCACCTAGAAATATGGGCAATGTCATTGGCGGTCGAGAGGATCTAGAGATGCTACCATCGATCCGAGGCTTGTGCCCTGCTAGGACTTATGCCATACGCGCACGCGAGGATGCTGCCTCTCCAGATGTCATTACCGGTACTTTCACTCTTTTCAATACTAATGTGATTGCTTTGATTGACCCTGGTTCTACTCATTCTTATATATGTGAAACCTTAGCATCCAATAAGACTTTGCCTATTGAGTCTACTGAGTTTGTAATTCGGTGTCAAACCCTTGGGTCATTACGTGCTTGTCAACAAAGTGTGCAAGAAAAGTCCCTAGTGTTCCGAGGTTCTTGTTTTCCGGCGGACTTGATGCTTTTGCCGTTCGATGAATTGACGTTATTCTTGGTTTGGATTGGTTGACCATGCACGATGCGGTTGTAAATTGCAAAAGCAAGACTATCGATTTGAGGTGTGCGAATAATGAGATAATTCGGGTTGAGTCTACAGACTTAAAGGGTTGCCACCGTAATATCGCAATGTTGGCCGAAAATATGTAAGAAAAGGGTGCGAAGCGTACCTTGCGTCGTGCTTTCGATGACAAGGAATCGAAAAGAAACCCGAATCTGCGCCCGTGGTTTGTGAATACCGGATGTTTTCCACAAGAATTGCGGGTTTACCATTGTCGGGAAATAGAATTTGGCATCGAATTGGTACCGGTACCACTCCAATTTCGATAGCTCCGTATCGTATGGCACCAACGGAATTAAAGGAGTTGAAAGCTCGATTGCAAGAATTGGTGGATAGAGGTTTTGCTCGCCCGAGTTGTTCGCCTTGGGTGCGCCGGTGTTGTTTGTGAAAAGAAGGATGGAACCATGCGGTACGTGCATCGACTATCGTCGACTTAATAAAGCGACGATAAAGAACAAATATCCGTTACCACGATCGATGACTTGTTCGATCAACTGAAGGGAGCCTCGGTGTTCTCGAAAATAGATTTGAGATCGGGCTATTATCAATTGCGAATTCGAGATTCGGACGTACCCAAGGCGCCTTGAGCGAGATATGGTCACTATGAGTTCCTAGTGATGCCGTTTGGGCTCACTAATGGCCTGCGGTATTTATGGATTTAATGAATCGGATCTTGAGACCATATTTGGATCGATTCGTAGTCGTGTTCATTGATGACATCTTGGTCTATTCAAGAAATGAGACCGAACATCTTTGAACACTGCGGTTAGTCTTTGGAAATTTTACGGGATAAGCAATTATATGCTAAGTTCAGCAAGTGTGAGTTCGGTTAGAGAGGTTAGCTTCTTGGGTCATGTGGTATCTGATCGGTATTCGAGTCGACCGAATAAAATTTCAGCCATACTTAATTGGAAGCCTCAGAAATATTCTCGAGGTTCGAGCTTTTTGGGGCTTTAGGTTATTACCGACGATTTGTAAAGGTTTCTCAACGATAGCCACGCCGATGACGGCTTACTCCAAAAGGATGTTAAGTTCGAATGGATGAGAAATGCCAAAAATTTTCGATCAATCGAAAACTTATTTGATGAAGCCCCAATTCTAGTGCAACCCGAGTCCAAGAAAGAGTTTGTCATCTATAGCGACGCCTCCCTACTTGGGTTAGGTTGTGTATTGATGCAAGAAGGTCGAGTTGTGGCCTATGCGTCGAGGCAATTAAAGCCACATGAGAAAAATTATCCGACTCATGATCTCGAATTGTCGCCATCGTGTTCGCCTTAAAGATTTGGCGACATTACTTATTTGGTGAAAGGTGCCATGTGTACTCGGATCACAAAAGTCTCAAATATTTGATGACCCAAAGAGACTTAAATCTGCGACAAAGACGTTGGCTCGAGCTGTTAAAGGATTACGAAGCTGGTCATTGACTATCACCGGGAAAGGCGAATGTGGTTGCGGATGCCTTGAGTCGTAAATCATTATTCGCTTTACGAGCGATGAACGTGCACTTGTCTGTTCGATCCGATAGTGTGTTAGTAGCTGAATTGAAAGCCAAACCACTATTGATACATCAAATTCGAGAAGCTCAGAAAGTCGACGACGAGTTGGTCGCAAAAGCGGTGAGTGTGTTCGAACAAGGACTCGAATTTCAAATCGATGATGACGATTGTTTGAGGTTCGAAGTCGTCTGTGTTCCAAAGAATTGAACTCATTTCGATAATTCTGAATGAAGCCTATTGTAGCCGAATGGCAATCCACCGGGAGTATAAAGGCGTACAATGATTTGAAACGCCGGTTTTGGTGGCATGGTATGAAGCGAGACATCTCCGACTTTGTTTGAGATGTTTAATATGTCAACAAGTGAAAGCGGAACATCGGTGCCTTCAGATTACTTCACTAATCACGATACCCGAGTGGAAATGGGATCGAGTCACAATGGACTTTGTATCCGGACCGCCATTGTCGACAAGTAAGAAGGATGCGGTTTGGGTCGTGGTAGATAGATTGACTAAGTCGGCCCACTTTGTCCCGACGCACGGATTTTCAATGGACAAATTAGCGAATTGTGCGTTTCTCGATTGTGAGATTACACGGGTGCCTATTTCCATCGTGTCGGATAGAGATCCGAGATTTACCTCGCGATTTTGGAAAAAGTTGCAAGAAGCTTTGGGTACCAAGTTGCATTTTAGCACCGCCTTTCACCCCCAAACCGATGGTCAATCCGAGCGATAATTCAGATACTTGAGGATATGTTGAGATGTTGCGTCCTCGAGTTTAGTGGTTCATGGGAACGGTATTTGCCGTTGATTGAATTAAACACAACAACAAACTTTCAATCGAGTATTAAGATGGCACCCTACGAGGCTTTGTCTTTGTCGTAAATGCCGTACACCATTGTTTTGGTGAGCTTGGTGAAAGTAAGATTTTCGGTGGATTTGATTAGAGATCTGAATGAAAGTGAAAGTAATCCGTGAAAGTCTGAAGATAGCCTCCGATCGTCGAAGTCGACGCGGATCTGAAGCGTAAGGATATCGAGTATCGGTGGGTGATAAAGTGTTTCTCAAGGTATCGCCTTGGAAAAAGATACTCGATTCTACCGTAAGGGCAAGTCGAGCCCGAGGTTCATTGGGCCATATGAGATATCCGGCGAGTCGGTCCAAAGTGGCATATCGTTTGATTTTGCCCCCTGAACTCAAAAAGGTTCACGATGTCTTTCATGTTTCGATGCTTCGACGCTATAGATCCGATCCATCGCACGTGATTAGTCCATCAGAAATTGAAATTCAAGCTAATATGAGTTATGAGGAAGAACCGATTTGTATCCTATCACGAGAAGTGAAAGAGTTGCGAAACAAGCGGGTTCCGCTAGTTAAAGTGTTATGGCTCAAGCACGGGATAGAAGAAGCTACTTGGGAGACCGAGAACTCTATGAAAGAGCGATATCCAAACCTATTTACGGTAAGATTTTCGGGACGAAAATTTCTTAAGTGGGGAGAGTTGTGACAGCCCAAAATTGACCCTAGTCGGAATGTGGTTTCGGGACCACAAAACCGAGGCATAAAAATAATTAAAATTTATTTTGATGCCTATAATATGTGTGTGCTCATGTATGACATTTTATGATGATTGATTTAGTGTTATAAAGGTGAATTCCACAAGAAAGGACTTAGTAGTGAACTTTGAAAGTACGATAGGGAAATGTGTGATGACTAATTAAAGCATGCATGCAAAATAATGGACTTGCATGTCAAATTCCCTTTTACAAGTGATGGCCGCCATGACAAAGAGATATGGGCTAAACATGTCATGAAACATGTTTTGTTGGGCATTAGGGAGAAATAATAAACAAATAAGCATGGGTAAGAAAAGACTGAAAAAAAAAATGTGTGAGAGAGTAGCATTCCCCATTGCCGTGCAACCAAGAAGAGAAAACAAAAAATTTGTTCATCCTTGTTCTCTCCTTTTGGCCAAAAATACTAAGAGGAAGAAGAGATTTTGCTTCATTTCCTTTGTTTAGAAGAGATATAGAAGGATATTTGGCTAAACTTGCATCAAGATTGAGGTATGTATGAGGTTGTGTCATGAGATTCATGCATGTTTTAGTTGCCAACTTGATGTTCATGTTAGCCATGGTTCAAATCCTTGTTATGCCATGGAAGTGGTATTTGGTCAAGGTTGGTATTGTGATAAAGCCATTGCATGTTAAGTATGAAGCTTGATGATGATGCATGCAATGATGGATTGTCTACTCTTGAAATTTCTTTGTATCCATCTTGAGTAAGACTTTGAGTTTTCTTTTTGTTTAACCATGATTGAAGATAAAAGGGGCATGATTATGATGTATTCGGCCATGATGCATTCATGAGCATGGTTCATGCTTCTTGCATGTTAGTTAAAATTTGTGTTTTAGATGGCTATGGACTCCTTGAAATTCGGCCATGCTCATATATGTATATATATGTTTGCACATGATGTTTTGGCTATGAAGTAAGTGATGAATATGTTTGTTTAAAGAAGAAGATGTTGAAGAATGCTTGTGAAATTGCAAGCACATTCAGCCTAGCACACATATGAGTGCTTGATGCTATATTATAAGTTTTGAGCTACAACATGCAAAGCATTAACTAGTAAAATGCATGCTGTTTTTGTGTGGTATTAAGTGCATAATTGGCCTCAACATGGACATGTATATTCGGCCTTAGGTAGCCTATTGAAGGCCTTAGCTTTTCCTTGATGCCCGAATGAATTGTATTGAATTGCTTGATGTAGTATAAAATGTGCATGACCATTGTGTATTCAAGCTAAAGGGTGGCCATTTGACCATTTAAACTCCTTGTCATATTCGGCCATAAGCTAGCACAATGAGGTTTTAATAAATTGAATTTGTTTGAATTAGCTCAAGAGCTTAGAGGGCCACAATTGGACAAGGGGAAGGAAAAAGTGATCGAATAGCCGTAAAAGCCGTTCGACAACATCCGAGGTAAGTCCTCAAGAAGTGACCTTAATTGAATTATGTGGAATGAAATATGGATGTATTGATTATTGAATGATACCCGGGCTAAGTCCCGAAGGCGATTATGCTAGTGATTATAATTGTGTTTGAGCCTTAGTAACGAAAATGAAATATGTATGTCCAATGATTATTGATGTATGTGTGCATGAGAAATTGAATGATACCCGGGCTAAGCCCCAAAGACAATTATGCTGGAAATTATATCCGGGTTAAGACCCGAAGGCAATTGTGCTAGTGGCTACATCCGGGCTAAGACCCGAAGGCATTCGTGCGAGTCATTCTATCCGGGCTAAGACCAAGGCATTCGTGCACGTGGTTATATCCGGTTGTATTCAAGAAGCTTGGGCTGGAGGTGAGTGTTGGTTGCTGTAATAAATTCAATTAGTACGCTCGAAAAGCCCAAAGAATAAGGTACGTTTATATGTGCATTGGAAAGTCGACATATTTGAGCAACATTCGCTCAATCGACTAACAATTTCAGCTATTGGAATGGTTGATACTTTGTGAAAGTATATAATGATGAAGTGTGAAGTAAGAATGATTATGAGAATGTGTATTAATGAAATGATGCATTTGGTTATGCGAATGTATTGCTTAAATTAAAGCTGATTTTATTCCTTGAGACTTACTAAGCATAAAATGCTTACCCCGTTGCTTTGGCTCTCTGTTTTATAGATTACGCCGATAGCAATCGGATTCGGGATCATTAAAGTCAAGTCATCCACACTATCAACGCCTCTATTTTGGTATAAATTTTTGTTGAACTTTGAAATGGCATGTATAGGACTACCCTTGTTGGTTTAAATATGTTGTGATGTATATGTGTACGGCCATGCGAAAATGGCTCGTAAAAGTGAAGTACGAACTTAGACTATTTGCGGTTTGTATATATATATATGGTGTCATGATGTGATTATGGATTAGAGATGGGAATGTTGGTCACATGATCAGCCATTGGTATGGTTAAAATGATCATATATGAACCTATGTATGGCAAGACTAGTTGGTTCATGGAGACTACAAAATAGGTAAGACCTACCTTAAAACAGATGCTGCCAGCTGCAGTGACGTGAATGTGAAAAATCACCAAAATTTGTAGGAATGGTATTAAATAGTGAATAAGCTATGTAAATGAACCTTGATGAGTCTATTTTCATATGGAAGAAACGAAATGGTCATAGGAGTTACATGTTAAGAGATATTAAAGCTATTGTGAGACAGGGCCAGAACGGTTTCTGGGTCCCCTGTCGCAACTTTAAAATTTACTATAAATTATCCAGAAAGAATTAGGAGTCATACCTTATATGTACAGATTCCATTTTGAGTCTAGTTTCATTAGAAACAAACGGCACCAGTATTAAAGCCCTGTACAGAGAGATATTCAAGTTATAACGCGCGAAGGTCAGAGCAGTCGATCCCTGTAACATGGGTGACTTTAACTAATAAACTGTACCAATTGGCTCAACCAAAAATTCTAGAAATAAATCCATGGATGGATATATGAGTCTAAATTCAGGGAAAATTTACGAAACCAGTTTCCGAGTTTTGAAACTCGAGATATGATTTTTAAGGCAATGGTGACGCAGTTTTCCAGCCTGACTGGAAATGTCAAATTGGGGGGCAAAATATGTGAACTTGGCTTGTTAACCCCTCGTGTCCGACACCGGCGATGGTCTCGGGTTCGGGGTGTTACAATTTTATATATAAATTGTTCATGAGACAACTTTATAATAGTGATATTCAGGCTTTGAGCCTAGCAATCCTTGTGCTGGTGAATTAAATCGGGCTTAATGCCTAGCATGCTTATTACCGGTGTATAAATATCAGACTTTGAGTTTAGCGGGCCTTGTGCCGGTGTGAGATTCAGGCTTAGGCCTAGCAGGCTTTATGCCAGTGAATTATTATAAGTTTATGCCTAAAATACTTTATGCTGATGTGGTAATCGAATACGTTAAACAAGCTAAATGATCAGGTATGAATTAGCTTATTGCTTCCTTGAAAATAAGGTAAGCTGATTATTTGATATGTGATACAAACATATGTATGATGTTAGTTTGAATTTGTGAGTAATTGTGAAGTATATTCGGCCATAAGTTAAGTGTAATTATGTGGTATTAAGGTTTAATACATGAGTATATGTAAACAAATGTTTAAAGATTCGGCTTTATGCATTGATAATATGATTTTAATAGTGTATGATACTTTGGTATAGACATATGTATATTCGGCTACATGAGAAGTACAAGTATGAGATATTAAAGTTTGATTCAAGAATATATGTTTATGGGTGTGAATATATTCGATCTTATAATGGTACTATGGTTTTGAAATTGAATGTCGCCTTGATAATAGATACAGTACATTTGTCCAAAGGTTAAGTATACTGATATCATATTATGACCTGTGTGCAAACTTATATAAATGATTATGTACGGCCTTAATGATATAAAGTAAGAATAGTTATGAAATGATCTATGAATATATGTATATAAGTTTATGTATATTCGGTTAATTATTGATATTGTGGCTTTGGGAATTTGAATGATATATTAATCTTAAATGTATGGATATTTGGGAAAATGAAAGTATATGTATTATAAGAAATTATAAGTTTGAAATTAAATGTGATTATGATAGTATAAATTGGTTTGGAAATTGAATTTTTATTGTCATTGAGTTATTTATTTGCTTATAGCTTACTAAGCTCTCAAAGCTTATTCTGTGTGTTTTTCCTATGTTTATAGATTTTCTGGGATCTACTCAGGTTGGAAGTCGATGGAGACAACATCACACTATCCAGTTATCATTTCAGTGAATAATGTTTTGAGACTCAGTTATGTGGCAGGTATAGATTAGTGTTGGAGTTAATTATTTTGAATGAGTATGTATTTAAAGCCATGCGAAAATGGCTTGCTTATTATGATTAAGTTTGGTTTTACATGTTCTTAATTAAAATGTTTAATGAGTTTGGTTTTGGTAGTCATTTTAATAGTTAGCTCATTTTGGAAATTGAAATGTGGATATTAACTTAACAGGTTCGGTTGCTAAGTGGTAAGTAATGAATATGTTTTATGATTGTTTTGGTTGGTTGTTTTGGTATGGGTTCAAATGGTAAATAATGGTAATGATTAAGTATGTTTTGGGTTAATTTTAATGGATAGTTAAAAATGTCAAGTTGTTACTAATATCAATATAGGTATATGTTCATGTGTGGTTGTAAATCCGAATATGATATTTAATTTAATTTGGTATTCTTATGATATTGATAATGGTGAGATCGAAATAAAGAGTAGTTAATAGGATAAAATATGAAGTTTAGGTATATTAATATAGATATGATTTAGATGCACACTGGAGTGTTATTTGTGTTCAAGTGTTAAGTATGGCTTTTATTTTTATGATGAATTGTGCACTTGTATATATACATCATTAGTACGTTCGGCCATGTTATAATGTATTTAAGTTTCATATGTGATTGCATAATAATTTATGTAATATGATTCAATTGGTTTTATTATGAGCTTGTGAAGAAGTTATCAAATTATATGTTTGATATACGATTAATGAGATAGAAATTGGCATTATTCGAAGTATGAAGTGTAATGATTTATAATGGAATATGATTTAATTATGAAAATGGAACTAATATGATGGATATCGGGAATTGAATATTGGAGGTATTAAATATGTGAATATGCTTTTGATACATACAAGTTTGGTTCAAATTTAGTAATTATGGAACATAATCAGTTGGGTTTTGATATATGTTTGAAATGTGCTTTTTGCGATACATGTTCAGTAAGGTACGATTATTTCTGAATTGGAATTATGACTCATGTATTCGAATTTATAATAAGTGAATTGTGGATATTTGAATTTGATAAGTTTTAAATGTTTAATAATTCTTTGGTGTATGAAAGGTGAGGAATGATTGTGCTGAACTGTGTTTTATACAGTAATGCCTCATAACCCTAATTCGGTAATGGATACAGGTTAAGGGTGTTACAGGTAGGACGTACAAGACCAGCACCCGGATCATAAAATCACATAACACATACTATCCCAGTAACATGTCACTTGTATCTTACCCTATTCCTAAGGTTCAAATGAGATTTATTGCTTGTCGATTCGTCTTCGAACCCGTTCATAGGATTAAGCTCATCAACATTTACCAAACACAAAATTCATGCAATATTAAAGCAATAAAATACAATCATATTAAGGCTTATTTTTAACATACGAACTTACCTCGGTACAAAATGGCTAATAGTTCGATTTAGCCCTCAACTTTGTTCTTTCCCCAGTCTAGGTCAGAACCTCGTCTTTCTTATCTATAATATCAAACTTAACTTATTCAATTATCACATTATTCAATTTAATCCCCAAAACACCTTATGGCAAAAAATTACATTTTTGCCCCTAACTTGTTAACTTTTTACATTTTAGTCCCTAAGCTCGTAAAATGATTTTCATCCAATTTCTTCATTACCCAAGCTTAGCTAAATATTTTTCATACTCATAACAGCCCACATTTTTCATATATTCACATTTTAACACACATTTTAGAATTTTTACAAATAGGTCCCTATTTGACATTTTCATCAAAAATCACTTGGTAGATGTTTACCTAACATCAAACAATCATTTTATACCATTAGACATCAACATACACAAATATTCTACATGGGTAAAATTTTAGACTTCATCTTTCTTTCAAATTAGTACTTGAAATAGCTAGATTAGGTTGAGACAACTTCAAAAACATGAAAATCATTAAAAACGGGCAAGAACGGACTTACAATCGAGCTTGAAAGTGGCCAAAATCCTAGCTATGTCTTCCTTGAAATTTTCGGCTATGGGGGGACTAATTTGAGAAGATGAACACTTTTATTTTAGTTTTATTTGTCTTTATTTACCAAATGACCAAAATGCCCTTAATGCCAAACTTTGAAATTTCACCTAGCCATGTGTCTAAGTTCGTCCGATCTTGGGTATGTTTCTTTTACACATTTTTCATATTTATTTCTCATTTATTTTCATTAGTTAAAATTTGTTCAATTTTTTTAAAAAAATGAAATTTTTATTTTTAATAAAAATATTAGTTAAAATTTTAGACATTTCAACACACCTCACAAATTACATGTATTTGATATTTTTTAAAATTTTAATGAATTATATATTTTTGAATTTTTAAAATAATTCTTGATTTAACAAGAAAATTTAACACTGAATTAAAATTTAAAATAGATACATTAAACAACTTCCAACATCTCTCTAAATTCTTGATGAGAGACGCTTCTTTCTCCTGTAAATTGTGTCTGGGTCTCTTTCCATTTTTTTCCTGACATTTCTTTTCAAACTTTTCTGTAAACGCATGCAGAAATAACATACTTGGTACAACAGGATATTGAAATCCCCTTCTTCATCTGATTGTGATTTCAGGTATGATTTTCACTCCTACTAACTTTCCTTTTTCACGTCTTTTTATTTCTGCGGTTTGTGGTTTTCATCTCTATTTTAGATTTCAGATTTATGCTTCTTCTTTTTGTTTTTTTAGTGTTTTTGTTATACTTTTTGGTGTTTAGCCTTATGAAACACTTTTTATATTTTTCTTTTTTAAATCTTTGGATGTTGTCATTTTTTTATAGTTTACTGCCTGTTATGTGTTTTATTTTTATTTTTCGATTGTTTATTTCCCTTTGATTTAACAACATTTTCTTGCAAATCTTTGAATAATTGAATCCTAGTGTATGTGTTTGAAATTTATTGATGTGGTCTGTGACTTACTTTTTTGTTGTTTTATGTTGTTTATTTTATGTTGTTTATTATGATTTACTAAATAAGAAAACCTAAATTAAAAAAAAAATAGGTGTCTGAAAAAAATGGTAGTTTTAATTATTGTTTCTTTTGTTTTTTTAAATAATTACTGATACACTTGTGGGTCAGCAAATTCTGTTCATTCTGCATTTTCCCGAAAGCCAAACAAGAGACTTAAATGTCATTTGTTTCGAAAATTTTCTATCCTATACAGATTTTTAATTGTCTTACTGTAGTTAATTTTCTTTCTTATTTTGCTCCGCCTTTATCCCTGTCATACACCTACTCGGAATAAGTTATTCCCAGGATATCCTGCCTTTTCTTATTCCGGTTCAGAATTTTTAGATTCCGGTTTATGGGTTTTAGTGGCCAGTTTAGCTATTTTTTCTTGCCTTGACCGGGCAACCTGTCATACTTAATCCTCCTAGGGATATCCCATTCCAGGTATATCCTGGCTCAGTGTTAGCCCGTATAGGAGTATCCAAACCCAGCTATATCCCATTCTACATTTATTGTCTAATTACCATTTAAGGACCTCCAATTTAAAATTTCATTACAATTAGACACCTCTAGCTTCTAGAAAGATATTTTGCACCTATTGTAATTTAGTCCTATTAGTCAAATAGGACACTCTATCGATAAATTTTCTTAACGAAATTTTTACACAATCATTCAATTATACTGTAGACCTTAAAATAATATCACAATAAATATTTCTACTTCGAATTTGTGGTCCTAGAACCACTATTCTGATTTAACCCTAAAACAGGCTATTACAGCTCTCCCCTATTTTAGGGATTTTTGTCCCCAAAAATCTTACTAGAAAAGAGTTGTGGTTACTATTTTCTTATAGCTTCCTTGGGTTACACGTAGCCTCTTCAACCCATGTCTTTGCCATAAAACTTTTACTAGGGCTATACTTCTATTTCTCAACTGTTTAACTTCCCGAGCTAAAATCTTGATCGGTTCATCACCATAAGTCATATCGGGTTGAATCTCCACCTCTGTTGGTGAAATCATATGCGATGGATCTGATCGATATCTTCGTAACATGGACGCGTGAAACACGTTTTGGATCCTTTCCAATTCTGACGGTAATGCTAATCGATATGCCACTGGCTATATTCTTTCAATAACCTCATATGGACCAATAAAGCAAGGACTCAACTTGCCTTTGCGACCAAATCTAAGGATTTTCTTCCGTGGAGACACTTTTAGAAATACCTTATCACCGAATTGAAATTCAATTTCCTTTCGTTTTAGATCCGCGTACAATTTCTGTCTATCTGAAGCCACTTTCAAACAATCATGAATTATTTTCAATTTTTCTTTTATTTCTCTAACCAAATCAACCTCGTGAATCTGTCTCTCACTGAGTTTGGTCCAGTACAACGGAGTTTGACACTTACGGCCATACAATGCCATCATTATACTTGACTGTAAACTGCTGTTATAAGCAAATTCGACTAAAGGTAGATTTTTTTCCCAACTACCTTCGAACTCTAATACACAACAATGAAGCATATCTTCGAGAACTTGAATCATCCTTTTCGATTGACCGTCGGTTTATGGATGAAATGCAGTACTAAAATTCAACTTTGTGCCCAAAGCCTCTTGCAACTTCTTCCAAAATCGTGAAGTAAATCTCATATCTCTATCCGAAATAATAGAAATAGAAACTCTGTCCAATTAACAATTTCAGCTATGTACAACTCAGCTAGCTTATCAAGTGAATAGTCAGTATGTACTGGAATAAAATGAGCCAATTTCATCAATCTATCAACAACTACCCAAACGGTATCTTTATTCTTCAAAGTCAAAGGTAACCCAGTGACGAAATCTATCGTAATTCTGTCCCATTTCCACTCGAGGATCATCACAGGCTGAAGTAAACCTAAAGGTACTTGGTGTTTGGCCATTACTTGTTGGCAAATCAAACATCTCGATACGAATTTAGAAATCTCTTTTCATACTTGACCACCAATACAATTTCTTCAAATTGTTGTACATCTTCGTACTTCTTGGGTGAACAGACAAACAACCACTGTGTACCTCGTGAGGAATTTTTTGAATAAGCTCGATATCTTTCGTTACACAAATCCTACCTTGGAACATCAAACAATCATCGACCCCAATTTGAAAATCTGAATCACTATTCAATTTGCATTGAACTTTTTTAGCTTGAAGTTCTTTATCACTTTTCTGAGCTTCGCAAATTTATTGAAGAAATACCGGTCGGTCTAGCCTTTAACTCAACTAAAATTGAACCATCATTCGATAAATTTAGTCGCGTACTCATTGCTCTCAAAGCAAACAAAGATTTCCTACTCAAAGCATCGGCGACTACATTTGCCTTTCCCGGATGATAATTGATTACCAACTCATAATCTTTTAATAGCTCGAGCCATCTCTGTTGCTGTAAATTCAAATCCTTTTGAGTCATCAAGTATTTTAAACTCTTGTGGTCAGTAAAGATGTGACACTTCTCACCAAATAAATGGTGTCTCCAAATCTTTAAACACAATGGTGACCAATTCCAAGTCGTGCATCGGATAATTCTTTTCGTGCAGTTTCAACTCTCTCGAGGCATAAGCTATCACTTTTCCCTCTTGCATCAACACACATCCAAGACCGTTTAATGACGCATCGCTGAAAATCACGAACTCTTTTCCCGACTCAGGTTGCACTAATACAGGTTCCTCAGTTAACAATGCTTTCAACTGTTCAAAACTCTTTTGGCATTTCTTCGACCACTCAAACTTAACATTTTTTTGTAATAATCTTGTTATAGGTGTAGCAATCATCGAGAATCCCTTAACAAAACATCGATAATACCTGACTAAGCCCAAAAAGCTTCTAACCTCGGATACGTTCCTCGACGGTTCCCAATCAACAATTGCTAAAATTTTACTTAGATAAACTTTTATACCTTCCACGGAGACAATATACCCCAAAAATCTAACTTCTTGGAGCCAAAACTCACTTTTTCTGAACTTAGCAAACAACTTCTTATCTCTCAAAGAATTCTTAAATGTTCGGTATGCTCAGATTCATCTCGGGAATAAATCAAAATGTCATCAATAAATACAACCAGAAACATATCCAAATATGGTCAGAAGATCTGATTCATCAAGTCCATAAAAACAACAGGAGCATTAGTTAATCCAAAAGGCATAACAAGAAATCCATGATGCCCATACCTCATTCTGGACACGATTTTTAGCACATTTGAGTCTTTAACTCTCAGCTGATAGTAGCCAGATCTCAAATCTACCTTTGAAAACACTGTTGCCCTTTTAAACTGGTCGAACAAATCGTTAATCCTCAATAATGGATACTTGTTCTTTATCGCAACCTTATTGAGTTGACAATAATCGATACAAAGTCTCATGGATCCATCTTTCTTCTTGACAAATAATATCGGTGCACCCCAGGGAGAAAAACTCAGTCTCACAAAACCTTTTTCTTTCAACTCTTGCAACTGAGATTTCAATTCTTTCAACTTGGTTGGAGCCATTCTATACAGAGCTATCGATATTGGTGCAGTCCCGGGTACCAAATCAATAGCAAAGTCCACTTCTTTGAGCAGTGGTAACCCTGGTAACTTTTCTGGGAGCACATCTGAATATTCACAAACTACTTCCATAGATTCGATCTTCAATTCAGATTCTTTCGCATTCAACACATACGTTAGAAATGCTTCACAACCCTTTCTTACATACCTCTGAGCTAACATAGACGAAATCACAAACACCCGACTCATCCGACTCAACCTGAAGAACTTCATTATTTTGACATTTCAATTCAATAACTTTTCGTCTACAATTCACTACTACATCATGCATAGTCAACTAATCCATTCCAAGAATCATGTGAAACTAACCAAATGGCAAAAGCATTAAGTCAATCGAAAAACAGTGACCTCGAATCATTAAAGGACAACTCCTGCAAACTTTATCAACTAAAACATATTTGCCTAAGCGGTTCGATACCTTAATCACAAATTCAGTCGACTCAACAGGAAAATTCTTACTAGATACCAAATTCATGCAAATATAGGAATGAGTCGATCCAGGATCAATTAATGCAACTACATTAGTATCATAAAGAGAAAATGTACCAGTGATCACATTAGGGGAGGGCACATCCTTGTGAGCACGAATGGCATAAGCTCTCGCAGGTGTCCTAACTTCCGATCTCACAGCTGAATCCAAGGATACATATCTGCTACTGGTCTTATTTCCCGTGTTTCTTACTGGCCACTCTTTAGCAGCGGTATTAATCGCTCTTGCGTTCTGAATTATCCTTTTCAACCATTTCGAGGCAATCCCGAATTAAGTGATCTTGGGAGCCACATCTAAAGCAAGCTCGATTATTCATCCTACATTCACCGAGATGTCATCTACCACAGTGTTCGCATTTAGGCTTATTAGACCTAGCATTACCAATGCTCGCTATGGATGTAGTTTGGGCCTTAGAACCCAAATATCGCTTCCCATGATCTTGGTTGGGATACTCGACAGAAGCATTAGAGTGAGCATACAAATCTTTTGATTTCTTTGATGAGGATTGAAATGAATTATTCATCAGCCTCTTCCTTAAATCCCTGGTCTCAAACTCCACTTTTCTCTTTTCCTTATTCAACTCTTCAGCTTTACAAGCTCGTTCGACTAGTAAAACAAATTCTTTTAGCTCTAAAATCCCAACTAACAGTCTAATATCTTCATTCATTCCATCTTCGAATCTTTTACACATAATAGCTTCTATCAAGACACATTCCTGAGCATACTTACTGAGTCTAACAAACTCTCGCTCGTATTAAGTCATAGTCCTATGGCCCTGTTTCAGTCCTAAGAACTTTTTACATTTCTGATCAATGAACCGCTAACTGATGTACTTTTTTTCTGAATTCCTCTTGAAAGAAATCCCAAGTGACCCTTTCCCTTAGTACCACAGATATGAGAGTGTTTCACTACTGATATGCTATATCCTTCAGAATTGACACAACCCATTTCAAGCACTCATCTGGTGTGCAAGAAAGTTTATCAAATACCCAGATAGAGTTCTCAAGCCAGAATTTTGCTCTCTCTAGAACATCGATATTTGCTTTAAATTCTTCAGCCCCTTGTTTTCAGATCTTATCAACTTGAGGCTTGTTCAGTATCTTATCAACTTGAGGCTTGTTCAGTGTTACCAAATCCACACCTTTGGGAGCTATGGGAATTGGTTGAGGATTAGGTGGGGGTGGAGGATGTTGGGCAGCAGGATTTGTCTGAACAAACTTGGCAAACCACTCATTCATCCTTTGTAAGAAGGCTTCCCTAGCCTATTTTCCCTGGCTAATTGTCACAAGTCTACTTTCAGATGGCACGATCTAAACCGAGTCATAAATTTGCGTCTAAATTAAAAACCATTTACATTTAACCATTAAGTCCCTAATACGAGCCTAAAAGGCCCAAAACATGCTTTGGAAGTAGTTCAGGACTAAACCGAGAATTTTAGAAATTTTCACGAAACTTAGAAAATTTTTCCACTAAACAAAGGTTACACGCCCGTGTCGCCAGGCCGTGTGATCACACATGCCCGTGTCCCAACCCCATGTAACTCTCTAACTTGTAACTCATGAACAAATTAGGATCATAAGGCAAGTCACACGCCTGTGTGCTAGGCCGTGTGGAAAATTAATTTTCACAAAATAGGTACAGACTTTACACGGCCAGGGCACACGCTCGTGTTCGAGGCTGTGCCATCCACACAACTGAGACACACGCCTGTATCTCTGCTCGTGTGCTCAATTCTGAGCATTCTATTTCTCAAAATTAAGGTGTAGGGGACACAAAGCTGGAACACATGCCCATGGGGCAGAACGTGTGTCATACACGACCTAGACACATGCCCATGTGTCTACCTATGTGGACAAAATAAATGCTATTTACCAAGCCATTTACCACCCTTTTTATTCCCATACACGTACACCAATTCAAAGGCACAAAACATGGCATACTAAGGCAACCAAACATCCATAATCATGGCTAATACATACCAATCCAATACCATCATCTAACATACACATGACATTTTAACAAGCCAAACCAAACATACCATTTTTCTTATTCCCAAAATACTACTAAGACTAATATCAACTTGTATTCACTTATCAAGGTGATATAGCATATTAATAAACCAATTCATCCATTTCGTAACAAAGTATTGAACCATAATCAACAAGTAACAAACCATTATAAATCTCATCACTAAGAAGCATTAGCACATACATGCATATAAATAGACTTACAACAATATTAGCCAAAATGAGCCAATTTACATGGCCAATTATCAAAACACCTTAAACAAATGTAAGCCAATACATTTGGCCAAATCAAATGACACATATAACAAAATGACCATGTCCCTATACATGCTATACTTTCAAAATACTAAGATCATCAAATACGCAAAATAACAGTTTTGATAGTGTGAGGCGAATCTCCGACGATCTCCAACTCTGAGCTAGCTTGGTAACACTATAAAAATATGAAAAATAAATGGAGTAAGCTATATAGCTTAGTAAGCTCATATGCAAGAAATAAACTACCTATCATACGTGTAACATTCAAATAATATAACATAAATAAATGCACATTTACCATGGTCTCATAATCATATCTCATTCCATCACAAAACTTACCTCATATTCATCATTTCAAGTATTTAATAGATATGAGCTTCAAGTACGTACTTGTACCATCTCGAAAGGAATTTACACAAAATTTCATCTTTGACATACCCGTGAACCACTCGGAGTAATAATGTCAGATACTCGTGATTCTTGCACACTAAGTGCCACATATGTAGCCAATGCTACCTCAATCTCATATCATTTAATTCCTCACTCTCGAGCTATCATTGAGCCTGCTCACACAAGCTGTTAGTCAAGACGTAGCTACAGGGTGCTGCTCACACAAGCTGTCAAATATCCGTAACATATGCCGGTATACTCAGCCACTGATAGGACGTACAAGACCAGCACCCAGATTACAAAATCACATAACACATGCTAACCCTAGTGACATGTCACTTGTATGCTACCCTATTCCTAAGGTTCAAACGGGATTTTTTGCTTGTCGATTCATCTTTGGACTCGTTCATAAGATTAAGCTCATCCACATTTATCAAACATACAATTCATGCAATATTAAAGTAATAAAATAAAATCATATTAAAGCTTTTAACATACGAACTTACCTCAGTACAAAATGGCTAATAGTTCGATTTAGTCCTCAACTTTGTTCTTTCCCCGGTCTAGGTTAAAACCTTATCTTTCTTGATCTATAATATCAAATTTAACTTATTCAATTTAATCCCAAAAACACCTTATAGCAAAAAAACTACATTTTTGCAAATAACTTTTCAACTTTGTACATTTTAGTCCCTAGGCTCATAAAAAGATTTTCATCCAATTTCTTCATTACTCAAGTTTAGCCGAATCTTTTTCATACTCATAACAGCCCAAATTTTTCATTTATTCACATTTTAACACAAATTTTATAACTTTTACAAATTGGTCCCTATTTGACATTTTCATCAAAAATCACTTGGTAGATGTTGTTTACCTAACATCAAACATACATTTTCTACCATTAGAAATCAAAATACACAAATATTTTACATGGGTAAATTTTTAGACTTCATCTTTCTTTCAATTTAATAGCTAGATTAGTTTGAGAGAACTTCAAAAACATGAAAATCATTAAAAACAGGGTAAGAACGGACTTACAATCGAGCTTGAAAGTGGCCAAAACCCTAGATTTGTCTTCGTTGAAATTTTTAGCTATGGGGGGACTGATTTGAGAAGATGAACACTTTTATTTTAGTTTTATTTTTCTTTATTTACCAAATGACCAAAATTCCCTTAATGCCAAACTTTGAAATTTCACTTAGCCATGTCCATTTTTGTCCAACTTAAAGTATAATGGTCTAATTACCATTTAAGGATCTCCAATTTAAAATTTCATTAAATTAGACACCTTTAGCTTCTAGAACACATATTTTGCACCTATTACAATTTAGTCCTATTAGTCAAATTGGACACTCTATTGATAAAATTTCTTAACGAAATTTTTATACAATCATTCAATAATATTGTAGACCTTAAAATAATATCACAATAAATATTTCTACTTCAAATTTCTAGTCCCGAAAACACTATTCTAACTTGACCCTAAAATGGGCTGTTACATCCTAGTAAGTCTGATAGCTCTGCATGTTATGTTTTTGAAAGAATAATGATATTAAGAACCATATAAACCATAAGTTATGAATAAGAAGCCCTGCATAGGGGTCGTCTATAATTGAGATGCTAGGCAATTGTCTGTAAATGGGTTTTACTGGTGGTTTAATGATTTTAAGCAGTTGTTATTGCTTATCCAAAAAGGGATGTTCGAGTTTGGCACTCCAAGCTACAGTCTAGGTGAGTATCAAGTGAGTCTCTATCTTGGCTCCTGCATGTGGACTGTTCAATTAGAAATACACATTATGATAATATCTCAGACAACTGGTAAGTATGTATACGAAGTAATTTAAAGATTCTACATGAGTAAGGATGATATATGTAAAGTACTATTTGAGAAGAAGTTAAATTCTAAGTTTGCCTATGATACCTGATATGAGAAAGTAAGAATCAGTCAAGTATGTGAACAAATCTAGCTAAGTAAATTTTAAGTAAAACATTCCTTTTTGATGCGTTTTGTAGAGTAGTTATATTGCTAACCAGACTAGCATATCATGATATGAAGACATGCGTAAATCCATGTGGTGTAGACCTATGGCATTATATGACAACGAATACATTAATGGCATTGCCTCTAGTGAGATGAGGATTCAATTGGCAGATCACGACATGAGGATATGTAAGTTCATGTGGCTAAAAGCCATGGCATAATATTATAATAAGAATACTCATGGTGATGCCTTTCGTGATATGTAAACCATACTGGCAGATCACGACATAAAGATATGTATAGGTCCATGAGGATTAAATCCATGGCACCTTCTGTAAAAGTCTGCTGGGACAGTAAACACAGGATTTTGTGTGTTGCCTGTGTGGTGTGATTTGCTAAGACTTTGCATTGTACTCTATGTAGCCTTTATGGTGAATTATGAAATGCCAATATGGCGTATTCGAGGATGCCTACATGGTAGAATCTGATTATCCACCTTTGATAATATTTGGTTCATCTTTTTTGGGTTATAAGTGGCATGTAATATGTGTGATATATATAAGTGCTTTGTATTTAAATTTATGAACTTGCCCATTTTTAGTATGTTTATTTGGATAATACATTAGAGGAAGTTTATAAGATTGTTTTTCATAACTTGAGTTATAATTATGCTCATATCATATGAAAATGTGTGTGACTAGATCAAATATGTGATAAGTGATTTAGAATGTGATAGTTGGATGAATGCATAAATAATGAAAGAATGGATGGGGAATAGTTTAGTTGATTGTGGTGCCAACTATGGCATACTGGTTAGACATTTAGGAATGCTTTATAACTTATAATTTCGGCATGAAATGTGCATATGTAAGTAGGTGTTAATGTTAGTAAATGAATGCATTATAGGTCTTTCTATAAGGTTGAGCCAAATTGTACATTAGGTACTTTTTCCTGTACACACAGTTTGGCACATGATTGTGTGTCACACATGATTATGTGTCACACACTGGCTAATGACACGGTCTTATGCTCTGTTGATTTTGGGATTGCATATTTTCCACACGAATACAGACGGTTACATGACCTAGCCACAAGGCCATATGACTCATGCACACATAGGCACAACTTCTCACATGGCGTAACCACACATCTGTGACAGCCCAAAATTGACCCTAGTCGGGAAGTGGTTTCGGGACCGCTAAACCGAGTCACCGAAATGTTTGAACGTAATATTTATTGTCTAGAATATGTAATTATGAATGTGTGAAAATTTCAAGCTTCGATTTAGTCGATTGCATGTGAATTCAGTTAGTAGGACTAGTGTGACACTTTTAAAATGTGATAGGCTAATCTATAAGGATCTAATAGTGCATGTAATCAAAAGGGAGGACTTGCATGTCAAATTTCCCCCCCTAATTAGTAGTGGCCGGCCATGCTATGAGTGGAAACATGTCACAAACATGTTATGTTAGTGAGGTATGTTAGGAAAAATAAAATAAGGAGTATGGGTAATAAAGAAATGGAAAAAAAAAGAAAGAATGTGTGTGAGTGTTCCCCCCCCCCATTGCCGTGAGTTGAAGAAAAGAGAAAAAAAAATTGTTCATCCTTTTTCATTTCTTTTGGCCGAAAATTCTAAGGAAAAAGGAAGGAGTTCTTGCTCATGTTTGGTTTGGAAGAGGATTAGGAAGAGGTTTGGCCATACTTGTATCTAGATTAAGGTATGTTTGAGGTTGTGCCATGAGATTCATGCATGTTTTTAGTTGCTAGCTTGAGTTCTAATTAGCCCATGGTTCAAACCTTTGCTATGTCATGGGGATGATATTCGGCCAAGGTGGATTTTGTGTTAATGCCATTGCATGCTAAATATGAAGCTTGATAATGATACATGTGATGGTGGATTGATGACTCTTGGATTTTCTTTTTAGCATTTTTGAGTGAGACATTAAGTTCTTTGTTTAACCATGACCAAAATTGAAATGGTATGGTGTTGTGATGTATTCGGCCATGGTATATCCATAAGTATGATTTATGCTTATTGCATGGTAGGTAAGATTTGTGTTTTGGATTTATGCTCATGTTTAGTTATAATCAACTTTGAGATTCGGCTCTTGCATATATATATATATATATATATATATATGTTTGCACATGACGTATTGGTATGACATATACAATATCTCAAGGTATATACTTACATATGATGGTGTTTCGGTTATGGAGTACATGATGGATGCGTATTGAGTTATAATATGTAATGCATTAGTTAGTAAAAGGTATGCCATTTGTGTGTGGTATTGAGTATATAATTGGCCTCAACATAGACATGCATAATCGGCCACATGAATGAGTACATAGGTTGATGTGTTGTTCGGCCATAGGTAAGCATATTGAAGGCTTTATCTTGACTTAGAAAATTCGGCTAAGGAGAGTATTAACTAATGTGTTGAGTTTGATTCATGATTCCGTACATATGTGACTTTAATGTCTAATGAATATATGTGGGCTAAGTACCTTGAGTTCCTCTTTTCGATGCTCAAATGATTAAATCAATTTATTTGTTAAATTAAGCTCAAGAGAAAAGGGGAACTAAATCCGATAAAGGGAAGGAAAAAGTGGTCGAATAGCCATCGGAATCGTTCGACAACATCCGAGGTAAGTTTTCGAGTAATGGAACTTAAATTATGATTCGGTTAGATTATGTCTTAAGTAAATCAAAATCATGCTCTTGTATGTGGCTATTGAGCCAAAATTGTAAATGTGATAAGTGTCTTGTGTAACACCCCGTACCCGAGACCGTTACCGGAGTCGAACACGAGGTGCTAACCGACTAATTCATTTACTCTCACAGTCCAATTAAAAATTTTCCAGACGACTGGCTAACTGCATCACTGTCACCTTAAAAATCATAACTTGAGTTCCACAACTTGAAAATCAGATTCGTAATTTTTCCCTGAAACTAAACTCATATGTCCATCTACATATTTTTTTTTAGAATTTTTGGTCGAGCCAATTAGTACAGTTTATTAGTTAAAGTCTCCCCTATTCCAGGGTTCGACTACACTGACCTTCATGCATTACGAATTGGATATCTCCATTTACAGGGATTCAATGCTGATGCCGTTTGTTTCTATAGAAACTAGACTCAAAAAGGAATCTATACATATATGGCATGACTTCTAAATGTCTCTGGTTAATTTATAATGAATTTCCAAAGTCAGATCAGGGGATCCATAAACCGTTCTGGCCCTGTCTCACGAAAACTTTAACATCTCATAATATAATGTTCATATGAACGTTTTGTTACTTTCCTATGAAAATAGATTCATCAAGGTTCGATTACATAATTTATTCGCTATTTAATTCCATTTCTACTATTTTTAGAGATTTTTCACATCCACATCACTGCTGTTGCCAGCATTTATTTTTAAGGTAAACTTTACCTATTTCATGATCCTCCATGGATCAACTAGAGTTTGTCATACATATACCAAAAGTGATCATGAATAACCATTCCCATGACTAACCGTTACCAGCGTTTCCATACCTCTCGATGGACGACATACAAAATGATTACAATGCTATGATCAAAGTATACTTAAAGCCATTTTCGCATGGCTTATATACATTAACCAAAATATCCTCCCGCTACTAGTTTATTCTATACATGCCATAAGATAATCCAAAACATAGCAGTACCAAATAGTGGATGGTGATAGTGTGACTAGTTGCTAACGATCCCCGAGCCTGTAGCTTCCAAATGAGATCTATAAAACAGAGGAAACAAAGTAAACGGAGTAAGCATTACAATGCTTAGTAAGTTTTAAGCAGTGTCAACAGATAACAACCAAATTATAACATAGTTGTTCGTATTTTTATTTCACTCTTCTTTCGGGCATACCATCCCTTTACCGAATATGCACATCTCAACATATACAGTAGGCAAATAAACTTTCACATAAAAGTGAGCTCATGTAACATAGATATATTGTATGATTTCACATAACCTCTCACACTGATCCGATGTCACATACTCATAGGAATAGTCTCATGGATTGCTCTTGTATGCATCACATAACTACCTTATGATTTAGTTCAAATCAAGCTCACATATAAACTTGGAGTACATACTGCTTAACCTTTCGACTGAATATATATTTATAAGCAATTCTTATTACGAAGTCTTATAGCTTTAACCTCTACTCGGATTATCGGCGAGACCTTTAGCTCGAGGCGAAATCTCCACACGAAGTCATCAGGTCTTACCCGGACATACTCTCCACACGTAGTCATCGGGTCATTAGAGCTCGGATATAGTACGAGCACGAAGCCTACGGTCATTAATCGGTGATAATATTCTCGCATAAAGCCTGCGGGGTTTTAACCCGGATATAGTACTAACACAATTGCCCTTCGGGACTTATCACATTTATACACTTCCACATCCATCACGTTGGCCACTAGGCCTTATCACATATATACACACTTTCACATTCATCACATCGGCCATTAGGCCTTATCACATATATACACACTTTCTCATTTATCACATCGGCCATTAGGCCTTATCACATATATACACACTTTCACATTCATCACATCGGCCATTAGGCCTTATCACATATATATATCTCATACATATTTCATATTTTTCTTGTACACCAATTTCAGCAATAGCTTATAAGCAACTCAAATAGTTTCATCAAAGTTTACAACAAAATCACTTATTCACTACATGCAGTTTTCCTGAGCAACAGTCACTAAATTGTTTATAACTGGAGCTACAAAACTCAAAATCAATTTCCGTTAATTTTCCCCAAATTTAGACTCACGTATATTTCATCCATAAAATTTTCAGAATTTTAGGTGTAGTCAATCAATACCAGATTTTTCTTAAAGTTTCCCCTGTTTCACTGTTTGACTAATCTGACCACTCTTCACTACAAATCAAATTTCTCATTGTACAGAATTCAAAATGTGTTCTATTTGATTTCATTTAAAACTAGACTCATTAAGGAGTCTAAGAATATAAATCTTATCTTATAACCATTTTTGTACAAATTATAATGATTTTCCAAAAACAGAACAGGGGATTTCGGAGTCATTCTGACACTGTCCCACACAACTTTAAATATCTCTTTATAGGAAATTTCTTTGCTTCCAGGGTCTCTTTTATAAGAAACTAGACCAACTAAGCTTTGATTACATATTTTATTCGGCCTATAATTCCATACCAACAATTTATAGTGATTTTCTAAAATCACATTACTGCTGCTGTCCAAGCAAATTATCACAATTTGCTCTTAAATTTCCAAGTCCAAACACTTATGAACTTACCATTTGGGTTTAAGACATATCATGGCCACATCATATCTTATTAAATCAACTCATTATGTCCTATTATGATTGAATTTACTCAACGATTAATCACTTAAAACTTACCTCGGAAGTGGTTGACGACTAGATATCCACGGCTATTCGTTTACTTTCTCTTTTCCCTTATCCGACTTTGATCCTCTAGGCTCTTGGGCTAAATCAAACAATTTACTTCCCAATCAAACACAATCACACGGCATCCATATACATTTTAGAACCATTCTTAACATATTTACTATTCAAGCATGTAACTTAACAACTTAACCATTAGTTGCCGAACCACAAACAAAACATATTCATACGTCAATATCTCAAACCTTACCATAACAACCAATATGCAAGATATCACATATACATAACTTAGCTTATGAGAACATATGTATTACATCATAAACACATCTTTTACCAATTACCTCACTTAAGCCAAGTTTTTATAATCAACCACAAAGAAAAATATACCACAAATCACACTTCCAAAATGAGCTACCTCCATGGCCGATTATACTTCATCATTAACATATCTCATTTTGAATCATATAATCAACATTTGTTCAAGACATCAAACCTCTTTAATTTCGGCTATTACTAATATAAACATTCACAAATCATATTCTTAGGAAGACCGATTTCTTTCCATAACACATTCATCATCAATACATAGATGAAACAATCAAAATCCCTCCTTTATAACCTAGCCGAATGCTCCAATCATCCATCAAAATTACAAATTTTAGCATGGGCTAAGTAAGAACCATGATTATTTACCTAAAACAAGTTAAAAATTTCACCATTTGACATAATATACTAACCTTCTTAATGACTCAAGTGACCAAAAATTCTTCCCCTCCTTTGTTTCTTCTATTCGGCCATGTTGAACAACCAAGAAAGAATTTTGTTTCTCCTCCCCTTTCTCTAGTCACGGCAATGGGGGGAACATGGATGAGACAACTTTGTTCTCATCACCCCTCCCATCCATTTCTTTATTACTAACCCTTTGTTTTATTCTTTCTCCCATAACACACTAACACAACATGTTTCCAACATGTTTCACCCCATAACATTTTGTCCATCCTCATGCTCATGGCCG
This sequence comes from Gossypium arboreum, assembly GCF_025698485.1. Taxonomy (NCBI): domain Eukaryota; kingdom Viridiplantae; phylum Streptophyta; class Magnoliopsida; order Malvales; family Malvaceae; genus Gossypium; species Gossypium arboreum. The sequence continues at coordinate 127,036,757 of NC_069077.1, forward strand.
GCCACTACATATTAGGGGGGGAAAATTGACATGCAAGTCCTCCTTTTGACTACATGCACTATTAGATCCTTGTAGATTAGCCTATCACATTTCAAAAGTGTCACACAAGTCCTTTTGACTAAATTCACATGCAATTTACTAAATCGAAGCTTAAAATTTTCGCACATTCATATTCACATATTTTAGACCATAAATATCACATCCAAATAATTTGGTGACTCGGTTTAGCGATCCCGAAATCGCTTTCCGACTAGGGTCACTTTAGGGCTGTCACATCTTGTGTTTGAGCTTTGGTAATGAAAATGAAATATGAATGTGTCATGATTTATTGATATATGTGCATGGTTACTCGAATGATATCCGGCTAAGTCCCAAGGCTTTTGTGCTAGCGACTACATCCGGACTAAGATCCGAAGGCATTTGTGCTAGCAACTATATCCGGCTAAGTCCCAAGGCATTTATGCTAGTGACCATATCCGGCTAAGACCAAGGCCTTGTGCGAGTGGTTATATCCGCTAAACCTCAAGATGCTTGATTTGGGAATGAGCGATCTTGCTGTAAAATTTAAATTAATACGCTCATAAAATCCCAGCGATGAGGTATGTTTCGTGTGCTTGAATTAGTTGATCCTCACAAATCAGATTCGCTCAGTTGATAAATGAGCTACCGCCTTTGGCTAAGTTGATCTTTGTGTATGAACATAAGGGTTGGTAATGTGAAGTAAGTATGATATTGAGAATTTGTGCATATGAAATTATCCGTTTAGCTATATGAATGCTATGCTTTTGTTGTGCTGAAATCCCTTGCTCAAAACTTACCAAGCATAAATTGCTTACTCCGTTTCTTTGTTTCTCTGCTTTATAGATTTTGGCTCGTCACCATCGGACTCTGGATTTTTGGAAGTCGAAGTCTCCCACACTATCAAAGCCCCTTTGGTACAATTTTGGTTAAACTTTGAAATGGCATGTATAGGACTACCCTTTTGTTGTTGGTCATGTACCCATGGATTTTGTGTAAATTTGGATAGCCATGCGAAAATGGCTTATATCGTTTTAGCATAGTACTATAATCGTTTTGTATGTTGATCACTAAGAGGTATGGAAATGTTTGGAAACGATTAGCCATTGGAATGGTTAATCATGATTATACTTTGTGCTATGTATGCAAAAAGGGCTAATTGAATCATGGAAACTATGAAATAGGTAAAGTCTACCTTAAAGGCAGATGCTGACAGCAGCAGCGATGTGGATGTGAAAAATCACTACAAATAGTAAGAATGTAATTAAATAGTGAATAAATTATGTAAATGAACCTTGATGAACCTACTTTCATATGGAAGAAACGAAACGGTCATATGAGTTCTATGTTAAGAGATATTTAGGTTTTCGTCAAACAGGGCCAGAACGGTTTCTGGATTCCCTGTTCCAACTTTGGAAATTCATTATAAATTAACCAGAGATAATTAGGAGTCATGCCATATATTTATAGATTCCTATTTGAGTCTAGTTTCTATAGAAACAAACAGAATCAGTATTGAAGCCCTGTACAGGGAGATATCCAAGTCGTAATACACGAAGGTCAGTGTAGTTGATCCCTGTAACATGGGATACTTTAACTAATAAACTGTACTAATTGGCCCGACCAAAAATTCTAGAAAAAAATTTGTAGATTCATATATGAGTATAGTTTCAGGGAAAATTCACGAAACTGATTTTCAAGTTGTGGAACTCAAGATATGATTTTTAAGGTGACAGTGACACAGTTAGCCAGTTGTCTGGAAATTTTTAAATGGACTGTGAAAATAAATATATTATGTCTGTTAGCACCTCGTGTTCGAATCCGGCCACGGTCTCGGGTACGGGGTGTTACAACATCCGTATGACCTTTTGTTACTGACATTTCCATGTATTTTGTTAAGTTTACAATTAAGCCCCTGTTTGTTTCTGAGATGGTTTAATAGCTTTCGTAAGCTCATTTGGGAATCGAATTAATGTGTAAACTATAACATACTTGAATTATGAATGTTTTAATGACTCTTTTGATAGCTAAATGTTAGATTTACATGTAATTATTCTGTTATCTTTTGTAGCATCCTATAGCTTAAGTCTGATGATCGAACAAGGTATGGGGTGTTACAAACTCTTTGGCTAGTAGAGTATTGCTAAAATAAATCCCTAGGGTTTGTCCTTATATGCATCTTTAACTACATCTATTGTTCTGCCACTATCGTCTCCCTTAAGATAATTTTTATCAAAGTGTTTTGTCTTTATGTGGTTTCTTTGGGGTTTAGCTATAACTACACTGTTATAGTGCCATAGCTTTTCCATCCTCATATTCGACCCTCTCTAGTGAATTTAGCAGTGTAACTTTGCTTGACACTTATTCACACTATGGACCCATTGTCTAGTACAAAAACACAGCCCAATGTTGATTTCCTCAAATCCCAACACGTTTGGAAGTCAGAGTTAGTATATCTAATATGAGTAAGATCTCCTCTAGAATACACAAGCATATTATCCGTCGTTCCCCGTAAATACTTTAGTATATGCTTAATTGCTTGTCAATGTCTTGGTCTTGGATTTGCCTGATATGGACTCACGAACTCCACTGCAAAATAGATATCTAGACATGTGCATAACATTGCATACATGAGACTTCTTACAGCCAAAGCAGAAGTAACATTTATCATGTTTTCTCTTTCTTTCGCTCTCTTAGGACAGTCTTCTAAAGAAAGTTGAAATCCTAATACAAAAGGTTGATTTTGTAACACCCCTTACCCGTTACCGTCGCCGGAACAGGATACAAGGTATTACCAGAACATAACACATACCATTAAACATAACCGAGATATAAATATGTCATCCAATTTGATAGTGCATCGTATAACATATGTCTTGAACAATATTAGCCAACTTTAATGGCTTGTACAAAGTAGCTGGTCGAGTATCAGAACTAATATTTTAAACCTAGACAAATATGACACGTAACCAAATAATTAAGCCTACTATACATGCCATAATTCAAAACGTTTAGTTCAAATACCCTAAAGTATGATAGTGCGGGTAGATCTTCACGATCCTTAACTCCTAAGCAAGCCGAAGAACACTATAAGACAAAAGAGAGAAACAAAGTAAGCTTATAGCTTAGTAAGTAAGTATGTAAATACTAATTAAAGAATCTAACATGTTTACACAACAATTCAAGTGTATCTACTTTAACTTCACTATTCATTCCACTTTGATTAAGCTGTCTCTGCTGCGTCATATTCACTAAATAAATCATAACTCGAGTTACAAAACTCGAAATTCAAATCCGTAAAATTTCCCTGAATCTAGACTCATAAAACTTTTTGCTAATTTTTTTTCTATAATTTTTGGTTCAGCCAATTAGTACAGTTTATTAGTTAAAGTTTCCCCTGTTACACAGCTCGACTGATCTGACCTCTGTTCACTACAAATTGAATTTCTCTCAATACACAATTCAAACAACCCTGAAGTATGTTTCATTTAAAACTAGTCTCAATAAGGAATTTAGGAATGTAAACTATATTTCTTAATTTACTTTGTACAATTTTTAATGATTTTTCAAAGTTGGAATAGGGGATCACGTATTCATCCTGAGCAAGTCACATACAATTGTAAATATCTCAAAATATAGAATTCCTTTGCTTGCTCTGTTTCTTTTATATGAAAGTAGACTCATTAAAATTTAATTTCACATCTCATTCAACCTCTAATTATATTCCTCCTATTTTTGGTGATTTTTCAAAATCACGTCACTGCTACCATCTAAAAACAGTTTTAATGCTAATTTCACTCTTTCACACATTCTTTATGCTAACCTCATTTTATCTTATATATGTATATACCACAAATCATTTTCACCACATTTCATTCACCATAAGTGTAGGTCCAAACCACAATATCGCCACAAAACCATCCCGTTGAACAATTCGGATCAATCCTCGATATTTAATGGTTTCAAAGACACAGCCCCACCATCATACTTCGTTTAGTTCGGCTCTCTTGTACACATGGTGAACACTTAGTACCACTCATGCGACCTAACCGATTTGTCTCGTAGCTCTCTTGTCTAGATGGTGTCCTTCACTTGGAATCACGCATGCGACCTAGCTACATTTATCTTTCACGTAGCTCTCTTGTCTACATGGTGTCCTTCACTTGGAATCACGCATGCGACCTAGCTACATTTATCTTTCACGTTGCTCTCTTGTCTACATGGGATACATCTCGTATCACACATGTGACCTAGCTACTACAGGTGTCTCGTAGCTTTCTTGTACACATGATGTGCACTCAGCATCATACATGTGACCTAGCTACGCTCCTCTATTTCATTCGATCTCTCCGAATGTTCAACCGGATCTCTCTCTATATTTATTTCCATTCTTCCAATAATCGATTTATATTTTAACATCAGCTAGTATATTTATATAATAGGCTGAAATATAAGAATATACATGAAATTATTGTAATATTTACATACAAACTTACCTTGGTGCAAAATGTGGAAATTTTGCAATTTAGTCCAAAACTTTTTCCTTCCCTGCTCAAGATCAATTCGCGTCTTTCTTGATTATGGAGCTTGAAAATTGAAGAAACCCTAGCTATGGAGAGAGGGAGAATTCGGCAGCAACTAAGGAGGATGATGATCAATTTTGTGTTATTTTTCCCATTTTATTTCATTTAATATCCAAATGACCAAAATGCCCTCCTTACTAAACTTTCAAAATTCCTTCCATGTCCAAATTTTGTCCATGAACTTAAAATTGGTCAAATTGCTATTTAAGACCTCCTAATTAATATTCCAAAACAATTTCATACTAAAAACTTCCGGGATGCAAATTTTGCAACTTATTCGATTTAGTCCCTACTTTCAATTTAAGCACTTTAGGCATAAAATTTCATCACGAAATTTTCACACAATCATACAATCATATCATAAACCCCAAAATAATTATAAAACAATTATTTCTATCTCGGATTTGTGGTCACGAAACCACTATTCCGATTAGGCCCTAATTCGGGTTGTCACAATTCTCCCCCCCTTTTTGAGATTTTCGTCCCCGAAAATCTTACCGGTAAAGAGGTTTGGGTACTGTTTCCTCATAGCTTCCTCAGGTTCCCACGTAGCCTCTTCTATCCCATGTCTGTGCCACAATACTTTCACTAAGGCTATACTTTTATTTCTTAACTGCTTAACTTCTCGAGCCAAAATCTTTATTGGTTCCTCCTCATAGGTCATATCCGATCGAATCTCAATTTCGTTGGGAAATCACATGTGAAGGATCGAACGATAACGTTGCAACATTGATACATGAAACACGTTATGAATTCTTTCTAACTCGCAGTAAGGCCAACCGATATGCCATGGTCCAATTCTCTCAAGAATCTCGACGCCCAATAAAACATGGACTCAACTTGCCTTTTTGACTAAATCTCATAATCTTTTTCCATGGTGACACCTTCAAGAACACTTTATCACCCACCTGAAATTCAATCTCTTTTCTTTTTAAATCTGCATATAACTTTTGTCGATCTGAAGCAGCTTTCAAGCAATCCCGAATTACTTTTATTTTCTCTTCGGTTTCTTTAACTAGATCAACTCCGTGAATCTGTTTCTCACTAAGCTCGGTCCAATATAAAGGAGTCCGACACTTACGACCATACAAGGCTTCATACGGTGCCATTTGTATACTTGATTGATAACTGTTATTGTAGGCAAACTCAATCAAAGATAGATATTTCTCCCAACTACCTCCAAATTCTAAAACACAGCATCTAAGCATATCTTCGAGTACCTGGATTACTCTTTCCGTTTGACCATCTGTTTGTGGATGAAATGCGGTACTAAAGTTCAATTTTGTACCCAAAGCTTCTTGTAACTTTTTCCAAAATCTCAAGGTAAATCTTGGATCTCTATCGATATTATAGACATAGGTACTCAGTGCAACTTCACAATTTCAGCAATATATAATTCGCTAATTTATCAAGTGAGTAATCGGTATGTCTTGGTATAAAGTGGGCTGACTTTGTTAATCTATCAACCACTACCCAAACAAAGATCCTTCTTTTTAGGAGTTAAAGGCAAACCGGTTACAAAATCCATGGTAATCTTGTCCCATTTCCACTCAGCACCATTACGGTTGAAGTAATCCGAAGGCACTTGATGTTCACTTTTACTTGTTGATGATCAAACACTTGGTTACAAATTCGAAATGTCCTTTTCATTCCTCGCCACCAATATAGCTTCTTTAAATCATTATACATTTTGTGCTACCAGATGAATCGATAAATGACCATTGTGCGCCTCATGTAATATTTTCGAATCAATTTATCATTTTTCGGCACACATATCCTGTCTCGAAACATCAAGCAGTCATCCGGTCCAACTCGAAAATCGAGTCGTAACTTTGATTCGCATTGAGTTCTCTTGATCCGCAACTCACTATCATTCTTTTGAGCATCACAAATCAATCGGAGAAATAACGGTTTAGCTCTCATCTCGCTAAGATTGACCCATCATCGACAATACTAACCCGTGTTCATGGCTCTCAAAGTAAAAAGAAATTTTTCGCTCAAGGCGCCAAGAACTACATTTGCTTTTCCGGATGATAATCAATCACTAGATCATAATCCTTTAATAGTTCAAGCCATCTTCCGTCAGCAGATTCAGATCCTTTTGATTCATCAAGTACTTCAAACTTTTGTGATCGGTAAAAATTCGCATTTTTCACCGTACAAATAATGTCGCCAAATCTTCAAGGCAAAAACAACAATGCCGCCCAAATCATGTGTAGGATAGTTCTTCTCATGCGGTTTTAACTGTCTCAAGCATAAGCTACCACTTTACCCTCTTGCATCAACACACATCCAAGGCACATCAATGATGCATCACTATAAATTACGAACTCCTTTCCCGACTAAAGGCTGTACTAAAATTGGTGCTTCATCAATCGTGCTTTCAACTTTTCAAAACTTTGTTGACATTTATCGGTCTATTCAAACTTAACATTCTTTTGCAACAACTTAGTCATAGGAGAGGCAATCATCGAAAATCCTTCAACAAAACGTCTATAATACCGGCTAAGCCTAAAAGCTTCTAACCTCGGATACATTCTTGGGCGGTTTCAATCAACGATCGCAGAAATCTTGCTTGGATCCACCCGAATACCATCACCGAGACTATATGCCCCAAAATCGACTTCACAAAGCCGAACTCACTTTTACTAAACTTGGCAAACAGTTTTTTTTCTCAAGATCTGCAATATAGTTCTCAAGTGTTCAAGATGTTCAGACTCATCTCGAGAATAAATTAAAATGTCATCTATAAACACTACTACAAACTTATCCAAATATGGTAGGAAGATCCGATTCATTAAGTCCATAAATATAGTGGAGCATTTGTTAAGTCGAAAGGCATCACAAGAAACTCATAATGTCCATACCTTGTCCTAAAGGCGGTTTTCAGACATCTCGACTCCTTAACTCTCAATGGTAGTAACCGGACCTCAAATCAATCTTTGAAAACATGTGGCCCCTTTAACCGATCGAATAAATCATCAATCCTCGGCAATGGGTACTTGTTTTTATAGTCACCTTATTAAGTCGACGGTAATCAATGCAAAGTCTCATTGAACCATCCTTCTTCTTTACGAATAATACAGAGCACCCCAGGAGAGAAACTCGGTCTCACAAATCCTTTGTCCGTTAACTCCTGAATCGAGCCTTCAATTCTTTTAATTCATTGAGCCATTCTATATGGAGCAATCGAGATCGGTGCGATGCAAGCAACAAATCAATGGCAAAATCTATCTCTCGTTCGAGGCAACCCTGCAATTCCTCCGAAATACATCCGAAACTCACAGACTATCAGATCGATTCAAATTTCAGTTGAGGCAACTCAATATTCATTACATAAGCGGATAAGCTTCACACCCTTTTCTCATGTATTTCATGCGGACATGTGCGAAATCACCATAGGCAATTTATTTGATTCATCTGTTTCAACCCACGAATTTCTCCATTTTCACATTTCAACTCTAGTGTCTTTTGTTTACAATCTACCTTAGCATCATACAATGTTAACCGGTCCATTCCCAAGATAACGTCAAACTCACCAAATGGTAACAAGATCAAGTTGGGGAAAAGCAGTGACCTTGAATCATTAATGGGCAATTCTTGCAAACCTTGTCAACTAGCACATATTGGCCTAAGGGTTTGACACTTTAATCATAAACTCAGAAATTCAACAGCAACTTTTTATTGGATACTAAATTCATGCAAATATAGGAATGAGTGGACCCGGATCAATCAATGCAATAACAATAGTATCATAGAGAAAATGTACCAATAATGACATCGGAGATGATGCATCTTCTCGGCACGATAGCATAAGCTCTAGCAGTGCTCTAGCTTCGATCTTGCCGTTAAATCTTTCATCACGCTTTTACTACTAGTCCCACCTCCAGTATTTCTCGGTGGTCTACCTCTACTAGCGGTGGTATTCATCTAGCACTCAAATCTTTCTTCTTTAACTTTCTCCGGACAATCTCTAATAAAATGCTCATGAGAACTTGACTGAAACAAGCTCGCTCCACCCCCAACACTCACCATAATGTTGCTCGCCACATTGCTAACACTCGGGCTTTCTAGGTCGCACATTACCCACACTTGCCACCAAGTAGCTTGAGCTTTAGACCCGAATATGCTATACCACGATCTCGTGTGAATCCCCAATTGAAACTGTCATTCGAGGGTTTGTCTCTTTGGACCTCTTTGGTTGAGATTGAAATGGCTTGCTTATCTGTTTTTTTCGACATCTCGAGCCTCAATAGCACTTTTCTTCTTTCTTTGTTCAATTCTTGACTTTAAGAGCTCGATCAACCAATACTACAAATTCTTTCAACTCCAAAATTCCTACAAGCACTTTAATGTCTTCATTCAGCCCATCTTCAAATCTTCTACACATAATGGCCTCGGTGGACACACATTCTCGGGCATACTTGCTGAGTCTTACAAATTCGCGTTCATACTGCTACGACATTTTCCCTCGCTTCAATTCAAGGAACTCCTTCCGTTTTTATCAATAAATCACGACTTATGTATTTCTTTCTAAATTCTTCTGGAAGAAATCCCAAGTAACTTTTTCTTTTGGCACCATCGCAACCAAAGTCTTCCACCGGTGGTAAGCCAAATCTCTCAAAAGTGATACAAGACACTTTAAGCATTCCTCGGTGTACATGAGAGCTCATCAAATACACGGTAGAATTTTCAAGCCGAATTTCGCTTTCTCGGGATCATCATCGACCTTTGCTCTAAACTCTTGGCCCTTGTTTTCAAATCTTGTCAACCGGAGGCTTGTTCATTCTTACCAAATCTATACCTTGAGCAGACTACAGAATCGCCCGAGGTATAGGAGGGGTGGAGGAGGTTGAGCATTTGGATTTGCTCGAATAAATTCAGTATACCAATTGTTCATCATTTGGAGAAAGGCATCCCAATTCTATACCTTGTCTCTGTATGAAGCTTGGGATAATGTTATCACGTTTTTCTTTTGATCCCTTAGGATTCGAATACCCAGAAAAAATTAGCTTCTCCCAAGTCCTTCTTTCTTAGTTGTTAAGCTAACCATACCTTAACCAATGACAATGTCCCTATATCATTTCCATTTAGTAGAATGTCATCGACATATAGAATAAGAAAGACCACATTTCCATCCCAAATATATTTATAAACACAAGGTTCATCTAAGTTTTCAAACCAATTTCTTCGTAATCAATATATTCTTTCTGAATATAACATTTTGCTACAAATCCGACCTTATAAGTTTTCACTTTTCCAACAGCATTTCTTTTCTTCTTGTAGATTTGTAACGACCCATTTTCGGTGAGATCGGAACAGTGGTTTTGGGACCACAAATCCTAGCCAAAAATAATTTTTTTTATTTTATGGTTGGTATCATGATAGGAAGGTCACATGAAAATTTTGGCACAAAAATTTTACCGATTGTGTGTTTAATTAGGGAAAGGACTAAATTGCATAAAATGCAAAAGTTGGGTTCTAGTAGCTATAGGTATCTAATAGCTATGAAATTCAACAATTAAGGTCCTTATATAGTAATTAGACTATTGAAGAGTAGTTAGTAGATATTTTAATGACTTATCCATGGAAAAATTAGAAAAGGGTAGGGACTAAATTGGAAATCAAGAAAATTAATAGATGATAATTAATTAAAAAGAAAAAAATCATCTATTTTCATATCATCTTCCCCAATTTTTCTATAGAAACCCTAGGAGAGAGGAAGAAAACTTTTTAAGCTTAATAAGGTATGAAATCAAGTCCTGTTTTTAGTAATTTCTATACTTTTAGAATCGGGATAATCTAATCTTTCTATTTAGGGGATTTATTTGAAAAGTTATCAATGTATGAAATTTGGGTCATGGATGAATATGCTGAAAATTAGAAATTTATGGTAGAAAATAAAAAGTTATTCATAGATAAACAACTTTTACAAAGCAATTTTGATGAAAACTTGATTTAGGGACTAAAATGAAAAAGTAGTAAAACCTGTAACACCCCTAACTCATATCCGTCGCCAGACTAGGGTTATGAGGCATTACCGATTAAAAGCACAAATCCGATCATTAATAAATTTTCATCCAAGTCAAACTCATTAATAAATAAAATATTGGTAACTTACATTTGAGAACATATACTATTTTGCGCATTGTAAACACAAGTCATATCAAATTTCAACTTAATGCTATACAAGCATAATGCAAATATATATATATATATATATATATATATATATATATATATATATAGCATTAATCATTAACAACATGGTTAAACATATTATTAGTTCACTTATAAAATTATGCATAAATCACCAAATATCACATGCATATTCTTATAATTTAATAAACCATAATACACATAAATAAAAATTTGCTTACATATGCAACTAGGGTCAAGGTAAATTTTGAATTTGCATGCTTTGCATTTAAATATAAATTTTAAACACCCATACGGAACTAACCATATATTACCATATACTTCTTTAAAAAAAACAATATTAATTATAAAAGACTATACATATTTATTATAGGCCATTAAATCATGCACATTTGACCTTAGTAAATTTAATCATTTTATGAACACAGACACCTCCCAAAAGTACACTAATTAGCTATGCCAATCAATATGTCTAATATTACATACTCAATAACCAATTAACTGTTAGCAGTTGGTCAACTTAGGCTTTGTTTTACTATTTGACATCTAAAACTCAACTTTAATAGCATATCCATGATAACCAAGTTTAAGCATGCAACCATAATCTAATAAGTTTGACCGAAAATACTTATCAACTAAAGGGGATTGTTTCTATCATTGAAAAACGTAACCCACACATAATCATACTCAAAACTTAAATCTTTCATATCATGTAGAAAACAAATCAAGTCGCATTATCATATGCATAAATATTTATGATGCATTATCATAAAATTTCCAAACCAACTAATATTACAATTTATACTTCTCAAGAATAAGGCTTTAACTACAAATAGACATATAATCAAAACACGAATCTTACCTGCCATGTAATAATCATATTAAAACAATTTAATTTATGTTTGGTCTTAGCCAAGTCTATGATGCGGAATCACATATATTACATTGACCAAATATATCCACCACAATCACATATATTTTACTCTATGTATATTTTAGCCGAATTAACCATATATTCAACCAAAATCATTAATCAATACTAAAACATAAAATACCTATCATGAGCATCATTCATTCATAGCACTTAACAATATTACTAAAACGAAACCAAGCCACAACCAAGCATAACCGAATTTAAACATGTGAATTAAGCCATTTTCGCATGGCCTTTATACATGCCCTTTCCAAAATAACTAACTCCAAAGATAGCCTATACATGCCATAATTTGAGTTTAGCTTATAAGGTACCAAAATAGTAGATAGTGTGATGATCTTGCTGAAGATCCCCGAGCTTGTAACTTGATCCAAAATCTATAAAACAAAAACACACATAAACACAGAGTAAGCTTTTTATAGCTTAGTAAGTCATGGGCAAATGTACAACCCAATGATAATATCAACTTAACTAAACCAAGCCAAATTATAGTATCATAACACAATTAGATCCAAACATATAAAGTTCATATTATATATATACATATATATATTCATTCATAAATGCCAACTTGGCCGAATGCTATTATAATCCAAATACATACACTTATATACTTGAACTCAAATCATAATATAACATCATGTATATATACATATCTATATGGCCGAATATACATGGACTTGTATACGCCTATTCAAAAACCAATTCCATAATATTCATATCATTCATTCTTAAGACCAAACACATATATCATGATCACATAGATCCTTTATTTGCATCACACATGATTTACAACAATAATCAAATTACTTACTTACCTTATTTTAGTTAGGTAGCCAACTATTCCATACCTGGTCATTTCCACTCATTTTACACTTTCGATCACAACTTATCGATGCCTGATCAACCAATCAGAATTGGATAGGACACTCGGATAATCACACATATCGTACAATGCCAACGTCCCAGACGTGGTCTTACATGTAATCACATATTGATGTCGCTGTCCTAGACAGGGTCTTACTTACACACATATATTGGAATCACATATCAATACCATGATCTTACTTGTACACATATATCAGAATCCTATGTCATGATATATGTATCTTAACTATTCCTATGGTTCATACGGGCCTTTCGGACACCATAACTCGGTCGAAACAAATTCGGAAACATAATAATCAAGCTTATTCACATTTGGCTATAGAATATATAAAATCATATATTTCACTTCAGCATATATACTTTGCATTTAATTAAAATTAAGTATGTCTATTTACTTATAAACTTACCTCGGACGATATAAAATGGAGCAGATGACTAGTCAAGCAACTTTCGCTTTCCTTGATCCAAATCGATTTCTTTGGTTCTTGATCTAAACATATTCAAATTAAGCTCATTCAAACATATTTTCATTCAATTTAGTCCAAAAACACATAAATGGGAAAATTACCATTTTACCCCTGACATTTACACTTTTTATAATTTAGTCCCTATTGCACAAAACACAAAATATGCAAAATTTTAATATACCATGTTTGGCTGAATATTCCTAGTATTCATACAAGTCCATATATTTCATTTATTTCACATTTTAGTCCCTAAAATTATTTTTTTCAATTTAGTCCTAGTTACTCAAATTCATCAAAAACTCCAATACAAAGCATGTTAATATAAAACATATCTTTCATATTTCATCATCAAACAAAAAAATTCACAAGCTCTCATCAATGGCATAACTCAAAATATTCATCAAAATAAAAAATTCAAGCATGGGTCTTGAAGATAACTTAGCAACGATCTCAAAAACGTAAAAATTATCAAAAATCGAGCTAGAACTTACCTTGCATCAAGCTTGAAAGTGCTGAACCTAGGTTTTCTTTTCTTTTTATTTCTTTTTTTGGTTTCGGTCAAGAGAAAATAAAATGAAAGCTTATTCTAATTATCATATATTATATCATATATATTAACTTATTATTATTTTACTTAATTAACCTTTACCATTTAATAACTAAAATATATTTAACAAGGGCACAACCGGCCATTATAAGTTTCAATGGGTTATTTACAACATAAATGCTCCAATTTAGAAAGCCACTAACAATTCGGCACTTATGCTTTAAACTATCAAGTTTTCATTTTACGCGATTAAGTCCTTTTATTTAATCGGGCACTCAAACGATAAAATTAAATCAAGAAAATTTCACAGATATAAATTCACACAAAATAAACATGAAAAATAATTTTTAAATATTTTTTGACTCGAATTCGTGGTCCCGAAACCACCTTCCGGTTAGGGTCTAAATTGGGCTGTTACAAAACCCATGGAAAATTCTAAAATTTGTGAAATGTATGTGCTGTAAATGTAGTATATAAATTTTAGCTAGACTTGGAAAGAGGGTTAAATTTCATGAATTTCATTTTCTGGGCCTAGGGACGAAATTGAAATTTTTGAAAAAAAATAGGGGCAAAATGGTAATTTTTCCTAGATGTAATAGGATGCAAATGTATATGAAATGTGATAGATTAATAGTTAAATTTACCCATATAGATTTGGAAAGACCAACCATGGAACTAGATCGAGGAAAGCACAAGGTTTTGGATTAGTTGAAATTCAAATACGAACCATTTTCAAGGTAAGTTTGTGTGACTTAAAATTGTATGTTAACATGCTTGAATTTAATTGTATGACTGTGTTGATATGTGTGAGATGATATATACAGAATGAAATAGTCTTAAGTTGTGTAATATGGACAAATTATCATGTTCCAGTTGAATGTTGAATTTCGATGGGATAAGAATAATAGTGCATATGTTGCAGATAGAATTTAGCCCGAGCAGGTAATTCTAATGTAAGCCCTCTTGAGTTTACGTTATAAATTGGATTTAGCCTGGACAGATAATCCATATTAAGCTCTGTAGAGCATGTGATACAGATAGGATTTAGCCTGGATTGGTAATCCTACTTAAAATGTGTATATTACCCGAACATCCATCGAAATTTCAATAGTTCGACGGAAAAGACTCTTGAAGTATGGAAAGATGAAATTAATGGAAGCTTGTAATGTGATGAGCTCATCTATGTTTACTTGATAGTTATATGTGGTTATGCGATTAACTTGTTTGATTAAGTATTTGGGTTTAGGTAAACTCACCCAAAATTTATGGAAAGTATGATTATGTATGCTTGTATTGATAAATATGATTGGTAAGTTTATTTTCCATTATATGAACTTACTAAGCATAAAATGCTTACTCCGTTTAATTTTCCTTGTTTTATAGTGCTCAAAGCTCACGAAGGTTGGAAGTCAATCAGAGCAGTCATCACACTATCCACTATCTCATTTTGGTACAAATAGAAATCTCGTTTTGGTATAATGGAATGAATAAGCTTATTTGCCAATGATGACTTATAATTGTTGTTTTGTAATCTAGCCATTAGAATGGCTAGTGATGGCCTAAGTTTGGCTATTTTTGAAGTAATATTTTGGTAATCACATAAGAGTTCATTATGTGTTAGTTTGCTGGAATTATGTTAGCATATAAGTTTATGATAAGAGTAAGTTTATATCCTTTGATGCATGAGATAATACCAAATGATTGATGGCTAAATTTATGTGACTATGATGTTGGATAGGTAGAACTATGCTTGTGAGTTTTGGTGCAGGAAAATGGTAGGTGACAAATAAGGCTAGGAAATGACTTTATTTTGTCCACAGGGGCATGTGTCTTGGCTATGTGTGACACACGGCTTGTCCCATGTGCATGTGGTCTGGCCGTGTGTCCCCTGCAACTTAAAAATGAGAAACAGAATGCTCAGAGTTAGGCACACGAGCAGAGACACGAGCGTGTGTCTCAGCCGTGTGGTTGACATGACCTTGAACATGGGAGTGTTACACGGCCATGTGAAAACTACACCTAAAATTTGAAAATAAAATTCGCCACACGGCCTAGCACATGGACATGTGACTTGTCCATGTGACTTCAATTTCTTCATGCCTTAAAAGTCAAAGAGTTACACGGGCTAGGGACACGGGCGTGTGTAGTACACTGCCCGACCACACGGCATGTCCCTAGACTACACAGGCGTACGAGCCCTACAAGCTTGGGAAAATTTTTAAATGTTACAAAAAATTTTATGAGTTTCTGACTAAGTCTCGACTTGATTCTAATGCTCGTATTGGGCCTAGAGGGTCCAATTAAGGGACATTTTGAATGATCTCGGTAATTGAATAGTAATTTATGGAAATAAATTGTAAAGTGTTCTGAATGTTTTGGTAATGCTCTGAAACCCTGTTTTGATGACGGATACAAGTTAGGGGTGTTACAAGATCCACTTACACCCTATGGGTTTTATCCTTTCCAGTAAGTCTACATGTAATAGCCTAATTTCAGTGAAATAGAAGCAATGGTTTTGGGACCACAAATCCGAGCTGAAAAATAAATTTTATTTTAATTTTATTACATGGTCTGTATTACGTTAGAAATGTCACGTGAAAATTCTGATAAGAAAATTTTATCGATTATGCGATTAAATACTAGAAGGGCGAAATCGCATAAAATGCAAAAGTTAAATTCTATCAGCTAGAAAGATTAAATAGCTATAGAATTCAAAACTTGAGGTCCTTATATGGTCATTAAAGAAAAGTATGTAGATCTCATCCATGGAAATTTAGAAAAAGGGCAAGGACTAAATTTGATATTAAATAATTTAATTAATTAAAAGATGATAAAAGAAATATAATCTTATTTTATCATCTTATTTTATGTCATCTTCATCCCCAAAATACATAGAAACCCTAAGAGAGAGAGAAGAAACTTTCTTGGCTTAATTGGATCTAGATAACACAAATTCAAAGCTAGATCAAGGAAAAGAGAAAGTTTCGGATTAGTATATTTATATACGCAAACAAATGTCGAGGTAAGTTTGTGTAACTTAATTGAGCTTGTAAATATGATCAATTGAATGTTGTGTTGTATGGAATGTGATTTATATTTATGTGAGTTAATTTGAATGTTGTAACATAAGAAATGATTACATGCTTGAGATTGTTTGAGAAGGGCTAAATTCTGTTTGAATATTGGATTTCGATGGATAAACAAAATTTCCTTACTGAATGAGGTCCTGCATTGTTGCTGACGGGATTTAGCTTGGAACGGTAATCCTGATAAAATCCCTCTCGAGCATATGTTACAATTAGGATTTAGCCTGTACTGGTAATCCTAATTGAGCTCTTTTGAGCATATATTACAAAAAGGATTCAGCCTGGACTGGTAATCATGTTATATGTTATGAGGCTCGAGAGTGTGCTTTTCGATTTAGTGCCTTAATGGGTACTCTTGAATATGAATTTGACAGGTTATTAAATTGTACACCTTGAGTGTACTGTTTGAATATCCATCAGAATTTCAATGATTCAATGGATAAATTACTTGACATGATGTGAGAATTCTAATACGAAATGAATGATGTCTTGAAAGAATATAGAAGGATGAGCTCATCCATTCTCACTTGATGCATATGTGAACATTCATGTACCTAACTTATTTGATTGAGTGTATGTGTTTAGGTAAACTTGTCAAATTGATAACAAAGCATGTCATTGAATGCTTAATGTTAATAAATGTAAATTGGTAAGTTTTAATTCCTGTTATACGAACTTACTAAGCATGTAATGTTTATTTAGTTTTATTTTCCTTGTTTATAGTGCTCAAAATCTTACAAAGGTTGGAGATCAGTTGGAGCATCATCACACTATCCATGAACTTATTGTGGTATAAATAGTACACTTATTTTGGTATAATGGCATGTATAGGCTAACTTCATCATAGATGGCTTAAATATTTTATTTGTAATCTAGCCATTGGAAATGGCTAGTAATGGTATGTTTTGGTACTTATAAAGCATAATGTCATGATAAACACTTAACATATAAATGACCAAATAATGTAACACCCAAAAAAAAAATCCTAAACTTTCCTTTTTATCGGTTTTGATAAAAGGTGTGCCTAATATTCCTAGTCAAGTGTTATTTATGTGATAATAGGCCTTGGTTAAGTTATGAGTTCGAACTTTGGGGTGAAAGAAATTATAGTTTAATAATTAAAAGAACCTTGGTGGCAAGCAGTTTGGTTTTTAAATAAATGAAGGAGGAATTGGACACAAGGAGCCTTGTGTTGGAGTGGTAAGTAGCGTCACATGTGGGGCTTAGAGGTGGCGTCACATGCATGGCAAGGAGGTTTGGGGTTCAAATCCCTCTTTTCTCAAAAGAAGGATTTATTTTTGCTCAATAAGTGGCCAGTAGTGGCGTTAGATGTGAACTCTGAAGGGAATGATTAGAGGAGAAATTTAAGGAAGGGATTAAGGAGTTATCAGGGAGAAAAGTTAGGAGATAAGGAGTGTAGAGAAGTGGAGCCGAATTGGGAATTTGGGGATAGGTAAATTCGGCTATAGTATATATAGGTGCCGATTTTGGGGATTCTAGGCTAATGCTGAATTCTTCCTTTCTTTTTACTGAAAACACATTTCTCTTCAAATATCTAAAAGCCGAAATCCCTTATTCTTTCTCTTTTAGTTTGTGTCAATTTCTTCCCTTCCTTTCCCATTAAACTTTTTTCTTTCTCGCTCCTAGTTACTTTTTCTAAAGTTGAATATCTTTTGGCCAAAGTCCTGTTGTGCCGCCATTTTTTCTTCAACGTTGGCCGATCGATTATTGTGTAAGTGCATTACTTTCTTTTAATTTGTCTTCCTAGTACTGATTTCTTCTCTCCCTCACTCTTTTTAAATAGGTTTGGTAGGGGATTAGTATCGAATCTCGGATTTCAGATCTTTGTCAAATTGCTCCTTAGGCGTTTTGGGGTTTGGGTAAGTTTTCCTCTTTTATTGGTTAAGGTTGACCAAATGGTCATGGATGAGTTAAGAGTGACTTAAGATGATTGTGAGTCACTTGTTGTTTAGTTCTTAATGATTAAGATTGATGCAAATTTAAGAAATACTCGTGATTAGTGATCAAGGAAGGGTTGTTAAGGCTTGTCATTCAAGGTAAGGCAAATGTGAGATTTTCGGTTTTTGGTGATCGTATTTGATAAATGTGCGATTAATCATTAAGTGACATCATTTGTAGGTTCGTGGCTAAGGAGATCATGGCACGTTTTAGTACCAGGTGTGTACATCCACTACACACATAGTAGACCGGCAAATCCCGAAACGCCGAAAAGCTAAAATGGCGAAAAGCTAAAAGTTTGGCTACAATAGTCTTGCGAGTGTGCAAACACTCATAAGGGGAGAAACCGATAGGTTATCAGAGGCCTCATGAGCGATTCCATGGACTTCGGCCGTGTATTGGCCAACCAGGCCAAAATGGGCTAAATGGGCCGATGGGCTATAGGGCCCATAATAGGCAAAATTGGCAAATTGATACTATGTAATGAAAAATCATATGATTCCATGACTATGAATGTGATTGGGCTTGACGGGCCATATGAAAGTGATTGGGCTTGATGGGCCATATGAATGAGATTGGGCCTAAAGGGGCCAAATGAATAAGTATGGATCTGTTAGTGTTTAGTAAGGGGTTGTGGACCCAGTTTTTTGGTAACTACTCAATCAGGCATAAAACTTAAATAATTAATTAATTGCAACTGTGGACGAGTCATAAGGTTACGGTGTGGCAATGGGTATATGCATGTCTAGGATTGGATCTAGGGAGAGCTTCGTACTTAAGCGGTCTTAATGACTCACCTCCTCTTCTCTAGAATCCTACCTGGTGCATAGTGTCTGTTCATTTTAGCCAACGAGGACTTGTTAACGGGCCAAGGTAAGTAATAAACCCATAATAAAGAGAAATTATAGAAAATGCCCCTAAGGACAGAAATGACTAAAATACCCCTATGTGTGGAATGTAAGATTTATGGATGTTACATGTATACCTGCTACATTAGGTTGCATATGGGTTGGGAATTATGGAACGGAGGAAGTATATGAGGATCGCATGGTTGCTTGACGACCGTGGATCCATCGATGGCTATTAAGCCCAATATTTGTTTAGCAGCTTGCTGCAATGAAGGTAATATCGCAACCGGGCTACCATTGGAGTGTATCGGATAGGTGGGTCGATATTTATATCCCTACATGGTGTGTATCAGGGGATGGAGATGGTGTGTAGCGGTTGGATGGGTGGGATTCGTGCATATTTGATTACTTTACATTTGTTCTAAAATTGAATTGGGCTTAGGCCCAAAAACACTTGCTATTGCGTGCTTTTCTATTTCCCTAGGGTTGTAGACACTAAGTTTTCAAAAAATCACCCCTCTTTTATTTTTCTCAGGTGATCCTCAGTAGGTGGTTCGACGGTTGGGGGACTCCGAGGTGGCCAGCTAGCAAGACGACTTGGACTTCTTTTCTTAAGCCTATAATTTCTAGTATTTAAAGTTATTTCAGTCCGGAATGTAATAAGGCCTTTCCTATGGTTATTATTCAAATTAGAATTATATTTATTATTATGCTTTATATTTGCTAGAAGTAGAGCATGGTTTTCTTAAAACCATAACTGTTTTTAAATACTACGTTTCCGTAACTAAATTTTTAAATGACAAGTTTTCATAAATCATCTATTTTAAATAAAGCTTTCGCAATTGAAAAGAGATTTTACAAAGTAATTTTTATCATACAAGAAGGAATATTTTTTTTTTAAAATACACCTCGCTTTGAAAGCAACAAATACAAGCTGGGATTTTACTTATGGTTTTTATTTCAAAGAAGGGTTTTCAATGAAACAAGATTTTCGATAAAACGCTTCAATGTGACGCGCTGGATCTGGCCATAACGTCTGAGCCGGGTTTGGAGTGTTACATTTAGTGGTATCAGAGCCAAGTTACAAAACTCAAGATGTGAGGTGGGCCATATTATTT
This sequence comes from Gossypium arboreum, assembly GCF_025698485.1. NCBI lineage: Eukaryota > Viridiplantae > Streptophyta > Magnoliopsida > Malvales > Malvaceae > Gossypium > Gossypium arboreum. The sequence continues at coordinate 127,057,364 of NC_069077.1, forward strand.
GGGTTTGTTTTTAAAAAAAAATTGGATCACAATGTTTTGGAAAAAATTCTTGCTGTGCGGCACAATGAGTCTCCAACGTCGAACCAAGTAAGTTCTTTTATTATTAAGCTTGTTTAATTTGATATACTGTAGATAGTTAGTGGGCTACTTTAGCTGATTATACTAAGGCTTTTAGTTGGAGTGAAACTAAAGCCTGTAGGACCTTGAAACTGTAGAGGATTTACGAAAATAACTTTCTTTTTAATACTTTCATAAAACATCGGCTTAATTATTGAAACTAATTAAAACTTCGTAAAATTTTTAATCTAGATAATACGTGAATCAATGATGAGTGCTAGAAGAGGTGCAAGAGGCCGTGGTCGAGGCTGCGAGGTGTTAGGGCTGAATCGTCGGTATCGGGCCATATTGTGACAGTCCTTATTTAACCCTAGTCGGAAAGTGGTTTCAGAACCACAAAACCGAGTCACAAAAATAATTAGCCGTTATATTTTATGCTTATTATATGTAAAAATGCATGTGTGAAAGTTTCATGCTTTGATTTTGTCATTTGTACGTGAAATTTGTTAAATAGGACTTATATGAGACATTTTGAAATATGATAGGTTATTTTTGTAGAGGCCAAATAATTGATGGTGTAAATAAGTGGATTTGCATGTCAAATATCCCACTTTAGTTATAGTGGCCGGCCATGATAATGATGGTAAGTAAAATATGTGTTGTATAATAATATTATATGGTAATGGTTTAATTTATGAAATAAAAAAATTAAGTAAATTAAGAAAGGATAATAGAAAAACAAAATGTTGGTTCTTCCTTAGTAGCCGAACTTTAGAGAAGAAAAGGGGATATAGCATTCGGCCATCTTGAGCTTAAAACAAGGTTAGTAATTCATGTTAGATTTTGAAATTTTAGCTTATTTTAAATTAGTAACTAAGTTCCTTACTTAGCCCATGTTAAAATTTTGGATTTGGGTGGTGAATGGAGCATTCGGCCATGGTTATTAATGAAGAGATTTGATTATTTTCTTTATGTTTTGATGAATAAATGTTGATGAGAGAAGTTTGAATTAGTTAAAAATTTTTGATAGTATTTATATGTGTAATAGCCGAACTTGGACTTGTTTAGTTACTTGAATAAATGTTTTGTAGTTAAATGCTAAAATGTGAGTATTGCCGTTTTAGATGATTTGAAAAGAATAGGGTAGATGTTTGAATGTCTAAAGGTTCGGTATTGTACATGAATTCTAATGGTATGATTTTGTAAATGCCGAATGAGCTATAGGAGTTCGAAAATGGCTTAATTTTCATGTTTAAATTCGGTTATATCCGATCATGGTTGGAGTTATTTTGATATGCATAGTATAAGGTATGTATAATTTGTGTTTTGGTTGCATAATTATATTTGGTTAATGATATGAATAGATTATAAATAGCATTAAGTAAGCTTGATATATGGACAATGAATATATTTGGATTGAGATTATGCTTAAGTGAAATTATAGATATGTGATGAAATTGATTGGTGATATACATGTTTAAATAATATGAATGCAAAGAGTTGTGAAATAGTAAATTGTAGTAAATCTACTTGGGACAGCAGCTGTAATGTGATTTTGGAAAATCACCATAAATTGTGAAAGTGGAGTTAGAAGCTGAATAAACTATGTAATTAAAAATTAATGAGTCTAGTTTCAAATGAAATCAACGAGAACATATTTTGACTTCTGTACAATTAGAAATTTGATTCGTAGTAAAGGGTGGTCAGATTAGTCAAACAGTGAAACAGGGGAAATTTTAAGAAAAATCTAGTATTTATTGGCCAAACTAAAAATTCTGAAAATTTTATGGATAAAAGATATATGAGTCTATTTTCAGGGAAATTTTACGGCAATTGATTTGGAATTTCGTAGCTCCAGTTATAAATAATTTGGTGACTGTTGCTCAGGAAGACAATTTATTGTGAATTTCTGATTATGTGGTTAACATTGATAAAAATTTGTTAATGAGTTGCTTAATGTTTTCTTAAAAACTTAATATGATCTATATGTGTGAAAGTCGAATATATATATTATATTTCTGAAGTAATGCTTGAATAGTCGAATAATGACTGGTTTAAAATTTTTGAATTTAAGCTCAAGAGCAAAGAGGGTCGAAGTTGGATAGGGGAAAAGAGAAAGTAATTGAGTAGCCTTTCCGCAACCGTTCAAGTATATCCGAGGTAAGTTTTGAATAGTCACATTTAGTACGTAATTGATAATGTCTTGATATGTGTATGATAACTGTACTACGATCTATTGAATCTATTTGAATATAGTTGATTGACAAATAATTTATGTTTAAGCTCCTCCCATTGTAACTGGCTTCCAATTTTCTCAGGTCTTCGTATGTTATGGGGGGTTTTGACCTGGTATGTATGTTTGTTTTTGTTTGTGTTTTAAGTTACTTATTTCCTAATTTTTCTTTCAAATTTTTATTAATATGCTGAAATGGTAAACCCCTTGTAAAAGGATAAAATCTCCTTACATGATCATCATCCCTCACCATTCTGCCAACATAGAAGGGTTAATGGGGAGGTTTTTTTTTTTTTTTGGTGAAATGAAATCTCTGCTCGTAAACATCCTCAGTTTAAAAAAGTGAAAAAGTACAGATCAAACATTTCAAAGGATTTTATTCAAATTTATTTATTTTATAAACAACAATCCTTGCATTTACAGTCTAATTCCAATTATAAAGATAAATATTACAAAGATACAAATTTAATAAAAAATTGCATTTAAAAAAATTTGCATCTGTAACAATTTGAAAGGCATTTATTTGAACGCGTGTAATATCTCAGATTTAGAATTTAAGATGTATCCTAAAATCAAATTAAAAAAATAGATACTCACTTTGAATAGATTTATTATTTTAATCACTAAAAGTTTTTGTTCCGCTCTAAATTTAGTATAAATTATCCATTAATTCCGTATATGAAAACGCACCTTTAGGTTAAATTTGATTAATTTCTTTTTGAAGTGACTAACGACAGTACACAAAAAATCACAAATAACTCGAATCATTTGAATTTTAATGTGATTTGAAATTTGAAGTTTTTAAAAAAGTTGTAATAAAATCATTTCCAAGTTGACAAAATGTGGAAAAATAACATAAAATAATAGCAAGTCGACCCAAAAAAAAATGTAAATCAGAGTATTTTAAAAGAAATTGATAAATTTAGGGGAAGAACAACTTCGAAGGAGAATAATAGTTGAAAATAAATAAGGAAAAGCCTCAGATTAGCATATTGGCACATTCATCAAAGCAAACAACAACCCATGTAGATGGATCTACACGGTGCGCTTTATTTGTTGTTGCAGCTCTTGCCCATTTCTTCTCCTCATCAGCCTTTTTTTTCCCCAAATCGTAATAAATAAATTAAACAAAAACAAATCCACTGATAATTTCCAAAATATTTTCATAAATTTGAAGAAAAAACATTAATAATAAAGTCAGGTAATATTTTCAAAACTCACTTAAAAGCAAGATGGTCGCTAGAAAAATGAAGATCGGTTGCCATCAGCGACTGGAGAAGATGAAATCAAAAGGGAAGATTATATAGAAGCTATGCGGGGATTAGGTTTAGGGGCGTAGGGCTTTTTGATTTTATCAGTTCGAAACTTTGCCGGCCTTTCGGTTAGCGCTTAAAAATTTTGGTTAATTATCTTTGGGCCTTTTCATGTTTTATTAGGAATGTATTTTTCAGGCCTATATACTGCCACCACTGCTATAAACAAAGGAATTGGGTGGGCTCTTCATGCCCAAGGGACTCCTCATTGCTTCAAATGGGTCCTTCTCTATGATTTTATGGTTAGGTCTCTCTCCCACAAATACTAAATTGATAGATCCAATCTCACTTTTTCTTATATATATCTATGATTGAAGAAAGAAGCTCTTTGCTTTGTAGTTGATTGAATCATATACTCTTTTCACAGATAGAATTTAATCCCAATATTTGCATAAATATTGGGGAGCAGACACTAAGATAGAATAAGCCCATTAATATGCCCAATGTCTCTACTACAATATGATGATAGATTATTCCTCCCAGAATAAAAAGACTAAAATCTTCCACGTCTCTTGTTGGATTTATAGATTGTACCTTTCCAGTTAGCCCATATGGGTTGAACACCCATATTTCAAGACCATACAATCATGTTACATAAAATGCACCAAATCCAAAGCAAGCCACTTTTGAGAGAGAAAAATGAATTCTAAAAATCTTAGGCAAATCCAAAGAAGGTTTTCCTATACCCTCATCACAAAATTTTTTAGATACTAATATACCCAATGCCAGATAGCTACTAAGAAGCATAAGCTAGAAAACACAATATGTACTTTGGCCACACCTTCTTAATTCCAAATACCCATATTTGTTATAGTCCCTCCTATAATACTCCAATCACCCCATAGATTGGTTATTATGGAAAAAAAAGATATGGAAATTAATTCCCAACAAATAAAAAATAAATGAGTGTGAGAGTCAAATGATTCGAAAGGTTCATGTTTGGTTTGGAAGGAACCATGAATTTTTTGAAATAAAAAAAAAGAATGAAAATATAATCTACTTTAATTAAGTGATTTATTAGATGATCGAAAAGAGAGGATCTTGAATACTATTTAAAATTCATAAGAATTATGTCGAGGTTGGCTATTGAACGGCTGGAAAAGGCTTGGGTTTGCTTACAAAAAGTAGAAATGGAGGTAGATCAATTTGAGTGAATAGATACTCTGAGATAGAACGGGAAAAATTAAATTTGATTGATTCAACTTATAAGATTTTAGGACAATTAAAAAATTAAAAAAATGAAACTATTTATTTGAACAACAAAAAGCGATTAATCAAGTTCAATAATGAATTTTCCAACAAACTTTACAAGGAGCTCTAGGAACTTTGAATAGTTCTTTAAATAGTGAATTACATTTATGCACCATAGCGCTAATATTGACTTGTTTGGGGGTGATGAAAGAAATAACCCTCCCAACAACATTGTCTTTAATATTCTAACTTTGAATTTTCTCCCTAGAGTGCAATGTTATTTACAACTACATCCAACACTTGCTGTGTAATCTAAAAATTTAGTTCATCTATTTTTTAATTTAATAACTAAATTCTAATTTATAATATTGCTAGAGATTAGATTATGTAGTATTTTATAAATCCTTGGAGAAGAGTGCAACAGTGCGGCCTCGCTGATGGGCTCAATCCTTGGAGAAGAGTGTGGTCCTGCTTTAACAAACCCATTTATGGCCAACCATTGGGGTGGGGAGGAGAGAAGGAGGACCACCCACAAATATTTATCCATTTATTCAACTTTCGTATTAAAAAAGTTGATAAAAACTGCTCCTATCCTACAGTTGAAGTTGATAACTCAATTCCAAAGCTAACATTTGGTATAAACGGATCCACGAGACTGATGTCTGATGTTTGCACACTTTACCATTGTAGCAAATGAAATGATGCTACGCTTTAACAATATTTTGCACCCCACGTTAGTTGGTCCTTGATTTATGAGCATTTATCACCCAAATCTAGCTCCTTTATTTCTTCAAATCCAATGCCTTTCACCAACTTTCCCAATTTTGGTACCAACAATTTTAATGTCTCCCATGTAGTTTTATGCCCATCTGTGAAAAAGTGAAAATCAAATTAATATACCCATATTTATATTAAAAAAAACTGTATGCCAGGACAAGCTTTTCTTTTTGAAAATACCCATATTTATATATTATTTTTACTAATTTATTTATGTTTTTCTGAATATATTTAATTAATAGTATACATATAGACAAAAAAAGATATAGTTATGGATGTATATATATACTGCGTCGCTATGAAAGATACAAACAGTTTAAATTTAGTGAGAGAAGAAAAGAGCGTACATATCATTAAAAAGAAAGAAGAAAAGAGTGTACATATGTGCATGTGAAAAGTAGATATTTTATTTGGGATATTACTACTTTTTAGTGAGTTTTGTTTGAAAACATAGTTAAAATTAATTATTTATCTTTTTAAAAATTTTATATTACGATATAGATAATTTATTGTAAATATATAAAAATGTAGAAAATAATTTAAGATTTGATTAAAATAACAAAATTGAGACATAAGCAATACTCAGGAAATATGCTATGTTTCAATATACTTCAACATTATATAGATGAAAATGTTTAGATTTTAAGATTTCAATATGCTTCAATATTATAAAAATAGACACTTTATATAAATGAACAATTTCCGAGAATTTTAATATGTTTCTAACAATTTAAATCGTTCAAGAATTTTAATATAAACTTTACTATCTGATAATTCATAAAAGGTTGTAACAACAATTATTAGACAAAAGTTAAATCTTTTATGAATTGTCAGTTTAATAATATATCTAAAGGTTATTGTATCTGTAACACCCCTAACCCGTGTTCATCGTCGGATCAAGGTTTTGAGGTTACCGAAACATTCAAAACATTTTTACCAAGATCATTCATAACGTCCCTTGATCGAGCCCTCGAGGCCTAATATGAGCATTAGAATCGAGTTGGGACTTAATCGAGACCTTTAAGAATTTTTCACGACTTTTCAAAATTTTTCTAAGGTGTAGGGCTCACACGTCTGTGTGGTCCAAGGGACATGCCCGTGTGACCCTGGGACACGCCTATGTTGGAGGCCATTGGTTAATTAATTCAATTCGAAAATAGGTGTAGGTTTCACACGGTCAAGACACACGCCCGTGTTCTAGGTCGTGTGGCACATACGGCTGAGACACACGCCCGTGTCTCTGCCCGTGTGCTCAATTTTGAGCATTCTGTTTCTCAATATTAAGGTACAGGGGACACATGGCCTAACCACATGCCCATGTTACTAGGTTGTATGTCACACACGGTCTAGACACACGCCCGTGTGGACAAAATGAAGCCATTTCTAGCATCATTTCTCACCTAAAATTTCACCCAAGACCTGCACTTGAAAAACACATTCAGTACCAACCAATCCAAGCATTCAACTCAAGCAAATTTCATCATTCACAAGCCATATGACTACAAGCATACATGATCACAACCTTACCTTAGTTCAACTTAGGCATTTACAACATTGATCACATATTCTTAACATAACACATGTGTGTGTGTATATATATATATATATATATATATATATATCATAGAAATCTACTTAGTCATACCAAAATGAACCATTACTAGCCATTCCAATGGTTAGGTTACAAAATAACATTTCAAGCCACTATTAGCCAAATTGTCCTATACATGCCATTTGTAACAGCTCGATTTTAGCTAAATCGGAATAGTGGTTACAGAACCACAAATCCGAGGTCAAAAAATTATTTTAATATTATTTTTGGTGTTTATAGAATGTGAATATATATGTGTGAAAGTTTCGTGAAATAATTTTAGTGTTTGAATGCTTAATTTGATAAAAGAACTAAATCGTGTAAAATGCAAAGTTGCATTCTATTTGTTTAAAGTGCTTAATTGCTATGGTTTATTCAATGAAAGGTCCTTATGATGTTATTAAACCATTGATAGTGGAATTTTACATAGATGACCTTATATTAAGTGATTTTATATGTTTATTATAAAGGTTAAAATGGTAATTAGGTTATTAAGTTAATATTAATTAAAAACAAAAGAAAATATGTTTCATAATCATCTTCCACCATCAAAATTACAAATTGAAGAAGCCATTGGAAGCTATTAGGGTTTGGCACTTTGAGGGATCAATTGGTACATGATTTTAGCTCGGTTTTTGATAATTTTTACGTTTTTGAGATCGTTACTTTGTATTCTAGCTAGCCCATGCCTTAATTTTTGAAGTTTTTAATGATTTTGTGAAGTGCCATTGATGAATACTTGAGTTTTTGAATGTTTGATGGTGAAAAATGAATATTTGTTGATAGTTACACAAGTTTTGGTAAGTGATTTTAGCTAAAAATGCATGTTAGGGATTTAATTGTGAAAAGTGTAAATTGAGGGGTTGAAATGTGAAATAAATGAAAGTGTTGGGCTGTTAGGGACCTATATGAAATTCGGCTAGGCTTGGGTTTAATGAAATTTCATGAATTTTGAGTATTTGTGAAATAGGGACTAAATTATAAAAATGTGGAACTTTAGGGGCTAAAGTGTAAAAATACCCAAATATGTGTTTTTGGACTGAATTGAATGATTTTATGAATAAATGAATTAATTTTGAATGTAAATAGATCAAGAACGAAGGAAATCAAATTTAGATCGAGGGAAAACAAAGGTTATCGAATAGTTGATCCAGTCCGTTTATCCCGAATACAAGGTAAGTTCATATGCAAATAAATGTCTTTAAATTGAATTATATATTTTTAATTGTCATTGAATTGCTATGAATGTTGAATGATCAAATATGAGCAAGAATCGACAGGGTTACGATATATGAAAGTTTCGTACAAACCTTAGGAATAGTATAAGATACGAATGTCATAACATTTGGATTAACGATATGTGATTATGTGTAAAACCATGTCTGGGACATTGGCATCATTATGTGATTACGTGTAATTGGCATCGTTATTTGATTTCGTGTAAGACCATAGCTGGGCTATTGGCATCGATATGTGATAATATGTAAGACCATATCTGGGATATGGCATTTATGAGCTATATGTGATTTTCGAGTATCCTTAACAATTCCAAAAGCTTTAACGGGCAAATTCAAGTCGAGAAAGAATGTGTGAATGAGTTAAGTGACTTAAATATGTACAAGATTCATACAAGTATTGAAAAGAGAAGTATTTGATGAATTCACTTATGATATTGAATATGTATACATTGGGAAAGGTTTATGAGCTTATATGTGTTTACTTATAGTTTACCTATTGAGAGAAATAATGTTGATTCATGTGGTAATTTTATTTGCATATGACTTACTAAGCTTTTAAAGCTTACTTTGTGTGTTCTTTCCCAGTTTTATAGATAATCAAAGCTAGCTCGGTCTCGCGGATCATTAGGAACACCGTCACACTATCGATTAACTTGTTGGTATTTTTGGTCTTTTGCAAATATGATATATGGCATATATAGGCTAGTGATATGATGATGTGTTTTGAGATATGATATTAGCCATGAGATTTGGCTCATAAATGATATAAATGTTGGTGTGTATTTGGCCATATGGGTTGACTTATTTCATGAGTTTGGTAAGTGAAACATGATGTATATAAATGGTCTTGCGTTTTGGCATGTTTGTTATGGATGTTGTGATGAGTAATTGGTATGATTTGAGGTTTAAAATAGATGATAAGATGATGAGAAAAATACATAAAGAAGATAGGTGAAATTGTTGGTAATGGCATATTGTTTTAGTATGTTTTGGATTATGATTTGAGTAGTGAAATGGATGGATTTTAAATGGCATGATTTGTATATGAAATAGCATGTTTTGGTTGCCTATAAATGTATTGAAATGGTATGAAATGATGTGGTTTTGGTTTGCTTGAAGAGGGTGAGAAATGTTGCTTAAACCAAGCCTATTTCTGCTGACTTGACCATGTGTCTGCTGTAACTTAAATAAACAAGTCAGTGAGCTACATAACTTAGACACACAGGCGTGTCTACTGGCCGTGTGTGACACACAGGCTAGTATATGGGCGTATGGCCGGCCGTGTGTCCAAGTCAGTATACCCTTCAGATTTCACACAGCCAAGGCACACGAGCGTGTCTCCGGCCGTGTGATGCAAGTCAGTATGTATGCCTTGTTTCAACTCTGCTTGTGACACGATCGTGTTTAGTGGCTGTGTGAGGCACACGGCCTGTTCACATGGGCGTGTGATCCCTGTATGAATGAAAATTTTATAAGTTTCCTAAAGATTTCAAATGTTATCGGTTTAGTCTCAAATCTCTTCCAAGCATGTTTTAAGGTCTCGTAGAGCCTTATAAGGGACAATGTGACTATGTCAGATTGATGTTTATATATTAATAGATTCTTGGATGAGAAATGTATGTTGTATGTTATGATTTGATAGGTAATGCCTCGTAACTCAATTCCGGCCACGGAGACGGGTTAGGGGTGTTACACCATTATACCAAAATGATTTTACTAAGTATACCCAAAATGACTAGTTGATAGTGTGATGATGCTCCAGTGATCTCCAATCCTCACGAGCTTCTGAGGACTATAAAACAGGGAAAAATAAAATGGAGTAAGCATTACATGCTTAGTAAGTTCGTATAACGGAAACTAAACTTACCAATCTTGCTTATTAAATCTAGGCCTCGATCATGGGACCCAGTCTCAGTTACTGGTGAAGCCGGTGTCTCCCTAGTAGGCACGTGACTGACGCTGAAGACCCAGCTCTAGTACCCCCTCGGCCTCTACCACGGCCTCTATACCCCTTCCACGAGTACCTCTAGTGCTTATATCGAGATACACTTTATCTATTTTTAGAAGTTTTATGCTATCAGTTTATAATTCCAGTTGTTATTAAAAGATACTTTATGATATACAGTATTTAAAGCTTTATTTTCGTAGATCAAGAGTCCACCACCACTATCAGTTTTTACAGTCTCAGTTTGTTCTAACTAGAAATTCCTGTATTGTGCTACCATCTTTAACAGTTTCTCAGCATACATTATAGTTTAAAGCAATAGATACTAGCAGAGAACTTACAGATTTGGTTTCGGAAACTTGGTGTGCCACACTTCCAGTAACATCATTTCAGAAACAAGTAAAATACCGTTGATAGATTTCAAAACCAAAGTTTAGAAAAACCCTTTGCAAACCCCAATTTCGGGAAAAAATAAAACAATGTTTCTACTACCCATACCACAGTCGAGTTTTATAACCTGGCTCTAATACCACTAAATGTAACACCCCAAACACGGCCTAGACGTTACGACCGAATCTGACGTGCCACATCAATTACCCGAAAACCCAACAAGCTTATGATGTTAACCGGTTGTCGTAAAAGCCTTTTTAGTTTTAAAGCCCGTGTTTGCCTAGTGTTTCATGATGTTTAAAACGTGTATAGTTTCCAATACGTTTGTTTTTATCAGAGTTATAAGTCGCAGGTTTGTTTACCGAAAACATTATTATTTTGAAAACCCGATGTTCCTACTCTAGCAGTTGAAAAATACCAAATCATAGCCCAATTAAAAGAAAAATCCCCAAATGGCCTTATTACAAAAACAAAACCCAAATATAAAATCAGTAAATATCAGAAGTCATTCGTGATAGTGTGGCCACCCCGAGTCCCACGCAGCTCCAAACCGTCTAAGGCTGAGGATTACCTGTACAATTAAAAGAAAGGGTGAGTTTACTAAAACTCAGTATGGAATCCCATATCAGACTATAGAAAACAGTTTATGCAATAACAGTCTGGGCCTGTGCCCTATTCAATTTTAGTACAGTTTGGGCCTTAGCCCTACAACAGTAGCAGTGTGGGCCTAAGGCCAATACAGTTTCAGTACAGTGTAAAATGCAACCTATCCTAAAACCATCCAGCACAGTACCAACCAATATACCATGTGGGGATACCAATCAACCCACCTAACTAGCACACCAATATCGCAGCAAAGCTGCCAGTAATATTAACGCAGCATAGCTGCCAGTAGTAGAAGGTGTGGCAAGCCACCAATAATAGTAAACGTGACATAGTTACCAATGCAGTACTTCCTTCATATCATAACCCAACCCCATGCAGATGCCGTGTCATAAATATTACGTGTATGCAGTATTTCATATGCAGATGTTGTGTCATAAATATTACGTGTATGCAGTATTTCTTACTCAAATCCAGGCATATAAATGTCATACACACATTAATTAACCTACTACTAGCGTCATAAAGGTCATTCCATCAGTTAGGGGTAAAATAATAATTTTTACCCCTCAGGGGTATTTTAATCATTTAACTGATTTTAGGGTCTCGGTACAGATAACGACCCTTCGAAAGGTCTACAGTCGTCTCGAACGACTCAGGTAACCCTTACGGCCAAAACGGTGTAAATAGGCTCAAGGCCCATTACTCGACCCAAGTGGGCCCACACGCCCATGTGGCCCATTTAGCCCAAGTTCAGTCGTGTCAACGCGGTTTCCATGTCCCATTCCATACTTTTCCACTTACCACATAACCTATCCGTGTGGGGCCTATGGGTCTATTGGGCTCGCACGGCCCAACAAGGCCCATAACGGCCCTAGTCCGTGAACCACACGCAACGGTCTTATAGTCTACCGCCCATAATATGTGGCTCGATTTACCCCACGAGTGATCGCATGCTCGCAAGGCCTCAAATGCCGAAGCTCCGGCTTTTCGGCTTTTGTCGATCTATAACAGCCTTGGTGTGGTTACACACCTACGTTCATCATTAATCACAGAGTAACGTTGGGTGAACGACTACACACCTATTTTGGAAAAGAACAACGCACTCCACACGCCCAACCTACACAACCTAATATTCCACAAACAGTCTTAGTCCTTTGGATTAACCATTCAAGAACATCCTTTTACACACCACATAATATGTTGCTTACCTTGATAACACAAATAGGGCTCCAACCACCTCTTCATCCACAACCCAGTTGTCTACAGTCTGCATTAACAACTACTTACCAAAACAGAGACTAAGAGAAAGAAGTGGCAATATTCGGCCTATCCCAGCAAACACCACTGTCAAACGTCCGACGCTAAGTATGCCCTCCTAGAGCACACTAATAGAGTAGAAGGTTTAAAAAGGGAGACCACCCTAGAAAAGGTGAGAAAAGAACGGCACAACCACAGCATACGTATGGAAGAAACAATAGCCAAGCTCGGCTATTGCAAGAGATTCGACAACCCAAGAGTAACTTACTTTAATCCAATAAGGGAGAGTTTCGGCTAGATATGGGAGTATTTGGCAAAGGCTTCAAGAAAGAAAACACAACCCAAAACAAGTAGGAGATCAGTAAAAGGTCAAGAAGATGCTACGGTTTAGACCAAAAGTATGGGATGGAGTTAATCGATCAAAGTAAGGTATAGCCAAAACAAAGTGTAGCAAGATGAAATGGGAATGAGAGATATTAGGGTAAACCACAATCGGCTTAGGTTGAGAAATGAAAGAAAGTTTGGGACAAAGAAAAGATAATGCCCCCAAAAAGAACCAAACACAACCCGAGAAAAGAGAAAGCGAAATTCGACTTTTACCCCAAAGCTAAAAATACCGAAAAATACTAGCCAAACTCCCTTAGCCGATTTTGCTTCTACAAGATGCACAATTCAGCTACAACACTCCCCCACCAACTCCTTGAAACTCCCCACAAATCACTCCCTTTATCCCTCCACAATCTTCTCCCAACAACCCAGACTAATTCAAACTCCCATACGGCAGAGTTTGAATTCGCCACAAACTCTTGCCACCCCCATGCGGCAAAATGACGTCCTTTGCAGCACATGGGATTCGAACACTAGTCCTTCCTGAAGCCAACACACGCCACATGCCACCAAGCCATAAGGTTTTTTGTGGTAACAAGCAACCACAATTATTCATAAAGCATAGGTGCCAACGTTCAGGTTCTTTTTAAGAGAAACAAAATTTTTGTAAAAGCCAGAGCTTGAACCTAGGCCTTTTCAAACACCCCCCAAACACGCCCAAATCATTTAACCACCACACCAAACATGCAATTTATGTGAAACTCGACAAAAATTACAAACCCTAAATTTTTAGGGCGTTACAGATTAAGATTCATCTGATGATGAAGATCAAGAAGTAGACAACTTGCCTTATGGCTATTGATGACACTAAGGTATCTTCTAACTTGTCTAATTTAATTTCTTATTCATTTGATGGGTTATAGGATGCTTATGATGAGTTAGTTTTGGAGTTTGAAATTATGGTTTCAAAATATAAGGAAAAACTTTTCAAAATTAAAAGACGAAAATAGTTCACTCTCCAAAGCCAATCATAAACTTCAAAGTAAAATTCATGATATGCAAGCTAATATAAATTATTTTGAGAAAAGAACCAAGACTTGCATAATTTGCTTTTAAAAATTCATGATGATCATCAAAAGCAACTTGAGTTGCTTGAAAAAGAAAAAAAATTATCTAACGAAGTATCTCCAAAAATTTTTAAAAAGGGAGAGAGCTCAAGATCAAACTTCGTTGGAATAAGCTTTAATTTATATAAACATAAAGGTCCCTCAAGATTTTATAAAGAAAAAGTATTAAGAGTATATGGGTCCCTAAAGGACTTAGTGTTACTCAAGACAAAGAGATTCTTTCAAAATGGGTTCCCAAATGGACAAATTTTAGGAACTAATACTTATGGACCCAAATGAATTTGGGTACCAAAAATTTTTTTTTAATTCTATGTTTGTAGAAAGAGGAGCATTGTTTCAAGGTGGGCAATTCAAGCAAAAACTCATGTTACCTTGATAGTGGATACTCAAGGCACATGACCGCTGGTGTAACACCCCTAACCCGTATCCGTCGCCGGAATGGGGTTGTGAGGCATTACTGAACAAAAGCACAATTCTAAATTTACTCATAATAACTCAAATAATAATCTTATAAATATAAAGCATATAATTAATTAAATATTAAACATTCATTAAAACAAATCATATTACTTATGTGCACATCATATGTTCAAAACTCCACTCATAATCGAATATCTAATTAAAAGTCAAAGATATAACTTTTAATTCTTTACATGCACATCTTAAACCAATTAAAAGAATTCACATAGTAATTTGTTCCTTAACTTAAATGTCATAGAAAAATTCACAGAATGATTACATATGAATATGTACACATTTCATGAACCAATAATCACATCATGTATATTGAACTATATCAAATTTGGATTATTGTCGAACCATCATTGCCTAAATTTATCAAACTTAACTCACATACTAATATAAATGACCCGAATATCGACATGCAAACAATTACCGTTCAAGACACAATTAATAATTTAAAGTACTCTCAAATTTCAAGTTAATTATCCTGTCTAAATTGCACAAAAGCAACCAAACTAATTAGTTATGATTCGGTCATCCAATTAATCTTCCAAATAATTTTTATAATACAAATGCATATTTATATTAAACCAAAACATCATATACATAGAAATGTAAGTGTAAAAGCCAATTCATCAATCAGCATATATATTAATTAAATTCAAAATCTCATTTAAAACTATTCACCAATCGAAATAAACTACTGCCATCTTTTCAAGTCCTAACTGAATTATAGTAATATGTATCACTCAAATATACACATATTTATACAGCAAATTCACGTACACCAACTAGAGCATTATTCAACCTGACTTATTTAACCAAGCTCACCACACACGTTTATATACAAGAACATAATCTCTAAATAGTGCTAACTACAAAACCGACTACTCATTATACCTATCATCACCGCCAAACCGATTCAAAACACATAATACCTAACACATATGACTTATAATTCCAAACATATAACATTTTAATCGAAATAGATTTAACCATGCCCAACATAATTAAATTCAAGCTTAAAAATAAAGCCATTTCCAATACATAATATACTTACCATGAATCAAACCACAATCAAGCATTTCCGCATATTTCAAAAATCAAGATCATAAAACATTATAGCTAAGCACACATAAATTCAAATTTAAACATATATAGAAATCCATTTTCGCATGGCCTTAGTTACATAACCAAAATCAACACTTCAAAAATATGTTCCAGCCTATACATGCCATAATTCGAGTTTAGCTTATAAAGGTACCAAAATAGTTGATAGTGCGATGAACTTTGCTGACAGTCCCCGAACTTGTAGCTCGACTCCAAAATCTATCAAAACAGAGTAACAAAACATACAGAGTAAGCTATCACAGCTTAGTATGTCATAAGCAAATAAACAACCAAGTGACATATTCACTTTATTATAATCAACCAATTATACCAATATTAGCATACTCGACCTTAAAACTTCAAATCAAATACTTTCTTCCACCTAGGCCGAATAATAACATGGTCATTCAAACCTATTAATAATCAACTTCCAAAACAACTAATTACAAAGGAAAATCATACACACATATACTTAAAAACATAAGCTCGAAAATCATATCATAATGTTATACTTGTATATATATATATTAATAATCAACTTCCAAACCTGGCTCTAATACCAATAAAATGTAACACCCCTAACCCGTATCCGACGCCGGAATGGGGTTGTGAGGCATTACTAAAGAAAAGCACAATTCTAAATTTACTCATAATAACTCAAATAATAATCATATAAATATAAAGCATATAATTAATTAAATAATAAACATTCATTAAAACAAATCATATTACTTATGTACACATCATATGTTCAACACTCTACTGGTAATCGAATATCTAATTAAAAATCAAGGATATAACTTTTAATTCTTTACATGCACATCTTAAACCAATTAAAAGAATTCACATAGTAACTTGTTCCTTAACTTAAATGTCATAGAAATTCACCGAGTGATTATATATGAATATGTATACATTTCATGAACCAATAATCACATCATGTATATTGAACTATATCAAATTTGGATTATTGCCAAACCATCATTGCCTAAATTTATCAAACTTAACTCACATACTGATATAAATGACCCGAATCATCTACATGCAAACAATTGCCATTCAAGACACAAATAATGATTTAAAGTACTCTCAAATCTCATGTTAATTATCCTGTCTAAATTGCACAAAAGCAACCAAACTAATTAGTTATGATTCGGTCATCCAATTAATCTTCCAAATAATTTTTATAATAAAAATGCATATTTATATTAAACCAAAACATCATATACAGAGATATATAAGTGTAAAAGCCAATTCATCAATCAACATATATATTAATTAAATTCAAAATCTCATTTAAAACTACTCACCAATCGAAATAAACTACTGCAATCTTTTCAAGTCCTAACCTAATTATAGTAATATGTATGACTCGAATATACACATATTTATAAGCAAATTCACTTACACCAACTAGAGCATTATTCAAGCTGACTTATTTAACCAAGCTCACCACACACGTTTATATACAAGAACATAATCTCTAAATAGTGCTAACTACAAAACCAATTACTCATTATACCTA
This sequence comes from Gossypium arboreum, assembly GCF_025698485.1. Taxonomy (NCBI): domain Eukaryota; kingdom Viridiplantae; phylum Streptophyta; class Magnoliopsida; order Malvales; family Malvaceae; genus Gossypium; species Gossypium arboreum. Next base: position 127,074,513 of record NC_069077.1, read on the forward strand.
TCATCACCGCCAAACCGATTCAAAACACATAATACCTAACACATATGACTTATAATTCCAAACATATAACATTTTAATCGAAATAGATTTAACCATGCCCAACATAATTAAATTCAAGCTTAAAAATAAAGCCATTTCCAATACATAATATACTTACCATGAATCAAACCACAATCAAGCATATCCACATATTTCAAAAATCAAGATCTTAAAACATTATAGCTAAGCACATATAAATTCAAATTTAAACATAAATAGCAAGCCATTTTCGCATGGCCTTAGTTACATAACCAAAATCAGCACTTCAAAAATATGTTCCAGCCTATACATGCCATAATTCGAGTTTAACTTATAAAGGTACCATAATAGTTGATAGTGTGATGAACTTTGCTGACAGTCCCCGAGCTTGTAGCTTGACTCTAAAATCTATCAAAACAGAGTAACATAACAAACAGAGTAAGCTATCACAGCTTAGTAAGTCATAAGCAAATAAACAACCAAGTGACATATTCAACTTATTATAATCAACCAATTATACCAATATTAGCATACTCGACCTTAAAACTTTAAGCTAAATACTTTCTTCCACCTAGGCCGAATATTAACATGGTCATTCAAACCTATTAATAATCAACTTCCAAAACAACTAATTATAAAGGAAAATCATGCACTCATATACTTAAAAACATAAGGTCGAAAATCATATCATAATGTTATACTTGTATATATATATTAATAATCAACTTCCAAACCTGGCTCGGATACCAATAAAATGTAACACTCCTAACCCGTATCCGTCGCCAGAATGGGATTGTGAGGCATTATTGAACAAAAGCACAATTCTGAATTTACTCATAATAACTCAAATAATAATCATATAAATATAAAACATATAATTAATTAAATATTAAACATTCATTAAAACAAATCATATTACTTATGTGCACATCATATGTTCAACACTCCACTGGTAACCAAATATCTAATTAAAAATCAAATATATAGCTTTTAATTCTTTACATGCACATCTTAAACCAATTAAAAGAATTCACATAGTAATTTGTTCCTTAACTTAAATGTCATAGAAAAATTCACCGAATGATTATATATGAATATGTATACATTTCATGAACCAATAATCACATCATGTATATTGAACTATATCAAATTTGGATTATTGTCGAACCATCATTACCTAAATTTATCAAACTTAACACACATACTAATATAAATGACCCGAATCATCTACATGCAAACAATTGCCATTCAAGACACAAATAATGATTTAAAGTACTCTCAAATCTCATGTTAATTATCCTGTCTAAATTGCACAAAAGCAACCAAACTAATTAGTTATGATTCGGTCATCCAATTAATCTTCCAAATAATTTTTATAATACAAATGCATATTTATATTAAACCAAAACATCATATACATAGATATATAAGTGTAAAAGCCAATTCATCAATTAGCATATATATTAATTAAATTCAAAATCTCATTTAAAACTACTCACCAATCGAAATAAACTACAGCCATCTTTTCAAGTCCTAACCTAATTATAGTAATATGTATGACTCGAATATACACATATTTATACAGCAAATTCACGTACACCAACTAGAGCATTATTCAAGCTGACTTATTTAACCAAGCTCACCACACACGTTTATATACAAGAACATAATCTCTAAATAGTGCTAACTACAAAACTGATTACTCATTATATCTATCATCACCACCAAACCGATTCAAAACACATAATACCTAACACATATAACTTATAATTCCAAACATATAGCTTTTTAATCGAAATAGATTTAACCATGCCCAACATAATTAAATTCAAACTTAAAAATAAAGCCATTTCCAATACATAATATACTTACCACGAATCAAACCACAATCAAGCATATCCGCATATTTCAAAAATCAAGATCAAAAAAAATTATAGCTAAGCACACATAAATTCAAATTTAAACATAAATAGCAAGCCATTTAAACATGGCCTTAGTTGCATAAACAAAATCAACACTTCAAAGATATGTTCCAGCCTATACATGCCATAATTCAAGTTTAACTTATAAAGGTACCAAAATAGTTGATAGTGTGATGAACTTTGCTGACAGTCCCCGAGCTTGTAGCTTGACTCCAAAATCTATCAAAACAGAGTAACATAATAAACAGAGTAAGCTATCACAGCTTAGTAAGTCATAAGCAAATAAACAACCAAGTGACATATTCAATTTATTATAATCAACCAATTATACAAATATTAGCATACTCGACCTTAAAATTTTAAATCAAATACTTTCTTCCACCTAGGCCGAATACTAACATGGTCATTCAAACCTATTAATAATCAACTTCCAAAATCAACTAATTATAAAAGAAAATCATGCACACATATACTTAAAAACATAAGCTTGAAAATCATATCATAATGTTATACTTTTATATATATATATATATATATATATATATATATATCCTATAAAGCCGATTACACATAGTCACATACACTTGTACATTATTATGTATTGTTCATTGATACTAAACTTATTTGGCCACAAAGCTGAACACACATGCCATCTCAATTATGTTCAATATTACCAAATACATATAAAAAGAACGAATATCAAATACATACTTACTTTATTACTGTTAGCCAACAAGTTAAATTCATACTTGGCCCTTTTAGCTCGTATTTCACTTCCAAACACAATTTACCTTTGCCCGATGAACCATTCAGAATTTGATAGGATACTCGGATAATCTCACAAGTCGTACAATGCCAACGTCCCGGACGTGGTCTTACATGTAGTCACATATTGATGCCACTGTCCCAGACAAGGTCTTACTCGTAAACACATATCAGAATCACATATAAATGCCATGGTCTTACTCGTACACATATATCGGAATCCTATGGCTTGAAATATGTATTCTAACTATTCCTAAGGTTCATACTGGGCTTTCGAACGTCATAACTCGGTCAAAACGAAATCGGAAGTGTAGTAGCCAAGTTTATCTATGTTCGGCCATAGCATATATAAATACTAACATTTCATAACAGCATATAAATTTAGCATTTAATTACCATTAAACACATCTATTTACTTATAAACTTACCTCGGACAATGAAAAGTCGGTACGGATAGACTAATCGACAACTTTCGTTTTTCCCTGATCCAAATTTGATTTCTTTGGTTCTTGATCTACATATATTCAAATTAAGCTCAATCAAACATATTTGCATTCAATTTAGTCAAAAAACACATAAATGGGTGTATTACCATTTTACCCTTGACATTTACAATTTTTACAAATTAGTCCCTATTGCACAAAACACAAAATACACAAAATTTCAAAGTACCCATGTTAGGTTGAATGGTACCCATATCTATAAAAGCCCATATATTTCATTAATTTCACATTTTAGTCCCACAAATTATTATTTTTGCAATTTAGTCCTAATTACTGAAAATCATCAAAAACTCCAATACAAAATATGTTAATTTAAAACATATCTTTCATATTTCATCATCAAACAACAAAAATCACAAGTTATCAACAATGGCATAACTCAAAATATTCATCAAAATAAAAAAATTAAAGCTTGGGTCTTGAAGATTACTAAGCAACAATCTCAAAAACGTAAAAATTATCAAAAACCGAACAAAAACGAACCTTGATTAAGCTTGAGTAAGTGCCGAAACCTAGCTCTTTTTGTTTCTTTTTCTTTTGTCTAGTTTCGGTGATGAAGAACAAAGGAAATAAAATAAATTTGATTACTTTATTTTTAACATATATAAGTTTATTAACCAAATTACTTAAATAACCTTAATGATATAATAATAAAATCATTTAATATATGTCTTTTGATGTCTAATACACTTAATATTGGACTTATTGCAACTATGAGGCTTCCATTTAAAAAGTCAAGTTCAATTAGCCCCTTTTTGAAATAACCACTTGATTTTCATTTTATGCGATTAAGTCCTTTTTTTTAATTGGACACCTAAATGACAAAATTAAATCACGAAAATTTCACAGATATAAATTCACACAAAATAAACACAGAATATCATTTTAAAATATTTTTCTGACTCAAATTTGTGGTCCTGAAATCACTATTCTAATTAGAGTCCAAATCGAGCTGTTACAACTCTCCCCCCTTAGGGATTTTCGTCCCCGAAAATCTTACCGGTGGATAAGTTCAGATAACATTCTTTCATTATATCCTCTAGCTCCCATATTGCTTCCTTAACATCGTTTTAATGCCACAGTACTTTAACTAATGGAATTTTCTTATTTCGTAACTCCTTAATCTCACGAGCCAGAATACGAATCGGTTCTTTTTCGTACGTCATATTAGGCTTAATCTCGATCTCAGACGGACTAATCACATGTGAGGGATCGGACGAAGCATCGAGACATGAAATACATTGTGGACCTTTTCTAATTTAGATGGAAACAATAGTCTATAAGCAATCGACCCAATATGCTCTATAACCTCATATGGCCCAATAAATCTCGGACTCAAGTTGTCTTCACGATCGAATCTGATTATTTTCTTCCATGGTGAGACTTTCAAAAAAACTTTATCTTTGATTTGAAACTCTATATCCTTGCGTTTTAAGTCTGCATAAGATTTCTGACGATCCGATGCTGCTTTCAGACTTTCACGGATTATTTTTACTTTCTGCTCAGCTTCTCTGATCAAGTTGACCCCGTGTAACTTATTTTCACTGAGCTCAGTCCAGTACAATGGCATATGACATTTATGACCATAAAAAGCTTTATAAGGTTCCATCTTGATATTCGATTGAAAGCCGTTATTATACACAAATTCAATCAAACGTAGGTATCATTCCCAAGTAACTTCAAACTCGAGGATGCAACATCTGAACATATCCTCAAGTATCTGAATGATTTGCTCGGACTGACCATCTGTCTGGGGATGGAAAGCAGTGCTAAAATGCAATTTGGTACCTAATGCATCTTGTAGTTTCTTCCAAAACCGCGATGTAAACCTCAGCTCTCTATCTAACACAATAGAAATAGGTACTCCATGTAGTCTCACAATCTGAGAAACATATAATTAAGCAAGTTTATTGAGTGAATAATCTGTACAAACCGGAACAAAGTGAGCCGATTTAGTCAATCTATCCACAGTAACCCAGATTGCATCTTTCTTGCTCGGTGTCATCGGTAAACTAGATACAAAATCCATTGTAACTCTGTCCCATTTCCATTCAGGTATCATGATCGGCTGTAGCAATCCAGAAGGTACCTAATGTTCGGCTTTTACTTACTAATAGACTAAACATTTCGATACAAAGTCAGAAATGTCTCGTTTCATACCTTGCCACCAATAGTGCTATTTCAAATCATTATACATCTTCGTACTACCCAGGTGAATAGATAGCCGACTGTTATGAGCTTCGTTCAAAATCATCTGAATCAACTCTGTATTCCTTGAAATGCATATTTAGTTTCTGAATCTCAAACAGTCATCAGCATCAACTCTGAATTCTGAATCAGCATCCGTCTCACACTGAGCTTGTTTTGCAATTAACTCATTATCAACCTTCTGGGCATCACAAATTTGTTGAATGAATAACGGTCTTGCTTTCAATTCAGCTATTATTGAACCATCCTCAGACATAGTCATGTGCGGATTCATTGCAGTAAAGCAAACAGTAATTTTTGACTTAAATCATCGCAACAACATTAGCCTTTCCTGAGTGATATTCAATCACAAGCTCGTAATCTTTTAACAACTCTAACCATCGGCGTTGTCTTAAGTTCAGATCTTTCTGAGTCATCAAATATTTTAGACTTTTATGATCAGAATAAACATGACATTTCTCACCGAACAGATAATGACGTCAAATTTCAATTGCGAACACAATGGCTGCCAATTCCAGGTCATGTGTCAGATAGTTCTTTTCATGTGGCTTTAATTGTCTTGAGGCATAAGCTATAAATTTGCCTTCGTGCATCAAAACACAGCCTAAACCATTCAAAGATGCATCACTATAAATAATAAATTCTTTACCCGATTCTGGCTGAACTAGCACTGGAGCTTCAGTTAAAAGGGCTTTCAATTGATCAAAGCTTTTCTGGCACTTTTCTGACCACTTGAATTTGACATCCTTCTGCAATAGCTTCGTCATCGGACCTGCAATCATAAAGAAACCTTTCATGAACCACCTATAATAACCGACAAGTCCTAAAAAGCTTCGGACTTCAGAAACATTCTTAGGTGGTTTCTAATCAAGTATAGCTGAAATTTTACTTGGATCAACCTGAATACCTCATGCTGACACTACATGACCTAGAAAACTAACATCAGTTAACTAGAACTCACATTTACTGAATTTCACATACAACTGCTTATTTCGCAAAGTCTGCAACACAAGTCCCAAATGTTCAGCATGTTTAGCTTCATCATGAGAATAGATCAATATGTCAACTATAAACACAGCCAGAAACCAGTCAAGATACGGTCTGAAGATCCGGTTCATCAAATCCATGAAAATAGCAGATGCAGTAGTGAGTCCGAATGGCATAACCAAAAACTCATAGTGTCCGTACCTCATTCTGAAAGTAGTCTTTGGAACATCTAAATCTTTAACTCGCAACTGATAGTAGCTTGATCACAAATCTAATTCGAAAATACTATAGCCCCTTTCAGTTGGTCAAATAGGTCGTCAATCCGTGGCAACGGATACTTATTCTTTATAGTCACCTTATTAAGCTGTCTATAATCGATGCACATTTAGTTCTATCTTTCTTTTTTACAAACAACACACGTGCACCCCACGGGGAGAAACTCGATCGTGCAAAACCTCTATCTGACAATTCTTGCAAATGAGCTTTCAATTCCTTTAATTCTGTAGGTGCCATTCTGTACGGAGCTATGGATATCGGAGTCGTTCTAGGCATTATCTCAATACCAAACTCTACTTCCCGAATAGGTGGCAAACCCGACAATTCTTCAGGAAACACATTTGGATACTCACATACAAGTGGCACTGATTCAATGTTTCTTTTAGCCACTTTACTGTCGAGCACGTAGGCAAAATAAGCTTCACACCCTTTTCTCACATATTTTTGAGCTAGCATCGAAGAAATTACTGCTGGTAAACCATACAAATCACTATATTCAATCCAAATAACCTCACCATTCTGATTCTGAAGATCAATGGTCTTTCTCTTGCAGTTCACAATAGCATCATGTAAAGTCAACTAGTCCATACCCAGAAGTATGTTGAATTCATCAAATGGCAACAAGATCAAATTAGCCAGAAAGCACAGATCTCGAACCATCAAGGGACAATTCTTACACACTTTGTCAACCATAGCACACCGGCCCAAGGGGTTTGACACTTTAATCACAAACTCAGTAGACTCAACAGGTAGAGTCTTACTGAATACTAATGTCTCACACACATATGAATGAGTAGAACTAGGATCAATCAATGCAATTACATTAGTATCATAAAGAGTGAATGTACCAGTAATAACATCTGGGGATGAAGCCTCCTCTCGCGCGCGAATGGCATTGGCTCTGGCAGGTGCATAAGCCTCAGATCTGATTGCTGTACCACCCAATTTCCTCTCTGACTACTGCTTGCATTACCTGCATTTCTAGGTGGTCTACCCCGAGCCGCAGTACCACCCGATCTCATGTTTTGCACTGGATTCTCTTCAACTAACCCTGGGCAATCTCGAATATAGTGATCTATCGATCCACATTTAAAACAGGCCTGATCATGTAATCTACAATTGCTGGGATGTCATTTACCACAGTGTTTGCACTCAGGTTGATTTGACCTGACATTACCCACACTGGCTACTGAGGTAGCTCTCAAACTCATCGGTGGTCTGCTCTGGTCTCGTCGAGAATAACCCGAAGTGGCTTTTGAACAACTGAAATCATCTTAGAACTTCTTTGGTACCGACTACCTACTGAATGATCTCTTACACGAGTCTCTAGCTTCAAAATCAGTTTTCTTTTTCTCTTTCCTGAGCTCTTCAGCTTTACAGGCTTGCTGAACAAGTACCACAAACTCTTTTATCTCAAGTATGCCAACTAACAATTTAATGTCTTCGTTCAGTCCATCTTCAAATCTTTTACACATTATGGCTTCGGTAGAAACACACTCTCGGGCATATCGATAGAGTCTCACAAATTTTCGCTCATACTTTGTTACGGTCATTCGACCCTATTTCAGCTCCAAAAATTCTTTACGCTTCTAATAAATAAATCTCTGGCTAATATATTTCTTACGAAACTCAGTCTGAAAGAATTCCCAGGTCACCTGCTCTCTCGGAACCACTGGTATTAGAGTATTCCACCAGTGATATGCTGTGTCTCGAAGCAAAGATATGGCACACTTCAAACATTCATCTGGGGTACGGGACAGCTCATCAAATACACGGATAGTATTATCAAGCCGAAACTCAGCCCGTTCAGCATCATCATCATCTGTGGCTTTAAACTCTTCGGCCCCATGTTTTATGATTTTGTCAACAGGTGGCTTATACAATCTCAACGGATCACTTACTTGAGGTACAGTAGGCATCGAAGATGGATCAATTAGGGGTGGAGGTTGTTGTGTAGCCGGGTTAGTCTGAATATATTGAGTAAACCAATCATTCATCATTTGGTAAAAGGCTTGTCTAGCCTTTCCTTCCTGGTTACTAGGAAAAAGTCGAGAATCAATCGATGCTGTCCCTTGTGCGGGAGTAAGAGCTACACTCTCGACATCATCAGTTACAACTCTGTCGGGATCGATTTACTATATGAAAATACATTTCAAATGTCAGAAGTTATCACACTATCGCAGAATATAATTATGGCATGTATAGCTAAACTCACACACGCTACTAAACCGTAGCTCTGATACCAATAAAATATAACACCTCTAACCTGTATCCATTGCCGGAATGGAGTTGTGAGGCATTACTGAACAAAAGCACAATTCTGAATTTACTCATAATAACTCAAATAATAATCATATAAATATAAAGCATATAATTAATTATAAACATTCATTAAAACAAATCATATTACTTATGTGCACATCATATGTTCAACACTTCACTCGTAATCAAATATCTAATTAAAAATCAAAGATATAACTTTTAATTCTTTACATGCACATCTTAAACCAATTAAAAGAATTCACATAGTAATTTGTTCTGTAACGCCCTAATTTTCAGGATTTTTGGGATTTCTGTGATTTTTTAATGAATTTTAGAATTTCTGTGTTTTGACTGTATAATGTAGGTCTGAGTATGTTAGTGGGCCTTTAGAAGGCCCAAGAGTAAATTTAACCCGAGACAATTTCATATTTTTTCTTTTCTAATTTTAGAGAGAGAGGGTTCTGGCATTTTGGGCTTTTAAAATAGAGGTGGTAAAATAATCCACAAGAAGATTTGTGGTAAAGTGGCATGTGATGCCACATAGGTGCTTGGGGAGTGGCGTGGGAGGTACCTGGGCTTGAGGCACGGCGTGCGCAACGTTTTTTTCTTTTAGTAAACGAGTTGCACTAAAATAGGCTTTAAAAGAAGTTGTGAATGAAGTTTGACACAAAGAGCGCCTGTGGCGCAGTGGCAGCAACGTGCTAGGCATGCCGAGAGGATAAGGGTTCGAGCCCAGAGGAAGGCGAATTTTGATTTATTTTTTTAAGTAGCCGTAACTGCAGTATTTAAGCCTTAAAATTAATTGTGAGAAGATTATGTCACGAGAGGAGCTTCAGGGCAGTAGCAAGCAGTGTATATGGGTGCCTGGAGTTCTCGGTTTTGAGCTACTATACGTGCAATTGGCAACCTTTTTGCTGCACGCGTGGGGGGAGTAATTCAATTGGACAAAAACTCTTCCAAGCAAGAAATTGAGTCGGCCAAGCGGTGGGAAAATGGTGGTTACTAATCGGTAGGAAGGATTTGGATAGAATTCAAATTAGGTGGTGGCTAAAATTAAGGAGATAAACATGGAATTTGAACTTGGGAAGGATTTTATGCCGAAATAGGACTCATGGTAGTACCAATTCGGCTATAGGCAATTAAATGCCGAAAAAGCTTTTAAAATTTTGGCTTGTATGGGTTGTTTTTCTTCTTTGTTTAGTTTTGGGTATTTTTAAGTGTTAGTCGATTTAGGTTGGGGCCATTCACATCTATTATTATTTTTGCGATGGACTTTCATTCTTTTTTGTTCATATTTTCTTCACTAAGCTTAATCTTATACTCCTACTCATAAGTCATTTCTCTTTGATTCTCTTATCACTGTTTCCGAATATAGAGACTTTTCTCTGTGCCAAAAAGCCAAACCTCACAACTCTGTTATCCTTCTGCCGACATCTCCCCTCTACTTCACAAACTTTTATTCTTCATCTCATTTCTTCAAAAGCCGAATCACCTAGATCTATCCTCTATTCGTATTTTGGGTTAGATCTACAACAAATTGGGAATAGGAAGGTACTTGGGAATTTTTTTGGCAAGTAAATCTTTTGTAAGTGCTCGGAATCCCTTCTCTATCCATTATTTGGTGATTTAAAGAAAAGCCGAAAACCCCTATATGCAAAGGGTGCCTGTCGACTAAACTAAAAGGGTTTAGTGGTGTTATTTAATTTGTTTTGCTCTAGTGTGGATTAAAGGCTACTGATCAAGGGCTTGGATAATTGGAACGAATAGATTTAGATCTAGTCCATATTTTGGCAAAGGTAAGAACTTTAGTGCCTAAGGTGTTAATGACCGATTATTGGTAAGGGGGTTTGTATATAAGTTGTTATGGATTCATAGTTTAACGTGTTAGTAACTAATTGTCGGCAACTCATGTGTGGAACTCGTCAACGTTTCATCATAAAATAGGTGTGTAGATGACACCCACTTATAGACTAGATCGGCAAAAGCTGAAAAGCCGAAATGCTGAAGAGCAGAAATTTTTGTAGACTTGCGAGCGTGCGAGCGCTCGTGGGATAGTTATTTGTTAATCTTGGTAATCTCAAGTGGTAAGATTGAAGAGTGCGCAATTTTATGCACTTCGGTATATTTGGGCTTAATGGGCCGAAATTGGGGTTAATGGGCCAACGGGCCCAATTCAGTAAAAACTCTCGGTAAGTGTTTCTATTAATATGTTAATGGCTGTAATGTACATGAAAACCCTGAAATAGTAAATTTACTAGAATACCTCTAAGTATGAAAATTACCATTATACCCTTAGGTGCAAAGTGACTTTTATACCCCTTGGGTTAATTTTGACTGAAATGCATGATATTTTGATTCTGTATGTTGTATGCCATGACATGTATATCTGTTGCATGGGATATGGGTTATATTGATGGGAGGAAGCGTTCTGGTGGCTATGCCACAAACATCTATTTCTGGTGGCTACGCCACAAATTTCTATTCTGGTGGCTCTGCCACAATATCTGTATCTGGTGACTCTGTCACAATATCTATTCTGGTAGCCATGCTGCAAATTCTGTGGCGTGTAGTGGATGGGTGGGTCAAGTTGTCTCCCCACATGGTGTAAGGTTGGTACGGGGGTGTATATGGATGGATATGGGTTGGGTTTTCTGCATACATGATATATCTATTCTGTATCTGTTATGGGCCTATGGGCTTCATTCTAAATTTTGTTTAGGGCTAAGGCCCAACTTAATCTATTTCTGCGGTTTGATCTGATTTGGACTATGGTTGGGTTATTTTACACACCGAGTTTTCCAAACTCACCCTTTAATTTCATCCATGTAAGAAATCCCCAACCATAGTGGACTTGGAGTCGTGAGGGATTCGGAGTGGCCACATGTTCTGCACTTTATGTGTTTTGATCAGCACTTACTTTAATTGTTTTGGGTTTTTATGTTGTAACAAAGCCGCTTTAATGATTTTTAATTGCTTTTAGTATGTTTTGTGCTTAGATATGATATTGTTTTAATTGTTTGAAATAGAATAGCTCTACGGTGCATTTTAAAAAGGTTACTCGATTTCAAAATATCGCGTTAACAAAGCAAAGCTTCCGTAATGAAAACGTTTTAAAAATTAATAACCTTATCAAATGGTTCTAAATGAATTGGTTTTCCCTGAACAATCACTCAGCTAAAGTGTGGCAATGGTTGTGTGCATGTCTAGGATTGGATTCGGGGAGAGCTGGGTACTTAAGCAGTCTAATTGACTCACCTCCTCTTTTCTGGCATCCTACCTGGTGCACAACTTCCATTCACTTTAATCTATAACGAGGATATTCTCTGAACACTAAGAAAGACTTTAGATAAAACATGAATTTTCTAGTAACGCTTCAATGTGTCAAGCCAGATTCGGTCGTAACGTCTGGGCCTAGTTTGGGGTGTTATATTTACTGGTATCAGAGCCCAATTGCAACAACTCGGCTGTGGAATGGGTTTAAAAAAGAAGAAGAGATTTTTAAGATTTTCTTCCTATAATAAATGATTTCAAAGATTGCACATCCAGTTTTTTAAAATTTGGATTCTGAGAAGGTGGCACACTGAATCTCCAGCCCAAGTTTGTAAGTATCATTCTAAATTTTTCTGAATGTTTCTGAATTATCAGCTATATGCCTATACTGAAACCCTATTATGATACTTAAGTTAGGGTGATATTGGAACTGTAGGAATTTTGATAAGTTGACTGAGACTGTAGCTAGGCTACGATTCCGCGAAAACCAAAGTCTGAATTACTGTCTGTTCATAAAACATCTGTAATAAACACTGAAATATTTAATTGATGCATAAAATTCGTAAGAAGATAATACGACATGAGTACGAGAGCAGCTTGTGGAAGAGGCCGTGGACGTGGCCGAGGTAGTGCACGGGCTGGATTTTCATCTTCAGGATATATTCCAGCAGCAGATGCATCGGTACCATCGGTAACAGAAGTGGAGTCTCATGTTCGAGTTGCCGAGGATGACGCTCTATCTCAGGCAATGCTTCGTGTTCTAGAAAGGGTTGTTGGGGCAAGTACGGGTAATGAAATTCGAGGATCTATTTCCGAGTGACTCTAGGCTAATGGAGCGGAGATCTTTAGGGGCGTATCTGGTGTAGCCCCGAATGTGGCTGAATATTGGTTAGAGGCCACAGAACGAATTATGGATGATTTGGACTGTTCCGTAGAGTAGAAGCTGAAGGGAGCCATATCATTGCTACGAGATGAGGCTTATCAGTGGTGGCCTACTGTGAGAGATGGGACCCCAGCTGACAGGGTGACTTGGGAGCTGTTTAAGATGGCCTTCAAGGGAAAATATGTTGGGGCGAGTTATGTGGACGCCCGTAGGAAAAAATTTCTGAATCTGGTTCAAGAGGGTAAGACAGTTGCTGAGTACGAGGCCAGCTGGTATGCCGTTGGGATAGTCGCTACAGAGTATGAACGTAGTGTGCGCTTCGAGGATGGTCTTAGAGATGAACTTAAGGTGCTGATTACTCCGTAGAGAGAGCGTGACTTTGTTGTTTTGGTGGAGAAAGCTAAGATAGCTGAGGAGGTGAAGCATACTGAAAGACAGAATCACGAGAAGGATCGAAACCATTTTCAGAGGGATTCAGGACCTTCGGGTGGTACAAGTAGGAATGTTAAAAGAGCAAGAGTGGAAGAGCCAGTTCGATCAGTTCCGATAAATGTTGTTAGACTGCAAGTTTATGGGGACTGTGGTAAGGTACATCTGGGAGAGTGTAGGAGACGTTCCGGTGCTTGTTCCCGGTGCGGATCTATGGAGCATAAAGTCAAGGACTGTCCTCAGAAAATAGATCAGGTTTAAGTTACAGAACGGAGGGTCGCTCAACCAGTGAGGGGTGGACCATAACCACCGAAAGGACGTGGACAAGGTAGGGGCGGTAATGGAAATGGCCGGGGTCGAGGAGCACCTGGCAGGGGTGCCGAAAATGCTAAGGCTTGTCAGCAAGCATTGGTGTATGTAGCTCGTCGTCGAGAGGAAGGTGATGCACCTGACGTCATAATTGGTACGTTTTTGATTTCTAGCATGCCGTACACTACTTTGATAGATATTAGATCTACTCATTCGTATGTTGCATGTGCCATATTTGGGTCGTTGGGTGTGCACTCTGAGGAGACTATGAGTGGGGTATCGGTACTAAGTCCTTTAGGCCACTCGGTCAGGGTACACAAACTGTATAGAGACGTGCCTTTAGAAACTCAAGGTAAGATTTTCTCTGGAGACTTGATAGAGTTACCGTTTGGAGAATTCGACCTCATTCTGGGAATGGACTGGCTTGTTAAGCATAGGGCAACTCTGAACTGTGCAGCTAAGCGAATGGTGTTAAAGACCACGGAGGGTTAGGAGGTTATGATGATAGGTGAGCGAAGAGATTATTTGTCCAATGTGGTGTCAGCGTTGAGAGCCGAGAAGTGGATTCGTAAGGGTTGTGAGGCTTATTTGGCATTTGTAAGTCAGTTGGAGACTGAGGGTCTAACGGTGGACAAGGTTAGAACCATTAAGGAATTCCAAGATGTTTTTCCAGAGGAGCTCCTGGGATTGCCTTCGAACCGAGAAGTCGAGTTTGGAATTGACTTGTTGCCTGGAACGGTACCAGTGTCCATCTCACCATACAGGATGGCACCGAAGGAGTTAGTGGAGTTGAAAGCACATATTCAAGAGTTGTTGGATAGAGGCTTTATTAGGCCGAGTGTGTCTCCGTGGGGAGCACCAGTGTTGTTTGTAAAAAAGAAGGATAGGACGATGCAGATGTGCATCGACTATCGGCAGTTGAACAAACTGACGATTAAGAATAAGTACCCTTTGCCAAGAATCGACGATCTGTTTGACCAACTTAGAGGAGCTTTGGTATTCTCCAAGATTGATCTTCGATCTGGATATCATCAGTTAAGGGTCAAGGAGGTAGATATTCATAAGACGGCATTCAGGACTCGGTATGATCATTACGAGTTTCTGGTTATGCCATTTGGACTGACGAACGCTCCTGCAGCATTCATGGATATGATGAATCGTGTGTTCCAACCATTTTTGGATCGATTCGTAGTCGTTTTTATTGACGATATTTTGGTATATTCTGAAACCGAAGAGAAGCATGTTGAGCATCTCCGCATTGTGCTGCAAGTGTTGAGGGAGAAGAAACTTTATGTGAAATTCAGTAAGTGTGAATTCTGGTTGAGGGAGGTAACCTTCTTAGGTCACGTTGTCTCTGCTGAGGGGATCAAGGTAGACCTTCGAAAGATTGAAGCGATTCTAGAGTGGAAGCCACCTAGGTCGGTGTCAGAAATTTAGAGTTTCCTGGGTTTGGCAGGGTACTACAGAAGGTTTGTAGAAGGTTTTTCTGTGTTGGCAGCACCATTGACAAAGCTTATAAGGAAAGGAGCACCGTTTGTTTGGACCGAGAAGCAGCAGGAAGCTTTTGAGAAATTAAAAGAAGTTCTGACCGAGGCACCTGTATTAATTCAGCCAGAGTTTGGGAAAGATTTTACCATGTACAGTGACGCATCACATGTGGGATTGGACTGTGTGTTGATGCAAGAGGGTAAGGTGGTTACTTATGCATCGCGACAGCTTAAGCCTCACGAAGTAAACTATCCTACTCACGATTTAGAATTAGAAGCAGTAATCTTTGCATTTAAGATTTGGAGACACTATTTGTATGGGGAAAGGTATGTCATATACACAGATCATAAGAGTTTTAAGTACTTGCTGACTTAGAAGGAGTTGAACCTTAGGCAACGAAGATAGATAGAGTTACTTAAGGTTTATGACTGTTCGATTGAGTATCACCCAGGCAAGGCTAATGTGGTAGCCGATGCCTTAAGCCGTAGAGCTATATCTGATCTAAGAGTAATGTTTGCTCGTTTGAGTCTGTATGATGATGGTAGTTTGTTGATCGAGTTACAAGTAAGGCCAACCTGGATGGATCAGATTAGGGAAAAGGAGTTGAAGGATGAGTGTTTAGTTTCTCGATTCCAACAAATTAAGAAAGAGGAAACTTTTGAGTTTGGGTTGAATAGTGAAGGAGTTTTGTGTTTTCGATGAAGAGTTTGCATTTCGAAGGACTCTGACTTAAGGCAGTCAATACTAAAAGAAGCTCATAGAGGACTTTGTATTATGCATCCTGGAATGAATAAGTTGTATCGTGACTTGCGAGAATTGTATTGGTGGCCTGGGCTTAAACGAGAAGTAACAGAGTTTGTGGGGAAATGTCTGACATGCCAGCAAGTGAAAGCTGAGCATCAGCTACCTTCAGGACTTTTACAGCTAGTGAATATACCACTTTGGAAGTGGGAGAGGGTAACCATGGACTTTGTGAGTGGGCTACCCTTGACACCGACGAAGAAGGACTCGGTTTGGGTGATTGTCGATAGGTTGACCAAATCTTCCCATTTCATACTTGTCCACACTGATTATTCACTTCAGAAGTTAGCCAAATTGTATGTGGCGGAGATTGTGCGACTTCATAGAGTGCCAGTATCAATTATTTCTGATCAGGATCCTAGTTTCACATCTTGGTTCTGGCAAAAGTTGCATGAGGCATTGGGAATGCGATTGAACTTTAGCACGGCTTTTCATCCTCAGACTGATGGTCAGTCGGAAAGGGTTATTCAGATTTTGGAAGACATGTTGAGGGGATGCGTTATTGACTTCCAACATAGTTGGGAAGATTACTTGCCGTGGCAGAGTTTGCGTATAACAACAGTTATCAAGCGAGTATCCGAATAGCACCATATGAAGCGTTGTATGGACGTAGATGTTGTACACCTAGTTGTTGGACTGAATTGGGAGAACGACAGGTTCTTGGACCTGAGTTGGTAGCAAATACTGAAGATAAGGTCAGGATAATCAGAGATTGATTAAAAGAAGCATCTGATAGGCAAAAGTCATATGCAGATTTGAAGTGTAAGGAGATTGAGTACTCAGTGAGTGATATTGTCTTCTTGAAGGTTTCTCCTTGGAAGAAGATATTAAGGTTTGGTAAGAAGCGCAAGTTGAGTCCGCGGTTCATTGGGCCTTATCGGGTTCTTAAGTGAGTAGGTCTAGTGGCTTACCAATTGGAATTACCTACGGGGTTAGGCAGGATTCACGATGTTTTTCAGGTCTCCATGTTAAGGTGATATCGTTCTGACCCTATTCATGTCGTGCCGGTTGCAGAGATTGAAGTACAGCCTAGTTTGACTTTCGAGGAAGAGCCTGTACAGATATTGGATCGAAATGTTAAGGTTCTAAGAAGGAAGTCAGTTCCATTAGTAAAGGTACTCTAGCGTAATCATGGCAGAGAGGAAGCTACTTGGGAACCAGAAGAGAAATGCGACAACAATACCCTCATCTGTTTGAATCAGGTAAATTTCGAGGATGAATTTTCTTTAAGGAGGGTAGAGTTGTAACGCCCCAATTTTCTAGATTTTTGGGATTTCTGTGATTTTTTAATGAATTTTAGAATTTCTGTGTTTTGACTGTATGATGTAGGTCTGAGTATGTTAGTGGGCCTTTAGAAGGCCCAAGAGTAAATTTAACCCGAGGTAATTTCAGAATTTTTTTCTTAATTTTAGAGAGAGAGAGTTCTGGCGTTTTGGGCTTTTAAAATAGAGGTGGTAAAATAAGCCAAAAGAAGATTTGTGGTAAAGTGTCGTTTGACGCTACATAGGTGCTTGGGGAGTGGCGTGGGAGGTGCCTGGGTTCGAGGCACGGCGCGCGCAACGTTTGTTTTGTTTTTTAGTAAACAAGTTACACTAAATTAGGCTTTAAAAGAAGTTACGAATGAAGTTTGACACAAAGAGCGCCTGTGGCGCAGTGGCAGCAGCATGCTAGGCATGCCGATAGGATGTGGGTTCGATCCCAGGGGAAGGCGAAATTTTGATTTATTTTTTTAAGTAGCTGTGACTGCAGTAGTTAAGCCTTAAAATTAATTGTGAGAAGATTATGTCACGAGAGAAGCTTCAGGGCAGTGGCAAATAGCGTATATGGGTGCCTGGAGGTCTCAGTTTCGAGCTACTGTATGTGCAATGGGCTACCTTTTTGCTACACGTGTAGGGGGAGTAATTCAATTAGACTGAAACTCTTCCAAGCAGCAAATTGAGTTGGCCAAGTGGTGGGAAAATGGTGGCTGTTAATCGGTAGGAAGGATTTGGATGGAATTCAAATTAGGTGGTGGCTAAAATTAAGGAGAAAAACATGGAATTTGAACTTAGGAAGGATTTTATGCCGAAATAGGACTCATGGTAGTACCAATTCGGCTATAGGCAATTAAATGCCGAAAAAGCTCTTAAAATTTTGGCTTGTATGGGTTGTTTTTCTTCTTTGTTTAGTTTTGGGTATTTTTAAGTGTTAGTCGATTTAGGTTGGGGCCATTCACATCTATTATTATTTTTAAGATTGACCTTTATTCTTTTTTGTTCATCTTTTCTTCACCAAGCTTAATCTTCTACTGCTACTCATAAGTCCTTTCTCTTTGATTCTCTTCTCATTATTGCCGAATATAGAGACTTTTCTCTGTGCCGAAAAGCCGAACCTCACAACTCCCTTATCCTTTTGCCGACATCTCCCCTCTACTTCACAAACTTCTATTCTCCATCTCGTTTCTTCAAAAGCTGAATCACCTAGATCTATCCTCTATTCGTATTTTGGGTTAGATCTACAACAAATCAGGAATAGGAAGGTACTTGGGAACATTTTTGGCAAGTAAATCTTTGGTAAATGCTCGGAATCCCTTCTCTATCCATTATTTGGTGATTTAAAGAAAAGCTGAAAACCCCTATATGCAAAGGGTGCCTGTAGGCTAAACTAAAAGGGTTTAGTGGTGTTATTTGATTTGTTTTGCTCTAGTGTGGATTAAAGGCTACTGATCGAGGGCTTGGATAATTGGAACGACTAGATTTAGATCTAGTCCATATTCCGGAAAAGGTAAGAACTTTAGTGCCTAAGGTGTTAATGGTCGATTATTGGTAAGGGGATTTGTATATAAGTTGTTATGGATTCATAGTTTAACGGTTAGTAACTGATTGTAGGAAACTCGTGTGTGGAACTCGTCAACGTTTCGTCGTAAAACAGGTGTGTAGACGACACCCACTTATAGACTAGATCGGCAAAAGCCGAAAAGCCAAAATGCCGAAGAACTAGCATTTTTGTGGACTTGTGAGTGTGCGAGCGCTCGTGGGATAGTTGTTTGTTAATCTTGGTAATCTCAAGGGTATGATTGCAGAGTGCGCAATTTCGTGCACTTCGGTATATTTGGGCTTAATGGGCAGAAATCGGGTTAATAGACCAACAGGCCCAATTCGGTAAAAACACTCGGTAAGTGTTTCTGTTAATACGTTAATGGCTGTAATGTGCATGAAAACCCTAAAATAGTAAATTTACTAGAATACCCCTAAGTATGAAAATTACCATTATACCCCTAGGTGTAAAGTGACTTTTATACCCCTAGGGTTAATTTTGACTGAAATGCATGATATTTTGATTCTGTATGTTGTATGCCATGACTTGTATATCTGTTGCATTGGATAGGGGTTATATTGATGGAGGAAGCTTTCTGATGGCTATGCCAAAAACATCTATTTTTGGTGGCTACGCCACAAATATCGATTCTGGTGGCTCTGCCATAATATCTGTATCTGGTGACTTTGTCACAATATCTGTTCTGGCAACCATGCTGCAAATTCTGTGGCGTGTAGCGGATGGGTGAGTCGAGTTGTATCCCTACATGGTGTAAGGTTGGTACGGGGGTGTATACGGATGGATATGGGTTGGGTTTTCTGCATAAATGATATATCTGTTCTGTATCTATTATGGACCTATGGGCTTCATTCTAAATTTTGTTTAGGGCTAAGGCCCAACTTAATCTGTTTCTGCGGTTTGATCTGATTTGGAATATGGTTGGGTTATTTTACACACTGAGTTTTCCAAACTCACCCTTTAATGTCATCCATGCAGGAAATCCCCAACCATAGTGGACTTGGAGCCGTGAGGGATTCGGAGTGGCCACATGTTCTGCAAATTCGCTTTTCTTAATGTGTTTTGATCAGCACTTACTTACTTTAATTGTTTTGGGTTTTTAAGTTGTAACAATGCCGCTTTAATTATTTTTAATTGTTTTTAGTATGTTTTGTTAGCTTAGATATGATATTGTTTTAATTGTTTGAAATTGAATAGCTCTAGGGCGTGTTTTAAAAAGGTTACTCGATTTCAAAATATTGCGTTAACAAAGAAAAGCTTCCGCAACGAAAACGTTTTCAAAATTAATAACCTTTTCAAATGGTTTTAAACGAATTGGTTTTCCCCAAACAATCACTCAGCTAAAGTGTGGCAATGGTTGTGTGCATGTCTAGGATTGGATCCGTGGAGAGCTAGGTACTTAAGCAGTCTAATTGACTCACCTCCTCTTTTCTGGCATCCTACCTGGTGCACAGCTTCCATTCACTTTAATCTATAAAAAGGATATTCTCTGAACACTAAGAAAGACTTTAGATAAAACATGACTTTTCTAGTAACGCTTCAATGTGACACGCCGGATTCGATCGTAACGTCTGGGCCGGGTTTGGGGTGTTACATGTTCCTTAACTTATATGTCATAGACAAATTCACTGAATGATTATATATGAATATGTATACATTTCATGAACCAATAATCACATCATGGATATTGAACTATATCGAATTTGGATTATTGTCGAACCATCATTGCCTAAATTTATCAAACTTAACTCACATACTAATATAAATGACCCGAATCATCTACATGCAAACAATTACCATTCAAGACACAAATAATGATTTAAAGTACTCTCAAATCTCATGTTAATTATCCTGTCTAAATTGCACAAAAACAACCAAACTAATTAGTTATGATTCGGTCATCCAATTAATCTTCCAAATAATTTTTATAATACAAATGCATATTTATATTAAACCAAAACATCATATACATAGATATATAAGTGTAAAAGCCAATTCATCAATCATCATATATATTAATTAAATTCAAAATGTCATTTAAAACTACGCACCAATCGAAATAAACTACTGCCATCTTTTCAAGTCCTAACCGAATTATAGTAATATGTATCACTCGAATATACAAATATTTATACAGCAAATTCATGTACACCAACTAGAGCATTATTCAAGCAGACTTATTTAACCAAGCTCACCACACACGTTTATATGCAAGAATATAATCTCCAAATAGTGCTAACTACAAAACTGATTTCTCATTATATCTATCATCACCACCAAACCGATTCAAAACACATAATACCTAACACATATGACTTGTAATTCCAAACATATAGCATTTTAATCTAAATAGATTTAACTATGCCCAACATAATTAAATTTAAAAATAAAGCCATTTCCAATACATAATATACTTACCACGAATCAAACCACACTCAAACATATCTGCATATTTCAAAAATCAAGATCATAAAACGTTATAGCTAAGCACACATAAATTCAAATTTAAACATAAATAGAAATCCATTTTCGCATGGCCTTAGTTACATAACCAAAATCAACACTTCAAAAATATGTTCCAGCCTATACATGCCATAATTCGAGTTTAACTTATAAAGGTACCAAAATAGTTGATAGTGTGATGAACTTTGCTGACAGTCCCCGAGCTTGTAGCTTGACTCTAAAATCTATCAAAACAGAGTAACAAAACACACAGAGTAAGCTATCACAACTTATTAAGTCATAAGCAGATAAATGACCATGTGACATATTCACTTTATTATAATCAACCAATTATATCAATATTAGCATACTCGACCTTAAAACTTCAAATAAAATACTTTCTTCCACCTAGGCTGAATACTAACATGGTCATTCAAACCTTTTAATAATCAACTTCCAAAACAACTAATTATAAAAGAAAATCATGAATACATATACTTAAAACAATAAGCTCGAAAATCATATCATAATGTTATACTTGTATATATATATATTAATAATCAACTTCCAAACCTGGCTCAGATACCAATAAAATGTAACACTCCTAACCCGTATCCGTCGCCAGAATGGGGTTGTGAGGCATTACTGAACAAAAGCACAATTCTTAATTTACTCATAATAACTGAAATAATAATCATATAAATATAAAGCATATAATTAATTAAATTTTAAACATTAATTAAAACAAATCATATTACTTATGTGCACATCATATGTTCAACACTCCACTCGTAATCGAATATCTAATTAAAAATCAAATATATAACTTTTAATTCTTTACATACACATCTTAAACCAATTAAAAGAATTCATATAGTAATTTGTTCCTTAACTTAAATGTCATAGAAAAATTCACCGAATGATTATATATGAATATGTATACATTTCATGAACCAATAATCACATCATGTATATTAAACTATATCGAATTTGGATTATTGTCGAACCATCATTGCCTAAATTTATCAAACTTAACTCACATACTAATATAAATGACCCGAATCATCTACATGCAAACAATTGCCATTCAAGACACATATAATGATTTAAAGTACTCTCAAATCTCATGTTAATTATCCTGTCTAAATTGCACAAAAGCAACCAAACTAATTAGCTATGATTCGGTCATCCAATTAATCTTCCAAATAATTTTTATAATACAAATGCATATTTATATTAAACCAAAACATCATATACATAGATATATAAGTGTAAAAGCCAATTCATCAATCAGCATATATATTAATTAAATTCAAAATCTCATTTAAAACTACCCACCAATCGAAATAAACTACAACCATCTTTTCAAGTCCTAACCTAATTATAGTAATATGTATCACTCGAATATACACATATTTATACAGCAAATTCACGTACACTAACTAGAGCATTATTCAAGCTGACTTATTTAACCAAGCTCACTACACACATTTATATACAAGAACATAATCTCCAAATAGTGCTAACTACAAAACTAATTACTCAATATATCTATCATCATCACCAAACCGATTCAAAACACATAATACCTAACACATATAACTTATAATTCCAAACATATAGCTTTTTAATCGAAATAGATTTAACCATGCCCAACATAATTAAATTCAAGCTTAAAAATAAAGCCATTTCCAATACATAATATACTTACCACGAATCAAACCACAATCAAGCATATCCGCATATTTCAAAAATCAAGATCATCAAAAATTATAGCTATGCACACATAAATTCAAATTTAAACATAAATAGCAAGCCATTTTAACATGGCCTTAGTTACATAACCAAAATCAACACTTCAAAAATATGTTCCAGCCTATAAATGCCATAATTCAAGTTTAACTTATAAAGGTACCAAAATAGTTGATAGTGTGATGAACTTTGCTGACAGCCCCCGAGCTTGTAGCTTGACTCCAAAATCGATCAAAACAGAGTAACAAAACACACAGAGTAAGCTATCACAGCTTAGTAAGTCATAAGCAAATAAACAACTAAGTGACATATTCAATTTATTATAATCAACCAATTATACCAATATTAGCATACTCGACCTTAAAACTTCAAATAAAATACTTTCTTCCACCTAGGCTGAATACTAACATGGTCATTCAAACCTATTAATAATCAACTTCCAAAAACAACTAATTATAAAAGAAAATCATGCACACATATACTTAAAAACATAAGCTCGAAAATCATATCATAATGTTATACTTTTATATATATATATATATATATATATATCCTATAAAGCCGATTACACATAGTCACATACACTTGCACATTATTATGTATTGTTCATTGATACTCAACTTATTTGGCCACAAAGCTGAATACACATGCCATCTCACTTATGTTCAATATTACCAAATACATATAAAAAGAACGAATATCAGATACATACTTACATTATTACTGTTAGCCAACAAGTTAAATTCATAGCTTGCCCTTTTAGCTCATATTTCACTTCCAAACACAATTTACCTTTGCCCGATGAACCATTCAGAATTTGATAGGATACTTGAATAATCTCACAAGTCGCACAATGCCAACGTCCCGGACGTGGTCTTACATGTAGTCACATATTGATGCCACTGTCCCAGACAGGGTCTTACTCGTAAACAAATATCAAAATCACATATCAATGCCATGGTCTTACTTGTACACATATATTAGAATCCTTTGTCATGACATACATATCCTAACTATTCATAAGGTTCATACGGGGCTTTCGGACGTCGTAACTCGGTCGAAACGAAATCAGAAGTGTAATAGCCAAGTTTATCCATGTTCGGCCATAACATATATAAATACTAAAATTTCATAACAGCATATAAATTTAGCTTTTAATTACCATTAAACATGTCTATTTACTTATAAACTTACCTCGGACAACGAAAAGCCAGTACGGATCGACTAATCGACAACTTTCATTTTCCCTAATCCAAATCTGATTTCTTTGGTTCTTGATCTAAACATATTCAAATTAAGCTCATTCAAACATATTTTCATTCAATTTAGTCCAAAAACACATAAATGAGCAAATTAAAATTTTACCCCTAACATTTAAAATTTTTACAATTTAATCCCTATTGCACAAAACACAAAATACACAAAATTTCAAAGTACCCATGTTAGGCCGAATGGTACCCATATCTATAAAAGCCCATATATTTCATTAATTTCACATTTTATTCCCTCAAATTATTATTTTTGCTATTTAGTCCTAATTACTCAAAATCATAAAAAACTCCAATACAAAATATGTTAATCTAAAACATATCTTTCATATTTCATCATCAAACAACAAAAATCACAAGTTTTTAACAATGGCATAATTCAAAATATTCATCAGAATCCAAAATTTTCTGACTCAGATTCGTGGTCCCGAAACTACCATTCTGATTAGGGTCCAAATCAGGCTGTTACAGCTGGCGAGCAATTTTTTCAAATTGAAGCAAAAAAATAGAGGAGGAGTTACATTTGATGACAACTACAAAGGACAAATAGAATGAATTAGCTCTATTGGTGAAAACTTTTCAACCTTTATTGAAAATGTTTTGTATGTCAACAGTCTTAAGCATAATCTATTAAGTATTAGTCAATTGTGTGATAAATGTATCAATGTCATTTTTGAGTCTAATGGATGTAAAGTAACTGACATTGTGTCTAATAAGATTATTCTTGTAGGACATAGGATAGGAAATATTTACATGGTGCATTTAGATGATATGCATGATTCATACATATGCCTTGTTGCTAAAAATGAAAATAATTTTTTATTGTGACATAGAAAATAGGACATGTTAGCATTACCATATTGCATAAACTAGCCAAAAATGACTTAGTAAGAGGTTTGCCAAAAATTGATTTTGATTTAGATAAAGTTTGTGATGCATGTGTTAAAGACAAACAGAAGAGGGTTTCTTTTAAACCTATCAATGATGTATCTCCTAATAGAGTTATTCAATTAATTCACATTGATCTTTTTAGACCAATTAGGACTAGTAGCTTGGGTGGAAAACAATATCTTTTTGTGCTTCTAGATGATTATTCTAGATTTACTTGGGTTTTTTTCTTAAATACTAAAGATGAAGCTTTAGAAAAATTTATCACATTTTCAAACATTAATCAAAATGAAAAAGATAACTCTATCACTAGTGTTAGAAGTGACCATGGAACTGAAATTCAAAATCTTGGTTTGAAAATTTTTGCAACTCAAATAGAATTAGTCATAATTTTTTCGCACCTAGAACTCCTCAACAAAATTGATTTATTGAGGGGGAAAATAGAACTTTAGAAGAAATGAGTAGAACCATGCTTTGGTAAAACAATGTACCAAAATAGTTCTTAGGTGGAAGCCACAAACACCATTTGCTATATTGTTAATAGAGTAATGATTAAGTCTATTTTAAAGAAAACTCCATATGAACTTTTTCAAAAACAAAAAACCTAACATTAGTTATTTTCATCCTTTTGTATACAAGTGCTTTGTTTTAAACAATAGCAATGACAATCTTGGTAAATTTGATGCAAAAAGTGATAAAATGAATTTTTCTTTGTTATTCTTTAAATTATAAAGCTCATAGAGTATTTAATAAAAGAACTTTAGTAGTTAAAGAATCAATACATGTTGTTTTCAATGATGTTAACCCTCCTCCTAAAAAGAATACCTGTGTTGACGATGATAATGATGTAGAAATATTAAACAATAATAATGTTGATCATTCATCAAATAACAAGATTCAAGAACAAACACAAGAAGCTTTAAATGAGCTTACTATAAAGGAAAGACAAGTCAATCATCTAAGAGAGTATAACTATGTGAATGATAGTAAAATTTTGGGAGATCCATCTAGAGGGGTAACTACTAGATCTTCTATTAGAAATACATGTAATTATGTTGCATTTATTTCATGAATTAAGCCTAAAAATAACAAAAAAACATTAAATGATGAATATTGGATATTGGCTATACAAGTTGAATTAAATTAATTAGAGAGAAGTAATGTATGAAGCCTTGTAGGAATATCATGTGATAAATCTACTATAGGTACTAAGTGGGTTTTTAGGAATAAGCTAGATAAGAGTGCAACAACCTGTTTTTAGTGAAATCAGAACAGTAATTTTGGGACCACAAATATGATGAGTAAATTATTATTTTATTATTATTTTAATGTCTATGGGATGTTATTAAGGTCGTATTAAAATTTCGTTAAAGAATTTTGACGTTTGCATGCTCAATTTTGTGGAAAGGACTAAATCGTAAAAAGTACAAAAGTAGAGTTCTATTAGTCAAAGGGGTTAAATTACTATGGAAATTTAAAGTGAAAGGACTTATATGGTAATTAGACCATTGAAATAGTTAGTGGATTTTTATGGACATAAATTAATTGATTTTTAATTTAAATACAAAGGTTAATAAAGTAATTTTGTAAATAAACTTAAAATTACTAAGTAAAAAACTATCATCTTTTCATTATCTTTATGCTTCAACCAAAACCACCATTAGAGGGAGAGCTTGGAGCATTTGGTCATACATATAGCTTGCATGTAAGTGTAATTTTGTCTCTTTTTAATGGTTTTTAAGTGTAATTTTGTCCCTTTTAATGGTTTTTATGTTTTCGAGATCATTGTAGCTTAACCTAGCTAGCCTGAGGATCAATTTACGAAAGCTTTAATGATTTTTAATGAGTTCATGTTGATAAATAAATGAGTTTTGTAAAGTGATTTTTGATGAAAATGGTATTTAGGGACTTATTTGTGAAAATGGCAAAAGTTCATGTTAATCTATTAAATTATGGTTTGTATAGGTTGATATAGGTCCCTAGAGAAATTGACTAGCAAAAGGATTGAAATTCTTAGATTTCAATTTATGAGCTTAAATACTAAGTTGTAAAAAGTTAAAATGTTAGGGGCGAAATAGTAATTTTGCAAAAATATGAAATATGGACTAAATTGAATGCTAGGGTTATTAAATGAATTAAAATGTTCTATTTAGATCAAGATAGACCAAGAACAGATTTAGATCGGGAAAAAGCTAAAGCCTCGGATTAGTCGATTCCGTTTCTATACCTTAGTTGTCGAGGTAAGTTCGTATGTATGGATTATTATGTTCATGTTGTTTAATTATATGTATTTATGTATTAAAAATGCTATTGAGCAATTTATATCCAAGATCGTGCCATGACGGTTATCGAGTCCCCGTTGAACCTTAGGAATTCATAGGATACAAATGACATGTCATTAGGGTTTTCATGTTTCAGGTGCTATTCTTGAATGTTTTACCGATGGCTAAGGTCCTGCATTTGTTACGGATACTCCACAGTTCATGTGAGCAGCATCGTGTAGCTTACATTCTGGCCTATAGCTCATGTGAGCAGGCCCACTTCACAACTCGTGTGAGAAATGATGTAAAGAAAATGTTATGGTTATATGTTTAAGCACACTTCATGTGAGCTTTCCTGAGTATCCAAAGATATTTTAAATGGTTCAACGGACATGAAAAGGAAAGGAATGGTTAGTTTTCAAATGAACAATGTCATGTATTCATGGAAAGGAAATGATGAATTCAAATGAAGTATGTTCATATACAAATGGCTTACCTTATGTTTAATTCAAGTAAATTATGTTTGAATGCACTAACTTGTTTTGGTGATGGTGCTTAGGCTTGTGCTAAGCTTGTGGTTGGGTTACATTATGCTTATATTTATGTTATTTAGATGAAATGGTAAGTTATGTTTCATATGTTATGAACTTACTAAGCATTTTGTGCTTACGTAATTTTCTTTCCTATGTTTTATAGATAATCGGAAGCTCGATCAGTTTGGAAGCTCGTTAGAGATTATCATACTATCCAACATAAATATCGATAGTTTTTGATGTTTTGGTCAAGGTTATAATGACATGTATAGGTGGACTTGTATTAGTATCTAGTTGAATGTTAGATGATGATTTTGGCATGTATAAGTTGTTTTGGTACCATTTGATGTTGGTTGCATTATGTCATTTTGGTACATTTGATGCATGAATGGTATGTTTATAATGAAGTGATTATGGTCATATTGTGGCATGATATGTTATGAGTTGAATTATGTTTGATGGTGGAAATGTAATCAAATATATGCATGATTTGGTAAGTTTGAATGTGTGCAATTGAGGTGCCTTGTATGGCATATTGGTTGAATGATTTTGGACTATTGAATTGTTCATTTCATGTTGGTTTTGGTCATGTTATGATGCCTTGATTATGTGCACCAAATGCTTTTAGGTGGTTGCATAAGTTGATGTTGGAAATGGCTTGGTTTTAGCCAATTCCATGTCCACACGGTTTGAGAAATGGGCGTCTGACTCAGCCGTGTGTGACACACAGCAAGGCGACACGACACCGTGTCTCATGTAGGTTTTAATGCATAAAAGTCAGCCTGTTACATGGCCTAGCACACAGGTGTGTAGCTTGGCAATGTAACACCCTTTACCCGTGTCCGACACCGGAACAGGGTACAAGGCATTACCAGGCTTAATTGGTCATAAACATGAAAAAACCGGGCTACAAAATTTCTTTTAATTCAAAACTTTTCATACACATGAATAATGTCCCATACACGGGCCTACGAAGCCCTAAACATGCATTGAAAGTAGTTAGGGACTAAACTGAGAACCTTAGAAAGTTTTAGGAAAACTTAAAAAATTTCTTTCCATGAAACAGGGTCACACGCCAGTGTGGACATAGGGACACGCCTGTGTGCCTTTGGCACGCCTGTGTCCTCATGCCATGTAACTCTCTGTTTATGATGTCAGTATGCAAATTGAACCACACGGCCGGGCCACATGCTCGTGTCTCTAGGCCGTGTCCCTCACATGGTTGAGACATACGACTGTGTCTCAGCCCGTGTAGTCAACAGTTAGGCTATTTTCCAAGCCTTCATGTTACCCATAAACCCTTACAACCTTATACATATTTATTGACAATCATTCATATTTTGGAAAGACAAAGATATGGGTATCAAAATTTTGGTACTAGAAATTTGAGATTTAAGTCACCAAAAGTGGGATTGAGATTTGGCATGAGATATTTGCAAGATTTTTGGTCCCTAATAGTATAGTGACTTTGCAAGTTGGTCCCTGAACCTCAACTATAAATAGGCCTAACCATTTCTCATTTGAATCATCCTACATTTGTTATTCTCTACCTAAGGCATTATTCTCTCTCCTTATTTGTAAATTTTCACTTGTATTTTGGAGTGAAATATATTTGGTGGTGCCGGAGGACGTAGGCAAAATTTGCTGAACCTCGTTAAAATTTTGGTGTTCTTTATTGTTTAGTTTGCATATTTTGTGAGTGTGATTGTAGTGATTTGTTGTGCTATTAAATTATGATAGAGGGATATTCTGGCTAGGAAAGACTTGGTACTTAAGCGATCTTTGTGATCCACCTCTCTTTCCTGGGAATTGAACTTAGTGTGATTTTTAATACAATAATTTTACTCTTTTACACGCTTCTGCAAAACAATATTAAAACCACAAATCATGGCATCATTTTAGTGATTAAACACTCTTTATTAAGACATATTCATAACATTAACATGTCCTCTTACATGTAATGCATCTACTCATGCAATACCAAGTCTAGATTCCTTAATTCACATTCATAAGACTTATCATTTTGATGATCAATTTTATCATTATACCATGGTTACCAACTTATCCATAAAGCACTCATGTTCAACCATTATCATGTTGTGTTTATAGTGTGCAATTACTACATGGCTATGACCACCTCAATTGGTCATAAAGCATACATCCAACACACATTTCATATTACCAATCATGCATGGCAAACAAAAATAATCACATCATAAACATTAGACATGACAATAATATCTAGGTTTACAAGCCATAATCAATATGAGCCACATCTCATGACCATATACATATAAATCAATATAAGCCAATACATTTGGCGAAAGCAAAATAACACATTTCAATAAACTAGATCCTATACATGCCACTCACTTGAAAATTTTATTATATGCTTTATTATTCCAAAGGTAGTGACTTGATAGTGTGATGCTACCTCTAATGATCTCCAACCTCGAGCTAACCTGACAAACTAAAAGAAACGGAAAGGAGGGAGTAAGCTTCATGCATAGTAATTCCATATGAAAATAATAAGCAATTTATCAATATGCTTCCACCAATTCTTACAACATGATCTCAAGGTAAAACTATCATAATTGTTTTTTTTCCTATGTTTAGGTCAAGCTGTTTTCTTGAGTCACAATCACTAAATAATTTATACTTAGAGTTACGAAACTCCAAATTAAGATCTGATAATTTTTCTAGAAACTAGACTCACATATATTCTTACCATAAAATTTTTAGAATTTTTGGTTTAGCAAATTAGTACAGTTTATTCTTCAAATTCACCCCTATTCTGCTGTTTGATAGCTTCAACCTTTCTTTACTAAATATTAATTATCTCCTCACACGGGATTCGAATGATGTTCCTGTTTATTTCTTTTGAAAATATACTCATTAAGGATTCTAATCATATAAATTATAACCCATAATTATTTTTTTACAATTGTTTATGATTTTTATAAATCAGGAAAGGGGATTTCAAAATCATTCTGACTCTATCTCACAACAATTTAAATATTTCATAATATGAAACTCTTTTGCTTGAATCGTTTCTTCTATGTGAAACTAGACTCATTAATCTTTAATTTCATATTTTATTCTGCCTCTAACTCTATTTCCACAATTTTGATGGATTTTAAAATTCAGACTATTGCTGCTATCCAGAACTATTTTAGTGTAAATTGATGATACTAAGTTTATCACACCTTATTAATTCATTTTCTCCACATTGGTAAAGATGCATATTTATACATCATAAGTATAGACCTATAATCACAAGGTCATCACAAATCATTCTCATAGGCATGAATTACCTATTTACATCTTCACCAAATGTGTAACACCTTATACCTGTAACCCACGCTGGGGCGGAATATAAGGCATTTCCTAACTTGATCTCATGCATACAACCCAACTCAAGTCACCAAGACTCGGCCCAAAATTTAAAAATTTTTCAATTTCTACTTTAGACTTCTTATTGTGGACCTATGAGCCCCAAATCGATCATTGAAAACTATTCGGAACCATTTCGGGTCCTTAAACCAACCTTAAGAAATTTTCCTTTAAAACAGGGCACACGCCCGTGTGGAAGGGTAACACGCCCGTGTGACCATTTCGACATGGTCGTGCTGATGGCCTGTGTGACTCACATGGCCTAAGCACTCTGGGACATGCCTGTGTCCCCCACCCATGTAGAATTAATTTCTAATTCACACCTATAGGGGTTTTCACACGGCCAGACACACGACCTTGTCATTGGCCCGTGTCCCTCACACGGCCACCACACGCCCGTATCCTAGCCCGTGTGCCGCCCATGATATCACATGGCCAAGGCACACGCCCGTGTGCTAGGCTGTGCCCTCCACATAGCTGAGACACACGGCCGTGTCTCTGCCCGTGTGTTTATTACCATGCATACTAACTTGAAATTTTTACGTGCAGGGGACACACTGCCAGACCACACACCCATGGGGCCTAGACATACACCTGTGTGTCTACCCGTATGGACAATATAAGGCTATTTACCAAGCCTCATTGCCACCCTTACATACCTAGTTTCATACACATACCAACCAATAACAACACAAGCACAAATCATATAACCAATTCAGCCACAATAAACATTCATTTAACCATGGTAATGCATCTTTTATAAATTCAAAATGGATATTAACTAACATTCAAAGCTTAATACAAATTGAAGGGTTTCCAACCCAAGCCAACACATTTGGAAAATTCTCAAAGACATAAAATAATAAAGTCTAAGTCCTATACATGCCATATTAAAAAATATAAATTCAACTATACCGAATGCTTCGGTTGATAGCGTGATTGATATCTCTGACTTCTGGTGATCCTTGAGCTAGTTAGGCGACACTGTAAGGGAAATGGAAAGGAAAATGGAGTAAGCATAAAATCTTAGTAAGTTGCATATAAATAGATATACAACAACAATTTATCAATAATCAACATGATCATAACACAAAGGTGGGCATAAGCACAACTTACTCATTACCATCCATACAAGTCACATATTATATTAAGCTCATATCTCATACGTACCAAGGAGGTGCCTCTACCACTCACCACAAAGTTATACTTTTCTTCATTAACTTAAATCATGATTCTCATCTTTGAACCATTCAGAATGCTATCGAATATTCCATAAGCCTCAAACATGGGATAAGGTGCCGATGCCATGTCCCAGACATGGTCTTACACTAGCTATCATCATCGAGGCTGATGCCATGTCCCAGACATGTCCTTACACTAGCTCTCACATATTCGTGCCGAAGCCATGTCCCAGACATGGTCTTACACTAACACATCTCGTAGCCGATGCATGTCCTAGACATGTCTTACACTCTCGTCTCAATGCTGATAGCATGTCCCAGACATGGTCTTACACTGGCTCTCATAATGTGGTCGATGCATGTCCCAGACATGTCTTCCACTAGCCTACAATAACCCATATGTCATGGCTTGAATGTCCGATTTACTTCCTAAGGTTCCAACAGAAATTCGACTATCTCATTTATCATTACACATTCTCAATTCCACAATCAAGCAATTCATGCTATAATATTTCAAGCACATATAATAACAATGTAGTTGTATTATTTACATACAACTTACCTTGGATTTCAAAACGTACACGACTAGTCGGTTTAATCGATTTGCTTGGCTTTCCCCCGGTCTAAGTTTGGATTTGGCAATTCTTGAAATAAAATAGAAAATTGCACTCATTTAATCACTAAATAAAATTAAGCAATTAAAAATTCATATCTTCAGTAAAATGACCATTTTGCCCTTAGATTTTGGCAAAATGACCATTTTACCCCTATGCTCGAAAATCGATTTTTATCGAATTTCTTCGCATCTTGAGCCTAGCTGAACTCTTTTTATTCTTATAGCAACCCCAAATTCTCTCTATTTCACACATTTATCGATCATTTTACAACTTTTGCAAAATAGTCCCTTTAGGTGTTTTCATGGTAACAGCTTTCACAAAAGTTGTCTATTACACAACTAAGACTCATATTCTTCCATAAAATTTCAGAAAACACCCTAAGTTATCTCATGGAAAAACCCTAGACTTTCAACCATTTTGCAAGTTAGTCCCTTCATTTGAAAGCTCATGCTTCAAGGGTCTCAAAAATGTAAAAATCATCAATAAATGGTATGGAAATCACTTATTTGTGAGTTGCTGAAAAATTTAAGATCTCAAACCCCTTCCATGGCTAATTTTTGGTGGAGAAAAATGATGAGTAAGGGATGATATCATGCTTCTTTATTTTATTTCTATTTTAGTCAAAATTGGTCACCTAACCTAACAAATTTTGAAAATTTTGACCACATATGTCTCCTATGGCCGGCCACTCTATTTCTAAAGGTCTAATTGACCTTTAAAATCCCCCAATTTTGATTCTCTAATAAAATAACACCTTTAGCTTTCAAATTAGGACTTTTACACTTTATCCGATTTAGTCATTTTTCGCAATTGGGCTCACAAACGTTAAAATTAACTCACCAAATTTCTCATGAACTAATATAAACATGCTATGATTCTAAAATAATAATAAAATAATTTCTATAACTTTGGATTTGTGGTCCCGATACCACTATTCTGACTAGCCCCAAAATCGTGTTGTTAAAAATGTGCATCATACACCGAAATCATTTCTCATGAGCTTGGCATACATACTTGTGTTACTCAACATGCTCATATTCATTCCTTACTAAGCATACAACATGAATTGAATTCACACCTCATCAATTTCATGTACGTACCTGTACCACTCACAACATAGCCATAAGCTCTATCATTTCGACTTAAACCGTAAATTTCCCGTTGAACCATTTGGAATACTATAGGATAATCACTAAGCCTTAAACATAGGGTATGATGCTGAAGCCATGTTCCAAACATGGTCTTACACTGGCTCACACTTCTAAGTCGATGCCATGTCCCAGATAGGTCTTACACTGGCTCTCATCTATCAATGTCGATGCCATTTCCCAGACAGGTCTTACACTGACACATGTCAAGTCGATGCCATGTCCCAGACAGTTCTTACACTGGCTTGCACATCTCGAGGTCGATGCATGTCCCAAACATGTCTTACACTGGCTCTCATAATGTGGCCGATGCATGTCCCAGACATGTCTTACACTAGGACACATATCACCCAAATATTATGGCATGATTATTCAATCTATTCCTATGGTTCAACAGGGAGTTTATCATGATAAGTCTCATCATACCATTACTAATAGATACATTCAAGCCTTATATGTGAAATCAAACATTCAGTGCATAACA
Organism: Gossypium arboreum; assembly: GCF_025698485.1. Classification (NCBI taxonomy): domain Eukaryota; kingdom Viridiplantae; phylum Streptophyta; class Magnoliopsida; order Malvales; family Malvaceae; genus Gossypium; species Gossypium arboreum. The sequence goes on from NC_069077.1 coordinate 127,109,415, forward strand.
ACAATAAAGTTGTAATATTTACGCACAACTTACTTGTTTCAATGGAATGTCATATTCCATCAAATTTCTAATGTATTCAATCATCACAAAAATGTTATTAACATTTGGCATCACTTTCTCATACATAACCCCACCAATATATAATTAAATATAATAATAGTGAAATAGATTTCAATTAAATTAACAATAACATGGATAACATGTTTATTTAGTCACACGGACTTACCTCGAATGCAATTTCGGCTAATTAATCCATTTTAGTCCATAACCTGATACTTTCCGATTTAAGCTCAAATCTCAATTTTCTTGATCTAACATGATGAAATTCACTTATTTAATTATTATATTAATTAAAACATTCTATAATTCACAATTTGGCAAAATGATCGTTTTGCCCTTAGACTTTACAAAAATTATGATTTTGCCCTTAGGCTCGTAAATCGATTTTTATCAAATTTCCTCCTTTACCAAGCCTAGCTGAATTCTTTTTATAACTATAGCAACTCACAATCTCAATTATTTCACACATTTACAACTTATTTTACAACTTTACAAAATAGCCCTTTTTAGGTGTTTTCATGCAAACTTCTTTCACAAAAGTTGTTTATTACACAACCATGACTTATTTTCTTCCATAAAAATTCAGTAAAGAATATGAGTATTCACATGGAAAAACCCTAGACATTCAACCATTTTGCAAAATAGTTCCCTCATTTGCTAGATTGAGCTATAAGAGTTCAAAAAACACAAAAATTAACAAAAATACCATCAAAGTCGCTTACTTGCAAGGGTGATGAGTGGCTGAAATTTTCAAGCTTCTAAAACCCCAAGTTTGCTGATATTTTCGGTGGTGAAGAAGATGACCACTTAGTCTTCTTTTTCTTATTTTATTTTTAGTCAAATTAAGTCACCAACTCACCTAACTTTGTCAATTTTGTTAATTTTTGCCCCCTATGGCCAGCCAAGCACCTATTAAAGGTCTATTTGCACTTTAAACACCCTCAATTACAGTTCTCTAGGAATTTGGTATATCTATCTAGTAAAATAAACCTTTTTCCCTTTATGCAATTTAGTCCTTTTTCGAAATTAAGCTCCCAAACGCTAAAATAAATTCATCAAAATTTTCATGCTCTTATAAAATCATGCTATAACACCAAAATAATAAAAAATAATTTCTCTGACCCCAGAATAGTGGTTTCAAAACAACTATTCCGACTAGGCCCAAAATTTAGCTGTTACAGGCCATGTGACCCAACTCAGAGAGTTACACGCGTGCAAACATGGGCTGGGAAACGGCTGTGTGTCCCTATTTCTATTATTATATGGCCTGAGACACGGAAGTGTGTCTCAGCCATGTGAGGAACGCGGCCGTATGACCCCTGTAGTCCAATTTTTCTAACTTTTTCTTGACCTTTCCAATTGTTTCCAATTTGGTCCTAAATTGTTTCTAAGGTATTTGCACGGTCTTGAGGGCTCGATTAAGGGAAGTTATGTATGTGATTGAATATGTTTAGATTATGTTTGCAATGATGTATGGAATGTATGGTTTAATCTTTTGTTTGTACGGTAATACTCTGTAACCTTATTTCAATGATAGATATAGGTTAGGGGTGTTACAAAAAGTGATAAAATGGTGAGGAACAAGGCTAGGCTTGTTGCTCAAGGTTACACCCTAGATCAAGGAATAGAATATGATGAAATGAATGCTCCCATAGCTAGAATGGAAGCTATTAGAATGCTCTTAGCTTTTGCATGCTTTAATGATTTTAAATTATATCAAATGGATGTGAAAAGTGTTTTTCTAAATGGTTTTATAAATGAAGTATATGTTGAACAACCATCCAATTTTGAAGATCCAAAATTTCCAAACCATGTTTTCAAACTTTCAAAAGCTTTATATGGTTTGAAACAAGCTCCTAGAGTTTGGTATGAAAGACTATCAAATTTTCTTATTGAAAAATATTTTTATAAAAGGAAGGTTGACACAACACTTTTTTATTAAAAGTAAAGACAAAAATTTGTTATTATTTTAAATATATGTTGATGATCTTATTTTTGGTGCTACTAATGGTTTTCTTTGTTAAGAATTTTCCAAGCTAATGCAAGGTGAATTTGAGATAAGTATGATAGGAGAACTAAACTTTTTTTTAAGACTTCAAATCAAGCAAATGAAAGATGACATCTTCATCAACCAAGCTAAGTACACTAGGGATATGCTCAAGAAGTTTGGGATGGACAACCTCAAACCACAAGTTACACCCATGAGCTCTTCTACAAAGCTTGAAAAGATGAAGGTAAATGTGTAGATTTAAAATTATATAGGTTATTGATTGGTTCTTTACTTTATCTTACTTCAAGTAGACTTGACATTATTTTTAGTGTTTGCTTGTGTGCTAGATGTCAATATTTTCCTAAGAAATATCATTTACAAGCTATTAAGAAAAGTTTAGGTACTTCAAAGACACTCCTAATTTAAGCCTTTGGTATCTTAAAGACTCTTCATTTAGCTTGCATGCTTTCTCAGATGCAGGCTTTGGAGGTTGCAAAGTAGATAGGCAGAGCACCTCTGATACTTGTAAATTCTTAGGCCACATGCTAATTTCATAATGTTCACATAAACAAAATAATGTTGCGTTGTGTAATACCCCTAACTCGAATCCGTCACTGGAATAAGGTTATGAGGTATTACCTATCAAATCACAACATACAACATACATTTCTCATCCAAGAATCTATTAATACATAAACATCAATCCGACATAGTCACATTATCCCTTATAAGGCTCTACGAGACCTTAAAACATGCCTAAAAGAGGTTCGGGACTAAACCGATAATATTTGAAAATTTTTGGAAACTTATAAAATTTTCATGCATACAAGGATCACACGCCCATGTGAACAGGCCGTGTGCCTCACACGGCCACCAGACATGCCCCTGTCACAAGCCGTGTGGAAATTGGGCATACATACTGACTTGCATAACACGGCCGAAGACACACCTATATGCCTTGGCCGTGTGAAATCTGAAAGGTATACTGACTAAGGTCACATGGCCAACCACACGCCCATGTGCTAGCCCGTGTGCCACACACGGCCAATAGACATGCTCGTGTGTCTAAGCCGTGTAACTCACTAACTTGTTTAATTAAGTTACAATAGGCACACGGTCGAGTCACACGCCCGTGTGCTCAACTGTGTGGGGCGAAATTAGGCTTGGTTTAAGCCACATTTCTCACCCTCCTCAAGCAAAACAAAATCACATCATTTCATACCATTTCAAAACATTTATAGGCAACCAAAACATGCTATTTCGTATACCAATCATGCCATTTAAAATCCATCCATTTCACTACTCAAATCATAATCCAAAACATACTAAAACAACATGCCATTACCAACAATTTCACCTATCTTCTCAATGCATTTTTCTCATCATCTTATCATCTATTTTACCTTAAATCATACCAATTAATTATCACAAGATCTACGACAAACATGCCAAAACACAAAGCCATTTATACATCACATATCACTTACCAAACTCATAAACTAAGCCAACCTAATTGGCCAAATACACATCAACATTTACATCATTTACAAGCCAACTCTCATGGCTAATATCATAACTCAAAAAATATCATCATAACACTAGCCTATACATGCCATATACCATATTTACAAAGCACCAAAAATACCAACAAGTTGATCGATAGTGTGACGGTGTTCCTGATGATCCCCGAGTCTCAGCTAGCTTCGATTATCTATAAAATAGGGAAATAACTCACAAAGTAAGCTTTAAAAGCTTAGTAAGCCATATACAAATAAAATTACCAAATTAACATCATTTCCATCAATAGGAAAAACTAAGAGTAAGCACATATAAGCTCACAAACCTTTCCCAATGTATACATATTCAATATCATGAGTGAATTCATCAAATACTTTTCTTTTCAATACTTGTATGAATCTTGTACGTACCTAAGTCACTTAACTCATTCACACATTCTTTCTTGATTTGAATTTGCCTGTTGAACCTTTTGGAATTGTTAAGGATACTCAAAAATCACATATAGCTCATACAATGCCATATCCCAGATATGGTCTTACATGTTATCACATATCGATGCCGATAGCCTAACTATGGTCTTACACAAAATCAAATAACGATGCCAATGTCCCAAACATGGTCTTATACATAATAACATAATGATGCCAATGTCCCATACATGGTCTTACAAATAATCACATCTCGTTATTCCTAATGTCATGACATTCGTATCCTATACCATTCCTAAGGTTCGTAAGGGACTTTCAGATATTGTAACCCTATCAATTATTGCTCGTATTTGATCACTCAACATTAAGAGAAGTTTAATGAAAATTAAACATATATAATTCAATTTAAAGACATTTATTTGCATATGACCTTACCTTGTATTCGGAATAAACGAACTGGATCGTCTACTCAATAACCTTTAATTTTCCCCAATCTAAATCTAATTTCTTTCATTCTTGATCTATATACATTCAAAATTAACTCATTTATTCATAAAATCATTCAATTCAGTCCACAAACACATATTTAGGCATTTTTACACTTTAGCCCCCAAAGTTCCACATTTTTACAATTTAGTCCCTATTTCACAAATACATAAAATTCACACAATTCAATCCAAATACATGTTAGCCGAATTTCATAGGGACCCTTATCAGCCCAAAAATTTCATTTATTTCACATTTCAACCCCCAAATTACAAATTTCACAAATTAATCCCTAATAGGCATTTTTACTCAAAATCACTTAACAAAACTTGTAAAACTATCAACAAATATTCATTTTTCATCATAAAACATTCAAAATCTCAAGCATTCATCAATGTAACTTCACAAAATCATTAAAAACTTCAAAAATTAAGGCATGGGCTAGCTAGAATACAAAGCAACGATCTCAAAAACGTAAAAATCATCAAAAATCAAGCTAAAATCACATACCAATTGATCCCTCATAGTGCCGACACCTAGATGGACATGGAAGATTTATTTTATCTTTAATAATAGGTTATAGATGAAGAAATAAAGATGATTATAGTTTTTGATTTATTTATTTTAGTTAAATAACCAAATTACCATATTAACCTTAGTATTAAAACATTAAAATCACTTAATATAAGGTCATCTATGTCAAATTCCACTATAAATGGTTTAATAACATCATAAGGACCCTTAATTTAATAAATCATAGCAATTAAGCACTTTAAACAAGTAGAATGCAACTTTTGCATTTTACGCAATTTAGTCCTTTTTATCTAATTAAGCTATTAACGATAAAATTAGCTCACGAATTTTTCACACATAACAAATAACATGCTGTAAACACATAAAATAATATTAAAATAATTTTTTGACATTGGATTTTTGGTTCCAAAATCACTGTTCTGATTTAGCTAAAACCGGGTTATTACACGTTGTCCACTATCAGAGTAGAATAAATTTCCGCTGATAATTTTTGTGCTTAACTTTTATGGATGAAACAAGAACTTAAGGACTATAGAATTGATATAAATACTATTTCTATCTAGTGTGACAATACAAGTGTTTTTTTGTCTCATTAAAAATCCCATCCAACATTCTAGGACTAAACACATTGAAATATGACATCATTTCATTAGAGATCATGTCCAAAGAGGTGATATTGTTCTAGAGTATGTAGACACTTTGCATCAATTAGTTGACATCTTTACAAAACCATTAGATAAAAAAAGATTTTGAACACTTAGAAGAGAACTAGGTCATACAACTTTGCCTTAATTTTTTGTTCAAATAATTTTATGCACTTAGTTGTTTTCAAAATATTTTATGACTTAAAGTGTATGAAAAAACAGGAACATTTTTTTAAATGGATCTCATATGCAATTAGTTAGGGGAGTTGATGTTGCATGATTAGTCTACTTTTAACTTATTTGATCTAATTATTGTTGAATGCCTTTGAATGTGCTAAATTAGACTTTGTTGAATGTTAATATGCAATTTTTTTATGCCTTATAATGCTCAATGATCCATATGCATAACACTCAAATTTGAAATATTTAAGCATATAAAATCATTAAATTTTGCCTAAAAGTCATTCTAAGTTAGTTTAGAACATCTTAAAACTTAAAAGACAAGTTGGGAAAATTTTCTACACTTTGGAAAACATTCAACATTTGGCATCGATACTGTTACTATTTTACCGATAAGTTTTAAAAAATACTGATACTGATTTAAAAAGCATCGATACTCATTAGGTTTTAAAGACTCCTGCAATATGTTTTCAAACAGTTTAAGAAATCCATAAAATTTTCTTTTCTCGTTTCAAAAACCTTTCAACCCTAACTTCAAAATTCTTCAAATCCTTCATTTTTTTTCTTTAAAATCTTGACACTAAACAACCTACATTGCCTTTTTATACAGGGATTGAACTAGAGGAGCTCTTGGCGTGGGCCGGCTTTGATTCAGGCTGGGCCTAACCAAAATTTTAAGCCCGTTTGTTAGGCTCGGGCCCAGCCTAACCCAAAAATTAGGCCTAAAATTTGCCCAAGCTTGGTCCGGCCCATATTAATTATTTATATAATTTTAAAATATATATAATACATAAAAAATACTAAAAACATTAAAATAAATGTTTCTGAACAAATTGAAAATAAATTTTAGAAAATATGTACACTTAAATAACACTAAGATAGGAACAATTTAACAAGCAAATGCCTCTAAAATATTAACAAAATTAACAACAAAACAAGAGTTATACAATAACAACAAAATAGTGAAAAAAACAACAAGAAAATAGAAAAAAAAGTAAAAACAAAAAAAAATTGCAATTATCTTTTGGCAAATTCAGGTCGGGCCAGGCCAGAAAAGCCTTACTCGAGGCCCGACCCATTTTCTGAACAAGCATTATGTTTTTTCCTAAGCCCATTTTTTGGGCCTATATTTTTACCCAAACCCTCCCACTTTTCGGGTAGGCCTTCGGGCCGGTGGCCTGGCCCATGAGCAGGTCTAGATTCAATAACTTTACTCTCAAATTTCACCATTTCCAAGCAATTTCGAAGTAAAATTTTAATTTTCCCATTTTAAATTTTGTTGAATTACTGTCAAATTTTTGGTTGTAAATTGTGTTTTTGGTTTATTCAGAATATATACATTGTGTTTTCTTAAATGAGGTAGCTTAAACTTAGCTAAAATCTTAAAACTTTTCTTTAAACCTTTTGCCTACAAGGTGTTTGATAAAATTGTCGAACTAAATTTTTAAGTGCAAATAGTGTCTCTCTAGTCTAGTTAGTTAGAATGTCTACTAGGAAACGTCCCTGTTCTAGTCCTACGTCTTTGTCTAGCAGTCAAAACTTCTTTTTCAATGATTACTTTAGAGATGATAATGACTTTTATCATTTTGACCATTATTTTAAAAAACAAAAAGTTAATGTTTCATGGACACTTGATTTTGAGTTTTTAACTAAAACAAATTTTCAATTTCTTGAAACTTTGGTTGAATGACATTGGATCAACTGTTTTAAAATTCATTCACCAATGTATGCTAATATTTTTTGAGCATTTTATTTGAATGCTAGGATCGAACATGATGAAATTGGTGTTGCCATTAACTCTTTTCTCATGAAAAATCCTATTCATCTCACTTTGGAAAACTTTGATGAATTTTTAAAACTTCCTCTTGGTGGTGAATCGAATGAGAAATGCTCGTAAAATCCGGCCTTGAAGGTTTGATACTCGTATGCAACCGAGCTCAATGTCTATGATCGTATTTTGCACCTTATCATCACATGGATATTACGTCTTATTTCAAAAAATGTCATTCTTCGATCTACATATTATTGGTGGATGATTGTTTTCGTAGTAATAGGTGTCCTGATCTTGATTTAACTTTGTTTTATGACATTACCAAGAGAATTGGAAAAGTGCTAGCTAGAACTCTCACCTTTCCTTTTGAAATGTACTTGTCATATATTTTTACATGCCTTAACATCCCAACCAATGTTGGTCCTCCTTATCTATTAAGCTTCAACTTGTTAGCTTTGCTGCCCTTCATTGAGTTGGATTTAAAATGGATCCTCTTAGCAGAAATTGGGTTAAGGATGATTGTCCTAATCCTCAAGAGGCTGATGATGAAGATTTTGAAGAAGAGCATCACGATATTCCTCCAGCCAAGCAGGCCCCTCCACCAACTTCTTTATCCCCTCAACCATCCACTACGTCTCATTCCGACGACTTGCCTGTTGCCGTCTTTAGTGTTGTTACTTCTTTGAGTGAGGAGTTTAGAGGTTTCCATACTCAAATAGATGATACGTTTGATTGAGTTAATACTAATATTAGTAGTTTATACTCTAGGATTGGGGTGTTCAATCGGTTAACCGACCCGAAATAACATTAACCGAATTAACCGACCTTTCAAAATTTTTAACCGTTAACCGAACTGAAATTTTAAAAAAAATATATATAACTGAACCGAAAATTTTTTGGTTAATTCGGTCGATTAACCGAATTAACCAAAAATTATATGTTTTTTTAATTTTTGGTTAAAATAAGTATAAAATTAACCGAATTAATCGAATTAACCGAATTACCCGAATTACTCGAATTACCCGAATTAACTAAATTAACTGAATTGTTTGTATAATATTATATGTTTTTTATTTTTATTTTTAGTTTTAGATTTTTATTTTTATTTATTAAATTATTTGTAATTTTATGATTGGGTTGGATAATTGGGTTAATATATATTAGATTGGGTGTTTGGGTTTATGTTGGATTGGGTTTGAGTGAATAGTGGGCTATTTATATATTATAATTTTTTTATTAATTTTTTTCGATTAACTGACTGGTTTCGAACCGAATTAATCGTTAACTGAAAACTCAAAAAAAATTAACCGACCCCCAACCTAATTAATTCAGTTAATCGACCGATTAACCGAATTCGGTCGGTTAACTGAATTTTTTCGATTTTACTTGAATTTTGCACACCCCTACTCTAGGATATCTAAGATGGAGGAAAATATAGCATATCTTATATCTCAATTCCCTCTTCCACCACCTGAAGAAGACTAGGGTGCGAATATTTTTTCATACATTTTAAACATTTTCATTGCACTTTTTCCTATATCTATGTTAGAACATTAATGCTTATTTTGGTATCTTGTTTGTAGATACTTGAAGGTTTGTTTTGGCATCTTTATGTTAGTTCTTAGCCATGAAATTGTTCAGTTTCTATTCTTGAACTAACAAAGTCTCTCTAAAGCTTTATTTTGTTGATTTTTGATATAACAAAAAAGGGGGAGAAAAGAAGAGAAAGGTAAATTCAATTGATATTTCTTTGATTATTTGTATGACTAATCTTTTAATGCCAACATCTAATTGATCAACTTTTCACTCTCAAGTTTTTTTTTTTAAATTCATAAAATCAAGTCATGAATTCAAATTGAACTTTAACAACGGGGAGTAACAAATTCAAAAACAAATTTACCAAAATTTTTTGTTATATCAAAAAGGGGGAGATTGTTAAACTAGCTTTATTTAATAAATTATTTTGATATAACAAAAAATATTTTTGAATAAAATATTTTTGAACAAAGAAATTATTAAGTTCAAAGCATAAAAATCTTTTAAAACTTCTAAACACCATAGAAAATGTTTTGAATATGTAGAAAATTTTGGAAAAAGTTCAAAAATCGTTTTATACTCTTTAACTCGATTGAAACAATTTTAAATCAATTGAAAAACTATTCCATACAAAAAGTATCGATACCCATACAATTTTTACCGATACCATATTTTTATCGATATCAAAGTTGCTTACTATTTTGAAATAAAAATTGCACAAATGAGAAAAGTATCAATACTTTTCAAAATATATTGATACCTATTGAATTTTATTGATACCATCTTTTTATACCGATACCATTTTTGTGTTCTGACTTGATGATTTTTCAAACATTTACAAGAAGTATTGATACCCACTCTAAAATATAGATACCTTTTACCAATTATTGATAAATGGTCTTTGGTATCATTGAAAGCTAACTTTAACTATTACTAAATCAAACATTAAATGTTACTAGTATCGATACTCATAGAAAGAGCATCGATACTTTTTGTTGTAGGTGAATTTAATGATATAGTATATTCATCCCCAGAAGCTCTATTTATTTTCTCAACAACCACAACAGTTGAAAATGTATTACAGGGTATAAATACTAGATTCCAAAGGTCCTACACCAACAAGAAAGAATATTCAAGTGAAAAAAATCAATCAAACAACATTTGTGAGAAATATTTTCATATTTTTCTTTCATACACTTGTGAGCTTCATTGCTATTCTATTAGCTCAAATGTTCTTCTTTGTAATTGAGATTAATTTGCAAACATTCTAATCTTGAAATAATTTATTCCTTTTTTGCTTCTTTGCATCTCTCTGAGAGAGTTTGTGTCTTAAGGTTTGGGTAGAAATCTTAAAGGAGTTTGTAAGGTTGAACCTTGCCCTTAGAGGTTATCAAATTAGTGAATTTAGGAAAATCCTTATTAGTGGAAAGCTAAGGTAGTGGAGTAGGCAATTGGGGCCGAACCACTCTAAACTCTTGTGTTCAATTTTCTATCTTTCTCTCTAACATCCACAATTTTTTAAAAGGCAATTTACCCCCTTTTGTCAATTTCAGTTTGATTATGTGAGCTGATAGAATTTGGTCAGCTTTATGGGAGTTTTACACCAACCAAATTTATATGAAAATAAATTTACTTGGGTTTAAAAATGAAGTTGTGCACGGACCAAATTTACAAGAAAACAAAATAACTTGAATTTTAAAACTAAACTTCCTAATTAGGTCATTGACAGATTAGGTTAAAAAACAAAGCAACTAAGTTTTCAAGTTATTCAATGAGCTTCAAATGGGCTTGATATTCAATTGATGTGCGTTTAGGCTACCTTCTTCATAATGTAGTCTCTTGGAAACTTATTAATAGCTTTCATTTATGTCCGTCTTTTGGATCTCATCTAAAAACTTGTTGTAAGTTAAGTGATCTTCTGGACTTGAAAAACAATAGCTTTAATGAATTTAAGTTAATAACCGTCCACACATGTAATGATTGTTATAAGGTATTTTAATTTTTATATCCTAAGTTTTATTGAAAATCTTTGTTCACTTATATGTTAGGTGATTGCAAACAATTATACATACATTGACAAAGATAGTAATAGCCCGATTTTCAATGGTTTTGGAAAAGGCGATTTTGAAACCCTATTTCTGTAAATCAAGTTCATAATATTAAATATGAATTGTGGGGTTAATTTAATAGAATATTGATGTTTGATCTATCAATTATTGTAAATTAAATAGTTGATTTAGGTATAGGGACGAAATTGTAAAAGTCCATTCGCTATAAGTTTTTAAGTGGCCAAAGACTTGATGACTTAAATTACAATTAGGCAAAGGTCCAAAATGGTAATTAAATACTTGTAATTAAATGTTACTGGGAGAAGATGGCTATCTCCATTAAGTAATGTTAAAATTATATTATGTTAATTAATTATGAATTATTAAGTTAATTAGCCATTAATCCATGTAAAAATTGCAAATAAGTGGAAAGAAAGAGAGGGTGTTCATCTTCTTCTTCCTTCCAAATTTGATTCTCCATAGTCAAGAATAGAGAAAAATTACCCAAGGGTTTTTAACATTCGACCATCAATAAAAGGTAAAATTCAAGTCCTTTTTTTGAATTTTTTATGGATTTGATGTCATGGGAGCTTGATTTAACTAGCCCTGTACCAATTTATAAAGCTATTAAAGTTTTTGAAAGCTTTCATTTTTGATTTCTTGAAAAATTAGGCTTGAAATTGATAGATTTTAAGATTAAATTGTGAAAAGGACTAGATTTTAAAGTTTAATTGTTAGTTTCATACATAGGGACCAAATAGAATAAAATGAAAAGCTGTTATGAAACTTCATCAAAAATAGAAAGTAGAGGGTCCCTAATGAATGTATGTATAGTCAGATTTTAAACCAAGGTTAAAAATTGGAAGTTATGGCTATTTCAAATTTAAGGACTATTGAATAAAATGTAAAATTTTAAGGGTATCAAAAAATGAGTTTATATAGGTTCATCATGTCATGGTATATTATGAAAATGTTTAGTATTGGTTGTCTGTATAAAATAATTGTATAGATCAAGAGTTAGATCAAAGTGGAGTTAACCGGGAAAAAACTAAAATTGTTGATTAATCCCTAAACAACTTGTTTGGTATTTTGAATAGGTAAATTTATATGGTATTTACTATTTTAGGTTGTAATGTATTTGATTTTATATATGTATGCCCGATTATGAATTTGATTAGTTTTGAATTGGTATGAAAGGCTTGAATTGGATTGGATTGAAATGTGACATTTATATGTGTAAAAGATGCCTGTGTGAATTTAGTATAGGGTTAGGATACAATTGACATGTCAATAGGGTGTTGTGTGTGATTGTATAAGATTTATTACAGATGTTAATGAGATCCAACATTTGTTGTGGATTTTCGATATATATGTGACCTAGGTTTAGCTCGGGCGAGTAGCTTGATGTGTTGTGTTAATGGTTTAGCCCAGACGAGTAACCATGTGTAGAAATGTACTTAGCTCGGACGAGCAAATGGTGTGGTGTAGTTACCTAGGTATTCGAGTCTATTTACTAGGGCTCATCAGGCAAAATGGTTTAAATGATATTGAGAATTCAAAATAGGATAAAATAAACTTGATATTCAAACTGAAAGTTATAAAATGGATTAAATTGTAAATGATACAATTTTTATGATCCAAAGTACTATCGATGAATGGTTTGAATTATATATATACTTGATAATATCTTTGGATTGTTGGTTGAATGTGCTTTTGAGATACGTTACTTAAAAGTGATATGATTTGCATGCTAAGTACTTGTTGTATCATATGAGTTTGATTAATAGTCATTTCTCACATGGTGTTTTGATTGCCATGTCTATCCAAAGTTAATGCCAAGTTAGGGTAGCTTAAGTAAGAAAAAGGTATGTCTTGTATAATAAATATAAACTTACTAAACATCCTATATTCTTACCTTGGTTGTTTTCTTTCCCTTGTAGATTGTCGCCTTGCGAAACTTGTCGAGCAAAATCGTCTTAAAGCTCACACTATCACCAAATGGGTAGTTATTCGATTGAGAGCCTCCAAATGTGCGAACATTTAGAGAAACAAATCGTGCAAATAAAAATATATAAAATCAGTGCGGTATCTGCAAGCGAATGAGTCAAATTATAATATAGTTTTGTATTACAATGGAATACATGGAAGTATTCCAAAGATCGAACTCAAGGGAGGTTGAATTAAATCTAAATATATTTTCTGCACTAGCAGGTCTAAGCAATAATCACCAAAAATCATAAATTAAAATTAAGGATTAAGTTTGTAAAATAAAAACTACAACTAAAAATAAAGTTAACAATGAAGATCTCTCAACTAATAGGAAGAAGATCAACTAGCTTCAGTGGTTGCAATTAACTTTAGAATTTGGGTTTTCATTACAGAATTAGTTATTAATTAACCAATATTACCTCTTAGTCTCTACTACTTAACTAATCGACTAGTACAAGCTTATCTCTCAACTTCACTTTCATGATCAGGATAAATCCACAACTTACTTGATAAATTTATCTCTCGACCTCGTTTATCTTATATTACTTCCTAAGGTTGTCAATCCTAGGGTTTAAACACATATGAATTTATACTAACTGATTCTATTGGAAAACCCTAATTCTTTCGTTAATCACTCTCTATCCACTCGTTAATCTCCCTAAGAATCTAGCCACTCATCGCTTTAACAATCATCTTCTCTGCAATTAAATTAATCATGAAATAATGCAAATTAACGTAAAAGAGAAAAAGATAGAAATTGTCCATTTAATGAACTTGATGCACTCGGAATCGCTAAATCCTTTGATAGTGATTGAGATATCGTCAGTTGCGAACAAAAAAAGAAAGAAAAATAATGAAATACTTAATAATGAAGATTCGAAAAAAAGAGAAATAAATTGTTTTTGAAAATAAACTAAAACTAAATAAAACCCTAAAACTATTAACTAAAACCCTAAACTAGGTTGGCAAAAGCTCCTTAAGATTTGCCTCAACTTATATATTTGTTGAAAGATTTTAAAAACCCTAATTAAATCAATTAAAATCCTTAATCAAATAAAATATGAGTTGTGCAGATGGAAACACCCTCGCTTAATTTCTACCCATCATCGCACTTATGTCACGACACACAACTTTGTATGTAAAATCCTGCATTGGCCTGGTTGTAGTGCGACATTGGAAGCTTGTGTTACGACTCGACTGTTATTCCTAATGCTTTTGGGCCTCAAGATGAATATCCTTCACACCCAATTAAATCATTAAAAAAAACCACCATAAGGCCGTTATTGGCCCATTAGGTCAACTAATTTGAAATAATGCATAAAAATGCTTATTTTGTAATATTTTGAATCTAAAGTAAGAAATACAAAAATGCAACAAAATATACTAAAATGACTAGAAAATAAGCTCGTTATATGATACCCCTAACCCGAGTTCGACGCTGATACCAGGTATGAGGCATTACCATTCACAAATCACATACACAAGTACAAGTCGAATCATACGAGCCCGTTAAAAATTAAAACTTTTTCAAACTTTGTCTAAAACTTCTTATCATGGGCCTACAAGCATTGATCGTCTAACTTTTAGACAGTAGAGAATCAAGCATGATAAGTTGACTTTTGAATATTAAAATTGCTAGGTTGTTTCCCTGAATTGAGGTATTATCTTGAAGTTCTAAGTTTACAGGATTGACATCAAATACCCATAATTTTCGCAAGATTTTGAGCCTTTTAAGAGCATATATCTTCCTTGCTCACTTATTTTATTGGTTGTAAGTATGTCAACATTGATTTTCTATTTTAGAACTTGCATCGATTATACATGTCGAGACCACACCTTTATTTGATATATTAAAATGATAAAGACACTTAGGTTTTAACCCATTTACCCCATAAAAAGCTTACCCACATAATTGACCCCTAGTGAACCCCTTTGAGCCTTAACCATTGTTTCTTGATTTTCCCCTTAATGATTAACCCACGACTGAACCATTTTTGATTCGTTAAGAATTTCTCTTTTTACTGACTCCCTTTTTATCAAGCTTTGATTTGATTAGTTACCTAACTATTTCCGTCCATTTCAGTTACTGAATTATTATGTACTCTCCATACTTGTTCTTATTCTTAAAAAAAAAATCGTATATTTATATTCATTCAATTACATATTGTTTTAAAAAAAAGAAGCTTGGATAAGTTAAAGTTATTATATTGAGGGAAAGCTTATTTCATCTTCGAATGTTTTATTTTCGGCACCTGGTTGTAATTCAATAATTAGCTTTATTCTTCTAAGTTGGGTAATTTATTAAATTAAGCTCGATTCTAACCCTCTTTTTCAGCCTTTATCCACACCTTTAACCCAAACCCCATTACAACCCTATTAAAGACCATTTGATTCGTGTATCATCTCATTTATAGTGGTGGAGATTTGATTTTCATGCAAGCCTATAGTAATAACTTTTTGTGTTTGACTATTGAATGATTAATTATTGAACTTTAAACACTTCGACTGATTTGAGTGAATCATTAGTGAGGATGTCAACTCTTTTCAGTTTGGAATTAAAGGTGATTACTTAGATAGAGGGGGATACCTATGATTTTATGATTAAAATGCTCAACTTGTATCTTTTGAAACTTTGATGTTCTTTTAGTTGAACTATCAATGCATGATTATCTGTGGATTACTTTGAAACATTATTGATGAGAATTATAAGTTAAGAAGAATCAATTTTAATTGTGAGTTGAGAATTTTGCTTGAGGACAAGCAAATGCTTAAGTGTGGAGATATTTGATAAACCATAACATACATAATTTTTACCCCATGCTTGGCATATTTTTGGAAGGTTTATCATAAGAGTTAATGAATTTGATACTCCTAATCCTTTAATTTCATGTTTTATACTTAGAAGAGCTTAGGATAGCAAAAAGAGCAAGAAACGGGCTAAAAACAGACAAATTGGGCTTAATTCAGTGTTTCACACGGCCTAGGCACTTCTACATGGGTAATCCACATGCCCGTGTGTCATAGCCGTGTCGACATTAAACCAAGTTCGAATTGCACATGGCCTGAGCACCTGCACACGAGCGTGTCACACGGCCGTGTCCCTGTCGACTAAAGTCTAATTCTACTCAGAAAAGGCTATGTTTGGGCATTCCAAAGTCTATATAAACATCTTAAAGGAGGATCAAAGGGGGACGCAGAGTAGAAAAACAGAAAATACTTGAAGAATGGCCATCGGAATCAGCACGGAAGTAAGATCTCCTTCAAGATTGAATATCTCTATTCAATTTCCTTAGAAGTTCTTTGGGTTTCTTTATGTTTTGTTGTTGTCCCAATTTTGAGATGTTTTCCTCTATTGTTATGAACTAAATTCCCTAAATACCTAGGGAAGTCGAAACCTAAGACAGATCTTATTACTTTTTGAATTATATGATAAATACTTGTTTTTATTCTTAAGTGTGAGATTTAATCCTTATTTTAATATTTTAGGATATTAATTCAGGTTTTGATGTGCTTATTTAGTGGAGCAAAAGTCCCTGTTTAAGAGTAGATCCTTCATAGCAGAGTTGCATGCAATCCTAGAGATAGGACGACATAAATCTGCCGGATTAGAGTCAAATCTAATAAGGGAATCCATAGGTCAAGTTAATGTAACAATAGGGGTTTTAATTAGAAAGAGATTTCAATTAATCAACCTAGAGTCAGTTGTTTTTAGTCTCGAGAGAGATAATAACATAAATCAGGGATTTCTTGTAGCAGCCCAAAATTGGGTCTTGTCGGAACAGTGGTTTCGGGACCACAAACCCAACAAGAAAAAAATTATTTTTATTATATTTTTATAGTCTATAGATTTATGGAGATACTTCGTAAAAATTTCGTTCGAAAATTTTGACGTTTGGGCACTCAATTTGGTCAAAAGGACTAAATTGTAAAAAGTGCAAACATTGAGTTCTTTATATATGAGGTGCCTAATTGTTATGAGTTTTAAATTGAAAGTCCTTATGTGACAATTAGTCCTTTAATAAGTTAGTGGATGAATATTTGTTTGGTATTTTTGAAATTTGGTTGAAATAAAAAGGGTAATTTTGTAAATTAATTAAAATGACCTAATAAGACAAAAATGATAAAAGCTATCATTTTTTTTCATTCTTTCTTCTTCAACCGTGGGAAAGAACCAAAAATGGCAGCCATGGATGAGCTCCATTCGGCTAAGCTTCTATGGCTTATATAGGTACGGTTTTTGTCCCATTTTTAATGATTTTCGTATTTTTGATATCCCTGAAGCTTAAATTTTCTATTTCTACCAATTGATTGAAGAGAAATTAGAGTTTAAAAATTTACCCATTCATGATATGGTTGTGTTTTGATGATTTATAGTAGATAATGAATGTTTGATGTGTTAAATACGAGTTTTATTCGATGAATTTCAGTAAAAATGTCAAAAAGGGGTTAAATTGTAAAAGTTATAAATTGGTCATAAGTGTGTGAATTAGTGAAAATTTGGAGTCACCATAGAAGAGAAAAATTTTCAGCATGTCTTAAACCTTATAGAAATTGAATAAAAATTATTTTACGAGCCTAGGGGTAAAAGCATAATTTTTGAAAAGTTAAGGGGCATAATTGTAAATTTTCCAAAATTTGATATATGAATTGGATTGGTTAGTGTGTTGATAAAATGTGTTAAATAAGTGTTATTTGACATGTTAGATCAAGAAAACATGAAATTTTGGATTAAGATCGGGGAAGAACAAAGTTATGTGCTAAGTCAGGAAAGTTAGTCGTTTCGGCATTTGAGGTAGGTTGGTATGATAATAATACTGCAATAATGTGGCAATTTATATTTGTAAGTTAAATTTAGTGAATTAATTTAATTATGTTAAATTAAATGTTTATGGTGCCAAGTTTATGAATTGATTTAAAAATGTCTATGGTACATGAAGTGCATTGAATTATCATACATAAATGTGATTTCTATGATTATGGATATTATGAGCAATTGTAAGTTCATAGATTTTAATAATGCAATGTGTAATTTAATGTTATTGCCTTGATATTAAATGAGATGTAAGTTTATATGTAAGTAATACATCAATTATACTTGTATTATGATATTTTATAATAATATTGGAAATATGTTTGTTGATAATTACTTGATTGGTGAAATTGTTGGAAAAGATAGAGAAATCCCGGTTGAACCTTCGAAAAGATTGGATGATACAGTAGCTAGGTCACATGTATGGTGCTGAGTGCACATCATGTGTATAAGAGAGCTACGAGACATTATGATGTAGCTAGGTCGCATGGGTGATACTATGTGTACACCATGTAGACAAGAGAGCTACGGGATATATGTAGCTAGGTCGCATGCGTGGTTCCAGGTGAAGGACACCATGTAGACAAGAGAGCTACGAGATAAACTGGCTAGGTCACATGGGTGGTACTAAGTGTTCACCATGCGTACAAGAGAGCCGAACTATATGATGGGTAGAGCTATGTGCTGAAACCACCAAGTATCGAGGATTGATCCGAAGTGTTCAACAGAAGACTTACAATGTACTGCTTTGTGAGTTTTGTGATGAATAAGTGCAGGAACTTGGTTATGTGAATGATGTGTTCATTAAGTGACCGGGATGTGGTAAGGTTATAAACAAGTAAGTTATACATGAGGATGATTTTATGGTGACCTTGTAATCATGGGCCTATACTTGTGATGTATGAAATGTGGTGAAAATGATTTGTGATATGTATGTTAAAATGAGGTTAATACAAAGAAAGTGTGAAAGAGTGAATTAGCAATAAAACTATTTTGGACAGTAGCAGTGACGTGAATTTGCAAAATCACCAAAAATAGTAGGAATTTAATTAGAGGCTGAATGAGATATCAAATTAAATCTTAATGAGTCTATTTTCATATAAAAGAAATATAAAAATCAAAAGAATTCTATATTTTGAGATATTTATATTTTTGTGAGACTAGTTCAGAATAATTACGTGATCCCTTGTTCTGACTTGGTAAAATCATCATAAATTGTAAAAATATAATTATGGGGCATGGTTTATATGCTTAGAAACCTTAATAAGTATATTTTTTATTTGAATAATCAAAAACATTATTTGAATTCTGTACAATGAAATAACTGAGTTTTTATATAGAGAGGTTAGAATTGTCAGACAGTGAAATAGATGAAACTTTAAGAAAAATCTGGTATTGATTGGAAAAACCAAAAATTCTGAAAATTTTATGGTAGAAATTTATATGAGTCTAGTTTCAAGGAAAATTTACGAAACTTAATTTTGAGTTCTGTAGCTTAGGAAATTATTAAATTAGTGACGATGATTCAGGAAAACAGCCTTAGCTGATCTTGTGTAAAAAGATGAAATCATGTGATTAATGATTCTATTTTCTTAAGCATATTTATTAACGAATGGGATAATATTGTTAATTAATTGCTTATTATTATTAATATGCCAACTTACTAAGCTTTTAAGCTTACACCATTTTCCCATTTCTCTTAGTGTTGTCAGGTTAGCTCGGGGTTGGAGATCGTCGAAAATATCATCTCACTATTAGTTTATCAAATTAGAATAATGGTAATTCTTATTTATTGTCAAATAAGTGGCATGTATAGATAATTAGTTATTTATATTAAGTAATATTATGATTTAGCCAAATGTATAGGCTCATTTTGCTTCATTGTATATAATCATAAGATTTGGCTCATAATGGTTAAAGTTATGTAAACCTATTTTATGTATGCATAGATAAATGTCTTAGTGTGGCTAAGTTAAGAACACAAAAAGGGCTTGGAAATAGCCTAATGTGATACACATGGGCTTGAGACACGTTCGTGTGTCTCAGCTGTGTGAAGAACACGGCCATCACACGGGTGTGTGGTCTAGCCGTGTGAGCAAGTCAGTAGCTAGCTAATTTTTACACGGGGTTCAGACATGGGCGTGTGAAGACCACACGGTCTACTCACACGATCGCGTCACATGCCACATGGGCGTGTGACCCTGCTTTGGTGAAGAATTTTCTAAGTGTTTGAAAGATTTCAGTTTGTTCCGAAACCAATTTCAATGATTGTTTAGGGCCTCGTAGGCCCTTTTATGGGACAAATTATATATGTTTGAAAATTTTTTAAATTTGATGAAATTTTATGTCTCGGTTTTAAATGATTACAAGTACTCAAGTCCGATAATACCTCGTACCCTGTTCCGGTATTAGATACGGGTAAGGGGTGTTACATTTCTAATGATTAAGTCAAGTGAATAAATCGTCTAATTCAGAAGTAATAAGTGAAGTCTAAGTGGATTCTTCCTTGGGTATTGTCTTCTCCA
The DNA here is from genome assembly GCF_025698485.1 of Gossypium arboreum. Lineage (NCBI taxonomy): Eukaryota > Viridiplantae > Streptophyta > Magnoliopsida > Malvales > Malvaceae > Gossypium > Gossypium arboreum. The sequence goes on from NC_069077.1 coordinate 127,129,934, forward strand.
TCGATTTTCCAATGAATATTTTCCAACTTTTATTTATGTCACATTCTTAGTTAATTAGATAATTAAGTTTAGTTTAAGAAAACATCCCTTAAATTCTTAGGCTAGATAATAAAAATATAGTAATTACTAGTACTTTTAGTCCTTGTAGATACGATATTTCCGGTCTCACCTTAACTGTACTACTGATTGATAGGTGTGCTTGCCTTAGTCAAATTTTTAGTTAGTTTAGCGACCATCAGGTCCTTTAACCAACACTAGGAAAATGACCTTTGAAAAAAGGCACATGCCTGTGTGGATGGGCAACACGCCTGTGTGGAACTTGAACATAGTCGTGCTGATGGCCCGTGTGACACACACAGCCTAAGCACCTAGCGACACACCAATGTCCCATGCCCATGTGAATTAAATTCTAAATTCGAACCTATAGGGATTTTCACACGGCATGATACACGCCCGTCTTTATGGCCCATGTCACTCACATGGCTATGACACGCCCATGTCCTAGCCCATGTCTAAAAATCTTGACATTCTGTTTCTAACGTTAGCATCCAATAAGGAGCACACAGCAAAGGGAAATGCCCGTGGCCAGAGGCCTTGTCCTCCACACGGCTGAGTCACATGGCCTTGCCTTTGCCTGTGTGTTTACTACCATGCATATTGACTTGTAAATTTTACGTGCAAGGGACACACAGCCAGATAACACGCCCATTGGGCTGACCGTGTGTCACACACAGCCTAGATACACGGGTTTGTATCTACCTGTGTGGACAAAATAAGGCTATTTAACAAGCCTTTTTGCCACCCTTACTTGCACTAACCTACATAACATCTAACATGACAAATCTACACAACAATACAAGGTCTAATCAGCCACACAAGGCATTATCTCATTCATGCAATTTACTCATCCATGAAAATATCATCATTTGCATATATCAATAACGAACATTAGCCATTATCCTAGGCTTTATACAAAATGAAGGGATTCATCCCAAGCCAACACATTTGGCCAAATTAACATTGACACAAAACTCAAAAGTCTAAGCCCTATACATGCCATATTCAAAATAATAAAAGCAACTATACTAAGTGCTTTAGTTGATAGTGTGATCGATGCCTTCGACATCTGATGATCCTTAAGCTAATTAGGCGGCACTATAAGAAAATAGAAAGGAGAAGGAGTAAGCATAAAGCTTAGTAAGTTACATGCAAATAAATATAACAACTTTACCATTCATCATCATGCTCATAATACAAAAGTAGGCATAAGCACAACTTACTCATCACTATCTAATACAATTCACATAGCATATATTGAGCTCACATCTCATACATTTCAACTAGGAACCTGCACCACTCACAACATGGTTATACTTTTCTCGTTTAACTTAAAATGTAACTCTCACCGTTGAACCATTTGGAATACTATCAGATATTCACTAAGCCTCAAACATAGGGTATAATGCCGATGCCATGTCCTAGACATGGCCTTACACTGGCTCATCCATCAAGTCGATTCCATGTCCCAGACATGGTCTTACATTGACTATCGAAATCGAGGCTGACGTCATGTCCTAGACATGGCCTTACACTAGCTCTCACATATCTGTGCCGATGCCATGTCCCAGACATGGTCTTACACTGACACATCTCGTAGCCGATGCATGTCCCAGACATGTCTTACACTAGCTTACATCTCGGGGCCGATGCATGTCCCAGACATGTCTTGCACTAGCTCTTATCTCAATGCCGATGCCATGTCCTAGACTTGGTCTTACACTGGCTCTCATAATGTGGCCGATGCATGTCTCAGACATGTCTTACACTAGCACACAAATAACCCAAATGTCATGGCATGAATATCCGATTTATTCCCTAAGGTCAAAAGGGAGTTCTATTATCTCAATAATCATTATATATAATCATTTCCACAAACAAGCATTTTATGCTATATCAATTCAAACACATATAATAACAATGTAGTTGTATTATTTACATACAACTTACCTCGGTATACAAAATGTAGGCGGCTAGTTCGACTTAGTCCGCTAGAGTTGCTTTTCCCTAATCTAGGCCCAGATTTTGTAATTCTTGATCTAAAATGATAGAAATTCATTCATTTCATCAGCACACTCAAAAATTCATAATTGGGAAAAATGACCATTTTACCCCTAGACTTTCACAAAATGATCATTTTACCTTTAGACTTTCACAAAATGACCATTTTACCCCTAAGCCCGAAAATTGATTTTTATCATATTTCCTCTTTAATCAAGCCTAGTTATACTAGGAGCAGCCCACAATTCTTATTATTTCACACATTTATCAACTATGTTACAACTTATGCAAAATGGTCCTTAGTTAGGGTTTGCATGAAAACTACTTCACAAAAGTTGTTTATTACACACCCATAACTCATATTCTTCCATAAAATTTCAGAAAACACCATGAACACTCTTATGGTAAAACCCAAGACTTTCAACCATTTTGCAAAATAGTCCCCTTATTAGAAAGCTCATGTTACAAGGGGCCCAAAAATACAAAAATTTTCACGAAAAGTCATCAAAACCACTTACTTGTAGGGAGATTAAGGGGATGAAATTTTCAAACTTCCAAAACCCTCCTATGGCTGATATTTTCAGTTAAGAAGAAAGGATGAATGAAAAAGATGAGGGCTAGGCTTTAGGGTATTATTTTATCACACATTAGGTCAACAAATACCTAACACTTCGACTATTTTATTTTCTTTTATGGTTGGCCAAGCCTGTTTAATTGCCCTTTAAAGACCCCCAATTTAAGTTTCATGGCAATTTAACACCCTTAGCTATCAAGTCAAAACTTTTGCACTATATGCGATTTAGTCTTTTTTCGTAATTAAGCATGAAATCGCTAAAATTACTTCACCAAAATTTTCATGCACTAATATAAACATGCTATAACTCTAAAATAATAATAAAATAATTTCTTTGACTTTAGATTGGTGGTCTCAAAACCACCGTTCCGACTAAGCCCAAAATCGGGCTATTACACGTTAAGTGTTGAAAAGTACTTAATTTGCCACTACGATTTCTGGCAGATCAAATAGCCCCACACTTAAGTCGTTGCTTGTCATCAAGCAAATGAAAAGGAAAAATAAAAACAAAAGAAAATAAAAATAAAAATGCAAAGATGAAGATAAATTACTTGAGAATGTTTTGTATAAAAGATTGTATCGGAGTGATATAAACAAAACATTATGAACAATCATGTAATTCTAGCGTGGTATGAAACTAACTCTGAATTTTTAATGCTAGATAGATTAGTTCAATAAATTACAAGGCAAACAAATGAAAAAATGTTAAGTATAGTGTTTCATCAAAACAAATACACAAATATACATTTATGCTAATATCAACCTAAGTGGTAAAAATTTTCAAAACTTAATTTCATTTTCATCCAACTAGTGTATACTTAGCTCACATATGGCTTTTCGGCTTGTAATGTTCTGTGGCTTAGGTTGGTTCGATTTTCAAGAGTAGACGCAACAAAATGATTTAAGCACGAAAATAGTTTGACACATTATATTGTTCCCAAGACTCCTACAATGTTCTAACTAAGCTCACCACCTTATCTCCACTTTTCTCAGCTTCTTTTTCTCTCAATTTCCTAAGGTACAATATAGTATTCATGAGTACAATAATCTTAGCGATTTTTTTTTTTTGGCAAACATGAGTATATATCTTTTTCTATTTTCTTTCTTTTCTTCTTTTCTTTTTACTCATTTTTCTTTTCTTTGTTTGAGATTTTCTCGCATGGTTTTTTGCCTTCACAAACTTTTCTTTCAATTGATTTTTCAACTCCAACACAAGTTTGCAAGAATCTTATACTCATTATACCATATTGTTTTTTAGGTTCACCCTAAATTTTTCTTTATTTGAAACCTCTATTATGTATCTACTTAACCCTCAATATCAATGGCTTGACGTTTAAGTTTGTGCAGGGACCAAGAAAAAAGGATCAAGAAATTATATACTCGGCTCATGGTTTCATTCATTGTTCATCAAGAAAATGGATTTCGACTTAAAATAAGGTACTAAGAAAGTCATGCAGCAAGTTGGCTCTTTAGCTCTAATTTGTCTACCAAAAAATGCCTTAGGTCATCCCTAGGTATTTCAATACATAGATTTAACTAATTGAATTTATTAATTTTTATAACCTAGAATTCAATTAACATGCATCCTTTTTTGTGTATTCATTTATCACATGGTATACTTAACACAGTTTCACCTATACACAGATTATTATCGAATAATCTTGAATTAATTATTATCGAACTAAATTTATAGATTATTCAAAAAATCCTATTTACATGCTCCTAACTAATTACTTGTATTTCTACAAGCTCGAGTATAAACAAGACAACATAAAAAAATTTACTTTAAAAGATAATAAAAATAACCAAAAATAACAACTAAAATGAACAAAAAAATCCTAAAAAATTTCTATGTGACCCCTACACTTTATTTAGCACAGTGTCCCTAATGTGCTAAAAAATAAATTAAAGAACAAAATATTCAATTTGGTGTGATAGTGTCACATTTGATGTCGGGTCATCTTGTCTTTCTTGATTTAGCTCCAAAAATTTTGTGTCGTAAAAAAATATAAGGTTCCTATACAAAAATTAACTAACAAAAAAAATATGCAGTATTAAAAAATCTAACTAACAACAAAAAAATAAAAAATCATCCAAAAAATTACAAGTCTCAAAAATAAAAATTAAAGATTGTTCGAAATTTAATCGAAGACGTGCACCATCTCTGCATCTATTATTGCCTTTCCCTTGCCTTGTCTCACAATTGTCTTGAAGCCTTCCTACCCGATGTTTGGGCTGGGCTTTGTTGGACCAGCTTGCGGAACGCGATTCCTGTCATTCGGGGGTGTTCTAGCTAGAACACTACCTCATGATCGAAGGCTCGAAAGGGCTTATCCTTCTCATCATTTCCCTTGTCATCGTCGTTTTCATTATCATCATCATCTTCATTCCTGCCCTTAGTGTCATTAGAATATTGAACAGGCACATACTTATTCGATGAAGGGTTAGGCACGCAAATTCATGCCTCTGTGCGTAATCGATACCTATCGGGGACATCTCTTACATCCATTGTATGGCCTATTCCATATCTGACATGTTAGTCAATTCAGTCAACTAGGGCTCAATTTTGCTATTCTTCTTGGACTGTGGTGGGATGTCCATCTTCTTCTTTTGGCGTTGGTTCCATTCCTTCACAAGTTTTCGTTGAAGGTCAACAAATTTACCATACATGTTGTTTTCGAGCACACTCCTCATCGGCATCACAACTGGCAGGTGACATAGGAACCCTCGCCCTTTTGCATAAGGTTGTCACGAGATGAGGGAAGTACGTTCCCCATTTTTAGCCACTAATACATTACATCATTGCTTGATAGATCCACTGGCCCACGCATACCTGTTTTCTCTATAAAAATAGAGTGAAGCAAAACCGCTCTAAAAGTAGTGACATGAGAGATATTTTGAGTACGGGAGATACAGGTGCAAATAAATTGCATCCACATCTTGGCCATTGGGAACATGATGGCCTGAGTAAACTTTACATGTATGTTAGTGCCGACTTGGCGAGTCAATTCACCATACCCCTGTGTTAAATAGCGCAAAATTGCATCCATATCAATGCCTCGATACATGTTTAAGTCAACATAATCCAATAAATCAGAGGCATAATATGGAGCATCATAATAAAAATAAATTTCTCGGGGTGTGGCCAATACCTTTTTACCTCGAACCATTACATGCATATGTATTTCACTAGGGATTTTGTGGATTTCCCTATCCTTCAGAGAAGCGTAAAATTCATAGACAATTACGTCGACCGCCGGTTCATTTAGGGTTGAGCAAAAATTACGCCTGTGGTGGAAATCCACTAACTCCCCAATATTATCGCACCCAGTTAACGAGGGATTGAACCACCATTCTTGAATGAAAGTGCGCTCGTTCATTTGTAAATAATATTTTTCCACTTCCGGGGTATGGAACTGGGTAGCATCAAAATCTGGCACTGCCTCTTGAGTGCACCATGCTTTGTGAGGCACCATGTAACGGAGTTTAATCAAACAAAGATAATAGTAAGAAAAAACATGTAAGAGATGAGATTAGAATGTCAAACCTTGATTCAATCATGCTTTGCTCATCTCCGATGAGATATGCATGCCAAAAAGAAGAAAACAATATTAGAAAAAATAACTAACAGATGAGAGAAGAAGGGATTACCAAAAAAACTGGTGGTTGGAAAGCTTGAAATCGAAGCAGGGATAGTAGAAGAGAGGTGCAATGGCTCCTAATGCTTTTGGGTGCTCTATTGGGTGTTTTGAAAGTGACATTTTAGGTTTGAAATCGTACGATTTATATAGAAAATTTGATGGACCATGCACGGGCAAATAGGCTAGAAATTGCAGAAAAATGATGTCATGTCGCGACATAGGGTATGTATGTCAATACATGCCACCCTAATTTCCTAGAATTTAGGTTCTAAGTGTTATGCCGTGTCATGAGCTTAGGCGTTTCGTGAAAAAGGTATAAAATTTTCAAAATTTTTGGTTCGAAGTAGCATGTCACAAAAAAAGGGTACCTGTGTCGTAACACATACTGGGCGATGTAAAATTAATGTTTTTAGATGTGTCAGACTCCGTGGGTTACGCCTAATCACTTCAAGACACTTCTAGGGTCACCTGAGCTCTATGCTAACCTATTTCCTAACCTAATAAAAATTAAAAATCCAAATTATAATACTTGAAATCCAAATACACGAAATTGCAACATTTACAAGCAGGATAAAATTCGATAATTAAAAATCCAATATGGCTACCGGAGTCGTCCAGTAACTTGTTACTGTCCATCATTTCCCTTTTCTGTCTCTTTTTTTCATCGTAATCCTTCCATTGAATGTTGAATAATCTTGGATCTTTCCACTTGTCTTCTTCCTTTGGACTATGTCTTCCCGCACATATCACACTCAAAAAATACCTTTGATCAAGGCTATTAGGGGTTTCATAGAATAATGAAAATTATTCATTCCCTAATTTTTTTTTATTCCCTCATCTTGAGAATCATGGATGTATTTAAACACCTCTATCTCACTATCAATTGTCATGGTTAACTCATTTTTCTCAAGATCGATGGTTGATCTAAACATGCCCAAAAATGACCTAACTAACAGTACGAGGATCTTTTGATTTTCTTTGAAGTATAGAACTATAAATTTGACAGGGATTATGAAATTCCTCACCTTAACTAACATGTTCTCAAGTACACAGTTTGGGCGTACTAAAGACCTATCAGCTAATTATAGTGTTATCGATGTGTTTTTCAACTCCTATAATTTAAGTTTTCTATAGATTGAAAGGGGCATTAAATTAATGTTGGCTCATAAATCACAAAGGGCCTTACTAAAATATATGTCCCCTATCTCTATTGGAATTGTAAAAGTTCCTGGATCTTTAAATTTTAGGGGTATTTTCTTAGCAATGATAGCACTACAAGAGGTATCGATGTTAAGTTGTTTTTCCTTTTTGAACTTCTTATGCCTTGACATGATTTCCTTTTAAGTACTTGGCATATTTTGGTATTTTATTAATTAATTCTAAAAGGGGGTAAATTAACATTATTGAACTTGAATAAGTTTAGAAAATTTACAAAGTTTTCTTCGCCCTTCCTTCGTTTGGCCTCGATCCCTGATAGGAATGGTAATTCTATGCTCACAAGGTTTGAGATTATCGACTCAATCATTGGTTCAACCACTTTTTTACTCAGCTCTTCAAGCTTATTTTTGTCCAAAAAAATTGCTCAATAGATCTGATGAATCCTCGTCTACTTGAATGGGAGCACTAGTGTTGTCAAGGGTTTTACCTGACCGTAAAGCAATTGCACTCACATGCTCTTTTCCATCCCTATGGGGATTATTTTTTGTGATACTAGGGATTCTGGTACCAAATTACCTTTGCATGTTGCTCATCACCTTTATCATCAATTATTTAACAGGCTCGCCTGCACATGTGGTTCATCAATGCTCCTCCGGATGCGCCATCTAGTGTAGACCTCAAATTGTTATTTGAACCACTATAAAACATCTGCATCTGAATCCATTATTGCATTCCATGATGGGGACACTTCCTTAATAGTGACTTAAATCGATCCCAAGCTTCATATAAAATTTCACCTTTGAACTGCTTGAAGTTGATGATCTCACGGTGGAGTTGGATAAATCTACTGATCGAGAAAATTTTGTGTAGAAAATTTCTTACTAATTCGTCCCATGTGGTTATGGAACCTGGTTCTAATGAATCCAACCAGTCAGTCGTGTGGTCACATAAGGATAAGGGAAATAACCAAAGAAAAATAAAGCCATGGGTTACCCGTTGTATTTGAAAGTGTCACACAACTGGAGGAACTGCTTTAGGTGTTCATTTGGATCCTCTATCATGTTCTTTAAGAATTGTAAGGTATTTTGGATCATTTGGATCATAGTCATCTTGATCTCAAAATTATTGGTGTTGATCGTCGATCGTTCAATATTGCCTCGCACGAAAACTAGCGTTGTAGTGCATACTCACGCAATGTTCTTTTAGCCATCAGTAGCTCTTCACGGATCAGTGCTTGTGGTTCAAGTGGATCATCAAACAGTGGATTTCTCGAGGCAAATCAACTACCATGGGTGGATCGTTTTGCATCAAGTGATGATTGCGTTTCAGAATTCATTTTGGGTTAGGATATGGCTCGATTGGAACGCTTCCACTTTGAGTCCTAAACTGAAATTAGAGACAAAGAAATAAAAATTAATAACTAAAAATAAATCTTAATAATTAAAAATATAAAAATAAAATAAAATAAAGAAATCGTATGTATAATTTTTAATTTTCCAATTTATTCCTATTAGGTGTAGAAAATAAATTTAAATATAATGTCGAAACCTCTCGGCAACGAGGCCAACAACTTGACTTTCTCCAAACGTGCGAACGTTTAGAGTAAAAACAAAAAAGATATCTACAAGTGAACATGTCAAATTGTAATATAGTTTTGTATTATAATGGAAAACAAGGAAGTATTCTGAGGATCTTACAAAATGGAGGTTGAATTAAATCATATTATCTACACTAGTAGTGTAACAGCTCGATTTTAGGTCAAATCGAAACAGTGATTTCAGGACCACAAATTCGAAGTCAAAATATTTATTTTACTATTTTAACAAGATCTACAGCATGATAGATTAATTATGTGAAAGTTTCGTAAAGAAATTTTACCGTTTAAATGCTTAATTAGGTAAAAAGGACTAAATCGCGTAAAGCATAAAACTTGTGTTCTATTAGCTAAAGGTATTAAATAGCTATAGAACCTTAAATTTAAGGTCCTAAAGTGGTAAATAGACCATTTATGGTTAGGGGAGGATGATAGCATGGCAATTGGTGTACTTTTGAATTAATTTTAAGGTTAAAATGGTAAATGGTTAATAAATGTTATAATAATTAAAACAAAATTCATTTTATGTTATCATCATCTTCCTTAGCCGATTATTGCAAGGATAAAAGCCAAAATTTTTAGGTTTTCATTAGGCCAAGCTTCATTTGTCAATTAAGGTATGGTTGTAGCTCGGTTTTTAATGATTTCTATGTTTTTGAGCTCGTTGCAGCTTAATCTGGCTAACCCGTACCTTCGTTTTTGAAACTATTCTAGATTTTGGATGAAGCTATTGTTGAATGCTTGTGTATTTAAATTTTTAATGATAGATATACAAGTTTTGTTAAGTGATTTTTGACAAAAATGTCAATTAGGGATTAAATTGAGAAAATGTGAAATGTTGTAGTTAAAAGTGTGAAATAAATGAAAATATGGGCTGCTATAAAGTTGTATTAAATTCGGCTACCATGGGTATTGGCCTAATTGTGTAATTTTGCATTTTTATGTGTTAAGAACTAAATTGCAAAGTGTTAAAAGTCTAGGGGTAAAATTGGAAATTGGCCAAAATGAATGTTTTAGGCTAAATTGAATTGAATGAAAGTTTGAATGAGTTAATTTGATATTATATAGATCAAGATAAGCAAATATCAGAACTAGATCGGGGAAAACGAAAAGTAGACAAATAGCAAATAGTTTTATCCGAGGATACAAGGTAAGTTCGTATAATTAGAATCAACTTCTATATATATTTGAAAATATTTGAAACGAATATTTATGATTGAGTAATTGATATACTTGAATTACAAATGCATTATAGATATATTATATTTGTTACTGAGCCCCGATTGAACTATATGAATTCATAGGATACGAGTGACTTGTCACTAGGGTTATCGTTTTGGTTGAGCTTGTAACACCCCAAACCCGAGACCATCGCCGGTGTCGGACGCGAGGGGTTAACGAGCCAAGTCCTCTTAGAGCACCGACCCATTTGGCATTTCCAGACAGGCTAGAAAATTGCGTCACTGTCGCCTTAAAAATCATATCTCGAGTTTCAAAACTCAGAAACTGATTCCGTAAATTTTCCCAGAATTTAGACTCATATATCCTTCCATGGATTTATTTCTAGAATTTTTGGTTGGGCCAATTGGTACAGTTTATTAGTTAAAGTCACCCATGTTACAGGGATCGACTGCTCTGACCTTCACGCGTTACAACTTGAATATCTCTCTGTACAGGGCTTTAATACTGGTGCCGTTTGTTTCTAATGAAACTAGACTCAAAATTGAATCTGCACATATAAGGCATGACTCCTAATTATTTCTTGATAGTTTATAGTAAATTTTTAAAGTCGCGACAGGGGACCCAGAAACCGTTCGGGCCCTGTCTCACAATAACTTTAATATCTCATAACAAGTAACTCCTATGACCGTTTCGTTACTTCCATATGAAAGTAGACTCATCAAGGTTCATTCACATAACTTATTCACTATTTAATACCATTCCTACAATTTTTGGTGATTTTTCAAAACCACACCACTGCTGCTGCCAGCATCTGTTTTCAAGGTAACCTTTACCTATTTCATGATTTCCACGATTCAATTGCCCTCTTTGCATACATAGCACAAAGTGTGATCATGATTAACCATTCCAATGGCTAATCTTCTCAAAACAATTCCATACCCCAAAATGATCAACATACAACGATTATAGTATCATACCAAAAACGTATATAAGCCATTTTCGCATGGCTATCCAAGTTTACACAAAACCGAAAGGTACATGACCTTCAACAATAGGGTAGTCCTATACATGCCATTTCGAGTTCAACCAAAATTATACCAAAATGGAGGCTTTGATAGTGTAGATGACTTCGACTTTAATGATCCCGAATCCGATCGCTAATGAGCAAAATCTATAAAACAGAGAGCCAAAGCAACGGAGTAAGCATTTTTATGCTTAGTAAGTCTCAAGCAATAAAATCAGCTTTAACTAAAGCATTACATTCACATAGCCAAATGAATCATTTCATTAATACACATTCACATAATCATACTTATTTCACACTTCATCATTATATACTTTCACAAGATAACAACCAATTCAATAGCTGAAAACTCGTTAGTCGATTGAACGAATGTTACTCAAACATATCGACTTTTCCAATGCACATATAAACATACCTTATCCTTTGGGCTTTTCGAGCGTACTAATTAAATTTATTACAGCAACCAACGCCACCTCCAGCCCAAGCTTCTTGAATACAACCGGATATAACCACATGCACGAATGCCTTGGTCTTAGCCGGATAGAACGACTTGCACAAATGCCTTGGTATTAGCCGGATTTAACAACTTGCACGAATGCCTTGGTCTTAGCCGGATGTAGTCACTAGCACAATTGCCTTGGTCTTAACCGGATATAATTACTAGCACAAATGTCTTGGGACTTAGCCGGATATCATTCAATTGCTCATGCACACACATACATCAATAATCATTACACATCCATGTTTCATTTTCGTTACTAAGGCTCAAACACAAACATATCACTAGCATAATCGCCTTCGGGACTTAGCCCGGGTATCATTCAAATACTCATACACACATAAATCAATAATCATTACACATCCATATTTCATTTCACATAATTCGAGTAGGGTCATTTTTTGAGGACTTACCTCGGATGTTGTCGAACGGCTTCAACGGCTATTCGATCACTTTTTCCTTCCCTTTATCGGATTTAGCTCCCTTTTGCTCTTGAGCTTAACGAATACAAGTAGAAGTATTCAATATTTCTATCAATAATGTTTACTAGTAAATCACATTCAGCAAGCTTCACATTTAGCATCTCATATCATCTCACTTTATTATAATTTATCATTCAACCTTTGAACCAAAACGCCATTATATAGCCACATATACATACATCCATATATTTAAACTCAAGAGTTTTAACATAACATCAAGTGCTCAAATTACTCATGTGGCCGATTACACATGGTCATAAATACACAAAATCAAAAATAATTTCAAGGTTTTTCACACTATACATGTACTAGGCCGAATGTACATGCAAATTTCACAACATTCTTCAACAAATTTCTTCTTTAAACAAACATATTTATCACTTTCTTCATAATCAAAATATCATGTGCAAACATATATACACATATAGGTGCATGGCCGAATCTCAAGGTGTTCATAACCCTCTAAAACACAAATTTTTACCAATCAAGTAACAAGCATAAATCATGCTCATGCATGCATCATGGCCGAATACATCACAATCATACCCCATTGAATTTTGGTCATGGTTAAACAAAGAACTCAATGTCTTACTCAAGATTGCTACAAAGAAATTTCAAGAGTAGTCAATCCATCATTGCATGCATCATTAGCAAGCTTCACATTTAGCATGCAATGGCTTTAACACAATATCAACCTTGGCCAAATACCATTCTTCATGGCATAGCAAGGATTTGAACCATGGCTAACATGCACATCAAGTTAGCAACCAAACAAACATGAATCTCATGACACAACCTCATACATACCTTAATCTTGATGCAAGTTTAGCCAAATCTCCTTCTAGATCTCTTCTAAACAAAGAAAATGAAGCAAAAATCTCTTCTTCCTCTTGGGAATTTCGGCCAAAGGAAGGAGGGGAAAAGATGAACAATTTTTTTTGTTTTTCTTTCTTAGTCTTTGCTCAAAGAAAGGATGAATGACAACTTTTTTTTCTTTCTTTCTCTCTAGCTACGGCACCATGGGGGGGCATCCATGCTCATTTTTTTCTTTTTTTTTTTAATTCTTTCTACATAATGCACTAACTAAACATGTTGGAAACATGTCCCCTTGCCCATACTCTAGACATGGCCGGCCACTCATCCAAAATAAATGGAGTATTTGACATGCAACTCCATTTTTTTTGCTTCATTCCTTTATTAACCTCTTAAAATAGCTACATATTTTTAAATCCTTTCACATGAGTCCTTTTTCTTTCAATTCACAATCAAATTAACTAAATCAAAGAATTCAAAATTCACACATGCATTTTCCCATATTCTAGACAATAAATATTACGTTCGAGCATGTCGGTGACTCGGTTTAGCGGTCCCAAAACCACTTCCCGGCTAGGGTCAATTTTGGGCTGTCACAGAGCTCTTGCATTTTTTGTGGACTCACCATAGCTCGTATGAGCTTACCGATATATCAGCTCGTAAGAGCTTACTGTTTTCAGCTCATTGGAGCTTACTGTTCAGGTCGTATGAGCTTACTGTTTAGCTCGATAGAGCTTACTGTTTAGCTCGATAGAGCTTACCGTTTCAGTTCAATAGAGCTTATTGTTCATCAGCTCAGGAGGAGCTTACCGATCATAGCTCAAAAGAGCATAAGTGATAATGAATTGATGGATTACTGATATTAGTCACCAAGTATCTTTTGAATTTCTAATAAGTTCAACGGGCACAAATAATGTTATAGGATGAGTTACGCTTATAAATGTTGTTAATGTTATATATGATATATGAATTTGGAATGATGAAAAGTATTGTATTAATGGATGGTTTCATATATTTCTACAATGACTAACATGTGATGAATACTTCTGATTAGGTGTTTATGAATTGAATTGGTTGCACTTCAAGTATTGCTTTGATTATGTATAAATGATAAGTTTAGTTTTGAATTATACGGGCTTACTAAGCTATAAAGCTTACTCTGTTTCATTTTCTATATTTTATAGAGGCTCGTTAGCTCACTCGTTTCGAACAAGTCGGAGTTGCACATCACACTATCCAATTTCTAATTGGTACTTTTGATCTTGTAAAAATTGTAAATATGGCATGTATAGGCTAGTTTAAAAGATGTTAGTTATGTTACTTGATATCATGATTTTGGTATGTTTTGTGTATAAGTTAAGCCATGTGATTTGGCTTATTTTGGTACTATGTTTTGGTTGAATTAAATGTTCAATTATGGTATGTTTTGGCAAGGTAAAGATGGAATGAAATTATGCAAGTGAAGACTTGATATGTAGTTGTTAAATGAATGGATTATGTATGATGTTAAATAGGTAATTGGGTATTTAATTGTTAGGTTTTGATATGGCTAATAATGTGTATTGAAATGGTTTTCTTGGCTACCTATTGAGTTGTATAAATGTGTTCATTTATGCTTGTAAATGTTTGTGTTTATAGGGTGGCAAAATGGCTTTACAAATGACCTATTTTTGTCCACACAGGCGGAGACATGGGCGTGTGTCTCAGCCGTGTGTGACATATGGTCATGCTGCATGGCTGTGTGTCCCCTGGGGTACCCTTTCGAATTAAGTTAGTATACCCTACAGGTTTGGCACAGCCTAGACACACAGGCATGTCTACTGGCCGTGTGTAACACACGAGCTGGCACATGGGCGTGTGGCCGGTCGTGTGACCCAAGTCAGTAACCTCTCTAGTTTTCCCACGGCTATGGCACATGGGCGTGTCCTCAGCTGTGTGACACAAGTCAGTATGTATGCCCTGTTTCCTCACGGTCTAAGACATGGGCGTGTCTATTAGCCGTGTGAGGCACACGGCCTGTTCACACGGGCGTGTGACATTTGAAATGTTAAAATTTTTCTAAGTTTCCAAAATTTTTATATGTTACCGATTTAGTCCCGAATGCATGATTTAAACTTTGTATGCCCGATTTAAGTACATATTGAATGTGAATGAATGATATTTACTGAAATGAGATGACATTTGATAAATGATTGTTCTGAATTGAGTTACAAGTCTGGTAACGCCTCTTAACCTATTCTGGCAATGGTTATGGTTTAGAGGTGTTACAAGTAGGTCAAAATAGTAATCACCAAAAATCATATTACGAAAATTAAAATTAAGGATTAAGATCGTAAAAATAAAAACTACTACTGAAAATAAAGTTAACAACAAAGATCTTTCAATAAATAGATAGAAGATTAACTCGATTTAGTGGTTGCAATTAACTTCAAAGTTTGGGTTTTCATTAGGGAATTAGTTATTAATTAACCAGTATTACCTCTCGACCTCTACTACTTAACTAATCTTACCTCTTGACCTAACTTTCCTGACAGGGATAAATCCACGATTTACTTGGTAAACTTATCTTTGGATCTCATTTATCCTATATTACTTCCTAGGGTCATCAATCCTAAGGTCATCAATCCTAAGGTTTAAACACGCATGAATTTAGACCAACTAATTCTATTGGAAAACCCTAATTCTTTCATTAATCACTCCCATATCCGCTCGTTAATCTTCCTAAGGGTATAGCCACTCGTCGCTTTCACAATCATTTTCTCTGCAATTAAATTAATCATGAAATAACACAAATTAATATAAAAGAGAAAGAGACATAAATTGTCCATTTGATAAACTTAATGTACTCGGAATTGCAAAATCCTTTGATAGTGGTTGGCGTATCGGTTGCGAACAAGAACTAAAGAAAAATTTTGAAATACTTAATAATGAAGACTTGGATTCAAGTCGAATCCAAGTCGAAGAACAAGAGAAATAAACTATTTTTGAAAACAAACTAAAACTAAATAAAACCCTAAAACTACTAGCTAAAACCCTAAAACGGCTTGAAAAAAACTCCTTAAGCTTTGCCTAAACTTAAATATTTATAGAAAGAGTTTAGCAACCCTAATTAGGTCAATCACAAGCCTTAATCGCATAAAATATGAGTTGTTCAGATGGAAACGCTCTAGCTTAATTTCTACCTATCGTCATGCCTATGTTGCAACACAACCTTATGCGTGTCGTGACACACAACTTCAAATGTAAAATCATGCATCGGCTCAGTTGTGTTGCGACATTGGAAGCTTGTGTTACGACCCGACTATCATTTTTGATACTTTTGGGACTCAAAATAAATATCCTGCACACTCAATTAAACCATTAAAACCACCTTAAGGTTGATATTGACCCATTAGGTCAACTAACTCGAAATAATGTGTAAAAACGCTTATTTTTCAATATTTTAAATCTAAACTAAGAAATGTGAAAATGCAATAAATTTCAAGCTCGTTAAGTGTCGAAAAGTACTTAATTTGTTACTGCAATTTGTGACAAATCAGCAATTATTTTGAGTCTAGGGTTGTGGCATGTATATAAGTGTTTTGGTGTGTTCCTTAGCATGTGAAAGTATCTACTGCTTGGAAAGTATGATATCTCCATTTTGTATAATGTGTTACCTTTGTGATTTGGTTCATATTTTGTATTGGTTATATTTTATGCTAGAGTAAGAGATGATCTATAACTATATGTTTGGCATGTGAATGACATAGGTTGAGTTAAAAATGGTAGCTTGGTTAATGAATGAATGAGATGAATATGTATTTGGAAATTAATACCTAGAAGTATGCTTGTAATATGTGACTTATTCTTGATTGTTGATGTTTATGCTAAGGCCTATAAGCCATTGATATGTAATATGTACAAATTTTTATGTAGTGAAGTTGAATAACATGTTTTGGTAGATTTGGCATAGGTGAAACTGGCATTTGAATGTATGAATTGTCATGAATTAGTTTTTGAATAGATAGAGATCATAATAGAGTTGGATTTAGTTGGAATTGGCTAGGTGACTTGTTGACATGAAGTGGCATGAACTTATATTGATTTTGATGGTATAAAATGGTTTGAGTCAAATAAGTGGTTTTACATGTCTTGAATTGGAACCAAATGGTACACTTTTGTAAAAAACAAGAGCCATGTCTTGACGATCAACATCCATAGCCTCAATGATGACCGATAGTAAGTGACATCACAACGATGAAAGGTATAAAGCCGCAACGTGACTTGATGATTGGCGTCGTCACGATGTGGAATTTTTGAAGTTGTGATGCTAGTCTTGAATTTTTAAAATTTTACAATTTGGTTTTGTTTCATGTATAGTTTATCAAAAGAATTTTCGTAAACTCACATTGAACTTGGAAATGATTGTAATATATATTTAGAATGAGAATGACACTTTTTTGCATATGTGATTGGTATGATTATGCTAAATTGTATTGAATTACATTGGTAATGTTTGTAGCATTTTGCATATCAGATCTGACGATTGGGTCGGGCTAGGGGTGTTACAAAGATGTTTTTACTCTATGATATTAGATACTTAGGGTTGTAGTAATAAGGTGTGTCATACAAGTTGTTGCATAAATAATCTCTATCTCTATCTTTACTTAGCTATTATATAAATAAATGTTACTACATTACAATTGATAAAAAATTGTAAAATCTATAAATTAATATATTTCAATTGCAACAACAATGATATTAACCAAACCAAGAATAAATTTTATGCACAGGTGTAATATTATATGAAAATGCATTTTGTATTCAAACACCATAGAAGTGAAATTTTTTTAGAATTTTGTGAGAAGTTACTATATATGGAATTTATTGGAATTCGCTACATTTTGAAAACCATCATTCAACAAAGCATAATCTTGACTACACTATGGACAAAGGACAAACTAACGTGTGGCACTTTAAGTGGTAATGTGACATCCCTAAAGTGACCCTAGTCGGAAAGCGGTTTCGGGACCGCTAAACCGAGTCACTAAATCATTTGAGTATGATAGTTACTGTCTAAATATGTGAAAATGCATGTGTGAATTTTTAATTCTTTGATTTAGTTAATTTGAATGTGAATTGAAAGAAAAGGGACTCATGTGAAAGGATTCAATTATATGTGGCTAATTTTAAGAGGTTAATAAAGGAATGAAGTAAAATAAATGGAGTTGCATGTCAAATAATCCATTTGACAAGGATAGTGGCCGCCATGACAAAATTATGGGCAAGGAAACATGTTTCCAACATGTTATGTTAGTGGGATATGTAGAAAACAATAGAATAAAAGCTAGTAATAAAGAAAGGGAAAAAAGGAAAATGATGATAGCAAAAAAAGTGTGTGGATGCCTCCCCCATTTGCCGTGAAGTGAACAAAGAAAAGAAAAAAAAGTGTTCATCTTTGAACATGCTTGGCCGAATTGAAGAAGAAAGCAAGAGAAGGTTTGGTCACCCTTGAGCTTGAATTAAGGTAAGTGAGTTCATGTTAGTTCTTGAAAGGTTAGTATACTTTAAGCTAGCTACTAAAATTTCCTACTTAGCCATGTCAAAATCTTGGTTGTGTGGTAATATTGGGTAATCGGCCATGGAAGAAATTGAGGAAAAGGATTGTTGTCTTTGTGTTGTAATGAGTATTTGTGGATGGGTGAAGTTTGAGTTAGTTAAGTGTTCATGTAGATGGTTTGGGTGATAGGAAAAAATCGGCTTGTGTGTGTATGGATAGTTGCTTAATGTGTGTATAGTCAAAGAAGAAATCCTTAAAGTGTCTAGTTAATTGATGTTAGGTAAATGGTGTGTGTAAATTATTTAAAATAAAATAATTGTATGAGTATTAAGGATGGTACATGAATTCGGCCTTAGAAGAAATTTTAGTATAATATGCTTGGATGTTAATAGGTTATTGCTTTAATGACCGGGTGTGTCAAGGATAATGCATGGACTAATTGATTAATATGTGTTAAGGGAAGGTGAATAAATGTCTATTTGATAAGCTATATATATATTCGCTATGAAGGTGAAGGTTAAGTCATAGAGATTTTGGTGATATTCATATTCGGTCATAAGGGTTATATGTGTAACTTGGCTATGTGGGTTACGAGTTAAGGTAAATTGCTTATTTGATATGGGTATTCGCCATAAGCTAGCATGATGGGACTTTAATAAGATAAATTTGTTTGAATTAGCCCAAGAGCTTAGAGGATCGAAGTTGGACAAGGGGAAAGAAAAAGTAATTGAATAACCGTTGAAGACATTCGACAACATCCGAGGTAAGTCATTAAGCATATATTTGGTATTGATTTAAATGATCATAATATATATGCAATTGTGTTTAATGAATTGATGTGTAAATGGAAATGTATGTGTATGGAATGATGCCATCGTTGAATGTATAAAGGTGGTAAATTGCATAAAGTATTGGTCTCGGCACTAAGTGTGCGGGTATAAATAGACACGGTGACAAGATTGGCACTAAGTGTGCGGGTATAAATGGACACGGTGACAAGATTGGCACTACGTGTGCGGGTTTAAAATTGTACAAAGCACTAAGTGTGCGAATTTGATTATATAGCACTATGTGTGCGAAGCTGATTTTATAGCACTAAGTGTGCGGATTCACTATATGCTCTTGCATTACAATTGGCACCGAGTGTGCGACATTATCGAGTTAATCTCGGACAGCGGATCGGGTAAGTACCTTGAGCTCATGACGAATAGGCAATATGTTCATGCTCGGGGTTGAGCTTGGTAAGCTTTAAATCTATGTGATGATTGCAATTGTGTGATTGTGGTGAAAATGAGTTAGTGTGTGAAAATGCCTCAAATATCTTATCGTGTAGAATATGAAATGTGGATGTATGACTTGGTATGAGATTGAACCGAAAGGTCCGAGGAATTATGGTATAGTTTCGGTATGGATGAGTACCTAGCCTCGTTTATTGTTTCATGTTGTGATAACTTTATTAATGGATGGTGGTTGAATGCTTATGACTTCATCGAGTTATAAACTCACTCGGTGTTTTCTTGTCACCCCTTTTAGGTCTCTTGGACTCGTATTGTTTGCGTTTCGGAACCGTCGTTGAAGTCATCACACCGGCTGGAAATCTTTTGGTATTGTCTTCATAGTTGAACTAGGAGAACATTTGGCATGTATAGGCTATTATGTTTTGTTGAATTATGGGTTGTAAACTTTAAGCCATGTGAAAATGGCCTATGTGGTCGTTGAGTGGGATGCTAGAACCTATAGCCACGAGTCTTAGAAACTTTAATTTTGATAAGGTGGCCATAATTTGTGTCATGTATGATGGATGATTAGTAAGGTCAAGGAAAGATTTATGAAATTGGCATAGTTCATCGCAGTAATCATTGCGGACAGCAGCAGTGATATGAGATTGAAAAATAACTAAAAATAGTAGAAGTATAATTAAATAGTGAATAAATTATGAAATTGAACCTTGATGAATCTATTTTCATATGGACAAAACGAAACGACCATATGAGCAGTATACTGAGAGATATTAAAGTTCTCGTGAGACAGGGCCAGAACAGTTTCTGGATCCCCTGTCTCGACTTTGAAAATTTACTATAAATTATCCAGAAAGAATTAGAAGTCATGTCTTAATGTGCAGATTCCATTTTGAGTCTAGTTTCATTAGAAACAAACAGAACCAGTATTAAAGCCCTGTACAGAGAGATATTCAAGTGGTAACGCGCGAAGGTCAGTGTAGTCGACCCCTGTAACATGGGTGACTTTAACTAATAAACTGTACCAATTGGCCTGACCAAAAATTCTAGAAATAAATCCATGGATGGATATATGAGTATTGTTTTAGGGAAAATTTACAGAATTGGTTTTCGAGTTCTGGAACTCGAGATATGATTTTTAAGGTAATAGTGACGCAGTTAGCTAGCCTGCCTGAAACAAAAATTTCATAATTTCCAAGAGGAAATAAGGAAGTAAGCCCAGTAACACCTCGTGGTCGAATCCGGTGACGGTCACGGGTTTGGGGTGTTACATTTAGTTGGTATCGAGCTATGGTTTAGTCAGTTCTAGGACTACCATAGCGCGTGAGTCTAGCTATATATGCCAAATTGTTAGTGCTTAATAATGTGATGACTTCGACGGTTGAAATTTTTGTTTTGATTAGCAATGGAACCCGGTAGAGAGACCCTTGGCGGATGACGTTGAAAGTGTAGCGGCTGCTCTCGAGCAAGGGACACCGCCTGTTGAGCCTCGGTCATCCGCGAATAATCAAAATGAAGGAGCGAAACAAGCCTTCTTCACCATGATGAATGAGTGGGTCGCATAATATGCCCGAACCAATCCGGCTGTCCAACCATTCCCGAATTTAAATACTCCACCCAAGAGCCCGCAATGCCTCCGATTCATCGATCCTGTGAGGTGAGTAAACCACCGTGGACTTGATTAGGAAGCGTGGGGCGAGGAGTTCAAGGCCATAGTTCTCGATGATGCCGAAAAGGCCGAGTTCGCTCGATAACACCATTAGAGTGTTAGATGAACTATCATGCACACCGATGAATGTCTTAAGTGTGCTATATCCTTGTTGAGACTCACTTACTATTGGTGGAGGACTTTAATTTCCATAGTCCCAAATGAACGAGTTACTTGGGATTTCTTTCAATCCAATTTCGAAAGAAATACATTAGTCAACTGTTCATCGATCGAAGTGTAAGGAATTCTTGGAACTTAAGCAAGGCCGGATGATCAGATCTGAATACTGAACATGAGTTCGTAAGACTTAGTCGGTATGCTCGGGGTGTGTGGTGATGAGGTTGCGATGTGCAAAAGATTTGAAGAAGGATTGAATGAAGAGTTAAAGTTACTAGTGGGAATTTTGGAGATAAAGGAGTTCGTGACACTAGTCGAACGAGCTGCAAGGCGGAAGAACTTGGGAAGGAGAAGAAGAAGGCTGAATTTGAAGCAAGAGATTACCGTAAAAGATCGACGAGTAAAGCTCCGTTCTCGGTGTAAAGAGGTTCGTGGAGGACACCAAGAAGTCGAGGACGATGCGGGAATTTCCATTAGAGCCCGACCATTGATGGACTCCGAGCTACTTGGTAGCTAGTGTGGGCAATAATCGTCAAGAGAGACTGAATGCCCCCAATGTGGAAGACGACACCTAGGTGAATGTTGGGGTAAGTCATTAATAGGGCTGTTATGGATGCGGTTCAAGGACCACTTCATTAGAGATTGCACGAGCTAGATGAGAGGAATAAGACGCAAGGTGCAAGACCTAGTGGAACGACGGTGGAGGTAGGCCCCGAGAATCTCTGGAGGTAGGGGTGGTAATCGAGAGGAACCTCTAATACTGGCTGTCCGATCCGAGACCCGTGCTCTCGCTAGAGCATATGCCATCCGTGCACGAGAGGAGGCATCCTCCCCGACGTTATCACCGGTACTTTTACTCTCTTTGATACTAGTGTGATTGCATTGATTGACCCCGCTCTACTCACTCATATGTATGTGAAACCTTAGCATCCAAAGAAGACTCTACCGTTGAGTCTCTCGAGTTCGTAATTCGAGTGTCAAACCCTTTGGGTCAATACGTGCTCGTTGATAAAGTGTGCAAGAGATGCCCCTAATAATTCGAGAATCTGCTTTTACCGATCCGATGCTTCTACCATTTAATGAATTCGATGTTATTCTTGGTATGGATTGGTGATCAGTACATGATGCAAGTTGGTGGATCGCAAAAGGAAAACCATTGATTTGAGGAGTGCAAATAATGAGGTAGTCCGAGTCGAGTCTCATCGATTTAAAAGGAGCGCCGCCGATAATATCTTCTATGACCGCTCGGAGGTATGTGAAAAGGGTGTGAAACATACCTTGCGTATGTGTTTGAAAGTAAAGAGACGGAAGGAAACTCGAATCGGTACCAGTGGTTTGTGAGTATTCGGATGTTTTTTCGAGGAGTTACCGGATTGCCACCGGTTCGAGAAGTGGAATTCGCATCGGTTGTACCGGTACTACGTCGATTTCAATAGCCCCGTATAGTATGGCATTAACTAATTAAAAGAATTGAAGGTTCAATTGCAAGAATTGACGGATAGAGGTTTCGCTCGACCGAAGTTTTTCTCCATGGGTGCACCTGTATTGTTTGTGAAAAAGAAGGACGGAACCATGAGGTTGTGCATCGACTATCGTCAACTCAATAAAGTGACGATAAAGAATAAATATCCATTGCCACGAATTGACGATTTGTTTGATCAATTAAAGGAGCCTCGGTGTTTTCAAAGATAGATTTGAGGTCGGGGTACTATCAGTTGAGGGTCCGAGAATCGGACATACCCAAAACCGCTTTTAGAACGAGGTACGGTCACTACGAATTCTTGGTGATGCCGTTTGGGCTTACTAATGCCCCTACGGTATTTATGGATTTAATGAATAGAATTTTCAGGCCATACTTGGATCGGTTCGTAGTTGTATTTATCGATGACATTTTGGTCTATTCGAGAGATGAAACCGAACATGCTGAGCACCTGAGGCTAATGTTGCAAATTTTACGAGATAAGCAGTTATACGCAAAGTTCAGTAAATGTGAATTTTGGTTGAAAGAGGTTAGCTTTTTGGGGCACGTGGTGTCCGCATCGGGTGTCAGGGTGGACCCGAACAAAATTTCGGCCATAGTCGATTGGAAACCTCCAAGGAATGTTACCGAGGTTAGGAGCTTTTGGGGCTTGCGGATACTATCGACGATTTGTGAAAGGTTTTTCGATGATAGTTGCACCGATGACAAAACTACTTCAAAAGATGTTAAGTTCGAGTGGTCGAACGCTGTCAAGAAAGTTTCGATCGACTAAAAACTGTTTAACCGAGGCCCCAGATTAGTACAACCGAGTCCCAGAAAGAGTTTGTCATATCTGATGGACGCATCCTTGCTTGGGTTAGGTTGTGTGTTGATGCAAGAAGGTCGAGTTGTGGCTTACGCGTCGAGACAACTAAAGCCACATGAGAGAAACTATCCCACCCATGATCTTGAACTAGCGACCATAGTGTTCGCCTTGAAGATATGGCGGCATTACTTGTTTGGAGAAAGGTGTCACATTTATTCGGACCACAAGAGTCTAAAATATTTGATGACTCGAGAGATTTAAACCTGCGACAAAGACGTTGGCTTGAGTTGTTGAAAGACTATGAACTCATCATTGATTATCACCGGAAAGGCCAACGTGGTGGCCGATGCTTTAAGTCGCAAGGCACCGTTTGCTTTGAGAGCGATGGATGCTCATCTATCCGCTTTCACCCGATGAGGTGCTAGTAGTCGAATTAGAGACCAAACCGATGGTCAATCCGAACGTATAATTCAAATACTCGAGGATATGTTGAGATGTTGCATCCTTGAGTTTAGTGGTTCATGGAACAGTAATTACCTTTGATTGAATTCACTTACAACAATAGTTTTCAATCAAGTATTAAGATGGCGCCTCACGAGGCTTTATACGATCGTAAATGCCGTACCCATTATTCGGACTAAACTTAGTGAAAGTAAAGTCTTCGGTTGATTTGATTAAGAATGCCGAAGCGAAAGTTCGAGTAATTCGTGAAGGTTTGAAAGTCGCCGGATCGCCAAAAGTCGATGCGGATTTGAAAAGAAAAGACATGGAATATCAGGTTGGAGACAAGGTATTTCTCAAAGTCTCACCCTGGAAGAAGGTGCTTAGATTTGGCCGTAAGGGCAAATTGAGTCCGAGATTCATCGGTCCGTATGAAGTATCTGAATGAGTTGGGCCAGTAGCGTACCGATTAATTTTACCCCCTGAGCTCGAAAAGATTTACAACGTTTTCCATGTCTCGATGCTTCGACGATATAGATCCGACCCGTCGCACGTAATCACTCCATCTGAGATTGAGATTCAGCCTAATTTGAGTTATGAAGAAGAGCCGGTTAGCATTCTAATGCGTGAAGTAAAAGAGTTGTGAAATAAGAAAATCCCATTAGTGAAGGTGGTGTGGCATAAACACGGAATTGAAGAAGCCACTTGGGAACCCGAGAACTCTATGAAAGAGCGATACCCAAACCTATTTACGGTAAGATTTTCGGGACGAAAATTTCTTAAGTGGGGAGAGTTGTGACATCCCTAAAGTGACCCTAGTCGGAAGCGGTTTGGGACCGCTAAACCGAAGTCACTAAATCATTTGAGTATGATAGTTCTTGTCTAAATATGTGAAAATGCATGCGTGAATTTTAATTCTTTGATTTAGTTAATTTGAATGTGAATTGAAAGAAAAGGGACTCATGTGAAAGGATTCAATTATATGTGGCTAATTTTAAGAGGTTAATAAAGGAATGAAGTAAAATAAATGGAGTTGCATGTCAAATAATCCATTTGACAAGGATAGTGGCCGCCATGACAAAATTATGGGCAAGGAAACATGTTTCCAACATGTTATGTTAGTGGGGTATGTAGAAAACAATAGAATAAAAGCTAGTAATAAAGAAAGGGAAAAAAGGAAAATGATGATAGCAAAAAAAGTGTGTGGATGCCTCCCCCATTTGCCGTGAAGTGAACAAAGAAAAAAAAAAAAAGTGTTCATCTTTGAACATGCTTGGCGAATTGAAGAAGAAAGCAAGAGAAGGTTTGGTCACCCTTGAGCTTGAATTAAGGTAAGTGAGTTCATGTTAGTTCTTGAAAGGTTAGCATACTTTAAGCTAGCTACTAAAATTTCCTACTTAGCCATGTCAAAATCTTGGTTGTGTGGTAATATTAGGTAATCGGCCATGGAAGAAATTGAGGAAAAGGATTGTTGTCTTTGTGTTGTAATGAGTATTTGTGGATGGGTGAAGTTTGAGTTAGTTAAGTGTTCATGTAGATGGTTTGGGTGATAGGAAAAAATCGGCTTGTGTGTGTATGGATAGTTGCCGAATGTGTGTATAGTCAAAGAAGAAATCCTTAAAGTGTCTAGTTAATTGATGTTAGGTAAATGGTGTGTGTAAATTATTTAAAATAAAATAATTGTATGATTATTAAGGATGGTACATGAATTCGGCCTTAGAAGAAATTTTAGTATAATATGCTTGGATGTTAATAGGTTATTGCTTTAATGACCGGTGTGTCAAGGATAATGCATGGACTAATTGATTAATATGTGTTAAGGGAAGGTGAATAAATGTCTATTTGATAAGCTATATATATATTCGGCTATGAAGGTGAAGGTTAAGTCATAGAGATTTTGGTGATATTCATATTCGGTCATAAGGGTTATATGTGTAACTTGGCTATGTGGGTTACGAGTTAAGGTAAATTGCTTATTTGATATGGGTATTCGCCATAAGCTAGCATGATGGGACTTTAATAAGATAAATTTGTTTGAATTAGCCCAAGAGCTTAGAGGATCGAAGTTGGACAAGGGAAAGAAAAAGTAATTGAATAGCCGTTGAAGACATTCGACAACATCCGAGGTAAGTCATTAAGCATATATTTGGTATTGATTTAAATGATCATAATATATATGCAATTGTGTTTAATGAATTGATGTGTAAATGGAAATGTATGTGTATGGAATGATGCCATCGTTGAATGTATAAAGGTGGTAAATTGCATAAAGTATTGGTCTCGGCACTAAGTGTGCGGGTATAAATGGACACGGTGACAAGATTGGCACTAAGTGTGCGGGTATAAATGGACACGGTGACAAGATTGGCACCACGTGCGGGTTTAAATTGTACAGCACTAAGTGTGCGAATTTGATTATATAGCACTATGTGTGCGAGCTGATTTTATAGCACTAAGTGTGCGGATTCACTATATGCTCTTGCATTACAATTGGCACTGAGTGTGCGACATTATCGAGTTAATCTCGGACAGCGGATCGGGTAAGTACCTTGAGCTCATGACGAATAGGCAATATGTTCATGCTCGGGGTTGAGCTTGGTAAGCTTTAAATCTATGTGATGATTGCAATTGTGTGATTGTGGTGAAAATGAGTTAGTGTGTGAAAATGCCTCAAATATCTTATCGTGTAGAATATGAAATGTGGATGTATGACTTGGTATGAGATTGAACCGAAAGGTCCGAGGAATTATGGTATAGTTTCGGTATGGATGAGTACCTAGCCTCGTTTATTGTTTCATGTTTTGATAACTTTATTAATGGATGGTGGTTGAATGCTTATGACTTCTGAGTTATAAACTCACTCGGTGTTTTCTTGTCACCCCTTTTAGGTCTCTTGGACTCGTATTGTTTGCGTGCGTTTCGGAACCGTCGTTGAAGTCATCACACCGGCTGGAAATCTTTTGGTATTGTCTTCGTAGTTGAACTAGGAGAACATTTGGCATGTATAGGCTATTATGTTTTGTTGAATTATGGGTTGTAAACTTTAAGCCATGTGAAAATGGCCTATGTGGTCGTTGAGTGGGATGCTAGAACCTATAGCCACGAGTCTTAGAAACTTTAATTTTGATAAGGTGGCCATAATTTGTGTCATGTATGATGGATGATTAGTAAGGTCAAGGAAAGATTCATGAAATTGGCATAGTCTACTGCAGTAACTGTTGCGGACAGCAGCAGTGATATGAGATTAAAAAATCACTAAAAATAGTAGAAGTATAATTAAATAGTGAATAAATTATGAAATTGAACCTTGATGAATCTATTTTCATATGGACAAAACGAAATGACCATATGAGCAGTATACTGAGAGATATTAAAGTTCTCGTGAGACAGGGCCAGAACGGTTTCTGGATCCCCTGTCTTGACTTTGAAAATTTACTATAAATTATCCAGAAAGAATTAGAAGTCATGCCTTATATGTGAAGATTCCATTTTGAGTCTAGTTTCATTAGAAACAAACAGCACCAGTATTAAAGCCCTGTACAGAGAGATATTCAAGTGGTAACGCGCGAAGGTCAGTGTAGTTGACCCCTGTAACATGGGTGACTTTAACTAATAAACTGTACCAATTGGCCCGACCAAAAATTCTAGAAATAAATTCATGGATGGATATATGAGTATAGTTTCAGGGAAAATTTACAGAATTGGTTTTCGAGTTCTGGAACTCGAGATATGATTTTTAAGGTAACAGTGACGCAGTTAGCTAGCCTGCCTGAAACAAAAATTTCATAATTTCCAAGAGGGAAATAAGGGAAGTAAGCCCGGTAACACCTCGTGGTCGAATCCGGTGACGGTCACGGGTTTGGGGTGTTACAGGTAAGATGAACAAGGTGAACTGGGAAGTTAAGCAAAATTTAGATAACATTTATATATATACATATAAATTCATATTCAAAACAAACCAACATGGTAAAACCTAAAGTACTCCAAAAAGTAAATTTCAACAATAATATAAATCGTTAAATAAAAAGAATATTTGACTAACAATTCAAGAAACCATTCCATAGATTTGTTTTCTTCTTCTAGCTCGAATAATCAAAGAGACATGTCTTCATGTTAGAAAAGCAATACAATCTATCAATATCTATATAAAAGAACCAACATTAAAAACAAAAAAGTGAAAACTATTAGTAAGTACTCACATGGAAACCAGGAAAACTAAGAAACTTCATAATCTAAAATTCTAAATCAATAGCATAGATAATACTTTCACTTCCAACCAACAAAGTTAAACATTTTGGTATACAAATGCATTAAAAAAAGGCATTGATATAAGTTGCATTATTCATATACCTATTTGCAATTCATTCGCAAGCTATCTTAGTATCAAAGCTACTAAGGCATATTGCAAACGCCTGAAAAGCCGAGATCGGATACTGGTAATCCATAGTAAATACGTCCTTCTCAACTTTCCCGAATTGGAGGATGACATTCTCTTGTTGCTCCTGCCTGACAACCACATTCTTCGTAAAAGCAAACAATTGGAAGTTTTTAACGAAAGCAACTGTCATCCGTCCATTGAAGTTAAGACACCAACATTAGAGTTGATCATGCCATCTTAGTGCCTTGTTCTTCAATACCAACATTCCATCTCTCAAGCTAGATAAAGGTCCAAACTGGGAACTTTTGGTACGAGTTGATTTTGATTTAAAGAAAGGTAGTGATGGAAAGGTGTCTAGATTACTATGTAGGAATTTAGTCTGCATGAGAGCAACACCTCCGAGTTCACTAGAAGAGGTTGGGATGGCATCGATGATGCATTGCATTCTCCTTGGACCTCTATTTTTGATAATATGTTAATTTATTTCATTGACCATTAGAAATAATGATAAAAATAAGTGATAGAAAAAGAAACTTTCAACATACATCTTACCTAAAACCTAGGACATTCAACTCATATGAGATGTGGGCTATAGGATAGTTACTAGTCGATACCCAATGAGAAATTTGTTTTGCATTCATTAACCTAGTGGAGCAACTTTTTGTAAATTTGGCTCCAACATTTGGGGGTTGTGAATCATAGATTGCAAATTTGGTCCCCAAAAAGTTTGATCTGTTTAAGCAAATCAAGAATAAGTTTAGGTTTCCAAAAATGAGTAATGTTATCACTCAAATCATAATCCACCTAATAGTACCTCAATTTTCCAATGTAGGTATTGCTACCTTTTGACACATCATCCACAGTCAATGAGATGATATAATCTGTACAAGTAGGCTGACGACACTTTCTTGCAGCAAGAAGGAACTTTCCATCCTTATTTGAAGCTGCCAAAAACATACACTTTGAAACAATTTAAAATAATATAGCTAAAAAATCAATATATAAGGAACTCACTACAATTAACAAATAGTTACAGTACTAACTTTCTATGAATATAACTATGTAAATATCCTTAATGTGTTTAATTCAATCAACAATCGTTAGCAAAATTTGCTTTTAGAAGGCAACAACAAACAACACAACTTTACAAGTTAATATATATGAGAGTAAAATTGACAATAAACCATTCTAGAAGTAAGAAAATAGAAAGCATAAATAAATAAATAAAAGCCACTCACATTGGTTCAGGCCAAGGTAAAGATAATATGTTTGGTTGTTACAATTGTGTTTTATGTAACATTGAAGAAGGGAGTGCCTTGGACCAGGCTGCAAAGGGAAAAAACAATGAATATATGTAAGTAAATTTAGAATTACTCATCCACAAATAATCAATGAATAATGAAAATCGTTCCAAGTACAAACATAGAACTTATAATCTATTCTACATAATAACTTAGATTCTTTTCAAGAAATTACATTGCCTAAGAACTCTTAAGTTCACAATTCATATTAGACAACTAGCTGTTGAGAAAAACTCTATATTCTCATTTTATTACTAGAATTTCAAAAAATTTTACTAAACCTTGTGATGATGTACAAGATATTGATCTAGTACCGAACTTTTGATTCTAAAAGTTCCTTAAAAGTATCGAAATGTGATACTATAATGCAAACTATGTAATACAAATCTTAGTTTAAACTAACCACTAATAAGGGTCAACACCATTCAACCATCACTAAAGATTCAAAGCCAAAATGTATGAGTGAAAGCAAATCGATCATATAAATAATAAAATATACTTAGAAAAGGAAAGAAACAAGTACATGCTGGCATCTATCACCTGCTTCAATGAGATTGGGAATGTCAAGTTGCCGGAGATTTCTAGGGTTTTTACAAGTTCCTTCATAATCTCTCTCCAATTCCTACACACACTGACACAAGAAACTACTATTTTTCTTGTAGGCCAAGTAACCTCCGATGCTTCTATTCTCATCAACACATCCCTTAAAAGCTCGTATGGCATGTTTACCCAACAACTCTGCTTGAATGCATCGATGCGAACTAAGTTATCTTGTACTACCCTAAGCAACCTTGATTAACATTTTCTAGATATACTCCCTAACTCCCCTTTCATGTCCTAGATAATGCTCTTAAATGGCATTGGTGGCTCCTTCACTTCTAATTCTCCAAGACCCAATTATTGTTTAACAGTGTAGTTCACCTCTACAACCTCAAAACATCCAAGTTTCCCTCAATTCTCACCAAAATCACTACCCAATCAACACTAATGATTTCAATTGTGGAATTATACCCTCCAAGATTTTAATCAGCATGATATTGAATAAGATCCAAAGTGATTCAACACCAATCATCAGTAATTCTCTTAAAAAACAATAGAGATAACCATAACTCTCTCTCACAAACACTCAACATTATGCACCAATAGCTTGGGATTTTATCAATAGTACAAAAGAAAAAAAAATACCCTTCACCTAAAAAATCTAGTAACTGAACAAAGGTAGTGTAAAAAATGATCAATAAGTTTAAAAGAAAAAGTATTCAAACAAATTCCCACAAATCTCTCTCCTTATCCTAACTAACCAAGACTCGTAAAACTAACACATAGTATAAAAATGAAGACATATTATGAATTATCAAAGTACATGCAAGAGAAAGAACATCGAGATGGATTGGGTTAATGCTTACCAACTTGACTAATTTTTCAATTTTCATAATATATAAATATCAAAATTTGACAAATTAAATTAATTTTAATTTGTCAAAATTAATTTTTCAAATTTTATAAAATAAAAGTCATGATTTAATATTAAATTCTATATATTTAGAAAAGAATAATTCATAGCAATTGTACACAAATCCATATTAAATTTGGAGTTTTATAGAAGTGTTTTTTTTCTAAAATTTTATTTGCACTATTCTTTTATAGAAAGTGTCTCATTAAGAAATTACTCTTTGGGTAAAAGAGTGAAAAATAGAGTATACTTATTGATAATATTGGGATAAATCAAAATAGTCATAAAGCTAACATAATCAATAAACTCGGATGGTTGATCCCATCAAATACAAATTATTTTATCTAAAGGTAGTAAAACTAGCAAAGTAATAAATTGGGGGTTGTTATGAGGAAGTTCGGATTCAATTTTAAAAATGATTAAAATGAAATATTTTTGGTCATTAAATAGAATCCAAGTTGTCTCATCTTTTCTTCCACCGGATATCTCAAATTGGACAAAATTTGTCATCACATCTCATTTGCATTTCATGCCCCATAAAATATACTCTTAGTAACTCCTTGAAGCTATATATTTGCCTTTGTCCACACACACATTTTAATTTCACAAATCCAACCTCCAGCCTACATCATCTTTCTAAGCCCCGAACACCGCCAAAAGTCACTCCATAATGAGTTGCGAATTATCATATGTTAGAAGTCGACGAATCATTCGATAAGTTTGATATTTTCTTTACTGAAAATTTTGTTTCCCAAGTTAGATGCTTTAACATGCAACGGAATTATAAAATGAGAGTGCTTTATAGAGTGTCTAAAAAGACAAACAATGCATAATTATACACTGTTAATCTTGAAATTATGTCTTATAACATATAAAACATTTAAGGGTATAAAGCAGGGTAGCTGGTATTGTTTCGGTACCGCTCATATTGGCTAGAATGCTCTGTTTCAGTAGTAGATCCGAACAACAAACTTTTAGTTCCGTTTCAATACAAATTTTAGTCGATATCGCTTGTACAGGTGCGTACTAGTTGATTTTGCATGTATTGCCCGGAATATGGTGTACCATATTCATGTGAAGCGTGGCATCCTCCTCTTCTTGCTCGTAGACTAGAGGTATTCACGATCCGATCCGCCTAAATCAATTTGAATGAAGTTTGAGTTTAAATTTTCTTACAATTGATCCAACTCAATCCGCAAATTGGCTTTAATTCATTGCATTTGCCTCTTTCATATTTTAATTTAGGTTAAAATTTGCCACAAGCCCCCATACTTTTCTAATAATAGGAACTTAGTATCTATATTTTTAGTTCATGGAATTTAGTCTATCTATTTTTCAAATTTCAAAATTTAGGTACAATTATTAATACTATTAATTTTTTTGTTAAATTCAAGTTAATTAAGTAATCATTTTAAATTACATGGGTACCAAATAAGTATATTTTTTATTCAAAAAGTCATAATAATAAATTTAATAAAAAATTATCAATGTTAACAATAAAACCTAAATTTTAAAATCTAAAAAAACTAAATTCCATAAAAAAATACAAAACTTATAACATAACCTTTAATTTATTCATATAAGCCAGGCATTTAATTTATCCTAATCATAGAAAATAATTCATGCAAATGGCACGCCAGACTCATCCGTCAGGAAAAACAATACTCTTCGTTAATAAATCAAATACAAATTAACCATTTTTGGCTTCACCTTTAGCTCTAAGGATTGGAAGTTCCCTTTTCCTTTTCTGTTTTTTTTTTTTTTTGGGGGTGGTCTTATGACTGTTGTGTCTGATATTTTCGACCGTTACTAAAAGTATTTATTAATTTGGAAGGCCATATTGTGATGACGCTGACATGTACATCTGCGTCCTGCTCCAACCCCACCCTCCCAAATGAAATATTTACATTTAAGTTCCATTTTAATAAGGAACTAAGCTGATTTTAAGTTAGTCAAAATTTTGTTTTTCGACAGAAAAACACGTGTAAAAAATTAATTGGTCTCACAATGAAAAATTAAAAATTAAATATATTCCAGAAAATGCGTATTTAATTCAAACAATGCCAATATATCAATGGACTGAGTAGTGAATTGAAAGCAAAGAGAGAAGAAGAAGACAAAAGAGGAACGCTCCCTCTCATTTTCCATCAACCTGAACAAAACCATCTCTCTTTTCTGGGTAAATCAATCCTCCTTCACTCCCTGTACATTTGTATTATAATTGTATGTTACAGCTTTATGAAGTAGAAGGATACTGTGAAGTTCCAGTGATGGGAATTGATCATGTTTTCTACATTACTTGCATAAATTCTGGGAGGCGCCACTAGATTGAAATTCCAGATTTCTTTCCATATAAATCCCTTTCTTTTTTCAGTTTTATTTGGCAGGTTTTACCATCTAAATTTCCCGCTTTTCGATCTCGTTTTTCATGCCTAATCTATTTCCTGTTTTGTCCCCCCTTTTTTTAGCATAAATACACAGGGGACTAGCCCTGTTTCATATCGTCTTCATTTCTCTTACTCTTTCATCTGTATATTAGCCTTTAGTTTCAGGTTTTAGAGTTTCCGTCCTTTGGTTCTTAAAACTCTTTTGTCATATTAAGGTAAAAGAGGAGAAGATGGTTCACATGATGAACAAGATCGAGGAAAGTTCAAGATGGTGGTGGTTTGATAGTCACCACGACGGTTCAAAGCGCTCCCAATGGCTTCAATCCACTCTTTCTGGTAACACCCCTTTCTCCTTTCTACTTTCTTCATCACTATCTTAGAGCATTTCTTGGCATTTCTTGTTTCTTGACCGTTGGAGACATTGTGCATGCCTTTTTCTTTTCATTCTCATGAACGTTTCAATTTTTTTAAATTGCTTTTTCTGCAGTATCACTTTACAGATATGTAAAAAAAGGACAAACAAAAACGAAATGATGAGAAGACTCTGTTAACTTTTAACCTTGAGGTGAAGAACAAAAGATATTAATAATGGGATTGCAATGGTTTCTTGAGAATTGGATCTAGAAGAGCAAGGACTAGGGAAAAAGAAAAAATAATTTTATGCTAATAGTATTATTTAACAAACATTACAAAGTAATCCTAATTAGTGTATTATTGACTGCGTAATGACTGACTGGTGGGGCCTTATGTTATACAGTAGGTTCCACCAGAAACCCTTTTCTTTTATTTGTAAGACAAGGGTAGAGATTATTCAGGAACCTGAGAGGTTATCTTAGTGTGAAATACATTTTTTTTTCTCTAGGAGCACAGAATGGGGTTGTGTTGGACAACAACTATATGCTTACTATACAAATAAACCTTCTATTTCAAATTTTCAACACCAAAGCTAGAAGTGAATCTAGTTCTAGGATTCAGGATACAAGGTTTTTGAAATCAGAGACCTAACAAGCTGGTGTGGTCTTGGCAACAATATGGAATTTAACCTTGAGCCGAAGATTTGCTCATGGTGTTAGGGATGCAATGGCATGATGAGCTGGTATTGGAATGGTTGACTTGTAGTTCCTGTTTTGTGTGTTAATATCTTAATCATCATGGCTTGCGTTTGGATGGCTGTTCAAATTTCTGTTGTCTGAGATCTTACAGGCTTTAGCATGTACATGTGGGTGGCCCTCAGTGTACAGGGACCCTGAAACTGAAGTCCCACCAGACATTGTTAACTTTCTCACTTTTCCATATTTCCCACTAACTTCTAAGTGTAGCTTTGCAGCTCAAGTAATTAGTCTTCCAAAAACGTTACTTTATGAGCTAATAATGAATTGGATCCCTTGCATCTCAGGTTAATTATAAATGGATCATTATAGGGAACGGGAATAGATTTGGATAGGACCCTTTGCTCATATTTAATTTAGCAATTGATCCTTTCTCTTCTATATGTCTGCCATTGAGAGATCTTTGCTTGATTAAAAGACCAGAAAGGTTCTGTTGCCATGTTGTTTTACCAGGGTGAAACGTTAACATTGACCAACTCATTAAACTTCCTGGAATTATTTTCTTTTTCCATTATTTGTTTGTTCTGTTTATTTGCTGAAGTGATTGAATGGTTTTATTTTAATGATAGAGTTGGACTCCAAGACCAAGGCAATGCTAAAATTGATTGAGGAAGATGCAGATTCTTTTGCAAAGCGTGCAGAAATGTATTACAAGAAACGTCCCGAGTTGATTAGCTTGGTTGAAGATTTCTACCGATCCCATCGTTTACTCGCTGAGCGGTATGATCAAATTAAGTTGGACCCTGGAAATCGCCTTGTAACAACATTGGGATCCCCGTTTTCTTCCATGAAGTACTGCCATTCAGAGAAGACGATCAACTTGATGGATAAACTCTATGATAGCAGCTCCGAGACCTTTGATTCTGAAGACTATGCTGAATCAGAAGTTGATGACCCTGAAAATGATGAAACTGGGGAGGAAGTCGAGGATCCCAAGCAGGAAGATAAATACGAAGCCGGTTTAGTAACTAAAGAAGGCCATGTTGTGAAGGAAGATGAATCTTCAAAGGTGTTCCGTGATGAATTGATGAAGTTAAGGGAAGAAATAGAGAAACTGAAAGAAGAGAACAAGGTTCAGAAGGCTCAATTAATTCAGAAAGATGAAGAGAAGAAAGAGGTGATTAGACAACTCAGTTATGCTGTCCAAGCGCTCAAGGATGAGAACATGGAGCTGAAGAAGAATATGGTTAAAAGACCATCCCCCAGTAAATGGAGTCCCTTTGAATTTAACAAAATAAAGGGAGGACTATTTGGGATGTTGTTGAATGGGTCCCCATTGTCTCGTTCTACTATCATTGCCCTGTAGTTTTAGTTAGGTTGCATTAAGGTAAGTAGCATATACATATACATATAGGAAAAGAGGGCAGTTCAAATTAGGAACTTAGAAGAATTGTCATACATGTGTTTACCTTCTGAGAAAATTTTTCAGTGTTTGCTATTCTTTCGTTCAATTGTTTCATTTGTGTACTTGTTTTCCCTTGTTACTATTTCTTTTTTTGTTTTTCCTTATTGTGACAGAGTTGAACTTAATGTAGTCTTTGTGCTAATAATATAAGCATTTTTTGGTACCAAATCAGAGTTCATACTAATAATTTGAATTAAATATAATAGTCAACAACCATGGTTAACAATATCAAAAATAAATATATAGAAAACATAAAAAGAAAAGAGTGAAGCTACAAGGAACAATGCCATCAGCAGAAATTCACACACCAGAAAGCTTCTGCAATATACTAAATACTAGCAAACCAAGAAACAATGTTGGTTTTAAAGCTCGAGCTGAAGTTGGATAAACCGAAGTGGATACCGGCAAAGGGCTGTTAGATGGTGAAAATGCGAAACCAGGAGCAGGGGCCACGATGTTATCCGGATTCGGGGGACTGGGGCTTGAAGGAATCGTGGGCATCGACGAATCAGTAGAAGGTGCCACACCATTCGGAGTAGGGAACAAAGGCTCAATATCAGGGGGTAAACTTGGAGAAGAAGCAAGAGGTGCACCTGGAAGGAATGCCGGTGCAGCTGATATAGTTGAGTATTGTACATGTAAATATTGCTGAGATGATGAAGATAAGGGTAGTGAAGAAAAATAAGCCATTAAAAACATGAACAAGTTTCCCCATGGTGACCAAAGGGAAGCCATTGAAAATGAAGATAAATCGGTATGAGTTGTCCAAGTAAGGAAAATTTGAATGCATGAATGTATGAGAAGAATGGAGTTGTAGGTGTTTTTATGTGCAGATGAGGGAAGAAGTGTGATGGTGAAAAAGAGAGTGGGTGCTGCAAGTCAAAAGATGGTTGCTAACTTTAATGGTAAAATACAGCTCCATGGGTTGGCTACTAGACAATGTGGATAAGTTATTTTCTTCAAGGTCTACATCATGATATAGGGTTTCTTTTATCCTTTTCCTTTGATTTTTTTTCCTATGTTTCACCCGTGACCTTTTTTGAAATAGATAGCTAAAATTGTAAGACAATGTTGAGTCTTATTAAAGTATGTGTGGAATCATGGATATGACAATGGAATTGAAAATTCTTATATTATTTGGTTGGTAAAATCTTGCTATTAGTCCATTTAATTTACGAATTTTGTGAATTTTGTTCATGTTTAGTCCCTGTACTTTTTGAATTTTAAAATTTTAATCCTTACCAAATGATAATTGCTAAATTCATTAAGTTGTGTTATGTTATTTTCCAAAATTTGATGTGTTAAACATATTATCATATATGTAATGCCATGTCAAATGATTATTTTCAGATATTACTCGCTAAAAATCCAGTTAAATGATTAATGACTATCATTTACATTAAGATTGAAATTTCAATATTTGAAAATTATAGTCTTAAAATGATTCAATTGGAGAATATGGACTAAATATAAAATTGTGCACTTAATATAGGACTATTAATTGAATTGTTTGGGTTAGGACTAAAGTTTTGAAATTCGAAAAGTACAGAACTAAAATTGGCCATTTCAAAAAGTACAAGGACTAAAACTGATCAAATTAAAATATAAAGATTAAATCCATAATTTTCACTAAATATAAGGATCAACAGCAGAATTTAACCTAATTGGTTTAAGTAACTAAAAATGCTATAATTTTTTGTTGCCTAGAGTTCATTTTGTGCTTAATAACTTGGAGGAACATATCAATGGAAATAACTAGTTTCTATTTAGTTAAATTTGATGCTTAAATGCTTATAATCTTATGAACTAAGTATAATATTAAACTATGCAAGGCCATGATTAGAATAATTGTTATATGGTTTGAATCAAGGGGCTATTGTCTTGGAAAGAGAGAAAATCTTGAAGTTATATTTTTTACATTTTCAGTCCACCTTTTCTATAATAACATTTCATTTATAATAATTAAGTTTTTAGTAGAATCAATTTTTTATGTTTTATTTTAATTTTTATAACAATTTTTTACTTATAACAAAAATAGTTGCAATACTCCTTACCTGACTCGATCGTTAGGTTTGGGCAACAAGACATCACATTTGTTGCCAGAGCAATTACAATTAATTATACGTTAAAATGATCATTCAAACATAAAAACATGCCATAAACACATTTACAATATGATACATAATCAAATTCAAGCCTTAATCGAGTTTATGAAAGCTTATTTGTTGACTCGAGCATGAAATATGACTAAATTGTAAAGTTTCAAAACTTCGAATTGATGTCGCAATGTGAGGGAGTTCCTCTTCGTGACGTGACATATTGACTTGGCCTTATTGTGACAATGGGGTTCCTTGTAATGTTGTGGCCTGAAGTCCTAAGCTCGTCACAACGATCATCTCCCGAAGTCGCGATGTAAACTCTATTTTTGGTACATTTTAGGCTATTTGGTACTTATTTCGAGCTTTAACTCAATCATACTTATTTTGTGCACAAGGCATATGATGTGTCATAAAACTAATTAAAAATACGACAAAAGCAAGTGCATTTATCGATAAATACTATAGCTATGATAAGTAAAGATATTGTATCCACGAGGACTAAAAGTACTAGAAATTACTGTTTTCCTATAATTTAACTGAAAAATTGAAGTGATTGATTTAAACTAAAATTACTAAATTAATTTAACTAGAGAACTCAACAGAGAATAAATCAGAAAAATAATTGAATAATAACCAATAAGCGAAGCAATATCCAGGAAATAATCCACCTAGACTTCATTTATCATTGTGAATATAAATTAAACGATTTATTCACTAGGTATCTTGATTCGTAGAAATCTCTAAATTATGCTTATATCTTTTTCAAGAATAAGAACAACTGACTCTAAGTTGATTAATTGAAATTTCTTTCTAATTAAAATCCCTATTGTTGCATTAACTCGATCTATGGATTCCCTTATTAGATTTGACTCTAATCCAGTAGATTTATGTCGTCCTTTTCTAGGATTGCATGCAACTCCACTCAATTATGCTAGATCTACTCTTAAATAGAGACTTTCCCTCCTCTAATTTAAGCATATTAAACATGAATTAATATCCTGGAAATATTAAAACAACAGATAAGCACATATAACTAAGAACAAAAATCAAGTATTTATCGCGTAAAATAGAAATCAAATAATAGAATTCATCACAGGATTCATCTTCCCTAGGTATGTAGAGAATTAGTTCATAATTGTGAATAAAAACATCTTAAAGATAGAATAACCACAGGAAGTAAAGAAACTCATAAAAACTTCAAAAGAAATTAAAAGGATGTCTTTAATCTTGATGGAAATCTACTTCAGAGTTGGCTCCAATGGTGTTCTCCGAGTTGTTTTCTTCAATATTCTCTGATGACTCTCTTTTCTCTTCTTTTATTTAGTATTTATAGACTTTAGAATTCCCAGAAAGCCTAAAAGTTACGTTTTTCCACGTGTTTGGGATGCGAATCGCAAAATCGACATGGTCTGGAAAATGGCCATATGCCAACCCGTATGGCTCACATGGCCGTGTATCTAGCCCGTGTGGGAAGGCCCAGCTCATGTGGCTCCTAAAATATGTTCTATTTGCTCGATTTTCACTCATTTTTCACTCATTTTGCTCCCAAATGCTCTCTTAAGTATAGAAACATGAATTTAAAAGATTATGAGCATAAAATTCACCAATTTGCATAAATAATCACCCAAAAACGCATTAAAGAACATGATTAAAACATGTTATTTTTATCACTTATCAAATATCCCCACCCTTAAGTGTTTCTCAAGCAAAATCCTCAACCTACATTAAAGTTAATCTTTCTCAACTTGTAATTCTCGTCAATAATGTCTAAAAAATAATTTGCAAACAATCATGCATTGGCAATTGAACTAAAAGGGCACTAAAGATTCAAGCAATCCAAACCTAAATTTTTAAAGCACGAAAACATATATGTCTTCCCTTATTTAAGTAATTATCTTTGTAAGAGCCCAAATTTGACCGGGCTGAAAGCAGAATATAAATAAATAAATATTTATTTAAAATGTCCATTAAAGTCTATTTACAAATAAACAGGCCTCAAAGCCTGATAAGCCCAAAGCCCGTTACACTTGTAACCCAATCAGCCTAAAGCCATTTACCCGGTAACTACCCAACAGGCCTAAACTACCCAGCAGACCCACAAACACCCGCGACCCAATTAAACTAGCTAGCCCAAATTCAAAAAGCCCAATTGGCCCAGCTTGTTACACCAAGGCAGGAAACCCTAGGGTTTCTGCCTTTCTCCTCGCGCCTCAAACAGAAGCTTCCAGAAGCAATTTCAACAGACGCGTCTGCTCGTCTCTTATGACGTTTCAGCAACCCTCCATCAGTGCCGTGATTCGACCTCCGTGATTAGCGCGCAGCAAGGTCATTGTCGGATCCCTCGCTCGATTGCCTGCCAAAAAAGGAAATAAACAGCAGATACGTGAAAAAGGAGAGCAGAAAATGGCAAGAAAATCACAGCACATCAGTCAAAGATACAGAAGACACAAAATAGAAAGAAATCTTAGATTTCTTTCCCCGAATATGTAAAGGACCAAGGCTATAAAGCCTGTAACATCCCAAACCCGGCCCAGACGTTATGACCGGATCCGACATGCCACATCGAAGCGTTCAAAACATTTTATATTGTTGATCCAGAAAAAAAACTTACTTAGTGTTTTAAAAGATAATTTCATTATAGGTTAAAGTGAATTGAAGTGCACCGTAGGAAACCAAAAAGAGGTGGTGAGTCCATCGGATCGCTAATACCAAGCTCCTTCGGATCCAATCCTAGACATGCATACCGCTATTGCCACACCTTAACGCCATGGATATTTCTAGGAAACCGATTTGATTAAGTTATTTTTAGGAAAAGTGATTAATTTTGGAAAATACTTTCATTGCGGAAGCTTTGCTTGTTGTCGTGTTATTTTGAAATCAATTGTTGTTTTTGAAAACGCGCCCTAAAGCTATCCAATTTCAACAGTTAAAATAAGTAATACCTATCTTAGTAATACATATTAAAATCATCAAAAATAATTAAGCGGCCTTATTACATTTAAAAGCCCAAAACCTCAAACGTAAATAAAAGGATATTCAGTTCACCAGAAGAAAATCGAACTTTTAGAACGGGTGGCCACTCCGAATTCCTTCACAGCTCCAAGCCCACTATGGTTGGGGATTACCTGCGTGGATGGAAATAAAAGGGGTGAGTTTGGGGAAACTCAGTGTGTAAAATAACCCAACCATAGTCTAAATCAGCTCAACCAACAGAAACAGAATAAGTTGGCCTTAGCCCAGAACAGAAATTCAGAATAAAGCATATAGGCCCATAACAAAACAGAACAGATATTACATGTTTATGCAGAAACCCAACCCAGATTCATCCATAACACCCCCGTACCAGCCTTACACTATATGGGGAGACTACTCGACCCACCCAACCGCTACACATCACAGAAATCGCAATGAGGTCGCCAGATATTGTAACGAAGTCACCAGATCTGAGATATTGTGGCGAGCCACCGTATCAGATATATGTGGCAGAGCCACCAGATCAGATAATCGTGGCATAGCCACCAGAACATATATATGTGGCAGAGCCACCAGATCAGATAATTGTGGCATAGCCACCAGGACGCTTCCTCCATAATATAACCCATGTACCCATGCAACAAATATATAATCATGGCATACATCATACAGAATTAGATCGTCATGCTTTTCAGTCAAAACTAACCCTAGGGGTATAACGGTAATTTTGCACATAGGGGTATAACAGTAATTTTCCATACATAGGGGTATTATAGTAATTTAGCTGCTTTTAGGGTTTTCATGCATATCCTAACTATTTACGTACTATCAGAACACTTACCACGCATACTTTCCGAATTGGGCCCGTTGGCCCATGAACCCGATCTTTGGCCCATTAAGCCCAAATTATCAAAATGTACAAAATCGCGCGTACTGCAGTTTGTTACTTTAGATTACCAAATATACAAACCCAACTATCTTACGAGCATTCGCACACTGGCAAATTCCCAAAATACCGACTTTTCGGCATTTCGGCTTTTCGGCTTTTGCCAATCTAGTCTATGAGAGGGTGTCAGTTACACATCTGTTTGCGACGATATGATGACGAGATCCACACACGAACAGCCTACAATTGGATTACTAACACGTTAATCTAACTATTCAAATACAAACTACGTATTAACCCCTTACAATATTCGGCCAACCACACCTACACATCATAGTAAGCTTATAAGAAAACAATAAGCAACTCATTAACAAATTTTTGTCAATGTTTACCACATAATCATAATTTCACTGCAAGCTGTCTTCCTAAGCAACAGTCACTAAATTATTTATAACTGGAGCTACTAAACTCCAAATCAAGTGCCATTAATTTTCCCTGAAAATAAGCTCATATATCTTCTATCCATAAAATTTTCATAATTTTTGGTATGGCCAATCAATACCAGATTTTTCTTAAAGTTTCCCATGTTTTACTATTTGACTAATCTGACCACTCTTCATTACGAATCAAATTTCTCATTGTACAGAATTCAAAATATGTTCTTGTTTATTCCATTTGAAACTAGACCCATTAAGCTTCAATTACATAATTTATGCAGCTTCTAACTCATCTCCCACAATTTATGGTGATTTTCCAAAGTCACATTATCGCATCGTCCCAAGCGATTTATTACCAAATCACTCTTTCACACCTAACTTGCATGCTTGTTATTTAAACATGTATATCACCAATCAATCATCACATATCTATGATTTTACTTAAGTTTAATCTCCATTTCATCATTTTAACGCACAACATGTTAGCCGATTTTTCCCCTTAGCATCTAAGGCACATGCATGCTCATTTGTTTGGCTTAACTTCACCTATCTTCCATTTTTCATCAAAAGAACATGAAACAACAACCATTTCCTTCATTTTAATTCATGACTAAATGCTCACAACACAACTAAAAACCAAAATATGCTTCAAGAGTTAAGGTAGAATCAAGAAGAACTCATGAACATCAAGATAGAAGCAAACTACCATGAACTTACCTTCAATTTTCTTTCCCAAGTGACCGAACATTCAAGAGCTTTCTCCTCTCCTTTCTCTTCTCTAACTTTCGGCTATGATGAACAAAGATGGATAAAACTTTGTTCTTTTCATCCCTTTTTCTTTTAATAAAATTTCATATTTCATCCATTTAATTCTTTAATACAAAAGACATGAAATGCCCATCATGGAACATTTACCTAAACCATTATCATGGAACATTTACCTAACCCATTATCATGGAATATTTACCTAATCCATTATCATGGAACATTTACCTAACACATTATCAATTTGTACCATGAATTATGGATATCAA
Source organism: Gossypium arboreum (assembly GCF_025698485.1). NCBI lineage: Eukaryota > Viridiplantae > Streptophyta > Magnoliopsida > Malvales > Malvaceae > Gossypium > Gossypium arboreum. Next base: position 127,173,749 of record NC_069077.1, read on the forward strand.
GTGCTCATATTGTCTACAACAACATGATGGCTGGCCACTTCATGTAAAATGGGAGGTTTGTCATGCAAATCCTCCTATTTTGCACTCCTATTTATTTGGCCACTTCAATTTAGCCTATAGCATTTCCAAACATTTTCACATAGGTTCTATTTCATAATTTCACCCCCTTTTTCTTATGGAACAAAAATTAACTAAAATTGCCGGGTTCTATCTTAAGCTTGGGCCTTCTAGAGGCCCACTAACATAATTAAACCTATGCCAACATTCACAGAATTCCCGAAAATTGGGGCGTTACAAAGCCTTTCTTTTCACTTGTAAAAAGGACTTACGTTATGAAAATACAGAGAGAATCAATAAAACTAGAGATTCAACAGAAAGATTTGTTCTCGCACATATATACACAGCAAGCATCTCAATTGATTAAGTATACAAAGGTGAAATTTTTAATACATATACATACATGTAAACTGTAAATAATGAAAAAATAAAGGGTCGAACCATTATTTGCGTTAAAAATCGAGGTTTGGACCTCCAACCACTGTACGGGGAGGAGTTGGTGACGGCATGTGGGCGCGTAAGGCTGAGGACCAAGGCTCGGCTTGACAGAGGCCGGAGCCAAGCACTCTCTCTCTCTCCTCTCATTTCAGAGAGAATTTTAAGTTTTTTTTAAAAAATCCGGTGTAAAATGATTTTCGGGCTATAGCTTTGGTTTATATAGCCCCTGTGAAACGTCAACGTTTTAGACCCCCAGGATCCGCGCGTTGACCCGATTACCCGGGGACGATCCGCGCATTTTGAGAATTGGGTTAATTACCCAATTGATCCTTTTGCCCCTTTTTGTATTTGCAATCAAACTTTATTTTATTTATGATTTGGCCCAATATTTTATTTTAGTTTTAATTTAGTCCCGATGGCTATTAAATTATATTCTGGAAAACGTCGCCGTTTTGGGGATAGGGAAATTTGCCCAGTGAGCCCCTTTGATTTTGCGCGCGTTTTAAATAGGGCCTCAATTCAGTTTTAGTTCTTTTAAATTCGCCCCGTAATTTAGCTGGACTTTAAATTTAGTCCTATATTTTTATTATTATATATATTTAAATATTGTTATTTGTTTTATTTTATCCTTACTTTTATATTACACATTAAAATTATTTTATTACAAGTATTATTATATGTATTATTATTATTTGTTATTTTCCTCAAATTATTATTATTTTACATCAATTTTTTATATTATTATTATATTTTCAGATATATTATATATTTACTAATTACATGTCATTTTTACATATAAACTTTCATTGTTTTATGTTATATTTCTTATTTCCTATATATTTTATTATATAACATTTATTATGATTTATTTTTTATTCTATATTACTTTTTTATATATGTTATGTATCTCATATATTACCAATTATATTATTTATGTTTATATCATATATATTATTTAAAATTTGTAAATTATCATTATTAAAATGTATTTTTAACACATATTATATACATATCTAACTATTAATTATTTGTTTATGTATTATTTCATTTTAAACTGATATTTTGAATCCTTTACAAACTTTCAAACCAAGATATTTTATATGTATATATAATTATTATTCTATTTTTGTTATTATATATTACATATTATATTAAATACTATTTTAGAATTATTAATATCACATTTTAATTATGTGTATATTTTGTTAACAATTATTAATTTTTTTATTAAGTCATTATATATTTTTATATTGTATGTGTCATGGGTGTATTACATATTATTTTTATAATTATTATTATATGTTATATTTTGTAAGCATGTACATTGATATTATATTTTTATTTGCATGTCATATATTATTTAATTATTGCTTTCTTATATATCATGTATTATTTAATTATTACCTTGTATGTTTGTATATTTTGTTTATTCATTCTCAATACATGCTATATATATATCTTTGTATGCATATTATTAATATTTGCTATTTTATATGTATGAATCTAATGCACGTTCTTTATATCATTGCCATCATTTTGTTTAAATGCACGTATTATTGACCTACTACAATAATATGTTACTATGTATGATTTATAACGCAATACAATTCCCCACGCATCATCTTTAAATAGACAAGGCTCTAAAATTTTCAAAAAAAATATAAAGGCAATGCTTGGTGTTTGGAAATTTCGAAAAAGTAGTGCCCTAACTTATTGGGTTGCGACTTTTCTCGTTAAGTTCGAATAGTCAAGTACCCTTCCAAGTTTTTAAAGGTTTTCAAAATGTAAGCGACTGTCTTGGAACTGCAAAGCGATATGTCCTTACTTACTGGATGTAGCATTTTGTCATTTCAAGATAGGGATTTCTAAAAAGGCTAACTTAGTGTCAATACTTAGATACAAGTGAACCCAAATTTTCAAAAATCAAAATATTTTAAAGAGGATTACATCTTAAAATCTTTAAAATTTTCGACATTTAAAGACATTTGATAATCAATTAGGTACCAATTTTTGGGCGTTACGAGGGTGCTAATCCTTCCTCGTACGTAACCGACTCCCGAACTCGTTCTTTTGATTTTGTAGACCAAAACCGATGATTTTAAAACAAAATGTTTTAAAGGTGATCCAATCACACCTAAAAAGATTGGTGGCGACTCCCATTTTCGTTTTTTTAAAGTCGATTCCCATTTTCTAAAACTCGATTTAAAAATGGTCTCGACAGCTTGGCGACTCCACTGGGGACTAATAAGAGAGTCAAGCCGTGTAATTGATTATCTCTTGTCTTAATGTCGGAAATTAAAAATTTTAAAATTTAATCCTCTTTGTATTTCATGTGTTTGTATTATTGCATGTGTTGCTATATTCTGATACGTATAGTATTTGCATGACCGTTGTGGTCACACCCTTAAGTGGGAGTGAGAAACTACGCCTTCGTGAGGTTTTCGCCTCTGTGTAGGATAGTGGATCACTTTCGGGATACATCCGTACCTATGGTTTCGTGAGATTTTCATCTCCGTGCAGCCATAGGGAAATGTATTCCCCCGAACTGAACTCGTTTCAAATGAGCCTATAATGGGTGAGAATCGAGGAATCTGCTGGTTCGGGTACCTCAAACTTTAGAACTGGCCTCATATAGAAAACCGTAAGAACCCAGTTTAGTTAGATATTAAACTTTAGGTATTACCTAATAAGTTACTATTGAGATTTATTGATATCATGTGGTACTGACTTTTCTTTTTCTTTTGTTTGCATGTCATTTTGCATTACAAAGATATTGATTCACGGTCAGTTTCTAAGATAGAGAGTTTTATTATGGAGAATGAACTTCTTGATAGAGTGGAGGGCAACGCCAATGTCCATAGATGGTCTGAGCAAACTCAACTAGAAAAGGGAGATAATGTAGCTGTTGGATACGTGTCGGAGCTGCCAGATTACACTCGCATCAGTGTCATGCAGAATAATCTCCAAGAGATTAAGGAGATTTGGGATCAGTGGGACAACGAGACCTAACATTTATTCTACGGTAATTACGGAGGCTTACCTTACTTGCTTGATGTTCAGGTAGACGAGCATTTGTTCCAAGCCCTTGCACAGTTTTGGAACCCAGCGTACAATTATTTCACTTTTGGGGAAGTAGACTTGGTACCTACCGTGGAGGAGTACACGGCTTTACTTCGTTTCCCTAAGTTTCAGAGTGATAGGATCTATTCTCGAGCTGCTTGTGTCCTTGCCTTTTGGAAGAAATTAATGACTATTACGGGGATGAGCGAGCAGTGGATCATGGCTAGAATCAAAGAAAAGGGTGAGTACAAATGCATTTCATGGGACGCTTTGAAAGGTCTGATTTTGTCACACCCTGATGAGACGAAGAAGGTAGATGTTTTTGCTTTAAGTTTGTATGGATTGATGATTTTCCCTAAGGCTTTGGGATATGTGGATGAGGCAACCACGGATCTTTTTCATCGACTTGGTAAGAGAGTTACTTCTGCTCCTGCGATTCTAGCGGAGACATTCAGGTCTTTAGGTGCATGTAGGAGGGCTGGTGCAGGCAGGTTTGTTGGTTGTGCTCAGTTGCTGTTAGCTTGGTTCTACACTCATTTTAGATTGATAGATAAGGTTGTCTGTCGGGTTTTCTTTGAGGATTACTTGCCCTTGAAGGACATAGTAGCTTCAACAAAGAGAGTTGAGGTTCCAGAAGAGAATTGGATGGCGCTGCTTCAGAATCTTCAGTCAAAGGATGTTGAGTGGAGGGCTCCGTGGATGATTCCTACTGAGATTCTTTACCGATGCGGCAGTTTCGATTGGGTCCCTCTATTGGGAGTTTGGGGAGCTATTGGTTATGCCTCTTTACTTGTGTTGAGGCAATTTGGTTTGAGGCAGTTCATGCCAGCAACCCATGGGTTGGCTCAAAGTGAGTTCATGTATAGAGGAGCCGACTACAAGAAGAAAGTCAATAAGATATCTAGTGCTTGGAACAAGACTTGACGGTTGAAGGGAGTAGCTATTAGCCCTGCTACGACTCCAGAATATATTGAATGGAGAAGCAGAAGGATTGACGATAACATTCCCAAGCCAAGTGGAGAAGAAGGTCGACCGATGGAGGAATATTTGCAAGTGATACCCTCGGAGTTGGAAATTGTGAAACAAGAGTTCGAGAGAAAGAATTTGGAGCTCGAGAAGAGAATAGCGAAGCTTGAAGAGGAAAAGATGTATTTGAGCCTAGATGTTGATGTTCAAAAGATGGAGATCGAGAAAGAGAGAAAAGAAAAGAGGAAGATCGAGATGATTTGAAGGAGCATTACAAAAAGGCACAAATATCCTTGAAGAGAGCAAGAGTAGGAGGGGCTTCAGACCAGCTGCAGAAAGAGATCCAAGAAGAAAAAGTTAGAGCCCAGTATCGGGAAAGGAAGTTTCAGGAGATGCAGTCGCCGAATTTGGCATTAGAGGAAGAAAATAAGGGGTTGAAGTCCAAAGTAGCTGAGCTTGGAAGATCTCTTCGTTGGCATCAAAACCATGATTCTACAGTCGAGTTACGAGAACTAAAAAATAGGGTGGAAGATTTAGAAGTGGCGTTACATGATGGTGAACTTCGGATCGAGTAGCTCGAGGCACAAGAGGATTATCTAAAGGAAGAGCTTCATCAGTCTAGAGGGCAGGTCAGAGAGAGGGATTACGTCATTGGTGAAGTCATAGCCCAGATTCGAGAGGTTGCTGAATATGTACGAGACTTAGCAATACGAGCTGATGTATTGAGTCTGATGTATGAATCGTCGTCAGGCATAGGATGAGAGTTAGCCCTTTTGTTAGATAGAGTTAAAACTTTGGGCATTAGGGCAAAAGCGTATTTGTAATCCTCTTATATGTAAAGACATTCTTTTTCTAAATAAAGCTTTCTAAACGAAGTTGAACCAGAATCGATACTCTTATTGCATTCATACATTTACATCTCATAGCATTACATCATATCATATGCATTCAAGGTTATAAAAAGACCCTAATTAGTTAAAGTTTCTTTATAAAGGTAGAAAAGAAAATCTGGAAATCACACATCCTTACGGCACACGCACTAAAACTAAGAACATGGATCAAAGTTTTGAACAATTGCAAAAGGATATGCAAGACCAGTTGCAAGAGCAGTTGGCCAAAATACAGAATGAGATGAGGGAGCAAATGTTGGAAGCTCAGAGGAACATGATGGCCGAAATGGCTCAGCTATTGAAGGCCACTGATAAGGGAAAGGCTCCTATGGCCATCGCTGAAGAGGAAAATAAGGGTCCTCCTTCAGGTTTTACTCCGCCTCATGTGCCATTGCAAACTGAGGTCACTGTGAGGCCTCAACATGGGCCAATTGATACTGGTATCCATATGAATTTCCCGGCTAGTTCAGGATTTAATTTGGGTGACAATCCTACTAATCCTCTCGTTCCTGACCTAGATATGGTGGAAAAGGAGGATTTGAAAGCCGAAGCTGCAAGGCAATTAGATGAACGCTGTTGATGGCTAGAAGAAAAGTTCAAGACTTTAGTAGGCACTGGCAATCATCATGGGATTGATGCCAAAGATTTAAGTCTAGTCCCAAACCTAGTGCTGCCTCACAAATTCAAAATGCCGGAATTTGAAAAGTACAATGGTACTGCTTGCCCAGAGGCCCACATCACAATGTTCTACAGAGATCACGGGGTATGTAAACAATGATCAGCTCTTGATCCATTGTTTTCAAGATAGTTTAGTGGGAGCAGCAGCCAGGTGGTACAATCAGCTGAGCCGGGCCAGAATAAATTCGTGGAGGGATCTTGCACGAGCCTTCATGCACAAAGACAACCATGTGGTGATATGACGCGGACAGATCACACTTGTAACATGGAGAAAAAGCCTAATGAAAGTTTTAGGCAATATGCACAACGATGGAGGGAGGTGGCAATGCAAGTACAACCACCACTGTTAGAAAAGGAAACCACCATGTTATTTATCAACACTTTGAAAGTGCCGTTCATCATTCACATGATTGGAAGCACCACGAAAAGTTTCGCGGATATAGTTATGGCAGGGGAGATGATTGAAAACGCCATAAGAGGCGGTAAAATTGAGGGGGAAGTAGCCAAAAGATCGACCCCAAGAAGAAAAGATAATGAGGTGAACAACACAAACAGTTTCAATTCGAAGGCAGTCATGGTAAGTCAGCCCAAATTAGCCACAGTTGGGCAACAGGGCTCTCAAAAGTAGGAATCTAGTATTAGGCATGAGAGGATGCAATTTACACCTATACCTATAATGTATCAGGAACTTTATCAAAATTTATATAATACGCATGCTATAGCCCCTTTCCACTTGAAACCATTACAGCCTCCATATCTGAAATGGTACGATGCAAATGCCAGATGTGAGTATCATGCTGGAATATCGGGGCACTCAATTGAGAATTGTACGGGATTCAAGAAAGCCGTAGAGAGGTTGATCAAGAATGGGGTTTTGAAATTTGAGAGTACCTCAAATACTGAGAACCCTTTGCCGAACCATGACAATCAAGGAGTGAATGCCATTGTTGAAGCTGGTGGAAAAAGGGGGAAGGAAAATGTTTCTGAGGTGAGGATGCCTTTAAGGGTAATCTAGAAAAAGATGGCGAAGAGGGGGATGATAACCTCTAAGAAAAAAAGCAAAGGAACGGGGAACTACTGTGAGTTCCATGGGAAAGAGGGCCATGAGACCCAAGATTGTGAAAAATTCAAAGCCTTGGTGCAAAGCTTTATTGATAATAAAGAGCTACAAATTTTTGAAGGTAGCTCTTATGAAAGAGAAATAAGTGCGTTAGAAAATGTACAACAAGGAACCAACCGGCCAAGAATTATTATTTCCTTGCTAGGGAATAATGAAGTGGGGGCACAAAACAGGCCCAAAGTGGTCATCCATAAACCCACGCCTTTCCCCTACAAAGATGACAATAGGGTGCCATGGAGTTACGACTGTGGTGTAACAGTGCATCTAAGGATGTGCAGAATGAAGGTTCCTATACAAGAAGTGGGAAACGTTGTGATGAGGGGGTATCAGAGTGGAGCCCACAAAAACAAAAGATATTGATGTTGAGAAAAAGAGCGAAGTACCCATCAACGAGCCGGTAAGGGAGGAGGAGGCTAAGGAATTTCTAAAGTTCCTTAAGCATAGTGAATATTGTGTGGTCGAGCAGTTGCGTAAGCAACCAACGCGCATATCAGTATTAGCCTTGCTTCTAAGTTCTGAGGTGCATCGGGAGGCATTGTTGAAGGTACTTAATGAGATATATGTCACACATGACATATCTCTCAATAAGTTGGACCGGTTGGTAAATAATATCAGTGCTGATAATTTCATCTATTTCAATGATGATGAAATTCCACCTGGGGGCATAGGGTCAACAAAAGCCCTGCATATCACTACTCGGTGTAAAGGATACATATTTCTAAGTGTACTCGTAGACAATGGATCTACTTTGAACGTCCTGCCGCTATCCACCTTGAACAGATTGCCCATTGATAGTTCGCATATGAAAACGTGTCATAATGTGGTAAGAGCCTTTGATGGAACTGAAAGAAAAGTAATGGGACGAATTGATATCCCTCTGAAGATTGGGTTGAATACGTATGAAGTTGATTTCCTAGTGATAGATATCAAGCCCTCCTACAATTGTTTATTGGGGAGACCATGGATACACTCGGCAGGAGCTGTGCCCTCTTCATTGCACCAAAAATTGAAATTTGTGACAGATGGTCGCTTAACAACCATCAATGCGGAAGAGGACATCATAGCGGTAGTTACCAGTAAGACCCCTTATGTTGAGGCAAATGAAGAGGCTATTGAATGTTCTTTCTACTCTTTAGAGGTCATTAATGCCACCTTCATTTTGGAGGGAAGCAAAGTGCCGGAACCCAAAATGTCTGGAGCCACGAGGATGGCCCTACAAATGATGATAGGGAAAGGAGCATTGCAGGGAAGAAGGCTAGGAAGACAGTTGCAAGGGGGGATTCAAATCTCAAAACTGATTGAGAAGAAGGACCGCTTTGGCTTGGGCTTCAAGCCAGACCACAAGCACAAGAGGCAGGAAATAGAGAAATGCCAAGCGAGAAGAAAGGCGCGTTTAAATGGAAGAGAAGTCGAGTAGGAACCGATGACATTCCCACCTATATCCAAATCCTTTAAATCAGGAGGACTGCTGATAAAGGGAAATCATCAAGTTAATGCTGTACATAATAAGGATCAGAGCAAGGAAGCCTCGAGGGCATTCACCATTACGAACCGGGGAGCTATCTAAATAATTGGACTGTGGAAGACCTTATTGTAGTCTTTAGGAATTTTTCAGAGTAATTCTCAAAACATGTCTGTTACTCTAAGGCCTAGGGGTAGTAAGATTATATTTGTGAAATAGGCTTATGTTCATCTATAATTATTTAAATAAAACATAACTTTTATCAATTTAAACGAGTATGGTTTCATTTTTATCAACCAATATTCCTTCAAATTCTAGCAATTCTTATTCTTTTATTCATAGCATATAAACAATCATTTTTCAATTCATTCATTCTTTGTATATTCTTTCATACCCCCACAGGTCCCTTGATATCAATGATATAAGCGCTGATACTACAGCTCCTAATTTCTCTGGCGAGCAAGACATGTATTTAGAGGAACCACAGGATTTTGAAGATGCTCAAGATTGTGATCTATTTCTCGATCTGTTAAGAATGGATAAGCAGGAAGAGAAACAAATCATGCCACATGAGAAAGAGGCAATAGAGAATATAGCCCTAGAGGAAGGGAAGGAGTTGAAAATCGGAACCCTAATTGGCGAGGACACAAGGCATGGTCTGGTTGAGTTGCTTAGAGAGTTCAAGGATATCTTCGCCTGGTCATATCTGGATATGCCAGGATTAGGCACTGACATTGTAGTACATCGCCTTTCGATAAGACAAGATTGCAAACCAGTCCAACAGAAGTTGCGGAGAATGCGTCCAGATATTGTTCTGAAAATAAAGGATGAAGTCAAGAAGCAGTTTGACGCAGGATTCTTGCAAGAAGTGAAGTACTCCAAATGGGTAGCTAACATTGTGCCCGTTCCTAAGAAGGATGGGAAGGTACGAATGTGTGTTGATTACAGAGATCTGAACAAAGCAAGCCCAAAGGATAATTTTCCCTTGCCACACATTGACACTTTAGTAGACAACACAGCAGGATATTCATTGTTCTCTTTCATGGATGGTTTCTCAGGATACAATCAGATAAAGATGCATCCAAAAGACATGGATAAGACTACCTTCATAACCTTATGGGGCACCTTTTGCTACAAAGTAATGCCATTTGGATTGAAGAACGCAGGGGCAACATACCAACGAGCTATGGTAAAGTTATTCCACGATCGCCAAGTCGCGAACAGAAAAAGAACACATCGAGGTCTTAAGAAGATTGTTCTTAAGGTTGAGAAAATTTCAGTTGAAGCTCAACCCAGCAAAATGCACCTTTGGGGCCAGATCGGGAAAATTATTAGGCTTCGTAGTCAGTGAAAAGGGAATTGAAGTTGACTCAGACAAGGTCAGAGCCATACGAGAGTTACCTTTTCCACGTACTCAGAAGGAAGTTCGAGGATTCCTAGGAAGGTTGAATTACATCGCTCGGTTCATTTCACAATTGACTGAGAAATGTGATCCTATTTTTCGCCTCCTCAGAAAGCACAATCAAGGTATTTAGGATGAAGAATGCCAGAATGCTTTTGAGAAAGTCAAGCAGTATTTGTTGAATGCTCCAGTGTTATCTCCACCTAGCCCAGATAAACCATTAATACTGTATTTATCAGTGTTCAGTAATTCTATGGGATGTGTGCTTAGTCAACATGACGAGTCGGGGAAAAGGGAAAAGGCAATTTATTATCTCAGTAAAAAATTCACTGACTGTGAAATGAGATATTCACCAATTGAAAAGTTGTGTTGTGCGCTAATCTGAACCACCCGAAGATTAAGACAGTACATGTTATACCATACCACTTGGCTCATCTCAAAATTGGATCCATTGAAATACATGATGGAGTTAACGGCTTTAAATGGAAGAATGGCGAGATGGCAAATTTTGCTTTCAGAGCTTGATATAGTCTATGTAAGTCAGAAGGCTATAAAAGGAAGTGCGGTAGCTGATTTCTTGGCTAGACGAGCTCTAGAGGATTATGAGCCATTGAACTTTGATTTTCCAAATGAGGAATTAATGTGTATAGCAATGATGAAAATTCTCCATGGAGGCTCAATTTTGATGGGGCTTCTAATGCAGTTGGGAATGGAATTGGGGCAGTCTTGGTATCCCCTAATGGCGATCATTACTCGTTCATGTGCAAGTTAGACTTTTATTGCACAAATAATATGATTGAGTATGAAGCATGCATCATGGGACTTCAAGCAGCCATAGGGCGAGGTATAAAAACCCTGGAAGTCTATGGAGATTCAGCGTTGGTAATTTATCAGCTTAGAGGTGAATGGGAGATGAGGGACCCTAAATTGATCAATTATCGAAAGATAGTTTTGGGGATACTTGAGGAGTTTGATGATATCACCTTTAATTATCTCTCACGAGATGAAAATCAAATGGCAGATGCTCTAGCAACCTTGGCCTCAATGATTAAGGCAAATACAGAGGAAGAGATGAGACCAATTCAAATGAGTGTTTATGAAGCTCCAGCTAGCTGTTATAACCTTGAAGAGGAAGAAAAGGATGATAATCCTTGGTATCGGGATATATTGCGATATGTAAGAGATCGTAAATATCCAGAACAGGCAACTGAAAATAATAAACGAACTTTGAGAAGCTTAGCTTGTGACTATGTCTTGGACGGGGATGTCCTGTACAAGAGAAGGAAAGACCAAATACTTTTGATATGTGTCAATGCTTTGGAAGCCAAGCTAATTCTAGAAGAGGTTCATGAAGGTGTATGTCGTACCCATGCAAACGGGTTCACGATGGCAAGGCAAATCATGAGGTTTGGCTATTACTGGGCCACTATGGAAGGAGACTGCATCAACTATGCCAAAAAATGCCATAAGTGTCAGATTTATGGGGAAAAAATTCATGTACCGCCTTCACCTTTACATGTCAAGACTTCTCCATGGCCTTTCTCCATGTGGGCATGGATTTTATCGGACCTATATCACCGAAAACTTCGAATGGACATCGGTTTATCTTTGTCGTAATTAACTACTTTACAAAGTGGGTAGAGGCCGCCTCTTATGCGAATGTGACCAAATCAGCTGTGAGTTGATTTTTGAGGAAGGAAATCATTTGTCGGTATGGAATGCCTGAGAAGATCATATCTGACAATGCATTGAACTTGAACAACAAAACGATAGCGGAGGTTTGCGACCAATTCAAGATCAAGCATCACAATTCTTCTCCCTACCGTCTAAAAATGAATGGGGCAGTGGAGGCCGCTAATAAGAACATTAAGAAAATAGTGGAAAAGATGACTGAGACTTATAGAGACTGGCATGATAAATTACCATTTGTACTCCTCGCCTATCGGACATCTGTCAGAACTTCTACTGGGGCAACTCCGTTCTCGCTAGTTTATGGGATGGAAGCAGTGTTACCTATTGAAGTAGAAATACCTTCTCTTCGAATTTTGATGGAGGAAAAGTTAGATGAAGCTGAATGGGTTCAGTCCCGATATGATCAGTTGAACTTGATTGAAGAAAAAAGGCTAAGAGCCATTCGTCATGGTCAGATGTATCAGAAGCGAATGATGCGGGCTTATGACAAGAAAGTTCGACCAAGGGAGTTTCATGAGGGAGACCTTGTGCTGAAAAAGATTCTTCCTATTCAAAAGGACTTTAGGGGAAAATGGATGCCGGATTGGGAAGGACCGTATGTCGTGAAGAAAGCTTTCTCCGACGGTGCATTGATTTTAATGGAAATGGATAGAAAAAGTTTACCCAATCCAGTGAATTCAGACTCAGTTAAAAGATACTTTGTGTAAGAAGGGAGAGTCTAAGGTAAAAACCCACAAAGGGCACCTTGAGATGTTTCAAAAAAAAAAATGGAGAAGCCAAGGTGAAAACCCGCAAAGGGCGCCTTGTGACCAAAGGGGTTTTGAGTTGAAAACCCGAAAGGGTAGCTCAAATATTGAAAGGCATATGGTAATTTTGCTATTCAACGAAGAGCGAAGAATGTCGCATACTGGGGCATCGACAAAATACTTTGAATCTTCTAAACACATGACTTCATGAAGTTGATGTATAAGCACTCAAGCAGTGATGTCTAGGGCATCTAACTTCTCTTTCGTTTGCTATCTTTAGATTCTATTTCTTCTTAAAGATAGGCTTTCATGGCTAATTTCCCTTTGTATCTTTTTGATAATTCATTCAAATTCAATTACTCATAAAAGATTCATTCATTTTGCATTATTCTTTAAATATGTTGCATTGAAATAATAATAGATGAACTAAATACGTTCACAAATGAAGTTTTGCGCATTACTCTGGAATTTCTAGATAATACAAGAAACTAAAATAGGACAATTGTTCGAGAGATCCACGTAAATAGGGGATGAAGAAACTCGAGGAATTCCTTTCTTCTAGTCCAAAAGGAAAATGGACAAAACCAATGGTTCAATTCTTACAAACATCCTCAGTAGATTGTAGTATTGGAGGAAGGTCTACGGGCTGAGCAAGAATGAAATTTTGAATGGTGACGCTTAGGATAGGGGTCGTATTCACATCATTTTGCATCATAACACATTTAATTAGGAACATTTGACTCACTTCGAGCATAGCATCCTAATTATCAGGCATAATCATTCTACAGGTTATCAAAGACGGCATGCTTTAGTCTCCTAAACAGCAGGGTAATAGGCCGCAGTATAGTAGATCTAGCTTTTAGATGTTTATACTGAAGCAGATCCAAGATGATTTGGTATTCTTGTGTTTACAAGAAACAAATCGAGGACATAGCAGATTTGACTCTCAGATGTTCTCAAATATAGCAGATCTAGCTTTCAGATGTTTATACTGAAGCAGATCCAAGATGATTTGGTATTCTTGTGTTTACAAGAAACAAATCGAGGACATAGCAGAGTTGACTCTCAAATGTTCTCAAATATAGCAGATCTAGCTTTCAGATGTTTATACTGAAGCAGATCCAAGATCATTTGGTATTCTTGTGTTTACAAGAAACAAATCGAGGACATAGAAGATTTGGCTCTCAGATGTTCTCAAATATAGCAGATCTCACCTTCAGATGTTTATGCTGAAGCAGATCCAAGATGGTTTAGTATCCTTGTACTTACAAGGAACAAATCGAAGATATAGCTGATTTGGCTTTCACGTGTTTACGTTGAAGCAAATCTAAGATGATTTGTTGTCTCTCTATTGTCAGAGAACAAATTGAAGTTTGGCATCTTCATTTTGATGGAAGGCAGACACACAGCAGATCTCACCTTCAGATGTTCTCAAACAGACTCAAGATGGTTTGGCATCCTTGTCATCTCTGTATTGTCAAAGAACAAATCGAAGTCAGGCATCTCCACTTCAACGGGGAGCAGATACATAGCAAGTCACACCTTCAAATAATTTCACTGAAGCTAGATTTAAGATGATTTGGCATATCTACAAATCAAAGAAGCAGACTCGGAATCTCTGTGTTCGGAAGAAAATAGATCAAAGATATCAACATAGCATTCTTGAGGTCGTAAGGAGAAGATAGGTTGAAGACCATTTGAGGAAGTGATCACAAAGATTGGGCCAGACTGGACAAATTTGGTCCTTTATGGTCTTTGCTCAATTCCTATTACATAGTAATGAGCAAAGAGGGGCAGCTGTAAGAGCCTAAATTTGACCGGGCTGAAAGCAGAATATAAATAAATAAATATTTATTTAAAATGTCCATTAAAGTCTATTTACAAATAAACAGGCCTCAAAGCCTGATAAGCCCAAAGCCCGTTACACTTGTAACCCAATCAGCCTAAAGCTATTTACCCGGTAACTACCCAACAGGCCTAAACTACCCAGTAGACCCACAAACACCCGTGACCCAATTAAACTAGCTAGCCCAAATTCAAAAAGCCCAATTGGCCCAGCTTGTTACACCAAGGCAGGAAACCCTAGGGTTTCTGCCTTTCTCTTCGCGCCGCAAATAGAAGCTTCTAGAAGCAATTTCAATGGATGCGTCTGCTCGTCTCTTATGATGTTTCAGCAACCCTTTATCAGCGCTGTGATTCGACCTCCGTGATCAGCGCACAGCAAGGTCATTGCCGGATCCCTCGTTCGATTGCCTGCAAGAAAAGGAAACAAACAGCAGATATGCGAAAAAGCAGAGCAGAAAATGGCAAGAAAATCACAGCACATCAGTCAAAGATACAGAAGACACGAAATAGAAAGAAATCTTAGATTTCTTTCCCCGAATATGTAAGGGACCAAGGCTATAAAGCCTTTCTTTTCACTTGTAAAAAGGACTTACGTTTTGAAAATACAAAGAGAATCAATAAAACTAGAAATTCAGCAGAAAGATTTGTTCTCGCACATATATACACAGCAAGCATCTCAATCGATTAAGTATACAAAGGTGAAATTTTAATACATATACATACATGTAAACTGTAAATAATTAAAAAGTAAAGGGTCGAACCTTTATTAGTGTTAAAAATTGAGGTTTGGACCTCCAACCACCGTACGGGGAGGAGTTGGTGATGGTGCATGGGCGCGTAAGGCCGGGGACCAAGGCTCGGCTCGACGGAGGCCGGGGACCAAGGCTCGGCTCGACGGAGGCCGGAGCCAAGCACTCTCTCTCTCTCCTCTCATTTCAGAGAAATTTTAAGTTTTTTTTAAAAAACCCGGTGTAAAATGATTTTCGGGCTAAAGCTTTGGTTTATATAGCCCCTGTGAAACATCGACGTTTTAGACCCCCAGGATCCGCGCGTTAACCCGATTACCCGGGGAGGATCCGCGCATTTTTGAGAATTGGGTTAATTACCTAATTGATCCTTTTGCCCCTTTTTGTATTTGCAATCAAACTTTATTTTATCTATGATTTGGCCCAATATTTCATTTTAGTTTTAATTTAGTCCCGATGGCTATTAAATTATATTCTGGAAAACGTCGCCGTTTTGGGGATAGGGCAATTTGCCCAGTAAGCCCCTTTGATTTTGCGCGCGTTTTAAATAGGGCCTCAATTCAGTTTTAGTTCTTTTAAATTCGCCCCGTAATTTGGCTGGACTTTAAATTTAGTCCTATATTTTTATTATTATATATATATTTATATATTGTTATTTGTTTTCTTTTATCCTTACTTTTATATTACACATTAAAATTATTTTATTACAAGTATTATTATATGTATTATTATTATTTGTTATTTTCCTCAAATTATTATTATTTTACATCAATTTTTTTATATTATTATATTTTCACATATATTATATATTTACTAATTACATGTCATTTTACATATAAACTTTCATTGTTTTATGTTATATTTCTTATTTCCTATATATTTTATTATATAACATTTATTATGATTTATTTTTTATTCTATATTGCTTTTTTATATATGTTATGTATCTCATATATTACCAATTATATTATTTATGTTTATATCATATATATTATTTAAAATTTGTAAATTATCATTATTAAAATGTATTTTTAACACATATTATATACATATCTAACTATTAATTATTTGTTTATGTATTATTTCATTTTAAACCGATATTTTTAATCCTTTACAAACTTTTAAACCAGTATATTTTATATGTATAATTATTATTCTATTTTTGTTATTATATATTACATATTATATTAAATACTTTTTAGAATTATTAATATCACATTTTAATTATGTGTATATTTTGTTAACAATTATTAATTTTATTTTTATTAGATCATTATATATTTTTATATTGTATGTGTCATGGGTGTATTAAATATTATTTTTATAATTATTATTATATGTTATATTTTGTAAGCATGTACATTGATATTATATTTTATTTGCATGTCATATATTATTTAATTATTGCTTTCTTATATATCATGCATTATTTAATTATTACCTTGTATGTTTGTATATTTTGTTTATTCATTCTCAATACATGCTATATATATCTTTGTATGCATATTATTAATATTTGCTATTTTATATGTATGAATCTAATGCACGTTCTTTATATCATTGCCATCATTTTGTTTAAATGCACGTATTATTTACCTACTACAATAATATGTTACTATGTATTATTTATAATGCAATACAATTCCCCACGCATCATCTTTAAAAAGACAAGGCTCCAAAATTTTCAAAAAAAATATAAAGGCAATGCTTGGTGTTTGGAAATTTCGAAAAAGTAGTGCCCTAACTTATTGGGTTGCGACTTTTCTCGTTAAGTTCGAATAGTCAAGTACCCTTCTAAGTTTTTAAAGGTTTTCAAAACGTAAGCGACTATCTTGGAACTGCAAAGTGATATGTCCTAACTTACTGGATGTAGCATTTTGTCGTTTCGAGATAGGGATTTCTAAAAAGGCTAACTTAGTGTCAATACTTTGATACAAGTGAACCCAAATTTTCAAAAATCAAAATATTTTAAAGAGGATTTCATTTTAAAATATTTAAAATTTCCGACATTTAAAGACATTTGATAATCAATTAGGTACCAATTTTTGGGCGTTACGAGGGTGCTAATCCTTCCTCGTATGTAACTGACTCCCGAACTCGTTCTTTTGATTTCGTAGACCAAAACCGATGATTTTAAAACAAAATGTTTTAAAGGTGATCCAATCACACCTAAAAAGATTGGTGGCGACTCCCATTTTCATTTTTTTAAAGTCGATTCCCATTTTCCAAAACTCGATTTAAAAATGGTCTAGACAATCTTTAATTCATAATCAATAAGAATTGACATCCTCACTAAAGATTCACTCAAAGCACTCAAAGTGTTTAAGATTCAAGAAATATACACTCAATAGTCGAATAAGAAATGCCATTACCATAGGATTGCTTGAAAATCAAATCTCCACCACTATAAAATGATATGACACACGAATCAAGGGGTTTTTAAAAGGTTGTAATGTTGTAATGGGGCTTAGGTTAAGGGTGTGGAAAAAGGCTAGAAAAGTTGGTTATAATCGAGATCGAGTTGATAAATTACCAAACTACAAAAATAATCAAATGCTGAATTAAAAGAAAGTGCATCAATCAAGAAAAAACAAGAATAAAAAATAAGCTTCTTCTCAATATATGAAACTAATTATTCAAGCTCAATCAACTAAAAATTAATAATAATTTTTTAAAATTGAGAATAAGAAAAGATTCAACAATTCAAAAAAAGGAACATAGTTAGACAACTAACCAAATCAAATCTTGACAAAAAGGGAGTCAATAAAATGGGAAAGAGTGACAACGAAAAATATGGGCTATGGGTTAACATTAATAGTTAATCAAGAAAGAAAATGTGTTAGGCTCAACAGAGCTCAATAAGGGTTAATTCAATAGGTAGGTTTTTACAGGTTAAGTGGGTTAAAACTAAGTGCCTTTATCATCTCAATATATCAAATCAAAAGTGTGGTTTCATCATGTATAATCGAAGCAAGTTCTAGAATAACAAATCAAGTTGACACACTCATAGCTAATAATAAAATGAGCATGAAAAATGTATGATCTATAGGCTCAAAATCTCACAAAAAAAATCATGGTTTTGATGTCAAACTTGCAAATTCAAAACTTTAAGATAATACCTCAATTCAGGGAAACAACCTAAAATATTTGTTTTTGAAAAATAATTTATCATGCTTGACTCTCTCATCTCTTAAAGTTTAAATCAAGCAATGCACAAATATTTACAAATTAATCCAAAACAACATCAATAAAAATCTTAAATCGAAAATAATTCACTGTAATAGAGGTATGAGAAAATTACTTAAACACCACAAATAATTCAAGGATTTTATTACAATTATATAAACAACCTCCCCACATTTAAGATATACATTATCTTCAATGTACAAATTTAAGATATACATTGTCTTCAATGTACAAATAGACATAAGCACAGAATAAGCAGAATATCGTAAGAGAGGGAGAAAATTGAAACTGCCCTTAATATGGATGAAATCGCCAGAATAGTGAAAACCAAAATTGTAGGCGAATGTAAATGTAGTGCATGGTTCTGAGCAAACTAATAAGAAAATAAACACAACAAATGAAGAATATTAAGGGTTACAACTTAAATAAAAACAACCATCAATATAAAAACATAGTTTGAAAGAAGTCTAAGAAATAAAAATAAAACAACTAAAAAAAAGAAAAAGAAATAAACAAAGAAGAAAAAATGGTGCTCAAAATAGTGAGGAGCAGGCTCAGTAGAAAAAATATGGAGATGCCGATAGATCTGCTGCAAAGTTGCATCAATACTGTCAAACCGCTCAAAATAGTGCTGCTCAAAACGGGTGAACCACTCGGAAAGGTCCAGTAGTGTAATAGTAGGGGTAGTAATATGGTGACTCAAATGTGGATGATAAAGTGGATCCTCATGGTGGAAAGAGACATCATCAGTGAAGTCTTCATGCTCATCCTGAGGATTAGAATGAGACAATTTGTATCAAGGAGGACCCACTCCGTGCTGGCGCTCGATCATCCTTATATGACTCATACTCAATAATCCTTGCGAGGTTATCTGTCCAACTAGTGTAAAGAAGTAGGACTGCTCCAGAGCATTGAGAAGGCCAAAATGGCATATAAGGCGAGTCACATATGAGCCTAAACAGATAGGACCCTTCTTACTACGCTTTGTCTGGTGGTGGCAAGCAAGGGCAATGAAGTAAGTAAGGCCAAAGTTGTGCCCCGTCGCCATGCTCTACAAAAAATAAGCTTTGAATGTACCGGTGAACCCAGTGTTCTTCCCCTATTAAGTCAACGTGTAGGCCAATATGGCAAGGATATAGCGCAAGGCCGGAGGTAGTGAAGTCGCCTTTGACTGACTCGGGTCATATGTCTTCGTACTAGTAGTAAGTTTTGCCCGACATAAAGACAACGAATAATGGATGTACTGGTATAGGGTGAGGAATCCTTCGGCACTCATGAACTCTTCAGTATAGAGTCCTAGGGCAACTTCGAAGTCTGGGACACTCAGATGATGCATCGTATCACTGAGTTTGAAAGAAATAGTGCGTGACTCATCGCGGTTCGACATCACGTGTTGTAAGAGGAATGTCGAATAGAACTCAAAGGTAAGCTCTGAATAAGTTGAGCTCGATGATGGAGAAGAAACAGTCCCATGGATCTGTAGTAATCAATGCACGCACCCTATTAGCTAAATGGATCTACTCTAAGGCCGCCCAATCAATACAATGGTCTAATCCCAATGGCCGCTGTCGGAGAAGCTGATATAAGTCCTCTTGAGGACCTTGTGAAAATCGTAGACACAGATGTTGTGCATCGGCGAAAGGGCTAGACGATAAGGTCGTGCCTGGAGTCTTTCGCCTTTTCAAAGCTAGAATGATGGTCTTAGTCTTACCTCGCTTGTTTGTCATTATGTTCCTAAAGAAATAGAGAACCAAACAACTATTTTAGCATCAAAGTAAAAGCATGGATCGACACAATAGATCAGTTCAATAACCACAAATCGAGTGTCGAATCTAACTAAAATCAAAATTAAAAGATCGAGCACTTAGTTAAAAATAATTGAAGCTAAATTGAACATAAAATAAGCAAAAAAACATAATAAAAATAAGAATAAAAAAATAATGAAAGTATAAAACAAAACCCTAAAATAATAAAAATAATAAACCATCAACAACTAACATAACTACGAAATACTAATACGACTCATAATCATAACAATAATAAGACTAAGTAATAATATAAGAAAATAATAAATGAAAATAATAATGAAAATAATAATAAAAATAACTAAAAAATCAAGTTATCACTAATTCAAGTCACCATAAATAGATACTACTAGAACTGAAAATAAGAATAAAAATAATAAAAATAACAATGATAATAAAACCAAGAAATATAGGAAAAATAAAACAAAGAATAATAAATATAATAAAATAAATAAAAAGAAAATTTTAAAAAGGAAAAAAAAATGGAGGGGTAAATGGTGGAGTAACCGACGAAGGGCGGGGACGACGGCGCGAGGGAGGTGGCACACACGGCGAAGATCGGTGGTAATGGTTTGACACAGGGACAGTAGTGGGTGGGAGGTGGGGTTGGGGGAAACGGAGAGGGGGCGAGGGTGGTTGGGTTGCTACTGTCTAGATCTAGGAGGAGGCTGCTTGAAGGTGAGGTTTGTTGATGAAGGAGAAAGGAAAAGGGAGGAGTTTGGATGTTTGGTCAATGGTGGATATCGGGGTTGGCTGGCAAGGGAATGAATGTGCGAAGTGGTGGTAGCTAGGGTGGGAGAGGAGAGGGGGGTTGATTGTGTGAGTGAGAAGGGGGGAAAAGGGAAGAGGTAGTTGGGAGAGGGGTCGTTCGGAGGTGTTATAGATGAGGGAGAAAGGGATAGGCAGGGGTTCATAGGGGAGTGAGAGAAAGAGGGGGGAAAGAATGGAGATGGCTAAAAAAGGGGCTCGACGTGGGCAAAAGCACAACGACTGTGTAGAGGCTTTGAGAGAGGAAAAATATAACAACCATATTTCAGTGAAATCAGAACAATAGTTTCGAGACCACAAATATGAAGTCAAAAAATTTATTTTATTATTATTTTATTGCTTACAGCATGATAGAAATACTGTATAAAAATTTCATTAAGAAATTTTACTGTTTACATGCTCAATTTGATAAAAAGGACTAAATCGCTTAAAGTACAAAAGTTTAGTTCTAATAGCTAAAGGTATTAAATAGCTACAGAAATTTAAAGTATGAGTCCTTATATGATAATTAGCCATTAATTGTGTTAGTGGATGAGCATGGCTTGGTATTATTGAAATATTAATTGTTTTTAAAGGTTATTTTCGTAATTAGTAAATAAAGTTGATATTAAATAAAAAAATTAAACATCATCTTCTTGAATTCTTCTCAACTAAATTTAGGGTAAAATAAAAGCCATTGAAGGGTTTTTAATTGCAGAAACTTCTCATTGTCTAATTGGTATTTATTTTTTACCCGTTTTTAATGATTTTTGTGTTTTTGGGATTGTTGTAGCTTAATCTAGCTAGCTCGGGGACTAATTTGTGAAACTATTAAACTATTAGTGTTTTAAAATTGATGCATGTACATTATTTTTGAAGTTTGATATTAGAAAATGGATGGTTTTTGTTAGATAAACAACTTTTGTAAATGAATTTTTGGTGAAATTGTCAAATAGGGACTAACTTGAAAAATAGTAAATATTACATGGTATAATTTGTAAATTAGTGAAATTTTGGGCTGCTATAAATGTATAAGTTATTCGGCTAGGCTTCGGTAAAGGTAAAATTGTATGAATCATTTTTCGAGCCTAGGGATTAAATTGCAAAGAAATTAAAAGTATAGGGCAAAATGGTAATTTTACCAAAAATATGTTTTGGATGAAATTGAATGAATTATATGTTGAATTGAGTTAAATTTATCTGTATAGATCCAATTAGACCTCGTATAGAGTTAGATCAGGACAAAGAGAAATTCCCAGATTAATCGCCTCCGTATCTACGTATACTCGTCAAGGTAAGTTCGTGTACTTAAATCGTGTTTATATGTTTTTAATTGAAATATATATAATGTTATGAATTGTCCTACATAATTACTGATTGCATATCCAATGACGTATGATGATTATCGAGCTCCGTTTGAACTATAGGAATTCGTAGGATACGAATGGCATGTCATTAGAGTTACATATTTATAGCTCATAAGAGCATACCAATTTATAGCTTGTGAGAGAATACCAATTTGTAGCTCGTGAGAGCATACTGATCTTCAGCTCAAATGAGCATACCAATTCATAGCTTGTATGAGCATACATATACATGAATTGAAAAATTACAGTTATATGAGCTAGCACACTATGTGTCAGCTATCCCAGGTATCCAACGATATTCTAAATGGTTCAACGGGCAATATTATGTTACAAAACAATATGATTTCAATACGAACTATTATAGGTATACATATGAAATACATAGAAATGATGTTACATGATATATATAGATATATGAAATGGATGATACATGGAATTTGATAAATTATTGTGTTCATCCATGATTATTGACTTCTATATATATATATATATATATGTGTGTTTACATGGCTAACATGGTTGGTGAATATGTGCTTAGGCATTTGGCCAAATTGTGTTAAGATATGCTTTGTTTACTTACCTAATATGTGACTAAATGGTAAGTTATATTTTATGTTATACAAACTTACTAAGCTTAAATGCTTACTCTGTGTTATTTTCTGTGTATTATAGAGAATTGAAAGTTCGTTCGGGTTGGAAGCATGTCGGAGCTATATCACACTATCCACTGGCTCTTTTGGTACTTTTGGATATTTAATTTTGGTTATAATGGAATGTATAGGTATTTTGGCTAATGTTGACCTATATATTTGGTTGTGAATATGGCTATTTGGTTTGGCTTGTGATTTGGCACTTGATGATGTTATGAGCTTAGTTTTGGCATGTAAATATTAGCCTTAATATGGTTGATAATTTGCTAAATGTGTTTGAATGATGTAAAGGGAAATAAAAGTTGAATGTGCATATTATATATGTCTTATAACTTGTTGTGAATTGGTATTGCTATAGAAGACATATATATTTATATATATATATATATATATATATATATGTTAAGGCTAGTAATTGAGTGGTTATTTAGTACCATTTGGTATGCTTTGGTTAGGTAACCAAATGTCATGTATTGATGCTAATATGCCTATAAGTTAGTTGAGTATTTTTGGACAAATAGAGTACATGATTGAACATATTTACATGTTGTCATTTGAGGTGCCTAAGGGTATAGTGGTTGTATGAAACTATACCATATGTATATATCTTGTTTATGCTTGATTTGGATGTCTTATTATGGCTTAGTTATGTATGCAAAGGTGGTTATAAGTACATGACAAATTGGGTGAGAAAAATGGCTTGTAAAATGGCCTATTTTCATTCACACGAGCGTGTGGTCTCAGTTGTGTGTGACACACGGCCAGATGACACGACTGTGTGTCCCCTGTAGCTTTCAAAGGGTTGCAGGTCAGGCTGTTACACGGCCTAGCACACGGCTTGGCACATGGGCGTGTGAGGTTACTTCGAAGGGTACATGGCCTGGCACATGGGCGTGTGACTTGGCCGTGTGACCCAAGTCAATGAGTTACACAGGCTGGGACACGGCCGTGTGTCCCTATTTCAAATGCCCACACGGCCGTGTGACCCTTCAATGTTCAAAATTTTACTGCTTTCTAAAAAATTTCTTGAGTTTTCGATTTAGTCCCGCTTATTTCTAATGCGTATTTAGGGCCTCAAAGGCTCTTATAAGGGACAATATATATGATTTGACTTTACTTTAATATGCTAATTGATATGTTATGAAATGTTTAAATTTTTCTGTCTGTTTAAATTGTAAACTCCGGTAATGCTCCACAACCCTATTCTGGTGACAGATACGGGTTAGAGGTATTACAAAAAAGACAAAACAAAAATAGTGATTAGGGTTTTAAAGGGGACACGGTCTTGTTTAGGCCTGTGTTGGGCCATACGGTCGTGTTTTGGCTCGTGTTGGGCTACACGGTCGTGTCCCATACTCGTGGATGCTTCATAGCTCGTGTGATATTTAAAATTTAAGCCTAGTAGTCACACGTCTGTGTGTCATGACGTGTGTGATCTTCTTTCATTTTTCCCATACCTGTGTGTGAGGCTGTGCAGAGCAGACGGTCTCAGACACACCTTGTCTTTGGCCCCTATAACTCACTGTTTTGTAATCAAATTGAAAAAATTTCACTCCAATATACACACAGCCTTGGACATGCCCGTGAGGATCACCTTAGGTCGTGTAATAGTCGAAATTGGAAAAATTAAGTCATACATGGCCCAGGACATGCCCGTGTTTCCAGACTGTGTGCCCTACTTGGCCATGTCTTCAAACCGTGTAACTCTCTGTCATTTGCTACAGCATGCACATGGCCTGGGACACTCCCATATGTCTTAACCATGTGGTAAATTTTTTTTTAAATTTAATTTAATTAAAATTTTAAATTAACATGCAATAAAATTAAAAGAATAAACAAAATTTAAACACTCGGGTTACCTCCCGAGAAGCACTTATTTAGAGTCTAAGCTTGACTTTACCTTGTATGTGCACGGTTAGGATGGTTCTCGAAGCTGAAACTCCTCTTTCTCGTTATCAATTTTAACACCAAAATAAGGTTTGAGTCGAGTACTGTTTACCTTAAATGTGCTGAACTCAGGATGTGTTACCTCAACTGTACCATATGGAAAAATGTTTAGTATCGTAAATGGGTTCTATCTGCTTGACTCAAACTTCGAAGGAAAAATTCGTGGATCCAATTTGTCTAGTAGTACTTTGTCCCCAACCTTAAATTGGTTCGTTCTCATCACATGCACATCATGGCGTCGCTTTGTGTCTTCATCGTGTTTTCTCGATTTCTCCTCAACATATGTTTGTCATTCATCTACTATATTGAGTTGTACCATTCGCTCTTCATATGTTGTTCAGCTTCTGTCAACTTGACTAAAACATGGCTCCAACATGTTTTCACGAGGGGTTTTCTGCAAAGAACCTTGAACCACATGATTACTAACATTAACAGAACATTTAATATCATCTCGCTCACTAGAGACTCTCACAGAATCAAGTGCTTGGAGAGTAATCTTTTCGTCACCTAAACGAAACACAAGTTCACCCATATCAACATCAATAATAGTTCTAGCAGTGGCTAAAAAGGGTCGACCTAAGATCATAGGTACCTTACTATCTTTATCCATGTCTAATACAACAAAGTCAATTGGGAATATGAATTTATAGATTTTCACAAGTACATTCTCAATAATACCCCTAGGATATTTAAATGGTTCTATCCGGTAATTGAACATTCATCCTAGTGTGTTTAGGTTTCGCAAGACCAAATTGTTTAAACATTTTATAAGGCATGACATTAATACTAGCCCCTTAGCCAAAACATTTTCAAAATTTAGACTACCAATGACAATGAATAGTAAAACTCCCTGGATCTTTAATTTTGTTGGGTAGTTTGTCTTGTAGAATGGCCAAACAAAATGCATTAAGCTACACAGTCGATGAGTCATCTAACTTCCCCTTGTTTGTTAACAACTCCTTTAAGAATTTGATGTAATTTGGCATCTGCGAAAGAGTTTCAACAAACGGTAAGTTAATGTGCAGTTTTTTTAAGAGCTTAAGAATCTACCATATTGTTCGTTTGTGTGGTCTCTCTTTAACGTGTTTGGATATGGAACTCGTGGTTTGTATTCTCTGAAAACCAACTTTTGTTCTTTCTCATCTTTCCAACCTCATCATTGTTCACCATATCTTCTTGCCTCAGATCTTTTTTAAGTTCAACTAACCCTTCCATGTCTCGAACAGTGATTGAGTGAAGCTGCTCCCTCAGGTTAATTTTAGTATTACTAGGCAAGCTACCTTGTGGTCTTTCCGAGACTAATTTAGCAAGCTGTCCTCTTTGATTTTCAAGTCCTTGAATTGATGCTTACTGATTTTTTAGTGCTGTCATAATGTTTTGAAAATGAATTTCTGACACTAAGATAAATTTCGTCAACATCTTCTCAAGGTTCAGCTTCTTCTCTTACTGATAAGGTTGTTGAAAACTCGGAGAGGGTTGTGTTCTTTGACTTCCTTGACCACTCTAAGAGAAGTTGGGATGGTTCCTTCAACCTGCATCATAGTTATTACTATAAGGGTTACTTTGAGGTTTACAATTGTTACCCATATAGTTTATTTGCTCATTCTCTGTGCTAGCATCGAAGGGTAAACATTCTGAATTATTCATTCCACCTCCATTTGTATCGTATTGCATCACCAGATTCACCTGCGTAGAAAAATATAAACCATCAATTTTCTTATTCAATACTTCTACTTGGTTTGATAATATTATGGCGACATCTAGATTTAAAACGCTGTCTACTTTCATCGATTTTGTTCTCATGACTTGCCACTGATAATTATTTAGTGTCATTTCCTCTATAAACTCATAAGCTACCTCAGGTGTTTTATTATTCAGTGTTCCACTAGCTACTGCATCAATTAACTACCTAGTTGAGGGATTCAAACCATTGTAAAAAGTTTGAACTTGTAACCATAGAGGTAACCCATGATGAGGGCACCTTCTCAATAAATCTTTGAATCTCTCCCATGCTTCATATAATGTCTCTAAATTGATCTGGGCAAAGGAGTAAATGTCATTCCTCAACTTTAGCGTGTGGGAAATACTTCAAGAGAAACTTTTTAGTCACCTGAGCCCCTGTAATGATAGAACCTTGTGGTAAAGAGTTTAACTACCATTTTTCCTTGTTCCTCAACGAGAATGGGAACAATTGTAAGTGAATGGTGTCATCAGTGGCGCTATTAATCTTCAAAGTGTCACAATTCTCTAGAAAATTAGCCAAATGAGTATTTGGATCTTCATCTTGCAAACCATCGAACTGAACATACTGTTGCACTATCTGAATAGTGCTCAATTTCAGCTCGAAATTATTTGCAGCAATAGTAGGTCTCACAATACTTGATTCAGCCCCAATCAGATAGGGCTTGGCATAATCGTACATAGTAAGAGGAATAGGATCTACAGGAGGTAGTTGAATATTCTAATTATCGCCCATCTCCTCAGTATTATTGTTGTTCTCTTCTTCCTCTACTATATTCTGTTGACTTTGCCTTGCTTCTTTAACCTCTTTACAATTTCTACGAGCAATACTTTCAATCTCACTATCAAAAAGCAATGGTCCCAATAGGTTTCTCATAACACCCCTCGCCTGTATTCAACGCTGGAATAGGGTTATGGAGCATTACCGAACTTATATCACAATTCAAACTTACATATCATACACAATTAATCAAATCATAAACATTTTATTCACAGCCAATCATTGTGTCCCTAATACAAGCCTATGAGGCCTTAAACATACATTGGGAGTGGTTCGGAACTAAACCGATAACTCAGGAATTTTTTTCAAACTTAGAATTTTTTTGCATAAAATAGAGGACACACGCTTGTATGTCTCACACGACCACCAAACACACTCGTGTCACAAGCCGTGTAGACATTTGAAATGGGAGCACATGGACGTGTCCCAGCCCGTGTCTGACCCTGTGTAACTTTCTGACTTGGGTCACACAGTAAACACACATGCCTGTGTGGCTAGACCTGTGCCCTAAAAATGGCCAAACACGTCCATGTGCCAGGCCGTGTGCTAGGCCATGCCAAACCTATAGGGTATACTGACTTATGGCACACGACCAAGTCATACGCCCGTGTGGAGCATATTGACTTGATTTCTAATTCAACACGAAGGGACTCACGGTCATGTAACATAACCGTGTGTCGCACACGGCCGTGGCACATGCCTGTGTCTCTGCCCGTGTGGAAAAAAATAGGCTATTTACCAAGCCATTTTTCCACCCAAACTTGCATGTACCTACACCACATCAATTATCACCAACACATAGCATATCTAATCATCTTAACCAGCCAATTCAAACATATATCATGCATATTCCATACTTCTATTTTACATATACACAAATCCTCAAAACATACCCTACCAATTGTACCAAACTTTATTTCCTTAAATCATCAAAAATGGCTGAACTCAACTATGCAATATCAAGCCTAATTTCATAAGCATACCATTATCTTTAACTCAACCATTTGACACTCATAATACCTATAGCCATCAAGCATCACACAACCATCATATAACCAATATTACAAAGCATAAACACATATATCAATACATGATTCAACCACACCAAAATAACTCCAAATAAGCCATCACTCATGGCTATATATACAAATCAAAATATATACATTTACAAATGGCCAAAATCATTACCAAAACATAACCAACATGACCAAAGTCCCTAAACATGCCATATGACCCAAAACTAAATCTCAAAAGTACCAAGTGATAATTGGATAGTGTGAAGCGATCTGATACAGTCCCCCAATCCGAGCTAGCTTTGAAATCACTATAAAACATAGAGAAAAACACAAGGTAATCTTTATAGCTTAGTAAGTTCGTATAGCATTTAAAATCAACATACTAAATGTGCACAATTTAAACAAATAAAACATAATATACAATTCACATAAGAAATCATCATCCTATCACAATTTCATTCATAAGATTTGTTATCACTTTCAATATCTCCTTATTTCAATACTTGTACGGTTCACGTACATACCTGTACCATTTCGTATCAAACTCATACTCATCCACATCTATGACGTACCCATTGAACCATTTGAAATATTGTTGATTATTTGGAAAACTTGCACACTTAGTGCCAAATAAATAGCCAAAGCTGTTTCAATCTCGCACACTAAGTACACATATATATATATATATATAGCCAAAGCTATCTCAATCTCGCACACTAAGTGCAAATATATATCCAAAGCTATCTCGATTTTGCACACTAAGTTCCCAAAATTAGCCGAATCATTGTCACACATGACTATAGTCTCGTATACAGAATTTATGTAATATTAAACGTTTAAAGCATAATAATAACAATGCTTATTTCATATGAACTTACCTCAGATGTTAAAACGACGAAACTAGTCAACTATTTCGCAACTTTGTTATTTCTCCAATCTAAGTCCGTAGTTTACCTTTCTCGATCTAAATATAATCAAAATCAAATTATTCAATCATATCTCTATTCAATTTAGTCCAAAATTCACATTAAGGCATTTTTACATAATTGCCTCTAATGTTTCACATCTTTTACAATTTAGTCCTTATTTCACAAAACTACCAATTCATGCAATTCAATCAAAATCCATGCTATCCAAATTTAAATTAGGTCCCTAGCAGCCCATATTTTCCATTTATTTCATATTTTAACCACATAGTTTTCACATTTCACAATTTAATCCCTATTTTTCATTTTCACTAAAAATCACTGAACAAAACTTGTATATCTATCAACAAGCATTCATAATCTATTAAGAAACTTCAAAATACATACTTATTCATAAATGAAAACATTCAAAATCTTTAACAGTTTTGCAAAATAGTCCCTGAGCCAGCTAGACCTAGTGCAACAATATTAAAAACGTAGAAATCATTAAAAATGGAACAAAAATCACGCACCAATTGCACAAATAAGCTTGGTCGAATGTTGAGTGTTCAACAATGGAGTTTGTCCTATTATTTTCGATTGAAGAAGAAACTAAAAGATGATAAAATGTTTTGATTTTATTTATTTTATCTTTAATTATCAATTTCCAAAATTAACCTTTAAAAACATTAGTAATTACACCAAACACCACTCCAATATCATCCACTAGCTCATAAATGGGTTAATTACCACAAAAGGACTTCCATTTTAAGGTTTTATAGATATTAGGCACCTTTAGCTAATAGAACACAAGTTTTACGCTTTACGCGATTTAGTCATTTTCATCAAATTAAATCAAATGATAAAATTTTTAAACGAAACTTTCACACAATCATTCAATCATACTGTAAACATTAGAATAATAAAAAAATAATAATTTTAACTTTAGATTTTTAGTCCAGAAATCACTTTTCTGATTTGACTCAAAATGGGATGTTATATTTCCTCTAGGCATAAACTAAAAGAACTTGCCAGAAGTAAAAAAGAAAAAGAAAAAGAAAAGTTAAAATGAAACAATTAAATTAAAACAAAATATCAAAATAAAATAAAATAAAAATTGATAAATTAATAGAAATAAAGTTTTCCTAATATTCAATCCCTAACAACAGCACTAAAAACTTGATGTGTCACGAAATTAACTAAAAATACGACAAAAGCAAGTGCACCTATAAATAGTATAGCTACGGTGAGTAAAGATATCGTATCCAAGAGGACTAAAAGTACTAGAAGTTACCATTTTCCTATTATTTAACCGACAAACTGGAGTGATTGATTTAAACTAAAATTACTAAACTAATTTAACTAAAGAACTCAACAGAGAATAAATCAGGAAAATAATTGAATAATAACCAATAAGCAAAACAATACTTAGGAAATAATCCACCTAGACTTTATCTATCATTATGAATCTAAAAAACGATTTATTCACTTCGTATCTTAATCCATAGAAATCCCTAAATTATGCTAATATCTCTTTCAAGACTAAGAGCAACTGAATTTAGGTTGATTAATTGAAATTTCTTTCTAATTAAAACCCCTATTGTCGCATTAACTTGATTTATGGATTCCCCTATTAAATTTGGCTCTAATCCAGTAGATTTACGTCATCCTATTTCTAGGATTGCATGCAACTCCACTCAATGATGCTAGATTGCATGCAACTCCACTCAATGATGCTAGATCTACTCTTAAATAGGGTCTTTTCCACCTCTAATTTATGCACATTAGACATGAATTAATGGTCCGGAAATATTAAAACAAGAGATAAGCACACATAACTGAGAATAAGAATAGAGTATTTATCACATAAAACAAAAATCAAATAATAGAATTCACCATAGGGTTCATCTTCCCGAGGTATATAGAGAGCTAGTTCATAATTATGAATAAAAAACATCTTAATGAAAAAATAAACACAGGTAATAAAAAACTCATAAAAACTTCAAAAGAAATTAAAAGGAGGTCTTCAATCTTAATAGAAATCTACTTCAGAGTTGGCTCCAATGGTGTTCTTCGAGTTGTTTTCTTCAATATTCTCTGATAGCTCCCTTTTCTCTTCTTCTATTTGGTATTTATAGACTTTACAATTCCTAGAAAGCCTAGAAGCTATGTTTTTCCACAGGTTTGGGATGCAAATTTTGAAATCGACACGGTTTGGCAAATGGTTGTGTGCCAGCCCGTGTGGCTCACACGGCCGAGTGTCCAGCCTGTGTGGGAAGGCCTAGCCCATATGGTTCCTGAAGTCTACTCTTTTTGTATGATTTTCGCTCCTTTTTCTCCCAAATGCTTTCCTAAGTATAGAAACATTAATTTAAAGGATGAAGAGCATAAAATTCATCAATTTGCATAAATGATCATTCAAAAACACATTAAGAACGAGATTAAAACATGTTATTTTTATCACTTATTAGCATAACTTTACTTGCACTAGACATCTTATCCACATGCTAGAACAATCCATATAACTATTCCAATATCATTAATCCAATATGACTTCAATTTGGCATCAAACATGTCAATACAACTTATTCAATTTCAACCTATTTGACCATTCATTTAACCATTCAAACCATAAACTAAACCATGTTAGTTCATACCCTAAATATGATATTCAAGTGTCATATGTATAGCTTAACATTTAATGCTCATCATATCTTAACCAATAGAAAAACAAGATCAAATCAACATGTGTTAAAGTAATGCCAATTTATCTAAATGTCATTCAAACCAATCAAATACCAACCTATCAATGCTATATTCATCACCAATTGTACCAATTCAATTGCCACAAGCATAACTCAATTATTTACCAAAGCATACCACTTTAACAAAGCAATTAACATTTTTAGGGCCATGCTTCAAGCTCAAATCTAATAAACCAAAATCACTTTCATGCCTTAGCATTTCTTTATACTTACCTTGATTATGCAATTCAGTCATTTCCATTTCAACCAACTATTAAACATTTCAAACTTCAAGCGACACGCCAAATTCTTATACATATCAAGATACCTATATACATGCCATAAAATCTAGCTTTTAAACAATTAAAAGGTTACCAAATCAATAACAAGATAGTGTGAGCTTCTCAACGATCAACTTGACACGTTTTGCAAGTTGGCAATTTACAGGGAAAGAGAAAACAATGGAGTAAGCATATCAAAAGCTTAGTAAGTTCATAGGCATTAAACAACAACAACCTCGGTTTACAATCTAATACAATAAACTATTAGCTTGTCAAGTTTTGCCTAAACAAGGCAACCACAATTCAATAAGGTGAGTTCAACATAAATTGTATCATATAGTAATCAAATGTATAACATTTCAATTTACTTATAATCAACATTGTAATGTAATTCATATATTCAATCAACATTTAATCAATTTGATGTCAAATTCATATAAATTTCTGAATCGAATCGATTAATTCATCACGTTTTCATATAAGTCTCCCGGCTGAATATATATCTGGTTCGCATGATCTTTCACATGCTATCAATATCCATATATCATAACTCATCATTATAGCACTAACTCGCAATATTAATCCAATTCATATTTCGTTTATAAATTTTACATTTTATACCCTATTAACCTAACTCGGACTTGACTGGATACACGAATCCATCCAACACACCAAATTTGGCACTAAATTCCTCATCGGACAATTCCGAAGTAAATAGTTTGTGCCCAGCGCTCATCGGTATAACCAAAGTAAAAATTGTGCTCAACACTCATCGACACATAGTTGAAGTAATCAGTACTTCATCTGATTATGCCAATAATTAATAGGGTAACAATTTATTCAAATCATTATTTCATTCAATTCACAATTCATCAATTCAATTCATAATTCAAATAACCAATTCATCACAAAGCATGTCTGTAACACCCCAAACCCAACCTAGACGTTATGGTCGAATCTCGAAAGTCACATTAAGATCGTTTGAAAATATTTATTTACTAAAATAGCTAGATTTTGATTGTTTTTACAAAACTAAAAAAAAATTCAAATATCGATTAATTAATTTTTTTTTGAAAAATAATTATTTCAAACAAGAATATTTGTGAAGTTTATTATAATGCCAAAGAATCTTATCATAAATCATTTAAGTAAATATTTTATAATATTCTTATTTATTATTACATTTATTTTTAAAAATGATTTTGATAAAATCTTTCATAGCGGTCATTTGAAAATAATTACAAAAATAAAAAAAGTTATAGGCTTTTTAAAATAAAGTAACACCAAAAGATTTAAAAGATATAGAATATTTGTAAATTTATCAAGCATGCATGCAAAGCAGTTTAAAATTGTAAAATAAAGAAACAACCCAATTAAACAGTCCAAAGTCCCAAAGTCCAAAATAACATCCAAAAATAGTTTAATAACCCATTATTAAAAAATATCCCTCTGAAAGGCTCCTTCAAATGCCAAGTCCAAGCCCTAAGTCTGTGTATTACCAGAAAGGTTTAGAACTAACAGGATGAGCTTTTAAAGCCCAGTATGGGTCTTATATCAAGTTAAATAACAAATAAAAACATATTCATCATATAACATAAGAAAATTTGATGCACATGATCATGACAGTGCAATTTTTGTAAAAAAATTATGCAAACTTTTATAAAGCATCCTACCCATCACCGCTACAATCCAAAATGAGTTCCCTAAAACTCATCCATCCAAACACTTCAATGTGGATGAAGCCACCAATATTTACAGTCAAGCTGCCATGTAGGTTGTGGACAAAGCCACAATGTAGGTTGTAGACGAAGCAACCAATTCTTCCTTCTTACAATATCCTACCCCATGCATGTAATATGTCATATATAAATATTTTACTCATTTCAAGATTTCATTTGTCACAATAGGCATATCGAGTATGCAAATCGGATAATACCATATAGGGCATGTTAACATGCAATCAAATCTCAATTTCAATATCGGTGGCATGACTTGAATATTATGCCTATCATAGAATGTCATCATATCACATTTCATGAGAAATAGAAATATGCACATAATTTCACAATCATTTACCAAATCACATCAAATAACACATGCAATCATTAAACAACCAGCTCGAAATACTTACTTGAGAATATCCTTTTTATGGGTTTAACATCCCTTTTTTGAATACTTTGTGTATTATCAACTTTTCATATTACAGATATTTTTAACATGGTTTCAATCATAAATAATTATATTTTTTCTAGTAAGTTAACCCACACCTGATTATAGATCCACAACAAAACTCCACCTTAAGAACACCCACACTTGGATGTACTCAATAAATTACCTACTTATCAACAAAAGCGATCTTACAATTAGGGGGTCGTTTTAACCATTTTATGGCATAAGGCCATCTAATGATACACTAATTAATATTCAACCATATAAATTAAATCGTAATGTGATCTCGTTCCCAATTTTGGAAACTCTCTAGGTTGGTATCGATCGACCCTTCAACAAAAATAGTATACGATATGTTAACATTTGAAGGAAAATAATATACCATGGCCTTTAAATACATTCGACCTCTAGGAAAAAAAGAGAGGAATGAGTGGTTTTTCATACCACTATCATACTCACCTAACTCAATTGAATGGGAAGGGGTGTTGGATCACCGGAATCTTGAGTCGGAGAATAGAAAGAGTCTAGTGAAAAATCACTTGAAAGAGTGAGTCAAGATACAACATTTAAATCAAATAAAATAATTTAAAAATAAAGGAAAATAGGGATATAGGATTTCAAGTACTAAAGAGGATGAAAGAGGTTGGAAAATAATGAAGAAAAATAGAAAGGTCACCGAAACCGGTAGAGGCGTAGTGGCCCGATAACGACGGCAATGACGATCTGACGAAAACCTGACGAAGAAGGAGAAGAAAGAGGAGGATGCTGTACAAGAGAAAATAATGGGAGAAAGAAAAAGGAACAAGAAGAATTAGAGGAAGGGAAGAAAATAGAATGAAATGAGGTTGTTTTCCATGGTGGTGCGCAAAAGTGGCAGCCATGACGGTGCTAGGGTGGCGGTGGAGCAACAGGAGAATAATAGCGGTGGCAAGGAGGAGGTTCATGGTGACAGTGGTTGTTCAAGGCACAAAGCGTTGGAGGACAGGAGAAAATTTAGAACAAATGGTGGTTGATGGGTAAATCAAAAGGAGAAAAAAATGAAGAGAATGGGAGCAGTTATGGAAAAATTGGTTCAATAGGTGAATATATTGTCTAGGTACAATGAATCACTTCATATGGAAAAGATGGAGAAAAAGGGCATGTGGAGGAGACGATGGAGAAAAAAGGGGATCATGTTGGAGCAAATAAGGTAAGTTGACTTGAAAAGAAGGAAAACAAAATCTTCCTTATACAAGGAAAGGAGTGTTGGACGGAAAAGGGTTGCTAACATGCTAAAGTTGACCAAACAAATTAAATAAAAACTTGTGAGTGAGGAGACTTAAACCTAGGACTTTTAGGAAACTTTTAAAGCTTTTAACCACTTGACTACTCACTAGCTTGTATTCAATTTAACCGAAATTATAAAAAAAATGGAATGTTAAAATTCTACCCCCTTTAAAATAAATTTTGTCCTCGAAATTTACTTGGCTAGAAGTGGTGGGGGTATTGATGTCACATCACATCCTCAGGTTCCTAAGTGGCTTCACTAGAACCATGATTTCGTTACAATACTTTTACTAACAAAATTTGTTTCTTCCTTAACACTTTGATCTGATGATCTAAAATCTGAATTGGTTCCTCGTCGAAAGACAAGTCTGAATGCCAAAATCTAAATTGTTTCTCATGGATGATTTATGTATTTCATTAAAAAAACAGTCAAATTTTGACCCAAGCACTAATTTCTTTGAGTTTTTTTAGTTTACTTTTAGTACAGGAGTTTAGGACCCAAAAAGTTGTTGCCATTGGGCTTAAGACACTTCTAGAAAGGGAAAAACTCAACCCTTTTTCTGCACAAATTTATAGCCCTTATCTTGTTCCACCTCCACTCCTAAGTAGCTCTATAGTGCATCTCCCTTATCTCTTAACGTCACATCCCTTAACTCCCTAAATTACCACCCTTAACACCTTTATTCGAAGCCATTAACTATCACAACTAAACTATCCTTTCCTTCCAAATCTAAACCTTACCTTCATCTACTTACCCACCTGCCCAAAACTGAAACTACCCTTAACATATTTTCTAAGTCCGACGCCGAGAGTCCCTTCATCTAGCACCATTTCACGAAGTGAACAGTTTGATATAATGGCTTTGCTACAGCACATGCAGTTGTCGCAACAAACTTATTGGAGATACTAAAAAATATGGGATGACTCAACCAGAGATGCATTTAAAATATATATTTCATAACTCGTTTATTTTTGTACTTGAATTTCCAGACTTCATACTCGAACCATGGACTCTAATGTCGAGGAAGGAAAAAGATAAGTCAAATTCTGAGAGACCTGCAAATAAATAAAAGGGGGGATATTTACTTTATTTTATTTTCTTTCTTAGGACATTTAAAGTTTTTTTGGGATTAGGATTTTTATTTCTCACGAAATAAAATAAGAGTTGGAAATCATCAATAAAATCGAACAAATTGCAAAATAAGAACTTTGGAAATAGATATGTACATGTCTAGGACTAGATTTGCCTTGGAAAAGCTTGGTATTTAAGTAGTCAAACTTGACTCACCTCCTTTTCCTAGGGTCTTACCTGGTGTACAGTATCTATTCACTTTTATATTTTCATTCTCTCTATTGTTTTTAACAATGGTGACATTATTCATCTTAAGTAAGGGGACCAAAAATTGAAATTGTTTTTCAAGATACATTATTCCTATAATTGCGGTTAAGTTATATTTTGTTCAAAAATTTGAATTTTTGTTAATTATGCTAACTTTTAATATAAATAAAGTTCTATTATCTCAATAATTGTTATACTAGTTGAACTATGACATAATTCTACTCTTAATAAAGTTTGCAAATTGTTGAAACCATTTTTTAAAGGGAGGTTTGAAAAATGGGGTTCGACTTTTTGAAAAATAAAAATGGGAGTCGCCACTAACCTTTTTAGGTGTGATTGGATCACCTTTATAAAACATTTTGGTCTACGAAATTCAAGAAAACAGGTTCGGGAGTCAGTTACGCACAAGGAAGGATTAGCACCCTCGTAACGCCCAAAATTGGTATCGAATTGATTATTTATTGTCCTAATGTCGAAAATTTGAAAAGATTTTAAAATTTGAACAATTTAAAGTTGAAACTTGAGATTCCTTTGTTCCAAAAGTATACAAACATCACATCCAGCATGTTAGGACACGATGTTTTAAATCCTCGTAACTAAAATTATCTCATAATTTTGAAAATTGATTAAAAAGGATATTTGGTTATTTAGTCAAACGAAAAAATCGCAACCCAGCATGTTAGGGCACTATTTTCTGAATTTCTAAACACTAAACATTGCCTTATTTAAGAAAAAAACTTTTCAATTAAATGAAATATATTTTTTAAAAACAATGAATAATATAGAATTTTAAAAATAATTTGATATAATACTAAAATTATTAAAAAATATATAAAAGAGAATTAAAAATCAAGGAGATAGGATTAAATAAAAAAGGTTGAAAACGAAGATGAACAAAGAATAAATCGAACAAACTGTAGAAAATAAGAACGCAAGAGGGAGAGAAATTTGAGTGAATGCTCTCAAGAATTCTTATTGCATCCCAAAACTCAAGTGAAGTCAAGTTGTTTTACAATGAGGGGAGAGGCCTCTATTTATAGTTGAGCCTCCCCAAATCTAACGGTACAGATCAATTACATCAACGGTTAAGATTAAAGGATATCTACAAATTAAATCTCCAAGATTACAAAATCATATCTTTTAAGATTGTATATCATATCTAAGATTGCAATCACACCTAAGATTGTATCATATCTAAGATTGCAATCATATCTAAGATTGCAATCATATCTAAGATTGCATATCACATCTAAGATTGCATATCATTGAAGATTATATTTCCATATGAGTCAAACTTGTAGATGGACCTTAAATCTTTTCAAGTAATGGGCCATTCTGATTGGGCCAAATTATATTTGTAATTCTGGACTGAACTTGGACTTCGTTTTTTTTGGGGGGGTTTATTATTTTTTTTTTTTTGGACTTATTTCTGGGCTCGGGCAAAACTGAGTGTCTACAGCTGCCCTTCTTTGCTTATTGCTGTGTAACAGGAATAGAGCAAAGACTATAAAAAGACCAATTTTGCCCGGTCTTGCCGAGTCTTGAGTTCTTGATCTTCTTTAAATGGCCTCTTGACGGCTTCAATCTGCTTCTTGGAAACTTATAACTGTCATGTTGGTATCTTCGATCTGCTCTCCATCGAACATAGAGACGCCAAATCTACTTCTTCAATTTGTTCTCTGACAATACAGAGATGCCAAATCATCTTAGATTTGCTTCAGCGTAAGCACGCGAAAACCAAATCAGCTATGTCTTCGATTTGCTCCTTGTAAGCACAAAGATACCAAACCATCTTGGATCTGCTTCAATCTAATCATCTGAAGGTTAGATCTACTATGTGTCTGCCTTCCGTCGAATATGGAGGCGCCAAACATTGATTTGTTCTCAGACAATACAGAGATGCCAAATCATCTTAGACTTGCTTTAGCGTAAGCACGCAAAAACCAAATCAGCTATGTCTTCAATTTGCTCCTTGTAAGCACAAGGATACCAAACCATCTTGGATCTACTTCAGTCTAATCATCTGAAGGTTAGATCTGCTATGTGTCTGCCCTCTGTCGAATATGGAGACGCCAAACTTTAATTTGTTCTCTGACAATACAGAGATGTCAAATCATCTTAGATTTGCTTCATCGTAAACACGTGAAAGCCAAATCAGTATGTCTTCGATTTGCTCCTTGTAAGCACAAGGATGCCAAATCATCTTGGATCTGCTTCAGTATAAATATCTGAAGGTGAGATCTGCTATGCTTTAGTCTATTACCCTACTACTTAGGGGTTAAGGTCCATCATTTTCGATCTGCTCTGCTACTTCTTAGGGATGAGATCTGCAAATTTAACCTGTTACCCTACTGCTTAGAGGATTAAGGCGGGTCTTCGATCTGCTCCACTACTGCTTAGGGAGATAAGATCTGTAAATTTAACCTGTTACCCTACTACTTAGGGGATTAAGGCGAGTCGTCATCGATCTGCTCCGCTACTGCTTAGGGAGATAAGATCTGCGAACTTGTTACCCTATTGCTTAGGGGATTAAGGTGAGTCTTCGATCTACTCCACTACTGCTTAGGGAGATAAGATCTGCAAATTTAACCTGTTACCCTACTACTTATGGGATTAAGGCGCTGAATTTTGTAATTTTCAATCAATCTTGCTATATTGTCCACTGGGGAATCCACCTGTAGAATTGATTTCCTGGAATTTATGCTTATGCCAAATAATTAAGATGCTATGATCGAAATGAGTCAAATGCTCCTAATTAGACATATTATGATACAAAATGTTTATGAAAATAACTCCTATTTCGGACGTCATCACTCATTCATCTATCGAGCTTTCCACCTCATTCTTCTCGACATATCAATCATACTCTGCTCGTATGCCTCGAATCTTCTCCATCAATTTGGTCTATTGTACCATTCCCCGAATGTTACGACCCACTGAAGATGTTTATGAAATGATCCTTTCTTAAGATCAATATTCCTTAAAACGTCCAACCACCTTTTGGGCTGAAGAAGAAAATCTCTCGAGTATCTCCAACCCATACATATGAGAATTCCTTAAACAATTGTCTTGTTTCAGTTTCTTGTATTATCTAGAAATTTCCAGAGTAATATGCAAAACTTCATTTGTGAAGATATGTTAGTTCATCTATCATTATTTCAATGCAACATGCTTTATGAATAATGGGAGACAAATAAATGGATCCTGAGGATAATTAGATTTGGACAAATTATTGGAAGGAATGCGAAAAGATTAACCTGAGAACATATCTTTACGAAGAAAAAGAATTCAAAGATAGTAAATAGGATAGAAATCAGATGCCCCAGATATCGCCGCTTGAGCGTCTATACACCAGCTCCATGAAGACCTTTTTCAGTTCAACATGTGTTTAAAAGATCCAAAGTAATTCGTTGATGCCTCGATATGTAACATACTTCACTTCTCGTCGAATCTAGTATAGCAAGGTCACTGTATGACTTTCCAAATATGAGCTGCCCTTTCGGGTTTTCAACTCAAAACCCATTTGGTCTCAAGGCGCCCTTTGCGGGTTTTCACCTTGGCCTCTCCATTTTTCTTTTTTCTCTTTTTTCTTTTTTCTTTTTTGTCTCTTTTTTTTCTTTTTTTTCTTTTTTTTTTTTGAAATAGAAGTCTCAAAGTGCCCTTTGCGGGTTTTCACCTTGGCTTCCCTTCTCCTTCAGACAAAGTACTCCTTGACCGAGTTTGAATTCACTGGATCAGTTAAATTCTTCCTATCCATTTCTTGTCAAAATCAGCGCACCTCTAGAGAAAGCCCTCTTCACAACATATGGCCCTTCCCAATTCGGCATCCTTTTGCATGGGAAGGATCTCTTTCAGCACAAGGTTTCCTTTATGAATTTTTTTTTGGACGAACCTTCTTTGTCATAAGTCTGTGTCATCCATTCTTGGTACGTTTGCTTAGGATGAATACTTTCAAGTTAAGTTTACTAGAGGTATTCAATTCTTGACTCCATCAAAGCTTGGAGGAAAAATCTTGATTCATAAACTCATGAGAAAGGGATTGCCCTAGCAACAGTCCTGGCTGTTGTTTGTCAAACCCTACAAAAAGATGGTTCAATGATTCTCAGCAGACAAGAATGAAGTTGCTGACTTTATCCTTCAACCTGGAAAGTTGAAGTACAGAGATTACTCCCGGAGCATACATCCCACCATGACTCGATGATGTTTCTGAAGCATCCCTAATCTTCATAAATTGCCCCCAACTGTGAAGCTGCCAAATGAGCATAGCAAATAGGAGCCACAACAAATATGGCTGTGGTGCTCCTTTGATACATATAGGATAGAGAATGAACAAACTCTTGCAGATCATCAACTGAAAACCCAGCCTGGTTTAAGAGAACATGATAGTGAGTCTGCCTCATGATTCCAATCATTCCAGCATGGGTACCAAGGTAAAAATCATTGTTCTTTGGATGGCATACTTTGTTGTCAATGACAGTACCATGTAGCACATTGTCAGGAGATCAATGCTGAAAAAACTTTGTATGATGGTTTTTCGTACAACAATAACCATAATCTTTAGGGTTCCACTTCTCGTCAAGGAACTTGCAAGCCTCAATAACTTGATCAAAACTTGATTGAATTGAGACTCGCTAACCCCATCCCTGAAAATAATGATTTGATCAGGTTTCCTCTTCCCTGAACTTGTATAGAAGTCTAAGAGAGCTTCCTTCATGATACCGTCATCCACTTTGTTAGAAACTGGTTTTGAAGAAAGAATCTATCATTTTAAGCTTCAGAGACTGCGTACGGCCAGATGCCCCATAGCTGGAAATCAATGGACACCACCTGGAGCTAACCATCGTAGCTATTGACGGCACATCAGACTGCTCAGGAAAAGCCAAACAATGCACCCATTCCAAGGATGATGGTTGGAACCTTTGAAACAACTGGAATTGAAGGTTTTTTCCCCAGCGTAAGCATAGAGAGTAGGCGGTAGTTTCTTATGCCAATTTTTACCAGTCTCGGTCATCTTCTGTAATTTGTTTTTTTTTTTCTTTTCTTTTGGCAACCTTTGTTGTACTGTGGTATGGCGCATTATCTTTGAAAAGACTGCAAACTTTTGGCATTGTTCAGTTATATATAATCTTTTTTTTTTCTTTTTTTTTTTGAAATAGATGACTTTTGACTTTGTAATATTGGCATATGAAGCTATCTCCCCTCCTAATGGAGCAGCTGACGTCCACAAAAATGAGTCATTGTCAGTTTAAAACTTTTGACGATCTCGGGCCCATAACATACATGCCCCATAAGTCTTGACTCCCTTAAATTTGGCATTCATTGTAAAACTGATGCGATCACTTTTCATGGTGGACCAACAGTGCCCCAAAACCTCATGTTTATTCTGGCAATTGCAAATCCTCCTGCATGTGTTTTTGGACCACAATTTTGAATTCCCATAATAGTCTCAACAAGGTCTTGTCTTGTCTCCTCAGCTAAATTCCAATTTCACAATCTTTCCTTCCTCTAAGGCTATATTTCCTACCACCACTTCATGGGGTAAAAACCATTTTCAACAAATTCAGAAACAAGTCACAATTTCTGTCACCTTCAAAGTACTGAGATTCCTCTAAACACATATCGCACTCAAAAGGAACTCTAAATCTGCAGTATCGTTTCTCGTGTCATTGATATCTA
This sequence comes from Gossypium arboreum, assembly GCF_025698485.1. Lineage (NCBI taxonomy): Eukaryota > Viridiplantae > Streptophyta > Magnoliopsida > Malvales > Malvaceae > Gossypium > Gossypium arboreum. The sequence continues at coordinate 127,216,470 of NC_069077.1, forward strand.
GGGATCTATGATAGGCACACAAAAAATTATATAAGGAATAAATGAATTCAAAAATGACTATTTACATAAAATGAAAATTTATAAAGAATGTCAAAGGTCAAAAGAATCAGAATGAAAGAATATTTAATCGGATGAATAAAAGTATGTTTTATTGAAAATAAAAATGTCTGAACATGAGCCCACTTCTCAAAAGAAATCTCATTACTCCTAGGCTTTAGAGCAACAAGAGTGTTCTGAATATTACTTCGTAAAATTCCTAAAGATTACAGGAAGTTCTTCTACAGTCTAATTGTTTAAAGAAATTCCCGGTTCGTAGGGGCGAATGCCCTCAAGGTTTCTTTGTTCAGTCCCTTCCTCATGTATGACATTGATGGAATGATTTTCATTTCCAAACACCCCCTTCTCCGAGTAAGCTATCCCTCCTAACACAAAAGTCGAGGATATGTAAGAGAACATCGTTAATTCCCATTCAACTTCTTTTTCACTCAACCGTGACCCTCTTCTCTCTCTCTCTCTTTTTCTTTCTCTTTTTAATAACTTTAACTAATTAGGGTCTTTTTATGGATTTAAATGCATTTGATGTGATGCAATGCAAATGCATGAATGCAAAAGAAAAGGAGATGTTGATCTTGAATTCAATTCCATTAGAATAACTTTTCTAGAAAACAGATTTCTTTACATGAAAATAGATTACATATGCGGTTTTGCCTTTCATAGTCCAAGTAAACGCTGATCTTTTCTTCATGGTCGAATCCCGTAAATTCTCCAAAAGATGCCTTTGCTAGCTCCTTGCTACTTAATCTGAGCATCGATCTCTTGCTCGCTTATCTCCATGATACTCATCAAAAAGTGCCGGCTCTTGGATAATCTTCGTTGATAATTAAATCAAGTCATGTATTCCTTCGTGGACTTCTGGGTTTCTCTCGTCATGCTCTTGGACAACCTTTGTTGGCTTGAATCTCTGGCAATTACATCATGTATTCCTCCGTGGACTACCAGCTTTCTCTTGTCGTGTTTACTTGGACTATATTCAGACGACCGCACTATAATCTACTTTATCAAGAAATTTGTTTCCTTATTACAAACTATTCTATTTAGGAATCGAATTTCAAATCAACATCTTCTTTTCTTTGATGTAATGTAATGCAAATGTATGAATGCAAAAATGTATCGATCTCGATTCAGTTTCATTTTAGAAAACGTTATTTAAGGAACAAAAGTCTTTTCATAAAATGGATTACAAATACGCTTTCGCTCGTAGGCCCAGAGTCTTAACCCTATCTAATAACAAAGCTAACTCTCGACCTCTATCTGAACTGTAGCTCATATTGGTGCTCAACGTGCTTGCCCATTCTACCGGTATCTATAAATGATCAGCTATCTCTTGAATTTGAATTACGGCTTCACCTATGAAGTAAGCTTTACAGCCAAAGACACCTCCTCCAATGTCTGTGAAGTTGCTCTGATTACCTTGAAAGAAAGATTAGCGAACAAGTAAGCATTCCAGCTTCGCAGCATACTGCCTTAAAATGATATCAAACATCTTCAATGCTTCTTGAGAGTCTTTAAGTTTCTGCCTCCATAGAACATTTCGAATTGCTTGCATGGGTATCTTCGCAGCATAGCTAATCTCAACTTTAAAGGTCTTTAAACGATACGATCTTCTTTAATCTCTTTCTTTCATGCTCATTTGGGCTGTCCCGGCCATCAGGGCTTGCATTTCCATTATTTCTGATAAGTACAACATCCTAAAGTACCACAGTAAATTCCAGTGTAAGACCATGTCTGGTACATGGCATCGGCGATGATATGTGTGCCAGTGTAAGACCATGTCTGGGACATGGCATCGGAGATGATATGTGGATTCATGTAAGACCATGTCGGGGACATGGCATTGGTACTTTATTTGGTGTATGATAATCCTGAGTGTCCTTTAGTATTCCGGTGGTTCAACAGGCCATTCAAGATGTTGGGATAAAAAGTGGAATAAAATGGGTAAGAATGTATGGTAAAGGTATGTACATTAAGCTTATGGTTATTGAGACTTTGAAATGTTGAGATATCAGTGAGCTAAGATGTATGAATTATGATTATGAATTTTGTTGCAATATCATGTTAACTTATATTGCACATTTGAACATGGAATTCATGAAATGCTAAGTTCACGATTAGTTGAAAGTGAACTTATGATAGTTATTATTATATTGCACTAAAACAGTTTTGGGACAGCAGCAGTAGTCCGACTTTGAAAATCCACCAAAAATTGTGAAAATCGAATTAGAGACTGAATAAGATATTAAATTAATGCTTATTGAGTCTAGTTTCACATAGAGGAAACATGTAAGAAAAAGAATTTTATATTGTGAGATATTTTAATTTTTTGGAGACAGGGTCAGAGTGATTCTGGGCTCCCGTATTTTAACTTTGGAAAATCATTAAAAATTGTATGAAAATAATTATGGGTTATAATTTATATGAATAAATACTAAATTTAAGGGAAATAGATGGAAACACTAACCGAATCTCGTACTGTGAGATAATTAATTTATAGTAAAGAAAGGTCAAAGCTGTCAAACAGCAGAATAGGGGTAACTTTGAAGAATAAACTTTACTTATTGGCTAGACCAAAAATTGTGAAAATTTTATGGCAATAAGATATGTGAGTCTAGTTTCATAGAAAATTAGTGGATCTTAATTTAGAGTTTCGTAGCTCAAGATATAAATAATTTAGTGACTTTGACTTGAATAGACAGCTTGACTTGAACATAACTAAAAGTGAACTTGTGATTGTATTACCTTAGGAAACATGTTGATAAAATTTCGTATTATTTTCATATGGACTTACTAAGCTATAAAGCTTAATCCCTCCTTTCCATTTCTTTAGCATTGACAGGTTAGCTCAGGGTTGGAGATCATCGGAGGCAGTATCACACTATCAAGTCATCACCTTTGGAGTATTAACATATATGTATTAAGCACCTTCAAGTGAGTGGCATGTATAGTGACTTAGTTTTTATGATAGATGTTGTTATGAATAGCCAAATGTATTGGATTATATTGATTCATTATATATAGCCATGAGATGTCGCTTATAATGATTGTGACTTGTAAGCCTAGTTATCCATGCTAAGTTCAAATGCTTGTGGTGCAATGATGTGTTTATGCTTGTGGGACATGCATGATTGGTGTTAAGACATATGTGTATGATAAATGCTTCATGACCAATCGAAATGGTCATAGCCATGAAGTAATTGTATGTTATGGAAATAAGACGATGTTGATTGGACGTGAATGCTTGATGTTTAAATAAGGTCACTTGATAAGTCGATGAACATGAAAATTTGGTATAAACGGTCATCATATGACAGGGTCAATGAATATGGATTGTTGTGTCTAGATTTGGCATTATATGAGTATGTGTAACTTGTGAACGATAGCATGTTAATGTTAAGAATATACCTTAGTGAAGTATGCTAAATCATTAAAATGATGCGATGATGAATATCTTTGATGTGTGTAAAAATGTGAGGGATTAATGGTAACAAAAGGCTTGGAAAATAGCCTAAGTGCTAGCCATATGGGTAGAGACACGACCAAGTGTCTAAGCTGTGTGGAGGACACGGCCTAGCACACAGGCGTGTGGCCTATCCGTGTGATTCAATTTGTTTTGCCGACGTCATAAACAGAGAGTTACACGGGCATGTTGAAGACACACAGGCGTGTCCTTGTGTCCACACGAACGTGTGACCCTGTTTCATGAAAATTTTTCTAAGTTTTCCCAAAACTTTCTAAAGTTTTTGGTTTAGTCCCAAACCGCCCTTAATGCATGTTTCGAGCCTTGGTAGCTCGTGTAAGGGACATTATGCATGTGATTGAATGTTTTTAATTTAAATGAAATTTTATGGCCCGATTTTATAAAATTGTGTACTTTTAAGTCCGGTAATGCCTCAAACCCTGTCCCGGCGTCGGATACAGGTAAGAGGTGTTACAGAATTGTTCTGAGGCATAGGATATCATAGTGAAAGATTGAAGTGGATAGAGAAAATATTGATGTAATAAAAAAATTACCACCTCTTACCAGTGTCCAAGGTATTAGAAGTTTTTTAGGTCATACGGGATTTTATAGAAGATTCATTAAGGATTTCTCGAAGATATATAAACCCTTGTACACCTTGCTGGAGCAGAATAGACCTTTCAATTTCGATGAACATTGTTTGATAGCTTTTGAGGAATTGAAAACACGACTTGTAGCAGCACCAATTGTAATAACTCCAAATTGGACATTGCATTATGCTGTGGGATTTTGAACACATGTGTGACTTCAGCGGTTATGCTGTGGGAGCACTGTTAGGGAAAATGGAAGACAAGGTATTTCATACAATTTATTATGCAAATAGGACCTTGACAGATACGTAGCTTAACTACACCACCACTGAAAAGGAGTTATTGGTTGTGGTATTCACATTTGATAAATTATGTTCTTATCTAGTTGGTACCAATGTCACAGTCTACATGGGTCACTCTTTTATTAAGTTTTTGGTGAGCAAGAAAGATTCCAAGCCAAGATTGATTCGATGAATACTCTTGTTGCAGGAGTTCAACTTGGAAATTAGATATCGAAAGGGGACTAAAAATCAAATGGATGATCACTTGTCAACGTTAGAATCTGGAAATAAATATGGCAATGACAAACTTATTAAAGAAAACTTTCTAGATAAGCAGCTGTTAGTTGCTATGGCATTACCTTAGTATGTCGATATGGTGAACTTTTTAGTAAGTGGTTTGATGCCACCTGATCTCAACAGCCAAAAAAGACATAATTTCATTCATGATGCCAAGCATTATTATGGGGATGAACCCTTCCTAATTAAGCATTGTGCTAATCAAATAATTAGGAACTATGTCCCTGATGAAAAAATACATAGCATTCTACAACATTTTCATTCAGCTCTTTAAAGAGGACACTTTGAAGGAATGAGAACTGCTGCCAAAGTACTACAGTCAGGATTTTATTGGTTGAGTCTGTTCAAGGATGCTCATGCATTTTATTAGTTGTGTGACCATTCTCAAAGGACAGGAAATATATCTAGGAGACATGAAATCCCATTGCAAAATATTCTAGAGATTGAGTTGTTTGATGCATGGGAAATAGACTTTATAGGTCCATTTCCACCGTCAATGGGCAACCTATACATATTGTTGATAGTTGACTATGTCTCTAAGTGGGTTGAAGTTGTTGCACTTCCTACTAATGATGCAAAGTCAATAATGAAGTTCTTGTACAAGAACATTTTCACAGTATTCGGTAGGCCTAGAACCATTATTAGTGATGAAGGATCTCATTTTGATTGCAAGCTAGTGGCTAATGCCTTGCATCAGTATGGGGTGAAATGTAATAGCCCAATTTTGGCCCTAGTCAGCATAGTGGTTTCGAGACCACTAATCTGAGGTTAGAGAAAGTATTTTATTATTTTAGGATTATAGCATGTTTAAATTAATGCATGAAAAATTTGGTGAAGTAATTTTAATGTTTGTAAACTTAATTGCGAAAAAGGACTAAATTGCATAAAATTCAAAAGTCTTAAATTGATAGCTACAGGTGTTAATTTGCCATGAAACTTAAATTGGGGGGTCTTTAAAGGGCAAATAGACTCATTAGATATAGGCTTGGCCGGCCATGAGGCAAAGAAAATGGAAAAGTCAAAGTTAGGTGACCTAATTTGAATAAAATAAAACCTAAGAGAAAAGGCTATCATCTTTTTTGTTTTTGCTATCTCCTTTCCCACTGATTTTCTCCCAAGAAATGGCCATGGAAGCTTGAAAAATTTCAGCAACATTAAGCCTTCACAAGTAAGTGATTCTAACAAGATTTCTTGAAGATTTTTACATTTTTGAGACCCTTGTGTCGTGAGCTTTCTAATGAAGGGACTATTTTGCAAAATGAACAAGAATCTAGGGTTTTTCCATGAGATTTTTTGAGTTGTTTTCTGAATTTTTATGGAATAATATGATCCTTTGGTGGGGAATAAACAACTTTTGTGAAGGGATTTCTCATGAAAACCCTAATAGGGGCTATTTTGCATGAGTTGTAAAATATATGATAAATGTGTGAAATAGTGGAAATTTTGGATTACTATAAGAGTAAAAAGGGTTCGGCTAGGTTTATAATATGAAGAAATTCAATAAAAAATCAATTTTCGAGAATAGGGGTAAAATGGTCATTTTATAAAAATCTAGGAGCAAAATAGTCATTTTGCCCAATTATGAACTTTTGGGCGTCAAAATTGATATGTTGATGTAATAAATGAATTTTATTAATTTAGATCAAGAGAAACATGATTCGGTTCTTAATCGGGGTAAGAACAAAGTTCACGAAGATTAAGCTCGTCTTCATCATTTTGCATCAAGGTAAGTACATATGTAAATAATGTGTTATTGAAACTTACTTTGGTATATTTTAATAATATACGTGTGTAATTAGCTTATTATTGTTATGTATCTAAATTCTAATTGTTGCCATGAAAGTATGAATGACATGTTATGCGAGTAAATTACAATGTGAGCAAATGCGATGCTATTTGATTTGATATGAAGCCCTGTAGACATAGCATAGGATACAAAGGGGCATGTTATGAAAATTATGTGGTTTGAACTCATGAGTTAAGTTTGAGTTCATGGGATAAATGCTATAGATAACGTGGGTCCGGGTACTGACTTTGTGTACAGACCTGTGAGTGGCCCAATGAGCAAACGTTACATAATAGCTATGGGGTCTAGGTCCTGACTTGATAAAAAGGCCCTTGAGTAGCTCAAATGTGAGTGTTTCATAGCACAAGGTAGCCCTGATTTCTCATATGGCATTTAGACGCAAATTCTCCACGTATCCATATGTATTTTGAGAGTTCAACGGGTAACCCGAAGATTTAGTTGGTGAACACTTTGATAAGGCTTGTATATCGAACTCATGGTTAGGACCTGAGTAAAGAACAAGGTGTATTAAATATACATGAATGGAAGGAAGAGTAAGATAGAGGCATTAAGTGATTTATATCTTTTAAGCATGAAAAACTACCATTGGGTGAATATGATTTCTTATAATTACACTTTATTTGCACATACGTACTTGTTAAGCTCCCACGCTTACCTTCCTTTCTTTTCTTTCCTTTTAGTGCCACCAAGCTAGCATCGGGGATCCAGTGACATCAAAAGCTTCGATCACTCTATCACTCAAAACCTTAGTATAGCTAGTTTCATCGTTTTGTTTTCTGGCATGTATAGGGACTCGAGTCTTTGTTTAGTGTTTTGTTAGTTAGTTGTAATGTGTTGGTTCATATGATGAATATGATACTCATTTTGTATAAGGCCATGGATGATGGTCAATATTCATTTTGATTTATTAATAGAAGATGATGTTTTCATGGATGAGTAAATTGCATAAATGAAATGTTGTCCATTGTGGTTATTTTGGCTATGTGATGTGCCCTTATGTTAGTATAAAGTGATTTTTGTGTAGGTTACATAAGTAAGAGTGACGAAAAGGCTTGGTAAATAGCCTTATTTTGTCCACACAGGTAGGTATACGGGCGTGTGTCTAGGTCGTGCGTAACACACGGTCCACCACATGGGCATGTGACATGGCCATGTGTCCCCAGCATGTAAGAATTGTAAGTCAGTATGCATGGTAGTAAACACACGGGCAAAGACACGACCGTGTGTCTCAGCCGTGTTGAAAGGCACGACTAAGTACACGAGGATGTTCTTTGACTGTGTGGCCCTTAAGGATTGCTGATGTCAAAAACAGAATGTCTAGGTTTTTGCACACGGGCTAGGACACGGGCGTGTCATGGCCGTGTGAAGGATATGGGCCAGAGACACAGGCATGTTCTAGGATGTGTGAAAACCCCTATAAGTGTGCATTTAGAATTAATTCTATACGGGTATAGGACACGAATGTGCCCCTGAATTGCTTAGGCTGTGTGAGCCACACGGGCCAATAGCATGACCATGTTGCCCCTCCCACACGGGCGTGTGCCCCTATGTTAAGAGTTATTTTTAGAGTCCTTTAAAGGACTCGGATTATTTTCAAATGGGTTCCAATGGATGTTTTGGGCTTAGTAGGCTCTTACTAAGGAGTTTATAAATAAAATTGAAAAAGTTTTAATTTGACCATGTTTTGGTGTTATGAAAACATTTATATGCATAAGTTTAAGTTAGGTAATGCCTCACATTCCGACCCAGCGTGGGGAATGGGTGTGGGGTGTTACATTTAGTGGTATCAGAGCTACAATTTAGTCAATTTTTAGACTAACGTAGCGTGTGTACGAGTCTAACTATACATGCCATAAATAAATTGTGATAGTGTGACGACTCCTGACCTTTTTAAATTATGTTTTCATATAGTAATGGATCTCGATCGAACTATAATAAACGATGTAGAAAGTAATGCGCCATCCAATAATCAACCTCCCACGGTTAGTTAAGGAGGAGGAGAGAGGGCTCGAGAGGCCTTTCTCCACATGATGAATGAGTGTTACATGGAGTTCATCTGAGGGAACCCGAATGCTCAACCCCCTCCACCCCCACCTATTCCTCAACTTGTCCCCGTAATACACCAGGGTATGGACCTTGAAAGGCAGGATAGACCTCTAGTAGATAAGATCCAGAAGCATAGAGCCGAAGAGTTCTGTGCTAATAAAGATGATGACCTTGAAAGGGTAGAATTCTGGCTTGAGAACACCATCAGGGTATTCGATGAATTATCTTGCACTTCTGAAGAATGCTTGAAGTGTGCCATATCTTTGTTGAATGACTTAGAATATTATTGGTGGAAGACGTTAATCTCAATGGTGCCTCATGAAAGGGTCATATGAGAATTCTTCCAAGAGGAATTCCGGAAGAAATACATCAATGAAAGATTTATGGATCAAAAGCATAAGGAATTTTTCAACTCGAAACAAGGCCGTATGACGATTGCTGAATATGAAAGAGTGTCCGTCTGACTTAGTAAGTATGCTCAGGAGTGTGTGCCCTCCGAGGCTAAAATGTGTTGAAGGTTTGAAGACGGACTTAATGAGGACATTAGACTATCAGTGGGAGTCCTTGAGTTGAAAGAGTTCGTAGTACTTGTTGATCGGACCTATAAAGCCGAGGAATCAATAAAGGAAAAGAAGAAAACCAAAGCTGAAACAAGAGATGCAAGGAAGAGGCATGCGAGCAAATCATTTCCATCTCAGTCTAAGAAATCCAGAGATGTCTACTCTCATTCCCACGTATCTACTAGACATTCATATCGAGACCGTAAGAAGCAAGATTTGGATTTTAAGCCTCGGGCTACATTAGTGGCTAGTGTAGACAATGTCAGATCTTCCAAACCCGAGTGCCAACATTGAGGTAGAAATCACTTCTGCAAGTGTAGAATGAATGATAGATCTTATTTTTGGTGTGGTTCTCAAGACCACTTTATCAAGGATTGCCCTGAGATGAATGATAAAGAAAAATTTAAAACTACAAGGCCAAGTGACACCAATTCTAAAGGAAGGCCACAGAAGAATGTTGGAGTTGGGGCTGGCAGCAAGAATGTAACGAGAGGCACCACTATAAGGTCTGAAGTTAGGGCTCCGGCTAGGACCTACGCCATACGAGCATGTAAAGATGCATCCTCTTCTGATGTGATCACCATACATTCTCTCTCTATGATAATACTATTATTGCTTTGATTGACCCTGGTTCTACTCATACGTATGTGTGCATAAAGTTGGTGCCTAGCACGAAGATGTCTGTTGAGTCTACGAAATTTATGATTAAAGTGTCAAACCCATTAGGCAAACATGTGATTGTCGATAAAGAGTGTAAGAAATGTCCTTTAATAGTTAAAGGTCATTGTTTTTCGGCCGATTTGATGTTGTTACCATTTGATGAGTTTGATGTCATATTGGGTATGGACTAGTTGACATTCCATGATGCTGTAATAAACTGTAGACAAAAAGCTATTAAATTAAAATATGAAAATGGTGAAAGCCTTTGGATTGAATCAGGTGAGCCAGTGAACTTGCCTATGGTGATATCCTCTATGTCTGCCTAAAAATATTTGAGGAAAGGAGGTGAAGTTTATTTGGCCTTTGTAATGAATACTAAGGATTTGGAGTTGAAGGTTGAGTCAGTACCGGTTGTAAGTAAATATGTGGACGTATTCCCAGAAGAATTGCCTGGTTACCCTCTAATAGAGAGTTTAAGTTTGGTATAGAGTTAATGCCAGGGACCACGCCTATTTCAATTGCTCCGTATCGGATGGCCCCGACTAAGCTAAAAGAACTAAAGTCATAGTTATAAGAATTAATCGACAAGGGTTTCGTGAGACCAAGCTTTTCACCGTGGAGTGCTCCAGTATTATTTGTGAAAAAGAAAGATGGATCTATAAGGTTGTGCATAGATTACCGGTAGTTAAATAAAAGGACGATCAAGAAAAAATACCCGTTTCCGCGAATTGACGACTTGTTTGACCAAATGAAGGGAGCAGCATGGTTTTCTAAGATAGACTTGAGATCCGCTACTATCAACTACGAGTCAAAGAGGCAGATGTGCCTAAAACCACTTTTAGAATGTTGTATGGCCACTATGAGTTCCCCGTCATGCCTTTTAGCTTAACAAATGCTCCTGTCGTGTTTATGGATTTAATGAATAAAATATTTCGGCCATATCTAGATAAGTTTGTAGTTGTATTCATCGATGACATCCTGATATACTCTAGAGACAGGGTAGAACATGTCGAACACTTGAGAACTGTATTGCAGACTCTGAGGGACAATCAATTGTATGCCAAATTTAGTAAAAATGAGCTTTGGCTTAGAGAAGTTAGCTTTTTAGGCCATATTGTTTCGAGTGATGGTATTAGGGTTGATCCCAGCAAAGTTTCTACTATTGTTGAATGGAAACCACCAAAGAATGTGATTGAAGTTACGAGTTTTTTATGATTTGTAAAGGACTTCTCTATGATTGCGACTCCTATTACAAGGTTGCTTCAAAAAGGGGTTCAGTTTGAATGGTCGGATAAGTGTCAGCAGAGTTTCGAGAAGCTAAAGATGTTGTTAACTGAGGCTCCAATATTAGTGCAACCAAAATCAGGAAAAGAGTTTGTGATTTATAGCGATGCTTCTCTAAATGGGTTGGGATGTGTACTTATGCAGGAAGGCAAAGTTGTGGCTTATGCCTCAGACAATTGAAACCTCACGAGAAGAACTATCCAACACACGACCTAGAGTTGGCCTCCATAGTATTTGCTCTGAAGATCTGGCGGCATTATTTGTTCGGAGAAATATGCCATATATACTCTGATCATAAAAGTCTAAAGTACTTGATGACCCAAAAGGATTTAAATCTGAGGCAACATAGATGGTTGGAACTATTAAAAGATTTTGAGTTGATTATAGATTACCATTCAAGAAAAGCAAACGTGGTCGCTGATGCATTAAGTAGAAAATCATTGTTTGCTTTGAGAACAATGAAAGCCCAATTGACCTTGTCAGAGGATGGTTCGGTTCTAGCAGAGCTAAAAGCTAGACAGACATTTCTTCAAGAAATTTTTGAGGCTCAGAAGAGTGATAACGAATTCCTATCCAAGAAAACCCTGTGCGAATCAGATTTTCAGATCGGTTCCGACGGTTGCTTGAGATTCCGGGATAGGATTTGTGTTCCTGAGGACACCAAATTGATTTGGAAGATATTAGATGAGGCATATAATTGTTGTTTATCAGTACACCCCGGGAGTACAAAAATCTATAACAATTTGAAGAAAATGTATTGGTGGTCAGGAATGAAAAGAGACATTTTAGAGTCTGTTTCCAATTGTCTTGTGTGTCAGCAAGTGAAGGCTGAACACCAAGTACCTTTGGGTCTAATTCAGCCTATCATGGTCCCCGACTGGAAGTGGGATCAGATTATTATGGATTTCGTGACGTGTTTGCCGGTAACCCCGAAGAAAAAGGATGTTGTTTGGGTTATTGTGGATAGGCTAACAAGTTCAGCACATTTCATACCGGTGCGTACCGACTACTCCCTTGAGAGATTGGTTGACTTGTACATTTCTAAAATTGTGAGACTACACGAGGTGCCCTTGTCGATTATTTAGGATAGGGACCCGAGATTTACCTCGAGGTTTTGGAAAAAGTTACAAGTGGCATTGGGAACAAAGTTGAGTTTCAGCACGGCATTTCACCCACAAACTGATGGTCAGTCGAAAAGAGTGATTCAGACTTTAGAAGATATGTTGCGGAGTTGTGTTCTCGAATTTCAAGGTAGTTGGGAAAGGTACTTACCATTGGCTGAATTCACCTACAATAATAGCTATCAGTCGAGTTTGAAGATGGCGCCTTATAAGGCTTTATTTGGGCGAAAGTGTTGAACGTCCTTTTATTGGATCGAGCTCAGAGAGAGTTAGATTCACGGGGTCGATCTAATCAAGGAGACTGAAGAGAAAGTTAAAGTGATTCGTGACTGTTTGAAGGCTGCCTTGAATAGGCAGAAATCCTATGCAGATTTGAAAAGAAAAGAGATCGAGTTTCAAGTTGGGGATAAGGTATTTCTAAAAGTATCTCCGTGGAGGAAAGTTCTTAGATTCCGTAAGAAGGGTAAACTGAGTCTGCATTTAATCGGACCTTATGAAGTGATTGAGAGATTTGGACCGGTAGCCTATCGGTTAGCCTGACCATTGGAATTGAAAAAGATCCATGATGTATTCTATGTGTCCATGTTACACCGATACCGCTCTGACCCTTCACATGTGATTTCCACTACTGAAGTAGAGATTAGATCGGATATGTCTTATGGTGAGGAACCTGTTAAGATCCTAGCCCGAAAGGTTAAGCAACTGAGAAATAAGAGCGTTTCCCTTGTGAAAGTATTATGGCAGAGACAAGGGGTTGGAGAGGCCACATGGGAGCCCGAATAAATCATGAAAAGCCAATACCTAAACCTTTTTATCGGTAAGATTTTCGGGGACAAAAATCCCTAAAAGGGGAGAATTGTAGCAGCCCGATTTTGGGCCTAGTCGAAATAGTGGTTTCGAGACCACTAATCTGAGGTCAGAGAAAGTATTTTATTATTATTTTAGGATTATAGCATGTTTAAATTAATGCATGAAAAATTTGATGAAGTAATTTTAGCGTTTGTGAGCTTAATTGCAAAAAAGGACTAAATTGCATAAAATTTAAAAGTCTTAAATTGATAGCTACAGGTGTTAATTTGCCATGAAACTTAAATTGGGGGTCTTTAAAGGGCAAATAGACCCTTTAGATATAGGCTTGGCCGGCCATGAGGCAAAGAAAATGGAAAAGTCAAAGTTAGGTGACCTAATTTGAATAAAATAAAACCTAAGAGAAAAGGCTATCATCTTTTTTGTTTTTGCTATCTCCTTTCCCACTGATTTTCTCCCAAGAAATGGCCATGGAAGCTTGAAAAATTTCAGCAACATTAAGCCTTCACAAGTAAGTGATTCTAACGATATTTCTTGAAGATTTTTACATTTTTGAGACCCTTGTGTCATGAGCTTTCTAATGAGGGGACTATTTTACAAAATGAACAAGAGTCTAGGGTTTTACCATGAGATTTTTTGGGTTTTTTTCTGAATTTTTATGGAATAATATGATCCTTTGGTGAGGAATAAACAACTTTTGTGAAGGGATTTCTCATGAAAACCCTAATAGGGCTATTTTGCATGAGTTGTAAAATATATGATAAATGTGTGAAATAGTGGAAATTTTGGATTACTATAAGAGTAAAAAGGGTTCGGCTAGGTATATGATTCGAAGATATTCAATAAAAAATTAATTTTCGAGCATAGGGGTAAGATGGTCATTTTGTGAAATTCTAGGGGCAAAATAGTCATTTTTCCCAATTATGAACTTTCGGGCGTCTAAATTGATATGTTGATGAAATAAATGAATTTTATTAATTTAGATAAGAGAAACGTGATTCGGGTCTTGATCGAGGTAAGAACAAAGTTTACGAGAATTAAGCTCGTCTTTATCATTTTGTATCGAGGTAAGTATATATGTAAATAATGTGTTATTGAAGCTTACTTTGGTACATCTTAATAATATACGTGTGTAATTAGCTTATTGTTGTTATGTATCTAAATTCTAATTATTGCCATAAAAGTATGAATGACATGTTATGCGAGTAAATTACAATGTGAGCAAATGCGTTGCTATTTGATTTGATATGAAGCCCCGTTGAACCTTAGACATAGCATAGGATACAAAGGGGCATGTTATGAAAATTATGTGGTCTGAACTCATCAGTTGAGTCTGAGTTCATGAGATAAATGCTATTGGTAACGTGGGTTCGAGTACTGACCTTGTGTATAAACCCGTGAGTGGCTCAATGAGAAAACGTTACATAATAGCTATGGGGTCCGGGTCCTGACTTGATAAAAGGCCCGTGAGTAGCTCAAATGTGAGTGTTTCATAGCACGAGGTGGCCCTGATTTCTCATATGGCATTTAGACTCAAATTCCCTGCGTATCCATATGTATTTTGAGAGTTCAACGGGTAGCCAGAAGATTTAATTGGTGAACACTTTGATGAGGTATGTATATCGAACTCATGGTTAGGACCTGAGTAAAGAAGGAGGTGTATTAAATATACATGAATGAAAGGAATAGTAAGATAGAGGCGTTAAGTGATTTATATCTTTTAAGCATGACAAACTACCGCTAGGTGAATATGATTTCTTATAATTACACTTTATTTGCACATATGTACTTACTAAGCTCCCACACTTACCCTCTTTTCTTTTCTTTGCTTTTAGTGCCGCCAAGCTAGCATCGGGGATCCAGTGACATTAAAAGCTTCGATCACACTATCACTCAAGACCTTGGTATAGCTAGTTTCATCGTTTTGTTTTCTGGCATGTATAGGGGCTCGAGTCTTTGTTCAGTGTTTTGTTAGTTATCCATAATGTGTTGGTTCATATGATGAATATGATACTCATTTTGTATAAGGCCATGGATGATGGTCAATATTCATTTTGATTTATAAATAGAAGATGATGTTTTCATGGATGAGTAAATTGCATAAATGAAATGTTGTACATTGTGGTTCTTTTGGCTATGTGATGTGCCCTTATGTTAGTATAGAGTGATTTTTGTGCAGGTTACATAAGTAAGGGTGACGAAAAGGCTTGGTAAATAGCCTTGTTTTGTCCACCTGGGTAGGCACACAGGCGTGTGTCTAGGCCGTGTGTGACACACGATCCACCACATGGGCGTGTGATATGGTCGTGTGTCCCCTGCACATAAGAATTGTATGTCAGTATGCATGGTAGTAAACACATGGGCAGAGACCCGGCCTTGTGTATTAGCTATGTGAAAGGCACGGCCTAGCACATGGGCGTGTCCCTTGCCCGTGTGGACCTTAAGGATTGCTGACGTCAAAAACAGAAGTCTAGGTTTTTGCACACGGGCTAGGACACGGGCGTGTTATGGCCGTGTGAAGGACACAGGCCAGTGACACGAGCGTGTTCTAGGCAGTGTGAAAACTCCTATAAATGTGCATTTAGAATTATTTCCATACGGGTATAGGACATGGACGTGTCTCGTATTGCTTAGGTCGTGTCAGCCACACGGTCCAATAGCACGACCATGTTGAAATGTCACATGGGCATGCTTCCCCTCCCACACGGACGTGTGCCCCTATGTTTAGAGTTATTTTTAGAGTCCTTTAAAGGACTCGGATTGTTTCTGAATGGGTTCCAACGGATGTTTTGGGCTTAGTAGGCTCTTATTAAGGAGTTTATAAATAAAATTGAAAAATTTTTAATTTGACCATGTTTTGGTGTTATGAAAACATTTATATGCATAAGTTTAAGTTAGGTTAATGCCTTACATTCCGACTCAATGTGAGGCACGGGTGTGGGGTGTTACATGAAACATAAGATTGCCATGGCATATCATCCCCAAACAAATGGACAAGCTGAGATTTCTATCGGAGAAATTAAAAAGATTCTAGAAAAAATGGTGAACCCAACTCGTAAGGATTGGTCCTTCAAATTAGATGAAGCTTTGTTGGCCTATCATACTGCATTTAAGACACCGTTGGGGATATAAAATTTTAAGCTTGCTTATGGAAAGTCATGTCATCTACCTATTGAGCTCAAGTGCAAAGCATTTTGGGTTATTAAAAAACTGAACATAGGTTGGGTCGTTGTTGGCCATAAAAAGTTGGTAGAACTGAATGAAATGGAAGAATTTAGGGTAGACGTATATGAAAATGCTAAACTGTATAAGAAGAAGACCAAACATTGGCATGATAACAGAATTATGCCAAGGCAATTTGAACCAGGGCAACAAGTGTTGTTGTTTAACTCTAGACTCAAATTGTTTCCTGGTAAATTAAAATCTCGCTGGTCAGGTCCCTTTGAAGTAGCTCAAATATACTCGCATGAAGCTATTAGTATCAAAGACCTGAAAACAGTGGTGACATTCAAAGTTAATGGACAATTCTTAAAGCACTACTTGGGACCTCATGTGGATCGTGACAAGCAATCCATTAACCTCTGAGATATTTGAGTTGGCAGTTTTATTTTTTTTCCTTTCTTTAATTTCTTTAATTTCATTTCGTTTTTATTATCTATTATTATTGATTATTTAATATTGTTTCATTTATGTTTTTATCTTTGATTAATGAGCAGTTTTTCTAGGTTTTCAAAAATTATGCCGCGACAAATTATGTGAATGAATGTTGAGGTATGAGGTAACATGGGTTGATTGGACAGAAAAGTCCAAGGGAGAGATTTTTGGATAGCTGGGCCTATTCTATTACTTGGGTAGCCCAAGAAGGAAAAGCCAAAAATTTTATTTTAGGGCTAGGTCACCAAGAAACTACCACTGCCAATACTGCCATCGCAAAAGGTAAGGACCCTGTTCCACCCACCCCACTAGCTTCCACGATTGTACAAGACCACGACATTGATCATCTTATTAATGAGTTCATATAAATTCATAAAGAAAGGGACGAAATGAACCCCATGAAGAGGAAGCTGTGGTATAAAGTCAGTGCATGTAAATCCACTTGCACTGCCGAATGAACTACACTCCAACCCAAGCCAGGGAAATTTTTTTCCCTACCTCATTCATTTTATTTCTTTTGCCATGACATTTTCTGTACATATCTATATTTTTGTTTTTCTATTACATATCTGCACATGTATTGAGGACAATGCATCCCTTAGGTTTAGGGGTATATTATGCATTTAGGTTTCATTATATATCTAGTACATAAACTCATTCTAGTCTCATTAAATTTATTTTTCCACGTAACTACTCAGTACTGTTTTCCCTATGCGGAGTACAATCTTTACTTATGATGTTCATTAATGACCTTAAATTCTTCAATACACTTAGAACATGTGACAGGAGATTAGGTGAATTTAGCTTAAGTTAGGTTGCTTGAAGATTACCTCCTAAAAATGTGATCTCCTAACCTCAGTTATTTTTGGACAATAGCAAGTATCTTTTAATGAACTTAGAGACTTTTGAAGCCAAACTCAATCACATTGCCACAGCATTACATAAATAAAAGACAGTAAACACTCCAATGCTTAGAATTGACAAGTAAGTCGGCACCACTTTGTTTGCTCCATCATGCTGTTGACTACAAAGGTGAGTCCAAGTAAAAGTGTGTAATAAATAAAAGAAAATTAGGGGCACTCCACTGTACTAACAGGCTGAGTAGCTAAGGAAGTAGTTGTTTGCTCGATCCATCTTCTAAATCAAAAGCCTTAGCTTCAAGAGTGATTTTTGTTTAAATTGTGACATGATTGAGTACTAGGTGACTCAGTGTATGATCCATTGTGATTATCAACTCAAATAATTTCATAACATGCTAAATCCCCTAATATATTTAAAAAGAAAAAGAAAACAAACAAATACAAATAAATATTTTGAGTAGGCTAACTTGAATTTAGGTAAGAAATGAACTAAGTAAATTAGGAGATGCTTGCTATGGCCAGAAAGCACACATGAGTACTCAGGAAATTTTGTTTTTAAGGAGCAATTTTCTGCACTACCTTTGTTGAGCCAACAATAGCAATAACTCAGGTTTGGGGGTGTGATAACTTTTGAAAAGAGTTATATTTCACGCCTTTATATCTAACTAATTTTCTGTACTTATGTACATTTAGTTGCATTTTAAGACATTCCATTAGTATTTTTCTTATTTTAGCATTACATTAGAAGATTGGGTTGTAATTAAAATTTTAGTTATTTTTACTTACTCACGGAAGAGTTGTGTGTGGTAGTGGATTGGCAGGTACAGGATGAGGAACAAGAAGTAAAAAAGTGAAGGTTTGCCAGGGCAAAAGGCTAGACAGTTTTTCAACACAAATACTGTAGCAATTCCAAAAAAATGTTCAATCAGCATTCAAAGCGTACCGATCTTAGGCCCAGTTGAACTTGTACCAAATATACCCACCTAAAAAAGAGGGCAGAAAATCATGGACTACTAGATTTACCCTAGGGAAAATGATTATAAAAGCCAAATGAGGAAACCCTAAAGGGGGCAAAAAAATAAAACAGACAAAAAAAGGGAGATCCTTAGGCAAAAAAATAAAGGGTAGCGGCTGGGTAGAGACGAGAAGAGAAAGACGAAGGCATTCCCTCTCAGCCACCACAAGACACTGCATCGTCGGAGTGTGGGCTGGATAAACAAAAGCTGTAACGCCTTGAATTTTGGGCCTAGAAGTTTTGGGTTTTGAGTGTAGGGATAGTGGGGAGGCTACACATATAAGCTAAGTTGTGCAGTTTAGTGACAAGAATGGGTCTGCTGGTCTAGTGGTTAAGGTGTGTGTTAGTGTGTTGGAGGTTTGGAGTTCGAGTTACTATGTGGGCATTTTAGAAAACGTTTTAGTTATTTTGTTTTAAGTTTAAGTAATTATTTTATTAATTGTGATTAGGGATATTATCATTTATTTTGGTTATTATTTTATTTTATTCTTTTTTATTTTCTTTTACTTTGCACGTTAGTCTCTATTCTTTTCTTTTTGGTATTGGCTTTTGTTTTCTTCTCCTTGTTTTCAGATTGGAAGTATTGTAGGGTCAAAAGGCTTTGGTTTTTCTGCTCCTCTGTCGTGTCTTCTTCGCCATCAAATAGGTGTGGGATTCGAACTGTGACTACTTTCCCTTTTGTTTTATGTAATTGTTTTAGCTTTTCTTGTCGGTATGTTAAATCATTGTTTTTGGGATGTTAGTCGATGGAAGTGGTGAGAAATCACCACTTTCTGATGTACTATTGATAGGGAAAGGCTTAGGGATAGTTTCGGTGGATTAAGCAGTGCATTCGGGGCTATTTTGGGGTGGTTTCGTGACTACCTCGACGGCCTGGCCATACGGGTGTGTGGTCGATTTGGGGATTTTTGTCGGAAGCCAAACGGGCGTGTCCCCTAGGGCACATGGCCGTGTGACTGATTTGGGAATTTTAAGATTCTCACACGGGCGTATGTTTTGAGACACACGGCCGTGTAGCTAATTTGAGGCCTAGGGATTCCACGCAGGTATGTGTTGTAGGACATACGGCCGTGTCTAATTGCCACACGGGCGTGTGACACGGGCGTGTGACACATTCACATGGTCGTGTCTACTCTGCACTTGAATTTAGCAAAATTGGACAGTGTCTTACACGGCCTGATCACACGGCCGTGCCTCTGTACCACATGGACATGTGCCTCTGCCACATGGCCGTGTGCTACTCCTTACACAGGCGTATGGATCCCCACACGGCCTGAAGTGCTCCATACGGCCGGAGCACACGGGCGTGTTGCCCTATCTCACCAAGTTGATTTTAGGTTGATTTAAGTGTATTCGTGATCTCTGTTTGATCCAACCTTTCGACTAAGATTTCTGAAGGTGATTATGACTCTGTCCTCACCTCAATTTATGTACTTCTTGTGATTGAAGTGTGTCCTATTAGGTATCGTATCTGAGTGCACAAGTGTGCACGTTTCTGTAATTGATTGACTGATTGCAAGTGAATGTTTCTGAATGTCTATCTAAGATTATGTTCTAGATTGATTCATCGGCATTCATACCATCGCATACACTCATCTGCATAAACCTTTTTTTGGGGTGGGATACTGAAGAGAAGGGGGATTTACGATCTAGCAGTTGATTTGTATTCTGAATGCCTTAATAACACCCAGAGGGTCATAGGCGGTCCCAATACCCTGAGGGTCGTAGACATTTTCGTTAACGATATAGCGGTTTACCGCCTTGCACTGTACCGTATGTACGTTAGCTATGCTACGTACTATTATCTAATTTGGTAGCTTATATTGCATATCTGTACCGCGGTTCACTGCATAGCACAGTACAGTATACGCTAGCTTTGATGCGTAACGTATATGATTTGGCAGTTATACTGCATGTCTGTATCGCGGTCTTCCGCATGGCACTGTACAGCTTTCTAATAGTCCCAATTCCCTGAGGGTCGTGGACAATGTATAGGGGATATAAGGTTGGATGAGCTTTTCGAGGTCCTATTTGGAGTGATTGGTTGGATGAGCTTACAGCTCTATTGAGGTTTGATGGGGGACGGAGATGGTGTGTTGGTTGGATGGGTGGGTTATTTTATAACTCATTCGCACTCATATGCATCTATCTGATTCTGTGACTGCTATATCTGTTTGATTGAAACATTTCTGTCTAAATTGTCTAGGAAATCTGACTGCAATATTTGACTGGAAAGCACTCGTACCTAAAGGAACTTTGTATGATGGGCTAAGGCCCAGTCAATTCTAATTCTGGAAAAAGGGCTTAGGCTAGTTTGTGACTTCTGAGAATTTTAGGTATTGTGTTTAACAGAGCCGTATGACTGTAAAGTTACATATGGTTTGTTTTGTTATAGCTGCTCTGTAAGGATGTTCCGTTGCTGAACTATTTTCAGGTTTACTGTATCTATTTCTGTTTTGGTAGCTAGTTAGTTTGATCTCACACTAAGCTCGTATAGCTTACCCCCTCTTTTCTTTCCCCTTTCAGGTACATTTCGGGATTTTGGATGCTGGACTCGGTATGCGAAGGACTCAGGCAGTTTGAGACTAGTAAATTATTAGTTATGGTTTCTGGTTTCTATTTGCTATTCAGTTTTGAAAGTAAGGTTTTTACTAACACTGTGGTAGAATGCTGTTTTATGTTTTAATCATTTTATTATTCAGATTTTGAACATGTGGAATTTATGTTTTTTGAAAATCGAGTAAAGGATGTTTATATAAATATTTTCTCACGATCACTTCAGTGGTCAATGTAGCATTTTGAATTCGGTCTAGACTTCTAGGCCGAGTTTGGGGTGTTACAGAAGCTATCTTCTCGAAGTTCTTCTATTATTTCTTGATTACTCTTCATGAATTTATTTGATGAAAACAGTGTTGAATGATACTTTGGATTTGAATTTTAATTGCCAACCCATAAGCTAAACCTTATAGGGTTGGGATTACTTGATGAAACTCTTATTTACTTTAATGAATGAATTGTAGTTCTACTTTAATACATTGTTTCATTCATTGGTTTTTTACAAAATTTTGTTGTTTACAAACTCTAAACATAGATGGATGTACAATATGTTCATTAAATTAATCTAATTCTGACAAGGTTAGGTTATCGAGATTGAAATTGAATGATACGAGCAAGTGTTCGACCGAATACTTGTAGAATTCTCTAGACATAGAGCAGCGTTCATACGGAAAGAAAACAAAATAATGCAGGGTACCGTGCTAAAGGCATATAGACATATATCTCTTAAGGTAAGGTAACTTGAGGTCTTGTTCTCGACAGAAACAGACCATTTTAGAACTCTTCTGGGCAGTAGATAGAGTATGGTTTTGCCGAGCCATTACTGTCAGTAACGGCAAATTCTTAATAATCCCGATTTCTAAATCAATATCGTAGACCCTCTATCATTTGCTTTAGTATCTTCGCCATATCATTTTTAGTTGTTTACTCATTCATTTTCATATTATTCACATAATTATTCTCGAATTTGTCATTGCATTTTTACTCGTCTTATCATAACATTTTCCATTATTTATCAGTTACACATATTGCACACATCATTATTCCTTCAAATTATCACTGCATTTTTATCATTATTTTTGTTATAACATTAATCTTACTTTATTATAATAACTCGACTATTTTCAATCCATTTGGAGAAGATCTCACTTATCAGCGTATTACTTAATTCGACGTGTATACTTGCACAATTCGCATATCATTTCACACGCGACACTCGTATACTTTGATGTAAGTAAAATCCTGAATTCAAATAGGTAAGGAATCGAAAGCTGGTGCATTGGGTATACAACTTCTTTAGTATGTAGCATCATTCACAATAGTGGAATTCATAGCACAAGACACGAATAAATGATATCCTCTTATTGGTATTACATGATAAATGAAAAGTAAACATGGTCACGGGTTGTTTATTTTTTCATGAAGGAAGATGTAATGATTACCATGTGATGAAATAGGATCATATTGGGAGAGCGAATTTATCCCAAAGAGATGAAGGATATCCTATGAGGGTAACACACTTATGACAAGGTCATTGGATGAGCACTGCTCGAGTTACTTTTGTAATTGTATGTCATTAGGGAGAGTTAAGTCACAATACTATAGTGGAAGGACATTATGACCAAATGGGTTTATAATTAATAGGCAAAAAGCTTAAGTTTAATTATAAATCATTTGAACCCTAATCACATATATCCAATCTGTCCCTCCACTAGCTCGTTGAAACTAGAAATGAATTGTATGTTGAATTCAATGAACAGAAATGAATAAAAATGGTAAAATTAGAGAAATAGGAAACATTCGGAAATGAATGTGACTTTCTCACTAAATTGAAATGACCTGGAAATGTAATTTCTTATTTTCGAACTTCAATGGAATTAAATTAATTGGTCATAATGAATTTCATGAATGCAGAAATATTAAATATATTTTCTCATAAATTCTTATACGATAAAGTTGTCATGATTTTAACGGAATTAGAATCGAATAAGAGAAAATTTTTTAATTGGGAAATTAATTTATGATGTTTATTTTGGAAAAAAGAAAAACATGTTTTGAGTTGGATTGAATTATAAAATACTGGGTTAAAAGTTCAGGAAGTACTTATAATTGGACCCAATACAAGAGAGGCCCGAATCCCCATCATAATACATATAAGGGGAAATACACCCTATTCAGCCATCTCTCTCCTAGTTCAACTAAGAAGTTGTTTTACTATTGAACAAACTTCTACTAATTCAACAAGGGTTTCACTTCTTCTCCCTATAAATAGGTGGCATCGATAAGGCTAAAAACACAATAAGTTTTATAAAACTTTGTGATATTGTTATTTTAAGCAAAAATAGTGAATTTATTTCCCAAGTAAATTCTACTTTTCAGAATAAAAATTCTACCGGTTTCTATTAAAAAAAGAATTTTACCTTCTCACTGAAAGTAAAAGTAAATAATCTCTAGTTCTATGTTTGATTCAAGTTCGTTCGAGCCCACAATCGAAGCAGTTCGTGGTATGAGAATAGTGATTAAGGTTGTTCAGTTGAAAGTTGGGATCGATAATAATTCGTCTAGCCAAAAACATAAGTGCGATTTTGAAAAAAGTTTATTGTTATAAATATCACAAATTGGCACGGCTTTCAAATTTTAATTTTTCGATGTGCAAGAAAACCATTTTCGAACCGATTTTTTTCCAACACTGTGGCTGGGGGCTTTGTTACAAACATCATTGAACCTGCCTTTGAGGCTTATGTAGAGCAAAGAGAGAATGAGGATGAGCTTGGTATGTGAAGTCATGGCTAATGAAGAAGTATGTAAACAAAACTTAAGTACTATATGAACTTAAGTTTTCCCTAGGTTAAAGATTGGTTGAGAGTAATTGAGAGATTGAAGAGCTTGATAGATCACAAATTTGTTCAAGTTAGGAATGTGTATTTGTGCATTGCATCTGTAAACAATCAAGAGAGCCTCTTAAGTTGCAAATCTAAGCTTTTGAGAGGGAAGCTTAGTGGGAGAGTGATCTAGTCTTTGTAACAACGGTGAGAATACTAAATTTGTTATACTATAAGAAAGACAGTGGATCATTGCTCTAGGTAAGGCCCCACAGGCGTAAACTGAAGTCGAACTACATAACAATCTCAGTGTTCTTTATTTTTTATACACTTTTGGTTTTGTGGTTGAAACTGTAGTCACATTTCCAAGCACTATTTTAGCCATAGTTTTTATTTTGCAAAGGAAGTACCCTCTCATTTCTACAACCTAAATCACCCTTAAACCATAACCTAAGTCTTTAACAAATATCAATGAAAATGAAAAAAATAAAATAAAACAACAACCAGACCTCCTAGCCACACCACCATCTTCATCAACCTGCCTATAGCCTCACCACCTAAACCAAACATAACCTCAAATACCACAAACATCCACTTATCTCCAAGCAACAACCAAAAAAAAATAACAAATGAAAACTAAAAAAAAAAAGAAAAAAGAAAACTAGTCATCTCCAATCGCCATGGATTCAGTAGTTTCCATGATGTTTCAAGACGATCTCGACAGTGAATAAAGCAATATCGACGCGGAGAACAACATATCTCAGACTTGAGGAGATTTAATGATTAGATTTGCATATTAGAGGGTTTAATGTATGAAAATGGGTTTTGAAATTCGAAGATCTTAAATAGCTTTTCATGCCATTTGATTAGAGAAAAGGAGGGACGAAGTGTTAGAATCTCGTTTGGTGGTCTTAGTTGGACGGAAAGGTGCTGGAATTGGTGGAGTTAGTGACAGTAATTTAGGGCTAAAGATGGACAGAAAGTGTAAAAGAAAGAAACAAAAAAAACAATAAATGATAAAGAAAATAAAAAAAAGGAATAAGTGATTGTAAAAGAAAGAAAAAAATGATAAAGAAAAAAAATAAAGAAACAAGTGGTAGGATCTATAATAAAAAACTTAAAAATATATATACATGGCATCCACGTAGGCATTTAACGGTTAAAGTCTTGCCACATGTGATTTTCATCTTACTCTTAACAGTGGTTAACGTCAAGTGACCAAATTGTTATCAATCGAGACTGTTAGTGACCAAATCACAACAATTAGAACATCAATGACCAAAACAAAAACTTATACACACACGTGAGACTATTTTGATATTTTAAATTTTATTAATGGATTATCAAAAGAGTTCTTGGTGACAATGTTAAATTTTAGAATATTTTGATATTTTAAATTTTAATCATATTTTGTATGATTTCTCAACTTAGATTATCTTTTGTTTAAATCCCATAATTTATTAATATTATTAGGATATAATTCAGTTATAGGTACATCATGTTTTGTAATAATTAATTCTAATTATAAGCATTCCAATATATATACTATTGTATTTGTAACTTTCAATAAAAGAAAGATAGTTAACATTATCTCAAATTACAACCCACAATCTCACATTTTAGATTAAAATTAGTTGTTAGATTCATAATATTTTGATCATCTCATAATCTTACATTCTAAATAGTGTCAATGGTGTAACACCCCTAACCCGTATCCATCGTCGGAACAGGGATTCAGAGCATTATCGAAACTTTTAAAACATTTTTAGATAATCCATGTAAAATTACTATTCATTAACCGAGATTTGTTCATAACATCCCTTTAATGGACCCTCGAGGTCCAATACAAGCATTAGAATCAAGTCAGGACTTAATCAGGACCTCTAAGAATTTTTTTCGCAAAACTACAAAATTTTTCCAAGGTGCAGTGCTCACACGCCCGTGCGGTCCAAGGGACAGGCCCGTGTGGTCTAAGGGACACGCTGACCCTGGGACACGCCCGTGCTACAGGCCATGTTCGACCTTGTGTAACCCTTTGACTTGTGCACACGGCCATGCCACATGCCTGTGTGCTAGGCCGTGTGGTTAATTAATTCAATTCAAAATTAGGTGCAGGTTTCACACGGCCAATACACACGCCCATGTTCTAGACGGTGTAGCACACACGGCTAAGACACACTCCCGTGTCTCTGCTTGTGTGCTCAATTCTGAGCATTCTGTTTCTTCAAATTTAAGGTGCAGGGGACACACGGCCTAACTACACGCCCATGTATTCAGCCGTGTGTCTGCTTGTGTGGACAAAATAAAGTCGTTTCTAGCTTCATTTCTCACCCAAAATCACATCCATGACCTGCACTTGAAACACACATCCAATACCAACCATTCCAAGCATTCAAATTAAAAAAATTCTATCATTCAACATGGCATACCATTACATACATACATGTTCATAATCTTGCTTTAGTTTATTCCATATGTTAGACAAAGTTTGATCAACTACTTAACACAGATGTAGCTATCATATTATGACATTACACATTTATCAAAACAAACTATTACTAGCCATTCCAATGGCTAGGTTACAAGCATCATTTACATTTACATGCCAATATGGCCAATATAACCTATACATGCCATTACAACCATAATTAATTTACCATAATATACCGACATAGGCCGATGGATAGTGTGAGTGATCTCCGCCGAGCTTCTAATCCAACGAGCTTCTGATTTACTCTAAAATAGGGAAATAAAACTAATTAAGTATAAAATGCTTAGTAAGTTCGTGTAACATAGTACTTAACTTACCATTCATTCTATTTTGAGGTAACTATGTAAGGTATAATCAATCAATTTGACCTCAAGCGCTACACACATTCTCATTGCCCTTGTTAGTCATATATTCCATAATAACATCAAATCATATATGGGATCAACAACAATCAAGTTTCTGAGCGGATATGCTTTCCACAACATGTATTCATTCAACATGCATAATTCATTTCTTTACTTCAAGTATAATTTCATAATAGTTCTTTTCGAGTTTAGATCATTTCATATCAGAACTTTACTCATATTACTCAAAATATCAAGGTCACGATTAGCACACTTAAGATGTACAAGTCTATAATCAAGAATGAACATATATTCATCAAATAAAGTCTATGTACAAATATTATCATCTCGTTTTTTCATATATCATTTGTCATGTATCATCGTTTACTTGTATTTCAGACGAATACACATAATAACTCATTTTATCATTCATAACTTCTCATGTCTAGAATTGTCACCTATTGAATTTATTCAGAATATCAATAGATACGTAGGTAGTACACTCGAGGTGTACAAATCAGATCCATCAATTCATGTCCAATGGTACCCATAAGGTACTATATAGAGAGTACACTCTCGAACCACACATGTATACAACAGGATTACCAGTCCAGGCTAAATCTTTTTTATGACACATGTTCTAAAGAGCATGATCTAGATTACCCATCCGGGTTAAATTTGTAATACCCCTTACCCATATCCCACGCTGGGATGGGGTACGAGGCGTTACTGGACTTAAACACGTGCATACAAACAATTTCAGGTCATCTAATTTTGCTCAAATTTAAAACTTTCAAACATCCTCTTAACACCCCTAATATGAACCTACAAGGCCCAAAAACACACTTTGGAAACAGTTCAGGAAATAACCGAACACTTTGAAAACTTTGAATAATTTCAATGCAAACAAGGGCACACGCCCGTGTGGGAGGACGACACACCCATGTGTCCTCTTAACATGGCCATGTTGAAGGCCCGTGTAGCTCACACGGCCTGAACATATCGAGACACGCCCATGTCCCTTGCCCGTGCGAATTTATTTCTCAATTTGAACCTACAGGGGTTTTCACATGGCTTGACACACGCTCGTGTCCCCTACACGGCCAAGACACGCCCGTGTACAAAAACCTTAACATTTTGTTTCTAAAGTAATCAACCATTTAGGGCCACACGGCCAAGGCACGCGCCTGTGTGCTAGGTCGTGTCCTCTACACGGTTGAGACACACAGCCGTGTCTCCTCCAGTGTGGTTACTACTGGGCATTTTGTTTTTCCAAATTTAGGTGCAAGGGACACACGGCCTGACTACACGCCCATAGGGCAAACCCTGTGTCACACACGGTCTAGACATACACCCGTGTGTCTACCCATGTGGACAAAAATAAGGCTATTTACCAAGCCTTTTTGTCACCCTTACTTACACCCACCTATAAAAACATCAAACAATACCAATACCACATAAACAAATGACCATATCAGCCAATTCCTAGGCATCCATACATCATTTCCAAGCTATTTCCTATCACATACAACATCTCTTACTTATCAACACAAACCATGCAACAAACACATTCATGAGAATTTTCATCAAATGCATTTCATAATAATCAGTATTAACCAACATCAATAACCTATACAAAATGAATATCACATCCATATGAGCCAACACTTGTGGCTAAACCAACATGACACTAAACAAAAAAAAACACTAAGTCCCTATACATGCCACGCTCAAAACATTTAAACTAACTATACCAAAAACTTTAGGTGATAGTGTGATCAATGCCTCCGATGTCCCTTGATTCCCGAACTAGCTTGGTGGCACTATAATAAAAATGGAAAAGAGAGGAAGTAAGCATAAAGCTTAGTAAGTTACAAGTAAATAATTAACATTGCTTTACTAAGCAACATCATACTCATAACATATCATACAGTTGCACAAGATTCTCGAATGACTATAGACATAACTTACTCATTTTCATCCCTACTATTCATATACATAACCCGAGCTCATTCTTATGAGTTTTGTGTAGGTACCTGTACCACTTACAAAATAATCATAACTTTTCTCAATCATGATATAATCTTTAAATTACCCGTTGAACCAGTTGGAAAAATAAATGGATACCCAATAAGCCTCATACAAGAGGGTAAGATGCCGATGTCATATCCCAGACATGGTCTTACACTGGCTCTCATATATTGGTGCCAATGCCATGTTCCAAACATGGTCTTACACTAGCCCACATGTCGAGGCTAATGCCATGTCCCAGACATTGTCTTACACTAGCTCTCATATAAATGTCGATGCCATATTCCAAACATGGTCTTACACTGGCTCACATATCGCGGCCGATGCCATGTCCCAGACATGGTCCACTAGCTCTCAAAACCCTAGTATCACGGCATGGATATCCGATCTATTCCTACGGTTCAACCGGGAGTTTTACCACATCAAATCTCGTCATGCATATTTGTAACAAAATCGAACATTTCATGCAATATCAAGTATTTAATGCATAATAACAATATGTTTGTGATACTTACATGCAACTTACCTCGGTATACAAAATATGGGCGACTAGTTGAATTAGTCTACTAGTTTGGTCTTCCTCTGGTCTAGGTCTGGATTTTGTATTTCTTAATCTATAATGATAAAATTCACTAATTTAATCATCACATTAATCTAGACATTTCATAATTCTTATTTTGGTAAAATGATCGTTTTGCCTTTAGACTTCCACAAAATTATGATTTTGCCCTTAGGCTCGTAAAACGATTTTTATTGAATTTCCACATTAACCAAGCCTATCCGAAACTACTTTAAGCCTATAACATCTCAAAACTTCAATTATTTCACACATTTACTACTCATTTTGTAACATTTACAAAATGGTCCCTTTTTGGTGTTTTCATGAAAACCCCTTTTACTAAAGTTGTTTATTTAACAACCATGATTCATTTTCTTCTATAAAAATTCAGCAACCAACTTGAGTACTCTCATATAAAAACCCTAGACTCTCAACTATTTTTCAAATTAGTCCCCCATTAGTTAGCTTAAGCTACAAGGGCCCAAAAAATACAAAAATCATCAAGAAAGACCATCAAAATCACTTACTTGCAAGAGTCTAAAGTTGCTGAAAATTTCAAGTTCCCATGGCCTTTTTTCTTAGAGAAAATCGGTGGAGAAGAAAGAAAGAATGAAAAAGATGAAAGCTTCTCCTTATTTTATTATATTTCACCTAGCTTTGACCCTACAAATTCTTTGTCTCCATGTTCAGCCGCTAACAAATTTGTGGTATATTTATTCAATAAAGACCTCTAATTTAATGTTCCATAGCTATTTGACACCTTTAGCTAGCAGAACAAAATGTTTGCACTTTATGGGATTTAGTCCTTTTTCAAAATTAAGCATGCAATCACTGAAATTAATTCACCAAAAAACAAACACTTATATAAACATGTTATAACACATAAAATAATATTAAAATAATTTCTTCGACCTCAGATTTTTGGTTCCTAAACTACTGTTCCGACTAGGCCCAAAATCGGGCTGTTACAAAATCCAATCCATAACATATGCTCAAGAGGACTCATATCAGGATTACCCGCCCGGGCTAAATCCTTTTAGAAATGAGGTCAAAGGATTACTCGTCCTATTTAAATCCCGTTAGCAACAAATGCAGGACCTTATTCATTTCGAAAAATCACATATCCATTGATTTTCCATTTTATTCAACCGGGATTTAAACATTTTTTTCTCAAGCATTATCGGGCATGTGATTATTTCATACATCCATGACATTCATATGATTCAAATAAACACATTCCACATTCATTTCAAGCATATAAGTAACATTCTCATTGTTTATCCTTTATCATCTATTGGGCATTATCATTTAATTCAAACATTTTTATTTATCGGGCTTAATCGGATAGGTAATTATTTTCACATATTTATGAAATTCATACAATTTACATAAACACTATAAATGTAAGCATGTAAATAAATACAATTTAGTTACATGAACTTACCTTGACAAAGGTTCGTGTACAAACATCTACTAATATGACATTTTCCTCGTTCTAACTCCAAATTTGGTCTATTTGGATCTATACGAGTAAATTTAACATCAAATTCACACATCTCATATACATTTGGACTTAATTTACATCCTAGTCAAAATTACAATTTTGCCTCTAACTTTTCCATAAATTCTCATTTCGTCCCTAGGCTCGAAAAATGAAATTCATGAAATTTAACCCTCTTTCCAAGCCTAGCTAAAATTTATATTCTACACTTATAGCACATACATTTCAAAAATTTTAGAATTGTCCATGGGTTTTTACCACTTTTTCATTTTAGTCCCTAAATCAAGTTTTCATCAAAAATTACTTTGTAAAAGCTGTTTATGTATCAACAATCTTTCATTTTCTACCATAAATTTCTAATTTTCTGTGACAGCCCTAAATTGACCCTAGTCGGAAAGTGGTTTCGGGACCGCTAAACCGAATCACCGAAGTATTTGAATATAATATTTATTGTCTAAAATATGTGGATATGAATGTGTGAAAGTTTTAAGCTTCGATTTAGTCGATTGCATGTGAATTTAGTTAATAGGACTTAGGTGTGACACTTTTGAAATGTGATAGGTTAATCTATAAGGATCTAATAGTGCATGATGTCAAAAAAAGTGTACTTGCATGTCAAATTAGCCAAATCTTGGATAGTGGCCGGCCATGGTATGGGCTATTAATGGTAATATGTATTTTTCTATTAACATTTTTTAGTTACAAAATAAAATAATGAATTAAGAATAATAAAATATGAGGTGAGTGGGAGGAGAAACCAAAGTTGTTTCATCCTTGCTCCTCCATTGCCGTGACTTGAGGGAGGAAGAAGAAAAGAATTCTCTTGCTTCATGTTCGGTTGGTTGATGATTAGGAAGAGGTAAGTTTGATGTTATTCCATGAAATTCATGCATATTTTTAGTTGTTAGTTTGAATTCTACCTAGCCCATGGTTTAAATCTTTGCTATTTGATGGAGATGATACTCGGCCATGGATGTTGTCTTTCTTGGTTGGTGTTTGATGTTGTGTTGATGAGGTATGAAGATGATAGAGTTTGAGTGCTTAACAAAAAGGATTGGATGTGAGTGTGTGTGAGAATTTGAAAAGGATGGGTCTTAGCAACTTCATGAAGTGTTCGGACATGGTGCTAAAATGTTGTATTGTGTTTAAACTTAGAATTTTTAGTTATATGGTTAGTATAGGTATGGATAACCGAATATGAAAGCATGAATAGATGAAGAGTTTTGTAATTATAAAAAAAATGGGTTAATTGATATGTGGTAAATGTTAAGTGTTAAATGAAATGGAAATGATATCATATTGGAATATGTATACTCGACCACATGAATGAATACATAGATTGGTGTTGCATGTATTCGGCTATAGATAAGCATATTGATGATTCTATCTTGACTTAGATAATCGGCTAAAGGAGAATATTAGCTAATATGTTGAATTTGATTCATGATTTCATATATATGACTCTAATGTCTAATATATATATGGGCTAAGTACCTTGAATTTCTCTTGATGTTCAAGATGATTAAATCAATTTATTTGTTAAATTAAGCTTAAGAGCAAAGGGGAACTAAATCCGATAAAGGAAAGGAAAAAGTAATTGAATAGCCGTTGAAGTCGTTCGACAACATCCGAGGTAAGTCTTCGAGTAATGGAACTTAGTTTATGATTTGTTTAAGTCATGACACATAAGCATAACAAATAAACGGTGATATAATGATTCTACTTGAGTTATATATTGAGGTAATTAGTTTATACTTATGACGGGCAGCCGAATGTGTATAGAGATCATGTTATGAAGTAAATCAAAATCATGCTCTTTGTATGTAGCTATTGAGCCGAAAGTGGTAATGGTTGATAAGTGTCTTGTGTTTGAGTTCTAGTAATGAAAATGAAATATAGATGTGTTATGATTTATTAATATATGTGCATGATTATTCGAATGATAACCGGACTAAGATCCGAAGGCATTTGTGCTAGTGATTATATCCGGGCTAAGTCCCGAAGGCATTTGTGCTAGTGACTATATCCGGGCTAAGTTCCGAAGGCATTTGTGCTAGTGACTATATCCGGGCTAAGTCCCGAAGGCATTTGTGCTAGTGACTATGTCCGGGCTAAGTCCCGAAGGCATTCGTGCGAGTTGCTATATCCGGCTAAATTCCGAAGGTACTTGGGTTTGGAAATGAGCGATCTTGCTGTAATAATTTCAATTAATACGCTCATAAAATCCAAACGATAAGGTATGTTTCGTATATGCATCGAAAAAGTTGATTCCTTTTTAATAGTATTCGCTCAATTGATTAACGATCTTCCGGCCTTTAGATAGGTTTGATTCCCTGTGTATGAATATAATGGTTGAAGCGTGAAGTAAGTATGATTTTGAGAATATGCATATATGCAATTATTCATTTGGTCATATGAACGCTATACTTTAGTCGTAAATAATTTCATTACTCAAAACTTACTAAGCATTAAATGCTTATTCTGTTTCTTTAATTCTCTGTTTTATAGACTTTGTTCGTCAGCTATCGGACTCGGGATTGTCAAAGTCGAAGTCGTCCACACTATCTAAGCCCTTTTGGTACTCTTTTAGTTGAACTTCGATAGTGGCATGTATAGGACTGACCTTTGTTGTTCATTAAGTACCTTTTGGTAATGTATACATTCGGATAGCCATGCGAAAATGGCTTATATATTTTGAGCATAGCATTATAATCATTTTGTATATATGGTTATTGAGTGGTATGGAAATTCTTGGTAATGACTAGCCATTGGAATGGTTAATCATGATCATATTTGGTGCTATGTATGTCAAGTGGCTAGTTGAATCATGGAAACTATGAAATAGGTGAGATTTACCTTAAAGTAGATGCTGACAGCAGCAGTGATGTGAGTTTGAAAAATCACTAAAAATATTAGAAATGTAATTAAATAATGAATAAATTATTTAATCGAATCTTGATGAGTCTATTTTCATATGAAAGAAACGAAACGACCATATGAGCCGTATTTTATGAGATGTTTAAGTTTTCGTGAAATAGGGCTAGAGCGATTTCTGGATCCCCTGTTCTGACTTTGGAAATTCACCATAAATTAACCAGAGATAATTAGAAGTCATGCTTTATATGTACAGATTCCTTTTTGAGTCTAGTTTCATTAGAAACAAACGGCATAAGTATTTAAGCCTTGTACAGGGAGATATCTAAGTCGTAATTCATGAAGGTCAGAGTAGTCGAACCCTGAAACAGGGGAGACTTTAAATAATAAACTGTACTAATTGGCCTGACCAAAAATTCTAGAAAAAAAATTGTAGATGGATATATGAGTCTAGTTTCAGGAAAAATTTACGGAATCAATTTTTGAGTTTTGGAACTCGAGATATGATTTTTAAAGTGACTGTGATGTAGTTAGCCAGCTTGTCTGGAAATTTTAAAATGAACTGTGTAAGTAAATGAATTAAGTCCGTTAACACCTCGTGTTCGACTCCGGCAACGGTCTCGAGTACGGGGCGTTACATTTTCAGCATATACACTCATGACTCATTTTCCATACTTTGATAACTTATCAAATTGATCGCCCAAATAGATAGATTAGACTATCCCGATTTCAAAAATATAAAAATTACTAAAAACGGGGCTTGATTACTTACCCAAATAAGCTTGATAAGTCTTCTTCCTCTCTCCTAGGGTTTCCATGGAAATATTTGGGGAAGATGATATGAAATTGTTTCCTTTTTCATTTAATTAAATTGCCATTTAATAACTTTTCATCTTTCCAATTTAGTCCTTAGCCTTTTTTTTATTTTTCCAAGGATGAGTCATATCAAAATATCTACATACTTTCTTTAATGGTCTAATTACCATATAAGGACCTTAAGTTTTGAATCCCATAGCTATTTGATCCTTTTAGCTTCTAGAATCAAACTTTTTCATTTTATACGATTTGGTTCTTCCCGTAATTAAACACATAATCGGTAAAAAATTTCTTATCAAAACTTTCATGTAACATTTCTAATATAATACGGATCATATAATAAAATAAAAATAAATTTTATTTTCGACTGGAATTTGTGGTCCCGAAATCACTGTTCCGGTTTCACCGAAATTGGATTGTTACAAAAAGGGGTGTTGATAAATAGAGTTTTGGACATTTTTTAGTTGATCTGTGCACAAATAGAGGATTGGGTAGTCAAACCCTCTAATTGTAGTATTTGGTGAATGGAATGAGATAGGTGGAATGACATATTTCACCATATTTGCTCCAAAATTACTTCCTTTGTCATATGCTCTCAAACCAAATGAGATATGTATCTATTTCTTAAATATTTATGTACTCTTAATTTATTTTCAATTCACTTGTATAAAATGATTTCTTATGCAACTTTATATTAATTGAAATATGCTACTTGACAAATTTATTCAGAGTGTGATATAATTATCACTAATTTACATACTAAGAACATGGCAAAATTATCACTAAAAATATAGGTTACAGTTATATTGATACATTATTAATATTTATCAATTTCCACAAGGTTAATATTTGTAAATAAAGAACTTAAGAAATATGTTTATTTAAATTTTCAAAAATATTAACTAATTAATTTTCATAATGGATGTTTTAAATCATTGGTAATAGTATTTTATTTCAATAATTTCACCCAATAAACACTAAAGTATTATAAACAAATAAATACTTAACAATAAAATATCTCATGCCCTTATTTCTCATTTTACACATATCACTTTCGGTTATCGACTTTTAGTTAAGTTTTAATAAACAGTCTTAAATAAACAATTAATAGAATTAGTTAGTTAAACCGGTCACTCAATCAAGAATCAATTATCACCAATTATTAAATAGTGCAGATGTGTTAGAATATAAATATCAATACAACTCATTTATTGGATTTTTTTAGATAGGGCAAATTTTGAAATTTCATATTAATTTACTCTTTATTTTTACTATTTAAATGCTTTTAATCTCTTTTTCCCCAAAAGAAATGTCTAATTAAAAACAAAAAAATAATAATAGTAAAACTTTAAATTTGAGATTAAATAATAATGATTATATTCACCCTTTACTCATTAATATATTAATTATAATTATGATTTATGATGCAATCATTTTTCTTGAATTATTATTTATGATATATATTTATTATTAATTATTATTTTGTTTTGAGCCGAAAAACATTAGCAACTAAACTTGGCAAGAAAGAAATTTTATAACAAAGATAATTTAGTAATAAAATGAGTTTTTAGGTAATCTTACATTTCGTTAACTAAATACTAAAATTTTACATTTCAACTAAATAAACATATAACGAAACATACTTGACATTGCATCTTGTGATATTACATCCTCATAATCATATTAGTAAATGTAGTCTTATATTCTTTGAACCAAACACACCCTTAGCACATTTCTGTTTTTGTCATCTAATTCCAAAAATTTTCAATTTAGTCACAATGGTATCGATATTTGATATTTTAGTTTCTCTTCCGTTAAATAATTAATGAAATGCTGGCAGTACTTTTTATATTGATATAATAACACACTTTGCCCTCTAGTTTTTATAGATTATACCAACTTGATCTTAATTATAAAATAAATTTTTAATAAATTTAGCCCTCAACTTCACACATTTTATCAATTTAGTCTTAATTTTAAAAAATAAAAATTGTTTAAAAATCATTTTTTAGAAAAAGTACATACACGTTTATACATATCTATAAAATCTAAAACCATTACCTTTGGGGTTGTCTAAACTGCATTATCTTCTTCCTTCACTGTCAATTTACACTTAAGAGTTTTGAAACGTTAGATTAAACAAAAAGCAAGAAAACCATTACCTTACCACCAATAAATGGCGTCCTGTATTTCCTTCACTTTTAAACCCTTTTCGCTTCCCTTGTTTTCCCATAAAAATCCGCTCCCTACCAAAACCCCACAAACAACGGGTGGTCCTTCAAGAAATGATTGTCCTTAGCAGTTGGGAATTAAAATTTTTATGCATTTTTATCTATTTTAAAATATTTTTAGAATGATGAGTAATTTAATAGAATATACAAAGTAAAGACTAAATTTATTGAATTGTATATAATTAAGACAAAACTGATAAAAATTGTAAATATTAGAAAATTAAACTTTTTATTATGTTAATAAAAATATCATGTCAATATTTTATTAATAATTTATCGGTAGATAAATGAAAAAAATAAAATTAGATGATGAAAATAAAAATAAGATTAATATGGGCATAATTTACAATAAAAAATCATGTAACATGCTTTAAGAAAAGCTATGCCCCAAGTACTGAAATATCATTGAATCAAAATAATAATTCATTGACCATTGCTGCATGTGATGCGAATAAAATCAACTTCGTGTCGTTTTTTTTTTTGGTTATGGCTTATGAGATCACAGATTTCACGACCAATGAATCAGATTTCTTACTTATATGATATGAACTATGCCCCACAAAAGTAGGCAACTGGTTCTTCAACATGAACAGAAGGGAGGGTTGCTTGCTGTAAATTTTGCTCAACAAATAGGTTGCAATGATGACCCATCTTTAAAATAATGATAATCCAAGTTTTAACTCTAAGTTACACAATGCTCACGGAATTATTTGGAAATTTTTATTCAAGTCATTAAGTTTTTTTTCTTTTGAAAAGTCCAGTTAACAAGTTACAAGTGATGATTCGACAATCGGTACGGTGAATTAATATTTATCGAAGAGTAAAAGAACATATCTTATATCTAGGTTGATTTGATAGTTAGTACCAAAAATTTGAGAAGAAAGATGTTTAAATTTTGGTTCGTAGATTCGTGACGTTCAGAGTTGTTTCATAAAAAAAAAACTAAACTGTAAAACAGATGAGAAAAGAAAGCTTTCGATTGGTGCAAAAGGTGCAAATAAAAAATGTCATACAACAGTAATTTTATTAACTCAATGACTTGTATGAAAATTTTTAAATAATTCAATAATTATTTTATAACTTTATAAAATTGAGTAATAAAAATATAAATTTATTAATAAGTTAATCTTTAAAGTGTGTTGCAGATATGTTAATGTTTGAAATGGAGAGAAATAAAGAGTTGTGTTTAGACTTTAGAGGATGACTTTGAGACCGACAAGGAACCTCAAGATTGACATAGGCTTTTTCAATTATTAGGAAAGTAGGTAGCAAGAGAAGACCACAGCTTCAACTTCAAACATAAATACGCATCAACACAGAAATAAAAAGTAGGATTTTGATTACCACCCTCATGCAACACAATATCACTGCCCACATTTTCTTTGCTTCCTTTTTACACCAACCTTCCTTACACTTCGCTTTCCAAGAGGCCACTCTCTTTTTCTTTTTTAAATTTTGTAATTTTTATATGTAAAAATTATTACAATAACAGATATAAATATTAAAAAAAAATTAAATAATTGTCAACCCAATCCTTAAATCGTTTGCCGTAAGTTTGGATTTTGGATTTTGAATCAAGCTTATATATTTGCTGTTATAGTAATGAGTAATCACCATTGGATCAAGTAA
The DNA here is from genome assembly GCF_025698485.1 of Gossypium arboreum. Classification (NCBI taxonomy): domain Eukaryota; kingdom Viridiplantae; phylum Streptophyta; class Magnoliopsida; order Malvales; family Malvaceae; genus Gossypium; species Gossypium arboreum. The sequence continues at coordinate 127,254,820 of NC_069077.1, forward strand.
TACGTTTTGGTTCAAATTTTGTTGGAAAAAAATAATGTCTCAATTTGATAAAATTTAGTTGGATTAAACCAAATAAAAGAAAAAATAATAAAGGATGAAGGATCATCAATCCTGTCGCTAGAACATCATTATCAAAGCTCCAAGAAAATTCAACTGTACAACTACTCAAATGTCAGAAACTTTCATGTCATTATTGCTTTCCCCCCAAACATGCAGTGCTGCAAATTTGGGCATTATATCATACAGGATTTGCTTATTTGATATTTTTAAATGTTTGTTTGTTAAGATTAATTCATCGTTGTTTTAAGAATTTTTATTTTCCATTCAATATATTAATTTTACTTTATTATTTTTAAAAGCTAATATATGAATAATTTATGTTTTTTATAAAGATTATATAATATTTTATGATTGCATAAATAAACTAAATTAAATTTTTATTTCATAAATAATATTAAATTATCGTACATTTAAAATTTGGCAAAAAAGAATTATATAAAAATATTAAAAAATTAAATGAGTTTTATTGAAATGATTGATTCTAAGCTTCAGATAGGATGTTATTTGTATATACAAAATTCCTCATATTTTTTTATCTTAATTTTAATACAAATTTTAACTTTTTCTCAAAATTCATATATAAATTTATATTTGTACATAAAATAAATATAGTAGGGCATGAAGTCATAATTTAAAGTACTTTTGAGTTTCTTTTGTAATTTTTTTTAATTAAACTCCACCAAACCTAAGCAGATCTGCATGCTCTATAATATATATATATATATATATAATAATTATTGATTTGATTTGTCAATTTAACATACTTACATGTAAGCATGAATTGCACGTCAAGTTATGTCACCTTTCACATTATAAATTATAAAACACCTTTTTTTCCCTTTTCTTTGTTTAACTTTACAAATATTATAGTATTTTTACTCCTTATAATAACTACCATAAAATAAAATAATATTGGATATAACTTTAGGGATGTTCTATCTGACTTTCTATTTAGTAATCTAAATTAAACGAAATTAGAAGGAATATTAAAATACTGAATTAAATATTATTATATCACGCTACAGATGAAAGTTCATGATGAATATATACAAAGCGTCCTATGGAGGTTAAATTGATTAAATGGAACTCATTTGATCCATTTAAACTGGCCCGATTCATGGAACCCATAGAAAAGCTCGTCTACTTGAAACCTCGATAGTCTAGTAAAACACTTCAGTAAAACTAAAGTTACTAGGGTAATTATTGTAAATCTTAAGGAATAACGAAGTATAGAGGTTAAATCTTTTAGGACTCTCATTTTGTAGATAGGTACTAATTTCAATCGTTAATGTAATTCTATTTGTATCGTTGGATATAGGAGAGTTTAACTATAAATAGAGTTTTTTCCTTCATTTGTAATCATTCCATTCATAATTATTGAATACTATTAAGAGCATTTACTCAAATACTTGATGTACGATTGTTTTCTTGTGGCTTTTCTATTTTCTCATTGCTTCTGCTTTATTTCGGTGCCTTACATAAATTCCTTTATGAATTCTTATTTTTGAGAGTTAGGTTGACTTAGGCGGATTTGAAGCAAAGAAATCGCCTAAGCTCACACAGATTGTTGATGGCCACTAAACTAACTATAAATACAACTAAGGCAAGCACACCTATCGAACAATAGTATAGTTATGGTGAGTAGGGAATATCGTATCCACGATAACTAAAAGTACTAGTAATTGTCGCTTTCAGCCGACAAATTGGAGTGATTGTTTTTAATCTAAATTTACTAACCTAATTTATTTAATAACGTAACAGAGAATGAAATAGGAAAATAATCAAAGATAACCGATAAGATAGATAATACCCAGAAAATAATCTACCTAGGCTTCACCTATTATTATGAATCTAAATTAAATGATTTATTCACTTGTGTCTTGATCCGTAGAAATCCCTAAATTATGTTAATATCTCTTTTGAGAGTAAGAACAGTTGATTCTAGGTTTATTAATTAAAATCTCTTTCTAACTAAAACCCCTATCGTCGCATTAACTCGAATGGTTTCCCTTATTAGATTTGACTCTAATCCGATAGATTTATGTCATCCTATTTCTAGGATTGCATGCAACTCCACTCAATTACGCTAGATCTACTATTAAAGAGGGACTTTTGCTTCACTGAAATAAGTGCATTAAACATGAATTAATATCCCAAAAAATATTAAAATATGAAATAAGCATACATAATTGAGAACAAGAATCAAGTATTTATCGTGTAAAAACAGAAATTAAATAATAAGATTTATTATAGGTTTCATCCTCCCTAAGTATCTAGGGAATTTTAGTTCATAATCCTAAATAAAAACATCTCAAAGTTAGGATAACCACAAGACATAAAGAAACTCAATAAAACTTCGAAAGAAATTAAATGAAGATCTTCGATCTTGAGGGAGATCAGCTTCTGAGTTGATTATGATGGCGTTCTTCGAGTGTTTTCTTTGATCTTCTCTGATTTCCCCTTTATGTTTTCTTCTAATTGGTATTTATAGACTCTATAATGCTTAGAAAGCCTAAAAATTAGGTTTTTTCGCTTATTTAGAAAGCAAGGTGCGATATCAACATGGGCTGGCACATGGGCGTGTAGCCTGCCCATGTGGAAATACCTAGGCTATGTAGATCTTGAAAATAGCTCTATTTGTCCGATTTTGGCTCATTTTTCGCTCATTTCACTCTCAAATGCTCTCCTAAGTATATAGACATGAATTTAAAGGATTAGAAGCATCAAATTCACTAATTTGCATAATTAATCATCCAAAAGCGCATTAAGAATGAGATTAAAATATGTTACTTTTGTAGCTTATCAATTGCAAGGCTAAAGTTCTAGCCCCATGATAGTTGGTATCCAAGTTAAAGTTCTAAGGCGTTGATCGAGATGAAAAAAGGAATATACGATCAAATTGAACTAATAGATACTCGTGGAAGGGCTAGAAAAGCTAGCCGATTGAGGGATATAATGTCGACTTTGGAAAGTTGAGTCGTCAATCTTGAAAAATCTATGGGGAATGTGAGGGAGACACTCGAGATGGTTGAATGACGTACTGATAATTTAGACTCAATAAGAGAGCAACTTAGGGAAGTTGTGATGAATCCTCTCGGTTCCAATATGGAAGCAATGCAAGAGAAGTTCAGTTCCACTGCGGATAAGTTGATAGTAATGGATAATACTCTTGAGGCCACTCTAATAACCTTGAAAGAACATATTGAAGAGCTCAAGGGGGACCTCACTATCTACAAGGTTGCTTTAAATAATGCATGTTGGCTTCCCGAATAAAGTAACGTAAAAAGATGTTTCCAAACTGAAAGAGTTTAAAGGGACAATGTCTGCAAGGGATGTGGACAACTTTCCCTAGGGGATGGAATAGTCATTTCGTGCGATGGGCATTGAGGATGATTCCATTAAGGTAAACACTACTCCAATTTATTTCACTGATGTCACTCTTTTATGGTAGAGCCGTAAGCCCACATATGAGTGACAAAGTTGTACCACCATTGGAAATTGAATGAAGTTTCAAAATGAATTTAGGAAGCAACTTTACCTATAATATATTGAGGAGGAAGCTCGACTCAGTTATGTTGACTTACACAACAAGGCACTGCTCAGGAGCACGTTCAGGAGTCCACTGAATTGTTACTCCAAATCTCTAATTTGAATGAAAATGAGGCATTCTACTAATTCAAGGATGGGTTGAAGCCTTGGGTGAAACAGGAGTTGCGTAAACTAAGGATTAAAGAGCTTACCAAAACCATGGCCGAGGTAGAGTTCTTTGTTGAGCTTGGTCCGAGGTAAGATAAATTTGAGTCTTCCAAGCTCAAAAAGATGAGTAATGGTAGGAGAGACCGTAAAGAAGAACACGATAGAAATAGAAAGATGGTGGCAATGGGAAACCACCTAATGGGAAGAGGAAACCCAAAAACCATCTGAGGGACAAAGAGAATGAAAAGAAGCAAATATAGTGCTTTTTATGTAGTGGTCCAATTAAAGTGCAGGACTGCCCATAGTGATCTATGCCATCTGAGATTAGTATAGAAGGCAAAGTGGAGCATGATGAGGAAAATATATTAAGGTTTGGATCAATGAAACTCAATTCTACTAAAGTGAAGAGAGATCGTAAGCAGAAAGGGTTGATGTTTATGGGCATCAATATCACAGATCTAATGAGAAATGTTCTTATTGCTGCGAGGGCATCTAACTTGTTTATATTGGAGAAAACCATGGGTAAACTTGGTATCATCATTAGCAAATCAACTAAGAGGATCAAGACGGTTAATTCCAAAGAGGTCCCAATTGTGGAAGTAGCATAAGTAGTTGAGTTATAAATCGACAAGTGGATAAGCAAGGAAGACTTCAAGGTAATTCATTTATATGATTATGACTTTATGCTTGGTTTGAATTTCCTTGACCGGATTAATGCTCTTTTGGTTCTTTTTGCCAATTGCATATGTATTTTGGATACTCGTCAACGACAACGCTTGGTGCCAATAAATTGTGGTGTGAAACTTGGAACCAATGTATTGTTAATAGTCCAACTAGCCGAGGATGTTCCTTGTAGGAAGAATATTGACTGGATAGATCAGAGTGTTACGAAGACCCCCTTGGAAATGCTAAAGATGTAGTAAATTGATATGAAACCTATTAAGTTATTAGTGGGACTACCACTTATAAGAGAGGTGGGTTGTGCATCAAACTTTGTAGGAAAAGTTACGAGGAAACTGGGAAGTTAAAACAAGTAAATATAACGAGCGAGGTACATCTCAAACACTTTTCTGAATGTTTTACATTATGACTTATCGTTGACTTGGCAAAGACACAAGAGCTCTTTCAGAGTTTTAAAGCAGGTAAGTTGAGGGGCTTACAAACCAAAGTTAGTTGTAATACTCAAAGTTAACCTGATGTCCAATGTGTGGGTGTTGAAGCCTATTTACTTGGATCAAAGGGGCCCCAACCGAGGCAAGTCACAATGGGGTTAAGTAAGAGCAGTGTGCTGAATCTAATGCCCTAAGTGTAGTATTTTCATCTAAGTACACTTGTAACTTTTCAAACTAATTGGTTAATAAAATTATTCATGAATTACATTAATATTTTGTATATTATCCTTACATGGTCTTTGCACGCAAAAAAAATGAAAATAAATGTTTCTCATTGGTTGTTTATTATTTAAATTGATACTAAGCAATATTATGTGGTCGCATCTTACTACAAAAAGATAACTTGCACTAGTAAACAAACCTAAACATGTCATTAGTTTAATCAAAATGAACAAACCGATTAAAAGAATAGTATGTTGTTTATCAAGTCTAATTAAGGAGATGCTCTGCCTTAGGCATCGAAAAAGATGACTCTCAGAAGATAGAGACATAGATATAACTGATTGGACTAATAGTACATCAGAAATAACTCAAGAAAAATAGATATTGAATTCGTTTACGGATTTATTCACTTGCGACATTCATAGTGTGGCATACCTAAATCTTAGGTGGATGGTGAACTATGTATGTATGACTCATTCATTTTAATGTAAGTAAAAGTCTAAGTTTGAATAGATAAGAAACCAAAAGCTGGTGTGTTGGGTGTACAACTTCTACAGTATGTAGCATCATTCACAACAGTGGAATTCATAGCTCGAGACATAGGTAAATGATATCTTCTCACTGGCATTACATGGTTGATGAAAAGCAAACGTGGCTATGGGTCGTTCATCTTTGTGATGAATGACTTGATCACTATTTGATAGTAATTAAGTTTTTATGAAAAAAGATATAATGGTTACTATGAGGTAAAATAAGATCATACTGGGAGATCTGATATTATCTAAAATAGATTAAGAATATCCTATGATGGTAACACACTTAGGACAAGGTCATTGGATGAGCACTAAGTAGTTACTTTCGTAATGGTATGTCGTTAGGGAGAACTCAGTTACTATACTACAGTAGAATGACTTCGTGACTAAATGATTTTATAATTAATAGGCGAAAAGCTGAAATTTAATTATAAATCATTTGAGCTCTAATTACATATTTTCAATCGATCCCCCCAATAGCTTGTTGAAACCATAAATGAATTGCGTGTTGAATAAAAAATGAGCAAAATGAATAGAAATAGAGAAATGGAAAACATTAAAAAATGACTATGGTTTTCTCTAAAATGGAGAAATGGAATCATTTGGAAATGAATGTGGTTTTCTCAAAATGGAAATGGAAATGTGAAATGATTCATTTGCAATTCTATGTAGATTACTTAAAAATGATTGGAAGGATAAGTTTATGTTTTTGAGCTGTTCTGAAGCCTGAAAATGAAAATAAATCATTCGATCACAATGAACATGTTGAATTGTGAAATATTAAACATATTTTCTCAAAAGTTTACTTAAGGTAAAATCATCAAAGTTTCACCGAGGTAAAATCATCAAAATTTTGCTAGGGAAAAATAGGAATGAGAAAATTGTTTAATATAGAATATTAAAGTTTATTTTGGAAAATAGAAAAATATGTATTGGGTTAGGTTAAATTATAAAGTATTGGTTTAAAATTTCAGAAAGCACATATAATTAGATCTAATACAATAAGAGGCCCAAATCTCCATCATAATACATATGAGGAGAAACACATCCTATTAGCCCTTCTCACTCTTCTAGTTGGACTAGGAAGTTGTTTTTCTATTTGAAATAGACCTCTACAATTCAACAAGGGTTCTACCTTATTTCCCTATAAATAGATGGCACCAGTAGAACTATACATACAACTTTGAAAAGTTGTTACTCTGCTGAAAAATAGAGAGAATTTTTTCTCAACTATCAAATATATTTTTTCAAAATAATAGTTCTACTGGTTTCTATTAAAGAAGAGAGAATTTTCATTCTCACCATAAATAAAAGAGAGAACTTTTTTTAGTTCTATGTTTCGATTTAATGGGTTTTAGCTCACACTCGACATAGTTCGTGGTACGAGAATAGCAAGGAAGATCATTTTGTTGAAAGTCAGAAACAACGAATATCCGCTAAACAAAAAACACATGTATGAATTCGGATAGGGTTTATTGCTATAAATATCACAAATCGAGTCGATTTACAAAATTTTAATTTCCTGATGTGCAAGAAAATCGTTTTGAAACCAGATATTTTCCAATATAGTAAGCTCTTGTGAACGAGATCTACAAAGAGTAAATGATTCGAGTTAGACAACGATAGAGACATAAGTTGAGCAAATGTTCTGAAGGGTGGAACAATGTGACAGAGAGGCTAGTTGGGAATCAATTGAAGAATTGAGACAGCTCCGGGAGAAATCAAACCAGTGTCATTTCAAAGACGCTAGGAGGGCATCGCAAGAATGGATGGGGAATATTGTCACGGGCCGCAGATCAAAGTTCGTGAAGGATGCGCACAGAGTGTCTCATGGAGGTCAACTTATTTAATAGGGCCCATTTGACCCACTTGAACTGGTCTGATTCGTGAACTCATGGAGAAGCCTATCTATTTTATGCCATGGTGGCCCAATGAAACACTCTAGTAAAACTAGAGTTATCATGGTAATTATTGTAAATCCTAATGGATAAAGAGGTATAAAGCTTAAATCCCTTAGGACTCTCATTTTGTATATAGACATTAATCTAAATCGTTGATGTAATTTGATTTGTAACATTTGGATCTAAGGGAGCTCAACTATAAATAGAGCTCTCCCCCTTTATTCGTAATCATTTCATTCATAGTTATTGAATATTATTAAGAGAATTTACTCAAACATTTGGTGTGAAATTGCTTTCTTATGGCTTTTTTGTTTCTTCATTGCTTATTTATCTTTGAGTTGCTTTTGTTTTATTTCGGTACCTTAGAGAAATTCCTTTGTGATTTTTTATTTTCGAGAACTACGCTAACTTAGGCGGATTTGAAGCAAAGAAATTACCTAAGGCCGTATGAGTTGTGAGACTAAAGTTCTAGCGCCATGACAATTACAGCTACTTCCTTGTTGCCAAATTTAATTTTCACCTTATTAGGTTGTGCAATATTCTATATTTATTTATATATATTTAAACAAAAGCTATTAATATAAATATTAATGAACGGTAAAAAATTATTGTGGGTTTAAGTCCATTCCAATTGGCAACTTTATTGATTCAGTATTGACTCAATTGATATTATGCTATTGTAAAAACAATAAGGATGTGAATTTGAGTGCGCGTAAACGTGTTCTTTCTTCATTTTAAGGATTCAGAGTGTTATGGATACTTAAATAAAAATATGCATTGTATAAGATTTTGCAATAGCTTTGTTGACAATTAGATGTTATATAAGATGGATGTATATTTTAAAAAATATAAATATATGTATTTAATAGTACAAATAACACACAAATCTATGATTATTGTATTTAGTAATTAGGTAATGATAATAAAAAAATAAGTTTAGTAGTTTTGGTTCGTAACTTTAAGGATTGATTATCAATCTGGTGTACTTGAATTCAGAGAAAAACAAATTCAAGTTTATAATATAAAAGAAAATAGGGCAAAAAAATAAAAAAACTTAACCACCGAATAAGAGATGATCTCATCAAAAAAAATGATATCGAAAGAAAGAAACATTAATTATTTAAGCAATTTTTTTCTAATATTAATTTTGTCTTATACGGTAATCGTAGTATAAAGCTACAACCCCCATCCATGTTTCCATTGCCCATCCTTCCTTCCCTGCTTTCAAAACAAAGCCAATTTATTTAGCTTTTCCCTTTCTGATTGGGGCACTGCAGAAAAACATAAGCAATATGCAAGAACAACCGGTCATTATCATCGGAGCCGGCCCCTCAGGGTTGGCTACCGCCGCTTCCCTTAACCTCCACTCAATCCCTTACATCCTCCTCGAAAGAGAGGATTGTTTCGCTTCCCTTTGGAAGAAAAACGCCTACGATCGTCTCCACCTTCACCTACACAAGCAGTTCTGCCAGCTTCCCCACCTCCCTTTCCCTCACTCTTATCCCCGTTTCATCTCTAAGCAACAGTTCGTATCTTATTTGGACGACTACGTTTCTCATTTTAAGATCACCCCTCTGTACTGTCGATGCGTTGAGCTGGCTTTGTTCGATGAAATAACCAAGGAATGGATCGTCAAGGTCAGGAAGTTGAGTTCCGGCGAGGTCGAGGAGTTCAGGGGGAGGTTTTTGGTCGTCGCCAGTGGAGAAGCAACCGACCCTTACACACCTGAGATTGAAGGACTGAAATCTTTTCCTGGAGATGTTCTTCATTCAACCCAGTTCAAAAATGGGAAGGCGTTTAGAGACAAGAACGTTTTGGTTGTTGGGTCAGGCAATTCCGGCATGGAGATCGCCATGGACCTTGCGAATCACGGTGCCAAAACATCCATCGTCGTTCGCAGCCCGGTAAAAAGAAGAAAAAAGAAACAAGATACTACCTGGATCTGATTATTTGAAATTCAAATCATTGAACTGTATGTTTGTGTGGGGGTGCAGGTTCATATACTTTCGAGGGAAATGGTGTACTTGGGGTTGAATCTGTTGAAGTATATACCATTAAACATGGTGGACTGGTTGATGGTCATGCTTAGCAAGCTGGTTTACAGGGAGTTGAGTAAGTACGGGCTTAGCAGGCCTAAGGAAGGTCCATTTTTCATGAAAGTTGCCAACGGCAAGTACCCTGTTTTGGATGTAGGAACCTATAGTAAGATCAAGTCCCGGGAGATTCAGGTAAAGTCCATATCTTTTTCAAGGAATTTAAGAATTGCCCTACAATTTTCCTTGCTTTTTTCTTTCTAGTCTTGTACTAGGAACTCATAATTATTACAAATCTTTCCTTATGCAAAACTAAAGTATACTAATTAATTGCGGACCTTCAACTATAACAGCATAACCGCTTTCTATTTTATATTTAAATTATTTTTGTTTTCTTTTGATCGCTGAATTATCAATTTTTCATATTTTATAATGGGTAAAATTAGACAAACAATTTAGGGATGGTTATATATTTTATGATAAAAAATTTATAATTTTAATAGTTTTAATATTTTAAAAATTAAATTAACTTTTATCATTTTAAACACTCAAAATGTACTTATTTAAAAATTTTATAAAATAACTAAAATTAAACTTCCACTTTAGGGTAGAGGCCTCACAGCCCCCGCTCCACCCCTATATTCATTGTCTAATTTTTAATAAATTAGAATGAAAATGATAATTTATGTGTTAATTTTTTTATCAAAATAAAATTGAAAAAATTGGATATAGTTAAAAGACTAAATTAGGGGTTAGCATTCGATCAAATTGAATGAAAAATTTTCGTGTTAATTGAGTTGATGAATCTTATTTTATCATCCTAATTCAATTTGAAGTTTTCTCAAATCAAATCGAGTGAGATGAAATTCGAATTGAGTTGAATATATTTGTCTAAGTTAAATTTTCAAAAATGACTTTGGGTCCTTTTAGCCGTTCTCACTCACCATAATTAAATTTGTTATTAACTGTCATCCTCTCATAATTTATTTATTAATCTTTTATATCTGGGTTAGCTTATTTGCTTGCTTAGTTGCTTCAATTATCTTTTGATTATTGTTACCATTTATTTTGAAATTAAAAATATATTAAATGTAAAAATGTGAGTTTTTAATAAAAATTATTTTGAAGATAAAATGTGAAATTGATACTAGCAGAACATTTTAACACAAATATTTTTGGTATTAACAATAATTCAATTTTAATAAAAATCGATAAAGATTCATCATGATTAAATAATTCAATAATATAAATAGTACAAAATATAAAATTTAATTTAATAGATATAAATTCAAAAAAAATTTGGGATTGGGGAAAGCAAAAGGGAAAAAAATTTGGGGGTCTAGGAGGAAGTAATTTTTTTTTAGGGGAAGTAAAAGTTTTTGGGAAAGTAAAAGAAAAAAGTTTTAGGAGATTGAGGAAGTAAAATTTTTTTTTGGGAGAAAGTAAAAGGTTTTGCAGGGAATTGGAGGAAGGGAAGTGAAAGAGTTTGATATTTTAATTATTTGAGTTATTTGAATTCAAAAATTTAATTCGATTCAAATTTGAAATAAAATAGTTATTTGATTAATTCGAAATTCGAAATTTTTTTTTGAGTTAAATCAAATTTTGTTTACCCTTACAATAATTTATAAATTAAAGGGAAAATTTTAAGCATCGGTTTTAGCCTAACTCAATGCTTGGATTAGTATTAAAAATATTTTTATATTAATATTTACATATTTTTATAATTAAATTTAAATGAAAATAATTTATTATTAAATCTGATCCAAAATCCAATACGTAGTGGAGCAAACAGATGAGTTGGCCCATGGTTAGCTGTTACTATTATTTGGCTTCAGTTTTCGTTAACTTTGGGTAATAGAAATTAGAAGAGAAATGAGGAATTGAAGGCAGAATGGTGGGTCTCTTTCTCCTTATAGAGTTTAGGGTTTGTAAGAAGACCAACCAGCAAGTTGGTGGTGAACAATGAATGTACCTTTGTCATGTCCTTTGCAATCACCAAATGTTTGTCTTAATTTGCTTCAAACCCAAGAATCTCTTTTCCTAATTCCTTGGTTGGCAATCAACAACTGTAGGAAATATACTAGTATTAGTCTTAGACTTAATGTAGCTTGTTAATTATAAAATATCAAAACATGCATCCGTTGCAGGTATTGCCGGCTATATCGAGTGTAAAAGGCAATGAAGTGGTGTTCGAGAACGCCGAATCACATGCCTTCGACACAATTGTGTTCTGCACTGGATTCAAGCGCTCCACACATATCTGGCTTAAGGTAACATCATCATCAACATCAACAACATGATGTAATCCATTAAAACAATGAACAACTGCCTTAAAAATTAACAAAAGCAAGGTTCTGGTTTTGTTTCGAGACAGGGAGATGATTACCTGCTGAAGGATGACGGAATTCCGAAACCGAGTTTCCCGAACCATTGGAAGGGAAAGAATGGATTGTACTGTGTCGGATTGTCGAGAAGGGGCTTGTATGGGGCAGGCTTTGATGCACAAAACATAGCCGATGATATCAAGTCTCTTCTAAAATGATTCATTCATTTGAATAAGGAATAATATATTATACTATAATTTATTTGCAAATTTTCCCTTTCTTGAGGGCCCTAAGAACAATTACACCAATAGATTCAATTACAAGAATATCATGCTTCAGGTGTTTTTCTAGAATTTTCCTAAAGTGTCTAAATCATACCAAATGTTACTCTTGGGGTTTAAAACTACTTGAACTATAATGAATTTGCCTGCTCTAATAATACCAACCTCTGCAAACCTGTAACATAGCTTACATTAGATACAAGATTAACTTACCTCTCATGAAGATAAAATGAATAACTAAAAGGAGAGAGGAAAATATGAATTTAATACTAAGATTTTATATTATTATTAACTACATAATATAATTTATTCGTTATTGAAATTTAATAATTTTGATTTTAAAATATCATGATAACTATAGCTTGATAGTAGGTTATTAATTAAAATAATTTTTTAAATTTTTTTGTGTAATTTTGTTTTAAATTTAATACTAAAGAATTTAAAAGATTTGATGACACACAAAAAAATAATAATAAAGTAAGAACATAGAAAGATATGCTAGAAATGAAGAAATTAAAATAATTTTCTTTAAATAGTTTTATATAATAGTTGTGGGCATTTATATAGATTTTTTTATAATTTTAAGAAATAAAAATTATATATCTAATCATCTTAAATTTAAATTTAAATTAAATAATACATATTTTATAATAATTTTAAATTTAATGAAATAATTAAAAATATTTTTAAAAATAATTTTAAATTAAATTATGATAATTTTTAAAAAATTAATGATAACAAATTTAAATATTAAGATAAATATTTATCTTAATGATAATTAAATAATATTTTTATTTATGATAATATTTTTATTTTTATTTTCTTACATAAAAGTTTCAAAGTTCATCTAACTTTACTTAGGATTTTATAGGAAAACTTAGCTGAAATTCTTTTTCCTCTATTTTAAAATTAATTTTAGTAATTGTTTTCGATAACAAGGAAAACTTAAGTTTTTCCAATGAATTACCTGATTTTTGTAAAGAAAAATCAAATTTTTTGCAAGGAACTGAGTTACAAGCAAAAACTTAGATTTAATTTTTCATAGTTGAATAAATCAATTTCCTATAAAAATTTAAATTCTTTTCTTTTTGAAAGAATTGAAAATAATTTTGAAAAAGAAATGAGTGGTCAGAATGAACATTTATTAAAGTTGTATGACTAAAATAAATGTACAATAATATTAAATTAATAATGAGTGACCAAAATAAAATTAGTTTTTAATAGAAGTGCTTAAAATGAAAATTTTTATTTTTAATGCCTAAAATAAAACTTATAAAAATTGAGTTACCAACTAAATATTTTACCCTCTTGTGATATTGGTTGTATAGGTATGAAAAGCTGCCTAAGTTAAACCAATATGAGAACTGAGAAGCAGGCAGAAAACCCAAGCCACGTGTCGAGATTTTGATCCTATAGGATTCTTTTTATAATAGATGTTGAATTCAACAGAAATCAAGCCAACTACCAGCGTTGAAATCAGTTTTAAAATTTCGTTATATTTTTCTTTAGTTTTAGTTTTACTACTGAGGAAAAATTTATTTATTGGATATATAATAATTAGATATAAAATAAATAATAAATAATAATTAGTATAAATTTAAATTTAAAATTAAAATAATGAATAATAACTCGATAAAAATAAGACATCTTCAAGATAAACAATACTTTTCATTATTTTTACTAGAAATAAATCTTATGAGTCACTAAATATTATTAGTTGAATTAATTTATTATTAACTTATATACTAAAATATATATAAAAATAATACTTTTACCAAATGTAGCAATAATTTACAAATCTATAAATAAAGTAAACTATAACTACCACCTCGCTAAAATCTCTTTAAAATAAATTTAAATAATTTATTAATTTTTAACATATAATATCATCTTTTCACTAATCACTATCAATATAAAATCATATATTGAAATATATCAAGAGACATTTGGTTCACGAATTTAAGATCAACGGTAGTAATTTTACTTTCTAAGATGACATTTCCATACTTGACCAAAAGATTACCTTAACTTGGTAATATTATAATACCAATATTGTAAAGAATTGGTTTCTAGTGATGCTAGAAATTATGGGTTCAGGATTTCATTTCCGTAAATCAAGTTCATAAATATTAAATAATGATAATTATGAACTTATTATATAAGTGAATTGAATTTTAGATTGGTAATTTAGTTGAATTAGTGATTAATTAAGGTTTAGGATTAAATTATAAAGTCCAATCGCTATAGATTTTTAATTAAAAAATTACTTAAGATCTAAAATAGCAATTAGACCATGTCAAGGTAGGTGTTAGTGGCTGGTGGTGTTAACAGTGGATTGATTAAATAATTTCAAGTTAAATAAATTGTAATGACCTAGAAGTCAGTGGTATCAGAAAATGCGGTTTCGAAATTCTATTTTTGATATTTGAGTTCGTAAATATTATTATTTAATATTTACGGGTTTAGTATAAAGTCTAATTAAAGCTAGCCCCTTAATTTTGTTAATTGGATTGTTAATTAAGGTATAAGGACTAAATTGTAAAAGTGTTAAAAGTTAATCGCTATAGATTTTTAATTGGTTAAAGGACCAAATGAGCTATTAAACCAAAGTGTAATGTATGTTAGTGGGAAATGATGTAAGAATTCACTAAATCATGTTTAAAGGTGGATTAATTAGTTAAAAGTAAGATTAATTGAATAAACTAAATTAATTAATACTAAAAACAAAGTACAAAAGCTACAAAAAAGTATATATCATCTTATTCTATCATCATCTTCACCGAAACTTCAAGAAACAAAAGGGGCAGAAAGCTTTCTTAGGGTTAAACGTTTGGTCCTTCATTTGTTAAGTGGTTTTAAATTCATTTTCTGTAATTTTTGTGTTTTTGAGGTTTTGTGAGTTTGATTTAGTTAGCTTGTGTACCAATTTGTGAAACTGTTAAAGTTTTTAAAATTTTTCATTGTTGGATACTTGATGAAATTTGTGTTAATTTGTTAGATTTTAAGCTTAAATATGAAAATGACTAGTTTGTAAAATTTAATTTCTAGTTTTTGAACATACGGACTAAAGTGCATAAATTTTAAAATTGGTGTAATATTTTTATAATTATAGATAATAAAGGGTTATATAAGGATGTAATTGAGATCGGTTTTAAAATCGAAATTCAAATTTGAAAGATATGACTATATCGCTTTTATGGACTAAATTGAATAATTTATAAAATATGTAGGATTTTGTAATTGAATGTGATTTGGATAGAATTTGATATTATACCATTATTTAATTATTATTCTTGGCTAAAAATGACGCAAGATTGTCAAAAGGGAAAAGAAAGGCGAGAGTCGACGACGAGTGACATGAGCTTTCGGTTTGTATCTTTATGACCCGAGACCAATTAATTACTTTATACTTATGAAAAATTTTGCATTATATAAAATTTAGGTGAATTATTAACAATTATTGAGTTGAAATACTATGGTTGAAATTGAATATTAAGGCAAAGACTAAATTGAGTAGAATAGAAAATTGTATGACGTGACTGATATAGGAGTTTGTATGAAATTGAGCCGGATTATGTTATATGATGAATCGATATTGAATTGAGTATGATGGGATGTGGATTGAACTATGTGACGAAATTGGAGATTTATCAATCTACCAATTATACAGGTCTATATTTTGGTTTATTCAGTAATACACTACGGTTTCAATTTGAGATGTTGATTGATAAATCT
Organism: Gossypium arboreum; assembly: GCF_025698485.1. Classification (NCBI taxonomy): domain Eukaryota; kingdom Viridiplantae; phylum Streptophyta; class Magnoliopsida; order Malvales; family Malvaceae; genus Gossypium; species Gossypium arboreum. Next base: position 127,270,720 of record NC_069077.1, read on the forward strand.
AAATATTTGTCTTGAAAATCCAAGTGAGCGTATAAATGTGATTTGCCTATAAAGCAGATTTGATTTGAAATGTGAATTGATTTGGTATAATTGCATACTTGCCTATATATATAAACTTATATAAATTACAAATTGAGTTCATATATTTATTGTTATACTTATATATTAAATTATTACCTCTTAAATTGTAACAACCCAATAGTTAGGGTGTCAGAAAATGAAGTTCGGGACTCCATTTCCATAAAATAAATTAGTAAATATTTTTATTTAATTTTTACGAGGTTAGTTTGGTAGTGAATTAGATTTTGATTAAATAAATTTTGTGAAATTAAGAATTGTTAAAATACTAGGACTAAATTGTATATCGCTTAAAAGTTGAATTATAGTTTATATTAATTAAAGGACTAAAATGACAAATATGCATTTACCTTGTTGTAGTGGACGGCATTAAGGAGTAATATATATATTATATGTAAACTTATCATATATATATATATATATATATATATATATATATATATATATTATAATAATTAATAACTAAAAAACTAAATGTATGTATATATATATTATAATATAGTAATAAAATTAAAGTAAAATAAATGAAAAGAAAGTGGAAAGGATCAAACATTTTTCATGCAAAATAAAAGAAAGAAATAAATGAAAGAACAGAAGAGTGGACGGCAAATCTAGGGAATTTTAGCTTTTTAACTTTAATTGGTTAGTCAATTTAGTATTTTTTTTTTGTAATTTTATGTTTTTAGAATCTCGGTACTTAGAGCTACCCAACTTATATTGTAATTTTAGTATTGCTTAAGATTTTAAATGTTGTTATTGTTGAATATTTTAAATTCTAGGGATTAAATTGATAGATTTCTAAGTTTAAAGTGAAAAAGGACTAAATAGTGAAATTAATTTTGATTTTGAATAATAGGGACTAAAGTGTGGAAAATTCAAATTTTGATGTTATAATTGAAAATAGGAATTAAATTTAGCTTAAAGTGAAATTAGTATTAAAATATAGGGTTAAATGTGAAAGTTAAAAATTGGTCTTGGTTTAGGGACTAAATTGAAATTTAAGCAAATATTGTGTAAAAATTAAAATATTCAATGTGGAATTGAATTATGTAGTATTTATGTATTTTAATTGTTTTAATTTCTAGCTAACATCGTACCGAAATCCTCGACTAAAAAGGGAAAGGACAAAATCGACGTCGAATAGCTTGGAATCCATGATTTGTATTTCTATAATCCGAACTAAGTTGTTAATTATTGTATTTTGAATTATTGCATATGGTAAGTAGTTGAGGTGAGTACTTTAATACTTTGAGATTGAATTGAATTTATAGTTGATTGAATTAGATTGATTTGGTATATATTATGAATGTATTGAGTATATGGAAATTGAAATGAATATATGTTTAAATGTGATAATGTGCAAATATGAGAATTGGATATTGGATGTATTTGTAAGTGAAATGGAACCCTATTAACTGTTTCAGACTAAGTCGAATATAGATGGCATGACATAGGATAGGAAGAGTTCAGAGATTTTTTCAACTTCGAGTCAATGAGGCACTGGTGCCAATTTGCTTCGGTTTAATCGATAAGACATTGTGTGTCAATATATATAGCGCAGGGCACGATTATTACTTTAGATTTACCCGATGAGGCATTGGGTGCCAAATTGGTGTGTTGGTTGGATCCGTGTATCCTTCTGAGTCCGGGTCGTGTTAATGGGGTAATTAAATAATAAAGTTATGTAATTGATATTGAAATGGCAAAGTACGTGAATTGGAAATGAAAAAGTGGATTGGAAAATGAAATGTGAATTATGTTGTGAACATAAGTGAAATATATAAGTGATGCACTCATGAATTGGACATGGATTGGTTTGTGCCATTATATAAGTAAATTGTTGATTGATCTACGAAAAGTTATTCATATAGCAAGTGGTGTGAATTGAGATATATGTTAAAAGAAACTAAGTATGAATACTTGTGAAAATTGAGCATAGCATGAAATAATGTGGTAATATGCATGAGATTGAAATAGTGATATCTTGTATTTGCATGCTTAGATAGTTGTATGAGTGTATAATTAAATTTGAGCATTCATGTATCATATCATATCTTTAAAATTTCAGATTATAGAAATATTATTGAGTTTTACTCGGCGTGCGGTTTCGTTTTTCGTGCGCAGGTTAGGTACTTTTCTTTTGATCGCCAACTCAACATCCAACAACGATCCCGATTTCAAGTGTAGTGATGTTTATTTTTGTAATGGCATGTACCTAGGAGGTCTTTGGTTGATAGATGTTTTTGTGAATGTGATGTAAATTTGAGTTATAAGTATAATGATGGTCATTGTATATAAGTATATGTTTGGTATGTTGTTTTGACCCAAGGCTTGATTTATGTGTGTGCAACTTTAAGCTTGATGTAATAGGTAGTTATATGTTAGGCTAAAGTGAGTGCTTTTGGCATGCATGAAACCTTGATTTGGATGATGCCTTATTGATGTGTTTTAATGATATAAATGTGTACCAATGGGGGTACATTGGTTAGGCACCTAAGATGGTTGTTTTGTCATATTTTGAGTATGTTTAATCATATTTTGAATAGGTTAAATGATTGGTATTTGAGTTGCTTAATACCCAAGCAAGTAGGAAATGGTAAACTTAAGGTTTAAGGTACATTTTGGTGCACACGGCCTGCCCACATGGGCGTGTGCCCTGAACATGTGGTATAATTGCATAGTGTAATGTCACATACGGGCTAACACACGGCCAGGGACACGACCGTGTCACCTAAGTCAGAGAGTTACACGAGCAGAGACATGGGTTGAGACACAGTTGTGTGTCTCAAGTCAGTGAGTTACACAAGTTGGGACACAACCATGTGACCTCTGTATCCAAATTTTTGTAACTTTTTTCCTAGATTTTCCAAATGATTTCAATTTAGTCCCGAGTTGTTTCTAAGGTGTTTCTTAGGCCTCGAGGGCTCAATATAGGGAAGGTATGTATATATGAATGGTTTATGTTATGTTTATGATATTAAATGAAATTAAGTATAATTGTTTCGATTGTACGGTAATATTCGTAACCCTAATTCGTGACAGAGAGGGGTTAGGGGTGTTATATGAATCATAAGGTACCATTGGATAAATTACTTAGCGTACGATCTTGTTTTTCACGTGCAAGTTAGATTCTATTCATGAAATCAAATATCGACTCAGCATCCAACCGACAATCCCGGACTCAACAAAATTCGTATCAATTTTATTTTGTGTTAAGAACATGTAGTTAGGTTAAGTAAGTTTAGTAAGGTATGAAATGATATAAAAGTGATTGAATTTGGGAAACAAAGAGAGTATGCTAAATGGTTTGGATGATTGATATTTGAAAGATTAATTGGATACATGTATATATATGGATGAACATGGAATGAGATATGTTAGTTGGTTAGATTATAAAAGCTAAGGTAAAAGTTTAGTTTAATATAAATGTGAATATTATGGAGTGTGGGATTGAGATATGTTTATGATAATTGAAATGATTTAAATGGATGTGTTTTGGCGTGTTGGCATATATAAGTTCTAAATAAATTGTATTAATGATTAATAAGGTGATGATGTTATATGCTTAATATGCATATTCTAGATTAGCTATAGTTTGATTAAATGTGCTATATGAAATGGCAATATGAGTAAATTGTAATGAATGAATATGTAAAGATTGTGTTGTATTATGTTTTGAATATTATCTAAGTTCGCGAGAATGTTTGAATGTTTGAATGATTGGAAGTATTGATGGTTGAATCATGATATTATGAAATTGGATGATGGTAGAATTCATAGATGTTGTACAAACGGTCAAGAGTTAAGTTTGAAATTAGCTATGCAAATTTTGTGTTTTAAATGGCAGGATTATGAAATAAAATTTGCACAAATAGTCTGTGATGTTGCGACGTCACACAAATGTCATAGCGATGAGATCTGGGCTCCAGACTACAGAGCGACAAGGAAAATTTGTCGCCGCGATGAGGAGGCCATTTGATCAAGTCAGTATGTCACGTCGCGGCATCGACCTTGAATATTGAAAACTTTCATTTTGGTCCTAATTCGACCTCAAATTAGCTTTAGAGCTTTTGTAAGTTCTTATAAAGCCTGAGAATGATTGTATTTCATGTTGAATGTATATTTGTTTGTTTTTATCATTAAATTGTATATTTTAATTGTGAATCGTTCGTAGTTACTCTAGTAACAAATGTGACACACTATAGCTCAAACTCGGTGATCGGGTTGGATATAGGGTGTTACAAATAGTGTCATTATTTGGTACCACATATTCCTTAAGTAATTTTATATTCCTTTGGTAATGTGATATTATTGACAATTTTACTTTTTTTCACAACTTTGATTATTTTACTTAAATTAAAATTAATTAATAATAAAAACTAATGGATTTAAAATTTTTCAAGTCTTTGATAGATTCTTCAAGTAACATGTAAACTATATTTATTTATTTATTATAAGTTAGAGAGAAATTAGCATTTAGTCAATATATTACCTTTTATGTATTACATCTTGTCTCGAACATTTTTTCATCATTTTAGTTAAATTTACTCTATTTTTTATGACTAATTTATATTTTATGTTCGTTTTACTATCCATGAAAATTAATCTTTTAGAGTTAAGGGCTACTTTCCTAACAATGTACCTCTAGAATTCAAACCTAAGTTTTTCTCTAAGAGTGCAATATTATCACTGCACTATAACTAATAGCATGTTAAAAGAAAAAATTTCATTTTCTTCTATCATTTTGATTGAAAGAGAAGGCTCACTAGCATATCTATCTTCTTCAATTTTAGTTTATTCATTTGAAAAAGAAGATGTAATATTAACTTGTAAAGAACTACGTGAAATAAAATATTATAAGCTTTAATATTTATATACTAAACAATAAAAAACAATATATTTTATTAAGACAAGTTAATAAAATTTGTATTTAAATATTTTTACATTTCATCAATCAAATAATACAATTTTAATATAACTTATATGGTAATGTGCATAAACAATTTTATTATCTAATAATCATATTTATTTTTCTGGACATAATCACACATATATTCATCTGTTTTACTATTTTGGACTAAAAATAATATTAAAGCACAATCCTTCTGAAAATTACTAGATATGTTTGGAAAACAACAACCTCCACTCATTCAAACCACATAAAAACAATTTTACATTCAACATATATTATTATTATTATTATTATTATTATTATTATTATTTCTTTACCTTCCTAATATTCAAATTCCCCAAAAAGAAACTGTCCTTTTTGTTTGTTAAGGAATAACTGACGTACAAACAAACAAACAAACATTTAGAAGGTAATAAATTGGATTTGGTCTGATGCGTCTTGAAGTTTAAAAAGAGGTGTAGGAAGGATCTGGTGGCAGTTGGGACTGGCAGAATACAGATGTAGGCCATGCTACAATACTCTCTCATGCTTTCAAATTTACAATGACACTTAATACTCTTACCTAAACCTACCTTTAGTTTACTCCCTTCAATCACTTGTCTTAAAAAGAAAAAGAAAAAAAAAACCGACATTCATCATAAGTGAAACACAGTTTGTCTCTGGTCTTTTACAAAGTAGGATCCTAAAAAAATAAGTATTATATTAATCAGGCTTTGTATTTATTTAACCTTAGTTTAGGTGTTATGTGAATCATATTACACTAACGATGATGTGATTTTCTAGTACATTAACATATGTACATATACGTGGGTTAATTTGATTGAATATCGAGTTAGAAATTTTAAATTGATTTAATTTTAAAGTATTTTATTAAGTCTCGAAATATTAATTAAGTCCATTAATCTAATGTTAATTTGAGCATTAAATATTTGATTTTACTGTACAACATATTAGTATTTGTTATCAAATATTAAATACATTTATATTTATTGTATAAATAATTTGGATTCAACATATTACAAAATAGAAATAAAAGAGAATGTGATTAAAATTGAAGAATGCAATTCTTTTAACATAATAAATCTGAACAGCATATGTGATGGGTATAAAGCTCACATGTTTATAATCATTGAGAGAGGTTGGGTAAAGTTAACATATTAATATATGATTTGAGGAAGAGGAAGCGGAGAAAGCTAGAGTTGGCGATATATACGTGCATGAAAAGGCAAAAAAGCACCTTGGACTCATCGGCATCTAAGGTAGCAAATATCTCCCAGCATCCAGACAAACAGAGAAGTTAAAAGGAAGAGAAAGAATAAGTGCAGAGTTTAAAGGGGCGATGTAAACGAAACTGTCGAACTTCAATTTTTTCTCCCTTCCCTTGTATGCACATTGGGGGCATGAACATGATATAAACGTTTATTTTGCAATAATGATCATAAACATAGTATGGAGGTAGAGGGGGCCGGGGGGTTGAAAAGACTGAGGTCTCTTTTCTGTCAACTTTTGTCATTTTGTTATTTATAATCATCATACTTGTATACATATACGCCTTTGCCCCCTTTCCCTCTTCCTTTCTCTCTTCTCTCTTCTCTCTTCTCTCTTCTTCTCATATTTGCTGCTCCTTCCTTTTTGTCGGAAAGGGCCTTCTTCTTCTTCGAAAAAGAGAACGAGAGAGATGGATGGTGAAGGGCATGGTTCAAAAGCTAAGTTCCCTTTTCACTCCACTAGAGGTATCTACATCAATGGAAACCCGTTTAATTAACTCTTGTTGCAAATTTTGGATTTTTATTTTTATTTTTATTATTTGTCCCTTTTATCATGTTCCGAGCCGAGAACCTGTTTTCGATTTAGGTTTTATCTTTTTACTTTATTTCGAGCCGAAAATTCATTTTCGATCGAGGTTTTATATCATTTTACTTCGTTTCGAGCCGAGAACCTGTTTTCGATCGAGGTTTTATCTTTTTACTTTGTTCCGAGCCGAGAACTCGTTTTCGATCGAGGTTTTATATCATTTTACTTTGTTCCGAGCCGAGAACCCATTTTCAATCGAAGTTTTATCTTTTTACTTTGTTCTGATGGGATCATAAAAGTGTGTGCTCCGATAGGATCGTAACTTTAAATGATTAAATAGACGGATTTATGTAGAACGTAAAAAATTAGACATGATTAGACTCGACTTGATGACTTATCGCATATAACTTATGGATACTCAAGTCGGGCCATACACAGACTTTTAAAACTGCCATGGTTTCACCCAAAATATTTTGTCTCCATAAACTCATCGGAACCTTAACGGAATCGGGAGATAAAACCTTAGGAGAGGCGAGAAATGAACTTTCTTAGGCGGAGATTACTTTTTTTTTTTTCAATACAAGTCATAAACCGAATTGTCTTTTGTTCTTTTCTTTTGTATTTTGTTTCAACCTCATGTGGAGTACCAAAAAAACAGTGGAAACTAATCAATCATATCTCATTTTGTTTTTGTTGGTCCCAACTCTGGTCTAGCTCTTTTAATTTGCAGAATTAGTCCCTAATGTTTCACTTTTTTTTATCATCAATTATCAGTAGAACCGGTTTATTACATCATTTTGTTTCGAATTTTGTGGCTTAAATTTTTTATTGTGAAATCAGGAGAAAACAATGATCTCTATAGTAAACTATGGCATGCATGCGCGGGTCCTTCTGTTTATGTTCCTCGCTCTGGAGATAAAGTTTTGTACTTCCCTCAAGGTCACATGGAACAGGTTTTATCTTCTTTAGTCTTTCTGTTCATATATATATGAAAGGATAGAACTTTGTTTGTTTCTTTTGCATATAAAGATTAAGCCATTGGTGCAGGTTGAGGCATACATGAGTGAAGATGGCACTATGGAAATGCCCATCTACAATTTACCTTGGAAGATCCTCTGCAGGGTTTTGCATGTTGAGCTTAAGGTATCAAGTAAACATGCATGTATATTTAGATGGGGTTGTAGTGTAAATAGTTTATTACTTCTGTGCATGTAACTTAATCTCATTATAAGTTGTGGCATATGATGCTTCATTGGTGCATTTGCAGGTTGAACCTGACACAGATGAGATCTTTGCAGAAATTATTTTGCTTCCAGAGGCAGAGGTTAGATATTAGTATTTTAGATGCATTAAGATTATATAGCAGTCTGGTTTATTTAATGCTTTTCTGTTCTGGATTAACAGCAAGATGAGCAAAGCATGGAGCATAGATATTATCGAGCGTCGCCTCGGGAAAATTATTCTCGTTACTTTAGTAAGAAGCTAACTCCATCGGATATAAAGACACACGGTGGATTCTCTATCCCAAAGCGGCATGCCAATGATGGGTGTCTTCCGCTCTTGGTTGGTATTTTGGTGCATTCATGTTCGAAACATTTAGTTTCAAAGTCTTTAAGTGATCAAAGTAAAGGCAATATCGTGTTATTAAGTTTATGCATATTGTGGCAGGACATGTCTCAGGAAATCCCCCAGCAGGAACTGCTCGCAACTGACTTGCATGGTCATCCATGGTACTTTCGACATGTTTTTCGTGGTACTTTCCTTACCTTTTCCATTCAAACTCTCGGATTTAAGCACTGCAATGATCAGCTCAGGCCAAAATGAAATTTAAGCTAGTTTTCTTATGGACTCCGTTCATGTAGGCTATCCAAAAAGAAATTTGCTTACCACCGGTTGGAGTACCTTTGTCACCTCGAAGAAGCTTGCTGCTGGGGATTCATTTATCTTTCTAAGGTTCTCTCTCTGCCACTAATATGCAAATTTGTTGTAACAATGCTCACATTCACGATTTGACATGATCTTTTGGAAGTTAATGTGGAGTTTCATTGTTTCAAAATGTTGTTTTTATTGTATATTATGAGCAAAAATGTTTTTGTTCTTCTAGAGGGGAAAATGGAGAGTTCGGTGTTGGAGTTCGCCAATCAATGACAAAGCTACTGAACAGTCCATCTCCATCGATCATATCCGCTCACAGTGTGCGACATGGAATACTTGCCAGTGCTTTCCATGCCTTTGCAACCAGAAGCATCTTTAACGTCTACTACCGTCCTTGGTAAGTTTGATGTAACATAGAACTTGTAACACTGGAACTGAAAGAGGAAGGCATTAACTCTCTTGCATCTTGCAGGACAAGGTCTTCTGAATTTATCACTCCACTTGATCAGTATATAAAGGCGGTTCAATTCGACTACTGCTTCGGGACAAGATGTAGAATGCGAGTTGAAGGTGGAGAATCTGGGGAACAGAGGTGCTTACTGCTTTACCTTATCATTTGTGGATAGTTTGAACCATGTTTTCATTCCATACCTCCCTTTAACCTAATGCACTCATCCTTAAAACCAGATCCCTTGGCACTATCATTGGCACTGAAGATCTCGATCCTATTAGATGGCAGAATTCCAAATGGAGATGTGTGAAGGTAACATGTGCTCTTTTGCATGCATGATCGCATGACCTTTGGATAGGAGATGCCTGCTTTCTAGTTTAATATTCTTATTCTCAATCCATTCATGAACTTCTATTATTCCTTAGGTGAAATGGGATCCCGCAGCGAGTTCGGTTTTGCTTCCCGAAAGAGTTTGTCCTTGGAGCATCGATCTCACGGAATTCACCAAGAAAAAGAAAACTTCCACTCTGCATCATCAGAAGAGGGCTCGCCCCAACAACGCATCATCCCCTGAGTTTTCTAGCTTGCTTATGGATGGTCGGTATTGAAATCTATAGTATGGTCATATTAGTTTTGCAGTGTATAATATCACTAGGAGACTTTGCAGCTACTAACAATAATTTCTGCTTTACCAGGCATGTTCCATGGTACAGCTAAAAATCAATCTCAAAGTAGTTCAGGGGTCTTGCAAGGTCAAGAAGACAGTGACACATGCGTGAATCAATCCAGTGTACTGCGACAATCATTACCGCATCTTCTTCCGCAAGATCCTGGTTGTGCCTCAATGCAACAGCAGATGCATAAGCAACTACAAATTCAGATTCCGACCTGTGACACATTTTATCAATGTTCCAGCAGCACAGCACACTTTTCTGGTAGGAAAGTACCCGGTTTGTGTAATGGGCTCTCAGCATTCTCCTCTAACAGAGTTCATGATGATGCTCGTGCTACCAAAAACGGAACTTCTTTGTCCAGACCAAATGGCAGTCACAGATGCATGGTTTTTGGAGTAAATTTATTTAATGGCTCACCCGAGCTCCCTTCACCACAAGTTCTCACTTCTAGTGAGGTTCAACGTCTTTGTTCGACTCCTCTCACTTCTCAGTCGAGTGTTTCCATTGCTTCCAAGGGTATATCTAGCAAGCAATGCAACAACTGTTGCTCCATCGGCGATCAAACTTGCACCAAAGTACTGCTTCTATCTTCTCTTGAATGTTTACTTAATGGACAAAGCGTTTCGGTAGTTGGATGTCATATGAAATTGATTCTGAGAACAATATTCCTTTTGCTCTTGTAGGTGCTCAAGTATGGAACTAATCTTGGAAGATCGGTTGATCTCTATCGATTCAATGGATACAAAGGCCTCATCCTTGAGCTTGATCATATGTTTGATTTCAATGGAAAGTTGATCGATGGAAGCAGCGGCTGGCACATAACCTATACCGATGAAGATGGGGATATGATGCTGATTGGAGATCCTTATCCATGGCAGTTAAGTGCAAAAAACCAAAAGCAAACCACTACCTAAAATACCCAATTAGTTTTTAGTATGAGCTTTGCTTTAATGATGATGATATTCTCTGAAATTACAGGAAATTTCAGCATGAAGTCCGAAGGATGGTTATCCACCCAAAGGAAGAAATCAACAGGCTGAATCCGAGCTCACCGAGTTCAGCATCTTACTGAAATGTCTTGTGCAGACGTTTCTTTAGAAGTAAGTATGGTAAGGTGTTTTAGAGTTTTAGCTTGCGGTGCAAGAAACAAGTTGTTTGTTCTTCAAGTTATGTAGTTTTTAATGGGATTCAGTCCCTGTGGATACTGTCTGCATCTTTGATTCCTGCATTGACATTCATATCATATAGATGCAGCTCTGTGTTGTTTTGAGAGATGGTTTATGTTTAGAGATGCTCAAATATGAATGACAGTTTTTATGGAATAAAAATGAACAAGCTCTTTAACTTTTAATTTAAATTTTAATAACTTTTACTTTTTAATTTTGTGGTGTGAATACATAATATAATTTTGAGATTGAATCGGAAATCGATCAATATATCGGAGTAAAAGAAGAATTGGCTGATTTTTCAAACTGATATGAAGTGGATTAAAAAATTTGATTAAACTAACAGTTGAACCAAATTGTATTTATTTTTGATAATTTTTTTAAAAATTTAAAGTTTAAAAATGATTTATTTAATTGAAATCTACTAATCAGGGAAGTGATGGCTTGACTGGTTGAAACACTAATTGGTTCCCTAAACATTGATTTTCACACACAAAGGAGAGCACCCCACAAAAACAGATAACATCTATTAGGAGTTTGAATTTCGGCAGGCGTGCAAAACTTCAAGGACTTATGAGTAGTTAAAAAAAAGGAGTTAATTGCATAAATATTTTCTAATTAAGTTCCTAAATTATTAACACTATATCAATCAGTCCTTTTGTTATTAAAACCATTCATTTAACTTTTAAATGATATGTAGCTAAATTTAAAATAAAAACTTAAATAAAACTAGAATATTATGGTATCATTTTAAAAGTAAAAAAAATAAAAATAAAGTAAAGCTAAAAAAGTGAAGAATAAAGTTTCGTAAAAGTTTTAAAACCTTAAAACTAATATTTTAAAACATTTGTTTTACAATATTAGTTTTTTCATAAATTTTTCATTTCAAATTATACTATATATGAATTTTAAGAGTTAAATTAACGATTTTAGTAATGAAAGGACTTAAATAATTTAACCTTAATAGTTTGAAGATGAAATTAAAATAATTTAAAGTTTAATGACCAATTTAAAATGAAAGTCATAATTTAAGGGTGTTTGGTGCAATTAACACTAAAAGAATGCGGGTAAAAGATTAGATAAGTGGTGATAAACTTGTAATAAATAAAAAAGTTTATTTGAGAATAATATAAATGTAAAAAAAAAAGAAAAAAGGAGTAGGTCAAAATTATTTCAAGTGAAATTCAAAAGTGGAAGCGAACGGTGTCTTTTGAGGATAATATTTTCCCAGCAGACAAACGACCATCAGTTAGTTTTTCCAGCCAAATCCCGGGAGTATCACCAACTTTGCTCCTTTATCTGAAACAGACATGAAATCCATATGTTTTTCCTTTGCAATCGCTGCAGAAGCCATCCCAAATTCCAATCATCTTCATCGTCCACTAACTCCTCCTTATCCCCCGTCAATTCTAACCCCTAATTTTCCTCTCAAAAGAACCCAAACTTCTCCCCTCCCTCTAAGATCTCAATCTTCTTCAGAGCCACGAGGGAATCAACAACGACAAGACCCAGAAAACCTAGTTGAAGACCTGAGAATCCCGGACCCCTGGTTACTCCCTTCAAAGGCCTTGGAGGTAACACCCATTATTGAAAAATTCACTTTTTAATTTCAAAATTACCTGATTTCGGTTCGTAGCATTTGCGATTTTGATCGGCCTTGTAGGAATCCGAATGGCTCAGAGTTACCCTGCATAAGTGGTTAGATGATGAATACTGCCCAGAGGAAACAAATGTGGAGATCAGCAATGTGGCTGCCCGCTCCTATTATCACTCTTTGTTACACAAACAAACCGACGTGGGTGAGATTCTTTTGAAGATGGCTAGGGAACTAGAATCCATTTCTTATCAGGAAAGCTTTCACGGGCCATTCTCTTCAGCAAATGCTGCTGTTAGCTTAATCATCCAACGAATAGAGCAGCTGTAGGTTGAGTTTTTTTTTTTTTTACTGTGTACTTGTATTTACTGATCATGAAACTCGTTGGAGCTTGGGTTTTTTTGGTTGTCAATTCTGCTTCATTTATGTAATACTACCCTCTCTGTACTCTGTTATTAGCATAGAATTAGAATACTTTGATTCTTTTTATTGTTCAGTTTAAACTAATTTATGTCATGTTTTGAAACCAGTAAAAAGGTCAACCATCTAAAATCTCAAGGTACTGAAATTCATTTTTGTTTAGTGTAATTGTTGTTCCCCAGACTGTCAAAAACTAGAAGAAACTTGAAATATACCTCGTACTTCAATTTCCAAAATATATCCTTTGAGCAGCATTTATAAGCCTTTAGCTCTTAGGAAGTTCCAATCTCTTAAATGATGTAAAACCTCCATCTACCACCAAATTATGCCCACTAACATACTTTGCATCATCTGATGCAAGATAGACTGCGGCATCGGCTACATCACCTGGTTCCAATGTTGCTTTGCCGAGCACACCAAAACTATGTATCATTTTGACGAGCTGCTCGGCATCAATTTGTGGATAAATCTGGCTCATCTCATCTAGTGTAAATGGAGTCGGAACTGCAAAAGGTGATATGCAGTTGACACGAATTCCGTACTGGCATAGCTCAGCTGCCATGGACTTAACAATTCCTATGACAGCAGACTTGGACACACTGTAAGTATGTTGAGCTAGTCCACCCATCATTCCAGTTACGCTAGCTGTGCACAGAATGGAGCCAGTTCTACTAGGGATCATCACACGCGAAGCGTGTTTGATGCCGGCCAAGACTCCTCGCACATTGATGCCCATAACTCTGTCGAAAATGGCAAGGTCAAGGTCCACAATGCTCGGAGGCGTGTAGCAAGGTACCCCAGCATTATTGTACATAACATCCAGTCGTTTGTGTTTGGAGACGGTAAAGTCAACAGCATCGGATACATCTGATTCTTCCGTTACGTCACAGGGTATAAAAGTAGCATTGGGTCCAAGCTCATTCGCCGTTGCTTGCCCTAGTTGGTGTTGTATATCAGCAATGACGACTTTGGCACCATTACTGATGAATTTCGCTGCAGCTGCCTTCCCGATACCGCTTGCTGCCCCAGTGATCAATGCTATTTTGCCTTTCAGCCTGCTTTGATGGAAGTATACATAGAAACAAAGATTTTAATGGCATTGATCTTTCAAGGTTTTCTTTTTTATCTTCTGGTTTGATACAAATTCTCATTTCTCCGGCATCTGTTTTTGGTAAAAGATTTAATGTTATGTAAAATTTAGTAGAGAATATTAATGGGGTAACTAAGATTTTTAGCATATTTCCATGACTCATTCTAGTTCAGGGAAAATGTCGAATATGCTGAGGTAGTGGTTGGATTAGTGGAATCCAGTTGGGATTGGTTGAAACTTACCAGTGGTCGCCATCAATGGCAAAGGCGAAAAAGAAAGCAAAAAGGAAAGGTTAAATTTTGCTAGGGATCCTAGTTTTTATACTTATTTATTTTTTAAATTTAATTTCATTTGATTAAATTTAATTATCAATTTACTCTAATTGAGTCATTCCATGTCTCTATATTTTTTAAATTTAAAATTTCAATCTTGAAGCAAATAGTCATCATTAATTCAATAGTTAAATTTTAATGAGTAATATGTAGAATAAGTTGATATGACATTATACATAAATAATATATTTGAGATTCCATCTATGAGATTCAAACAACAGCTTTGCTAAATACCATTTGAATAGTCGAATTAGAATAAAGTAAAGATTAACCAATTTCTTTTTATTAAAAAAGCTACAGATCTTTTCCATGGGGTATCTTCCAAAGCTATCACATGCATTGTTGAATTAGAAACAAATTGTTCTAAAAAGTAAAATGGAATTTCCAGTAAAAGCCAAGGGATCAGTAGAACAAAAGAGAAAAAGAACATTTTTTTAATATTTCATGGAAGATCTTTTCAGAGTACAGTGACACCGACCAGACTTTTTGTTTATTATCGGATCAATAACATCAATGATGGTTTAAAAAAGCTTTTTATTAATAATTATAAAGGAATTAAAAAAGTAAAGTCGAATCTAGAGGCAAAGGCCATGGGGTCTAGGGATTTTAGCCTTTTTCATACCTCTGTAGGCTTTTAATGGCGTTAACCTCCTTTTTATCTAACAACTTAAAACAAATCACCAAAATTAAAAGTAAAATAAAGGTCAAATATTATACACTTTAATTTAAAGCACTGTGAAAATAATAAAAAGAAGGATGAAGAACATTGCTATACCTTCCAGTTTGTGTCGATAATTCCCTGTTATAAAAGCTCTGAGGAAGTGAGGCTCTACATATGAAGCCATTAATGATGTTTCTGTAGTAGCAAACTAAATACAGTAAGCTGCACTTCCAGAAAATAATGAAAGAAGAAAAGAATCCCAGAAAATATTGTGAAATGATTTGAGTTCTTTTTGTATGAATCTGTAACTGAAAAATAAGTTGGAATAGCAAAAAAGGAACAAAGACCCAAAAATGTGAAGAAAGTCACAAACCTGAATCCAATCCTCAACATGCTCTCTATGAGGGAAATATTGTGTTCTTTAAGGATGGAGAGAGAGAAGGGGGGGGGGGGGGTGAAGGTGGGCGGTGGTGAGCTATATTTTTGAGAAGCCAAGTGAGGACCATTTGACGAGAGAGAGAGAGAGAGAGAGAAAAGAGGCATACATATTTTTGAGTTTCCCAAATATGCCCCATTGATTGAACCAATCCATTTAATTGAACCATATGATACAAGGGTATGACAAGTTAGGATACTGTCAAACGAGAAGGGCATTATTGTCATCGAAATTAGTTTCATAAGATGACAGAGAATAGAAAAGAGGGGCGGCAAAGGAATCAACGAAGTCAATAATATTAATAACGTAGAAATTATATTTGTTATAAAACATTATAAATTTTTTACAATTAAAATTTATTTTTATAATATTTATATAGACGTAACAATAAGCAATATTTAATTAAACTTAATTTGAAGTAAATTTATAAGAGTAGATGGTGGTAAATTAAGTAGATTAATTTATATTATTAAAATATTCATATTTTATATTATAAAATATTTATTATTAGATATTTATAAATTATATATATTATAAGGTTTCATGCTTTTAGCGAACATGGAAGCTTAATTTTTTTACACATAACATATTATCCCTTAACACCTCAAATTTTTGATATTTCATTTGGTACTATCCTAGGATGGAATGCAATGAAATACCAAAAATATTAGAAAATGATTCAGATCAAAGAATTTCATGAAAGGAAAATTGATGTTGGAGATGGAAATCAATAGAAAGAATTGTGAATATGCAAATTCAGCAAAAATGATTAAATTGTAATTTTAAAAAGTTGGCACAAGAATAAGTTGGGATATGTATTGGTGTGATGAAAATCACTTTTGAGACCAAATTGAAAAGATTTAAAAGTACATGGACTAAATTATAAATTTTCTCATTATTATCGAGAGAAGGATTTAACTACCCAAGGATTCTTACTAATCACTAAAGGTGAATTATGGAATTTGAGTGATTAAGTGCCTACTTGTGAAAAAAATGGGATTTGAGGCAAAAAGGGTAAAATGATAATTTTGCTATATAAAGGCATTTTGCTTTTTACTCGAGAATTTTATAATAAAAATATTATTTGATGAGATGTTTGATAATTGGTTTTAACATAGTCCATTAGACGTGATGGTTAATGTGTTGATCTGTGCAATTAGACAATGAGTTATCTATCAAAACTCTGAACTGTAAAACTATGAATCTGTCTCCATATGAATATTAAATAATATTTTGAATTAAGTGGATCTCTAAACTCTGAGTATACCTATACCTAAATTATAAGAAAGTTATTGGTCTCAGTTAATAAGTTATCTATGGTTATTATTGTGCCCTAATAAACTTAGTGAAATAGTTAAGATATGATTGACATGCCAATAGGGATTAGATGTGGAGTTCTATTGTGATATAGAGTTTTGTTTCTTTCGAGTCTTACACATATTATGTGCAATCTTTGTTGTCTTCAGTTATGCACTCGTGTGCATTCTTTGTTACCTTCGAGCTTAACATGTATGTGCTCTCTAGTGTGTCTTAAGGATTTGTACTTATATGCTCTTTGGTTTGTTTGGAGCATCAACACTGTAACACCCTTCACTCGACCGCATCAACACTGTAACACCCCTCGCCCGACCCGATTGTCAAGTCTAAACTACAGGGTGCTACAATTTTTGTCGGAGCAACTGCTGACAAATTCACAGTAAAATCATCATTTCATATCATCATTCATGCAATGAAAAACAATAAAACATTGAATATCATGAACATTCTTTCTTAGGTGTTATATGAGCATATGAATGCTTTAATGTCAACCCAAGATCGAGTAGGGACTTTTTTGCAACAATTTTAAATTTTCAAATCAAGTATGTCATAAATAAATCATTCAAACATTCAATTATGTCATAAACAACTAGATATTATGATACACAATTAAATTCAAGCGTTAATCGAGCTTACGAAAGCTCTTCTCTTGGCCCAAGTATGAAATAAGACCAAATTGCAAAGTTTTCAAAATTTCATATCAAGTATCGATACCCTTACCTGGTCTTCATGTGAATTTGAACTTCGGTGTTTAGAAAAATAAAATTAAAACCAAATGTATCGATACTAGTTATAAAGCATCAGTATTTTATTTAAGGTATCAATACCCTACCCTTTATATCGATACCATTTTAAGGTTGGTTCAATGTTTAATAAATTTAAGAAAAATTGCTA
This sequence comes from Gossypium arboreum, assembly GCF_025698485.1. Classification (NCBI taxonomy): domain Eukaryota; kingdom Viridiplantae; phylum Streptophyta; class Magnoliopsida; order Malvales; family Malvaceae; genus Gossypium; species Gossypium arboreum. The sequence goes on from NC_069077.1 coordinate 127,288,414, forward strand.
AAGTATCGATAGGTATTGATACCTTAGAGCAAAATTTTCAAAATCTACATTTTGGTACCTATTTCATGCCAACCAAAACAATTGCACTTTTGGTGCATTTTTACCAAACTTTTTGTAACACTCTATACCTGATTCATTCGCCTGACTCGAGCTATAACGCATTACAACAATAATTCATGAACATTTATCACAAGTTTCAATCAAATTCAACCAAATAAATCATATTCAACCATTTCCATGATTTTCAATCAATTCTAGACCTAATTTGCGCTTACAAAATATTTAAAACAAACCGAGATCAATTTTAGATTAAATTGAAACTTCTACAAATTTTGAGTAAAATGTACAAACAAGGGTCACACGGCTGTGTGAAAAAGGCCAGGCCATGTGGCTCAGGGACATGGCTATGTGGTCAAACTGTATACAATTCAAAAATAGGGTTACACGACTTTATACTCGACCGTGTGCAATTAGAAATAGGGTCACATGGCCATGCCACTGATTGTGTGCCAACCTGTGTATGACTCGAAATAGTGTCACACAGTCGTGTCGCAAGCCATGTGTGATTTGAAATAGGTTCACACGGCCGTGTCTCCAAGCCATGTAACAACTTAAGACCATGTAGTACATACCTACACCAAAATTGAATAGGCCACATGGCTATGTGAAGTGACCGTGTGTGGCACACGGTTGTGTGACAACCCATGTCCCAGGCCATGTGCACCTAAAATAACTTCAAAAATAAGCCAAACCATTACCTATTTCTTAGGTGCCAAGCCAAACTAATATCAACCATTTCATACCATCAAAACACATTCAAACAAGCTCAAAACATACCAAAATCATTCAACCTATATTCCTAATCAATATACCCTCATTGGTACCAAAAATAAAATATCAAACTAAGTTCATATTAAACAATCACAAGTTCAACTACTTGATAATCTTATCAAGCATACTATTCCATCCATCAAGCTAATAACCTATCATAGCAATTTCAACCACTTCATTCTATGAACAAGTCTATACAACCTTGATATCTCAAACATTCATAACAATCACAAGTTCAACTACTTGATAATCTCATCAAACATGCTATTCTATCCATCAAGCTAATAACCTATCATAGCAATTTTAACCACTTCATTTTATGAACAAGTCTATACAACCTTGATATCTCAAACATTCAAATTCAATAATCACAAGTTCAACTACTCGATAATCTCATCAACCATACTATTCTATCCATCAAGCTAATAACCTATCATAGCAATTTCAATGACTTAATTTTATGAAAAAGTTTATACAACCTTGATATCTCAAAACCTTTATAGACATATAACTCCTACTACATGACAAGTTCTATACCACAATTGGATTTTCATAACAAACCATGAAAAAACATATTATCAACTAAAATCATACATTCATTGCACATATATAGAACATGCCATTTTGTAGTAAGTACTTAAAACATATACAAGATTCTTCTCTTACATGCCACCTATCCTAAAATAAAATTTTCAAAATCTACTGAAAAATAGTTGGATACTGTGATCTTCAAGTTGATCCAGTCTCTTGATTCTACAAAATGCTATCTACAAGGAAATAATAAAACGACACAAGTAAGCTTTAATAGAGCTTAGTAAGTTCACAGGTCGAAATGATAAAACTTACCATATAAACATAGCATAACATTTAGCAACATTGTTAATAAACGTTAGCCCTGTCAACCACAATCATTCAACAAATGAGCTTTATATACACAAGTTGCACAAACTATTCAACTATACAAAGTCATTCAATTACCAAGTCATGATCTAATGTCAGAAATCATGTAAACATTCATATAATTCATTAACAAGATATTTAACCATTTAAAATCTGCCCGATGAACAATATAAACATATACGGATTTACGGTTATCCACCCAAGACAATCCAGGATGCTCAATCGAGCCAATCTGTAACACCCCTAACCAATATCCGTCGTTGGAACAGGGTTACAGAGTATTACCAAAACTTATAGATCAATTATGGACATTTAATATCATTTACCATTCATAACAGAAACTAATCATAATCAATCATATTGTCCTTTATATAAGCCTTCGAGACCCAAAATACACGTTAGAAATAAATAGGGACTAAACCGGTAACTCAAATAATTTTTCTAAAAATATAAAAAATTTTCAAAGGAGCAGGGGACACATGCCCGTGTCTCAGACCATGTGGGCATTCAAAATAAAGGCACAAAACAGTGTCTCAGCCCGTGTCCAAATTAGGGTGCTTATTGACTTGTGTCACACGGTTAAGCCACACGCCCGTGTGCTAGGTCGTGTGAACATATTGACCTAAAAATTAATGTGTAGGGGTCACATGACCAAGCCACACGCCCGTATGCCAGGCCATATGAAAATACATAGGCATTCTATTTTTTAATTTTAAAGATGCAGGGGACACATGGCCAGACCACACGCTCATGTGATAGGCCGTGAGTCACACATGGCTGAGGCACACGCTTCTGTCTTTACCCGTGTGGACAAAAATAGACTCTTTTCAAGCCACATTCCTCACCCATTTTTTATTTCAACCTAAACACTTCATTTAGCACACTCATATACTATACCAAAACCTTCAATACAACCAAATCAAGCTTTAAACATATCATATTATCACAAATATAGTAACATTCAAATTTACCACATTGATCAAATCACATATTTGATTACTTATATCAAACATACTATACCAACTCATTCATTAACATACCTATAAACTATTCATCACTTAACCATACGCAAACATATATCAAGCATGATAAGACTACATATACATATAAGTTAATTGGAAATATAAACAAAATAAAGTTCATAATATTTACACAAATCAACTTTACTCAAAACCATCCCAACCTTATACATGCCATATAAACCATAGTGTACATTTCAAAAGCTACTAGAATAAGCTGGATAGTGTGACTTGATGTGCTGATCTGATCTTTTGACCTCTTGAAAATCTACAAAGACATTAAACAACTCGAGTAAGCTTAATGAAGCTTAGTAAGTTCGATAGGTTAAACATAAATCTTACCGAACCTACTATAACACATTAATTACATAAATTCATATAATGTAAATTCCCTACCAATCACGACTTTAATTGATGAATACATTTTTTCAGATTAATACCAATAATAACGATAAGTCTTTCAATTTCAATTTCATAAGTCACTTACCAAATCTTACCAAATCGAATAACGACTTACGGATAAGAGTACATTGTTTTCAAAAGTCTAAAGGCTGAACAGAAGTTCATGAGAGCTAAACAGAAACATATAAGGGTTTAACAGAAGCTCGTAAGAGTTGAATAGAAACCCATAAGAGATAAAGAGAAGCTCAATAGAGCTGAATAGAAACCCATAAGGGTTAAAAAGAAGCTCAATAGAGCTGAGCGAAAACTCATATGAGTTAAATAGAAGCTTGTGAGAGCTAAACGGAAAGTAAATGTAACAGCCCGATTTAGATCCTAGTCAAAATAGTGGTTTCGGGACCATAAATACGAGTCAAAAAAATATTTTAATAATATTTTTTGTGCGTATAATATGTGAATTGATATGTGTGAAATTTTCATAATTTAATTTTACCGTTTGTGAGCTTAATTTGCGAAAATGACTAAATCACAAAAAATGCAAAAGTGGCATTCTATTTGATTAAGTGCCAAATTGATGTGTCTTTTTACAATGTGGGTCCTTATGTTGTTATTAAACCACATGGTTAATGGATGGACAAAAATGGGCTTATATTAGTGGAAATTTAAATGAGTTTATAAAGGTTATAATGGTAATTAGTAAATTACATGTAAATTAAGTAAAAAAAAGCCAAAATTTCATTTAGTTCATCCATTCTCCACCGAAAATAGAAAGAATAGATAGAGTTTAAAGCTTTGGAAGTTTCGACACACACAAGGCTTAATTAGGGTATGATTTTTTTTGGGTTTTTGATGATTTCTACGTTTTTGTGATCATTGTTAAGTGTTCTAGCTAGCCCATGCTTAAATTCATGAAATTTTTGATGATTTGATGAGTTGCCATTGATGAATTCATGAATTTTGTGATGTTAAATGGTGAAATATGAAATCTTGGTAAGAAATAAACATGTTTTGTATTGTGATTTTTGAAGAATTTGCTTATTATGGACTAATTTGTGAAAATGAGAAATTGAGGGGTTGAAATTTAAAATAAATGAAATATATGGACTGCTAGGGACTTGATAGATATTCAGCCAAGCTTGTGTTTTGTGTATTTGTGAAATAGGGACTAAACTGAATGAATGTGAAATTATAAGGGCCAAAGTGCAAAAATGCGTAAATATGTGTTTGTGGATTAAATTGAATGTGTTGGTGATTAAGTGATTTAATTTTGAATACATATAGATCAAGAAAAGATGAATTCTGACCTAGATCGAGGCAAAAATAAAGTGCTCGATCGATCGACTATTATCGTCGTTTTTACGTCCGAGGTAAGTTTGTATATAACACATATGGTTTAAATAATGTTTATATGTGTTGAAATTAATAGAACTGTGATTGTGAAGTTTGAGTATGTGAATTGTGGATTAAATATATGAGGCACTAAGTGTGCGGATAATGAAATAGCTATGGCTACTAAAATGGCAGTGAGTGTACGAGATTATAACAGCGTTGGCTGAGTAAATGGCACTATGTGTGCGACGCTGATATAAATTTGGTTTAATGTAATGGCATTAAGTGTGTGATATTATTATAGCTTCGGCTAATTAATTGGCACTAAGTGTGCGAGTTCATTAAACGTTTAAGGATGATCGAAGGAATTAGTGCATCAAGCATTGAAGTGATAAATGTGATAGATAAGAACGTGATGGTACAGGTATGTACAGAACCTATGTGGTTGATGATATTACGTATGAAATAGATGGAAGATTTGGTAAATGAATAATGAAATGAGTTGGATTGAATAGAGTTATGAATGCTTATTATAAGTGTAATGCCCCAAAAATCTCGAACTTTCTTTTTATGATGGTTTTGATAAAAGGTGTGCTTAATATTCCTAGTCAAGTGTTATTTATGTGATAATAGGCCTTGGTTAAGTTTAGAGTTAGAACTTTGGGGTAAAGGAAATTATAGTATAATAATTAAAAGAACCTTGATGACAAGTAGTTAGGGTTTTAAATAAATAAAAGAGCAACTGGACACAAGAAGCCTTGTGCTGGAGTGGCAAGTAAAGTCACATATGGGGCTTAGAGGTGGCATCACATGCATAGCAAGGAGGTTTGGGGTTCGAATCCCTCCTTGCTCAAAAGAAGGATATATTTTTGCTCAATAAATAGCCAGTAGTGGCGTTGGATGTGAACTCTGAAGGGAGTGATAAGAGGAGAAATTTAAGGAAGGGATTAAGGAGTTATCAGGGAGAAAATTTAGGAGATGATGGGTGCAGAGAAGTGGAGCTGAATAGGGAATTTGGGGGATAGGTAAATTCGGCTATAGTATATATAGGTGCCAAGATTGCTTCTCTTCCTTTAGCCGAATTCCTCATTTTTTTTGTGTTGCCGAAACACTTTTCTTTCTAAGTGCTCAGAAGCTGAATTCCTTATTCCTTGCTTACTGATTTTCCATTCTTTTTCTTCCCAAATTCTCTTTTGATTCACCTTTGATTTTAGCCGATTCCTTCTTCTCTTCTTCTTATTTGTACCGAATTACCCCTTTTACCAAGTGGGTGGAGGCTGCTTCATATGCTAATGTAACTAAATCGGCAGTTAGCAGATTTTTAGAGAAGGAAATTATATGTCGATATGGGTTGCCTGAGAGGATTATATCTGATAATGCATTAAATTTGAGCAGTAGTACAATAGTAGAGGTCTATAGTCAGTTTAAGATCAGACATCAAAATTCATCACCATATCGCCCAAAAATGAATGGGGCAGTGGAAGCAGCCAATAAAAATATCAAGAAGATTGTGGGAAAAATGACCAAAACTTATAGAGATTGGCATGAGAAGTTGTCGTTTTCCCTCTATGCTTATCGAACATCTGTCAGAACTTCTACTGGGGCAACGCCTTTCTCATTGGTTTATTGAATTGAAGCAGTTCTAACCATTGAGGTGGAGATACCTTCTTTGCTAGTTTTGTCAGAATTGAAGTTAGATGAAGCAGAATGGATACAGTCCCGATATAATCAATTGAATTTGATTGAAGAAAAGAGACTAAGGGCTATCCAGCATGGTCCGATGTATCAAAAAAGAATGATGCGGACTTATGACAAAAAGGTTCACCCAAGAGAATTTCATGAAGGAGATTTGGTTTTGAAAAAGATTCTTCCTATACAAAAGGATTTCAGAGGAAAATGATGCCAAATTGAGAGGGGCCTTATGTGGTGAAGAAAGCTTTCTCCGGAGGAGCATTAATCCTAGCTGAAATGGATGAAAAAAACTAGTCTAATCCAGTGAACTCGGATTCAGTCAAAAAATATTATACCTAATGAGGGGAAGAAGCCAAAGTGAAAACCCACAAAGGGTGCTTTGAGACCTTCTTAAAAAAAAAAGGAAAAAGGGGCCAAAGTGAAAAATCACAAAGGGCACTTTGAGACTCAATAAAAATAAAAGGAAAAATGGAGAGGCCAAGGTGAAAACCTGCAAAGGGCGCCTTGAGACCAAAGGGGATTTGAGTTGAAAACCCGAAAAGGGCGGCTCAAATGTTGATCCAAAGTGGGAAGGCGGTGATCTTGATATACTTGAATTAACAAGGAATGGGGTATGTTGCATCTTGGGGCATTGACAGAGCATTTCTGATCTCCTAAACACATGACAAGTTTGAATTGGTCTTCAAGAAGTTTGTACAGAGAAGCTCAGTTTGTGATATCAAGGGTACCTGGTCTTCATTTTATTTCCAACAAATTGGATAGCTTTGAATTATTCTTGGATATCTTTGAATTATTCTTTCTTTTTCAAGATATATAGTCCCAAATTAATGGCTATTTTTGTTCTTTTGATGATTTATTCACTTTGAGCTCAAGTTCAATTCCATTCTTATCCATTATAATTTGACTGTAAGCATGTTGCATTGACATAATAATGAATGAACTAGTAATGTTTTCACAATAGAAGTTTCGTATATTACTCTAGGAGTTTCTACATAATACAAGAATCTGAAACAGGACTATTGTTTAGAATGCACCAAAGTTCAATGACATACTTGAATAAATCGCTTCTTTGGATTTTTTTCTAAATGATGATTGAGCAAAAGGACAAGATTTGGCGTTGATGATACAATTTTGAAAAATGATAAATATAAAAAGGAATTATTCTCAAGAAAGGGGAAATGATATTTTGTATCCATGAAAATATCAAAAATGCATCTAACTATAACACCTGAGGAGTGAGGTAGCAGATCGAACAGGGAAAAATTCAACTATGAGTTACAATGTTTTTGTCTCAAAAAGAATAGTGGAAGGGCATTGGAATTACAACGAGGCAAGCTTGCTGAGCAGAATATGGTTGTTTCTTTGGGATACTCTGTCAAAATGCTGATTGAGCGAGATGATTGTGTAATATGGCAGGGACAACATACTGATGAACAACGAGTGATGATACCTTAATTTTTAAAATGAAATTATTCTCATTTTTGCAGATATCATGCATACCACATTTAGTTAGGAGCATTGGATTCATTTCAATCATAGCATTTTAATTATTTGGCATAAACATGCGCATATAAAATGGAATCTACAGGACATGTTCCCTAGAGGACAGTGCAATGACATTGGTGAAGTTAGATCTTATCTCTTTGAAGTTGCAGTGGAGTAGATCGAAGATGGCGAATCTTTTCTCCATGTATCAGCAATGGAGCAGATTTTAGCCACCAGCCTTATCTCTCTGAGGTAGCAAGAGAGCAGGTTGGCGATTGTAGTCTTATCTTCCTGAGGTAGCAAAGAAGTAGACTGAATATTGAAGATCTTATCTCCCTAAATAGTAGCAGAGCAGATCAAAGATGGCGAATCTTATCTCCATGTATCGGAAATGGAGCAGATTTATGAGCAGATTTATGCCCCAAGCCTTATCTTTCTGAAGTAGCAAGAGAGCAGGTTAAATATTGAGTCTTATCTTCCTGAGGTAGCAAGGAAGTAGACTGAAGATTGAAGATCTTATCTCCCTAAACAGTAGTGGAGCAGATCGAAGATGGCAAATCTTATCTCCATGTATCGACAATGGAGCAGATTTAAGCCCCAAGCCTTATCTCTCTGAGGTAGTAAGAGAGCAGGTTGAAGATTGAGTCTTATCTTCCTGAGGTAGCAAGGAAGCAGACTAAGAATTGAAGACCTTATCTCCCTAAACAGTAGCGGAGCAGATCGAAGATGGCAAATCTTATCTCTATGTATCGGTAATGGAGCAGATTTAATCCCCAAGCCTTATCTCTCTGAGGTAGCAAGAGAGCAGGTTGAAGATTGAGTCTTATCTTCCTGAGGTAGCAAGGAAGCAGACTGAAAATTGAAGATCTTATCTCCCTAAATAGTAGCGGAGCAGATCGAAGATAGTGAATCTTATCTCCATGTATCAACAATGGAGCAGATTTAAAGTACCACTAGCCTTATCTCTCTGAGGTAGCAAGAGAGCAGGTTAAAGATTGAGTCTTGTCTTTCTGAGGTAGCAAGAAAGCAGACTGAAGATTGAAGATCTTATCTCCCAAAGAAGTAGTAGAGCAGATCAAAAGAGGCGAATCTTATCTCCATGTATTGGCAATGGAGCAGATTTTAGCCACTAGCCTTATCTTTTTGAGGAAGCAAGAGAGCTGATTGGCAATTGTAGTCTTATCTTCCTGAGGTAGCAAGGAAGCAGACTGATTGTAGATCTTATCCCTTTAAGAAAACAGATAGAAATCGACAATTTTTAGTGGAGTATATCCCTAAAGATGGTGAGACTGACTAAGATTACTTAAAGAAGAAGAGTGACAAAGAGGACAGGATTCAGCAAAACCGGGCAAAATTGGCCCTTTTAAAGTCTTTACTCTATTCTCATTACATGAAAATAAGCAAAGAGGGGCAGCTGTAATAGGCCCAATTCGCCCGGACCATTATAAACCAAAATAAATATTAAAAAAAACCAAAATAATAAAAATAATAAAAAAACAAAAACAATAAACAGCCCAAAATAAATCAATGTCCATTTACAAGTTATTTAACCCAAAATATATATATATACAGTTTAGCCCAATAATTATACCCAAAGTCCTTAACCCAATAAACCTAGCCTGAATATCCTAATAATCCTGACCCAATCCGAACTATTAAAACCCTAGACCCAACATCAAATGGCCCAAATTCGGAACCAAAAAAAACCCAAAGTTCAACAGCCCGAGAGCTCCAGAAGCTTCTGGAATACGCTGGAATGGCACCAGCGGGTTGGCTTCCTACGTGAGATCCCCACGTGCGGCCTCCACGTCACCAGAGTCATCTTCTCCATACAACCACTCCTACAAAAGAACACACGAGAAGCAACAAAATAGAAAAAATATATAGCAAAAGAAAAAGAAAAAGATCTATTATTTTTAAATCTGTATTTTTGCCAGGCTATAAAAAGCCATTACCTGTACCATGTATTTTTACGCATACTGAAATACACCAAAAGGCCACCAAAATTCAAAGGTGATTTTCGATTTAAATTTCTAGATATTCTATTTTTTTTCTGGTTTTCATTCTTTTGGGTTTATCGTTTTTATATTTGAAAGCAAATAAAAAGAAAAGAAAGTGGTTCGTACCTGGAAAATATGCCATAGATTTCCTTTTTCCTTTGTTAAAATTGAAGCCAAGAGGAGATTTCAAGGCTGAAAAGTCATTCCCCAGGCCTGAAAGTGTAGCTTGTTGTTTGGGTGGATGAGAATCAGCCAACTGAGGGGAAAATATGGGGGATTAGGGTTTTGATTCAATTGCTATAGGGAATGGCAGAAGGCCTTTCAATTTCTTTTAATTTTAAAACAAAATAAAACGGCGCCGTTTAAGGGGAGTAGATCCGCGTGCCAACTCGCTCCAGAACCCAGATCTGCGCCTTTGCGCTTCAAATGGGAAAATTATGTGGCTATTCCCTCCCCTTCGCACCTATTTTCAATTGCCTTTTATTTTTACTTTATTTGTTTTTTTAAATTTTCCCTAAAATTTGTGTGTTGTTGCGATTTAGACCACGCCTTAGCGCAACATTTTGAGATCTGGAATATTTCCAGATTTGGTCCTTGTGCGTTTGCACACATGGCGCGTTGGTCCTCTTTTTGATTATTAATTTTGTTTTAATTTGATTTTAATTAAGCTCTTTAGATTCATTTCACAAGTCATTTTTTATTCTTGTTTACTTATTTATATATTTTGAATTACCTTGGTAATTATTTTTTATATATTGTAAATTTATTTTTATCATATCATTTTCACATTTTGTATACTATTTTATGTAAATATTTTTACACATTGTTATATATATATAATTCATAATAGAGGTAATTTTAGCGTATGTATATTATTAATATTATGTTATTTCATACATACAACGCTTTTGAATCTATTTACATATTTTAATATATATTTTGTTATTTAAAAGAAAATCCCACATGTTTTATACATTATTTAAATTATTATTATACATATACATATACATTGGTACATATCTTTGGTCTATATGCATTACTAGATCCATATATTCTATACACATATATATATATATATATATTTTTCCTTTGTATACATAATTATTTTTAAAATCTATTATATATATAACTTATAATAAAATTAATCTAATCTTATAATTCATATTTTTAAATTCCATGATTATTTTTGCATATAAATGGCTTATAAATCAATTTATATACATATATATGTTTTGTAAATCTATTATGTGTATAATTTATTTCCTAAATTATTATTATGTATTCTTACTATCATTTCATATTTTATATATTATTTAAATTCTCCTTCATTGTATGTATATTGTCAATTTTTTCTTATAAATTATTATATATATATATTCTTTATTTTTCTTATAAATTATTTCAAGTTCTAGCATATGTTATTTGCTCATCCATTTTTTAGAAATTGGTTTTGATTAGTTTTATGTTGCTTGGTATTTCATGTACATTTGTTACACCACATTTATTCATTTTTATGTATTATTAAATTAATTGTTGTTCACCCATGCTTGTGAATTTGGTTATATTTTGGATTAATTATATCTAATTGTTTGTTTTGAAGGTTGGTCAAATGAAGTTATGTTATCTTCATTCACTAATTATTGTATTTTACGCATGCATATTATCCCATGTTTTTATTTTTTTCTTTTGGTTTACAAATATCACTCTATAATTTCCAACTCTTTAAAATAAATTATTCCCTTTTATTTCAAGTAAAATTAATATGTTTTGAGTTTACAAATCTTTTTAAAAATCCTAAAAATAAGGCAATGTTCAGTATTTAGAAATTCGAGAAATCGTGCCCCACTGTGCTGGGTTTTGATTTTTCGTTGGACTAAATATTTAGACATCCTTTTGTAATTTTTGACCTAAGAGCTTTTGGAAATCAAAACTCAATCGTGTTCTCAAAAGTATAAAGGATCATGTCCTATCTTGCTGGATGTGATGCTTTATGCCTTTGAAATGAGAAAGTTTTGACGACCAGCTTAAACCACTCAAATGTTTTAAAAGGAACCATATTTCAAATTTTTTGAAAAGACCCTAGACATAAGTATAACACTTAATCAATCTGGTATCAGTTTTTGGGCGTAGTGAGGGTGCTAACCCTTCCTCATAGATAACCGGCTCCCGAACCCATTTTTAAATTTACGTGGACCAAAATTGTTTTAAAATGTTTCATTAGGTGATCTAATCACACCTAAACAAAAAGATTGGTGGCAACTCCAGCATTTTTTTAAAATTCGATCGCCGTTTTTCCAAATAAAAAAATGGTTTCGACACCATAACTGTTTTTAAATACTACGTTTCCGCAACTCAATTTTTAAATGACAAGTTTTCATAGATCATCTGTTTTAAATCAAGCTTCCGCAACTGAAAAGAGATTTTACAAAGTGATTATTATTATACAAGAAGGAATAGTTTTTTTTTTAAATACACCTCACTTTGAAAGCAACAAATACAAGCTAGGATTTTACTTTAGGTTTTTGTTTTAAAGAAGAGTTTTCAATGAAAACAAGGTTTTTGATAAAACACTTCAATGTGACACGCTGGATCTGGCCATAACGTCCGGGCCGGGTTTGGGGTGTTACATTTAGTGGTACTAGAGCCAAGATACAAAACTCAGGCTGTGAAGTGGGCTTTATTATTTGGGTTTGTTTTAAAGAAAGAATTGGATCACAATGTTTGGGAAAAAGTTCTTGCTGTGCGGCACACCGAGTCTCCAACGTCAAACCAAGTAAGTTCTGTTATTATTAAGCTTGTTTAATTTGATATATTGTAGATAGTTAGTGGGCTACTTTAAAATGATTATACTGATGCTTTTAGTTAGATGGAACTGAAGCCCGTAGGACCTTGAAACTGTAGAGGATTTACAAAAATAACTTTTTTTAATACTTTCATAAAACATCGGCCTAATTATTGAAACTAACTAAAACTTCATAAAATTTCTAATCCAGATAATACGTGAATCAATAATGAGTGTTAGAAGAGGTGCAAGAGGCTGTGGCCGAGGCCGTTGAATCGTCGGCATTGGATCATGTGCCCAATGTTAGAGTAGTAGAGGCTCCAGACTCACCCATGACTAAGACTGGACCGTATGATTGGGCCACAAAGGATGATGCATTGTCGCAGGAAATGCGGAGGATTTTGGAAAGGGTCGCAAGGCCCAATAATGGCACGGGAAACCGAGGGTCAATTCCGGAGCAACTTCGATCAAATGGGGTTGAGATCTTTAAGGGCATGGTTGGTGTGGCTCTTAACGTGGCTGAATACTGGTTGGAGGCCACTGAAGGGATAATGGAGGACTTGGAATGTTCACCTGAACAAAAGTTGAAAGGGGCAGTGTCACTACTTAGGGAAGAAGTGGTTGACAGTGAAAGAGGGCACCCAACCTGAGCAGGTCACTTGGGAGTTCTTCAAAACTGCGTTTCGAGGGAAGTATGTGAATACAAGTTATGTGGATGCTAGAAGAAAGGAGTTCCGAAACTTGACCCAGGGAAACAAATTTGTGGCGGAATATGAGGCAGAATTTCTACGCCTTAGTAGGTATGCAAGAGTTATAGTGGCAACAGACTATGAGCGTTGCGTTAGGTTTGAGGATGGTCTTAGGGATAGCCTCAGAGTATTGATAGCTCCACAAAGAGAGCGAGTTTTCTCAGAGTTGGTAGAAAAAGCAAAAATAGCAGAGAAGGTGAAGCACGCTGAGCGCCTGAATCGGGAAAAAGAAAGGGGTAAGAATAAAAGGAAGGCTGAGACTCCTGGTGTTGGAATGAGGCCTGGGGCTAGGGTCAGAGTTAATGGGCCAGTTAGAGCAAGGCCCCCTGTTGTCAATCCAAAGGTGCCGCCTTGTGCTACTTATGGAAAAAGTCATGCAGGAGAGTGCTAGAGGAGAACATGAGCCTGTCTTAGTTGTGGTTCCAAGGAGCATCGTCTCAGAGAATGTCCCAGAAGACCGGATCAGAGGCAAGTCTTTGGTAGAGGTAATGGACAGCCACTTAGCGGTGGTCAACAGCCGCCTTGAGACCGTTGTCAAGCTAGGGGTGGAAACGGTTTGGGCAGTGGAGCACCGGGCAGAGGTACTGGTCATGCTGAGGCGAGATAGCTAGCGTTGTCTATACAGCACGTCGTCGAGAGGACGAAGACACTCTAGAGGCGAATAATGGTGCGTACTTTACCCATAGTGTGCTATTTACTTAGTTTAGAATTAGAGTATGTAGCGAGAGCGTGGTGTGGTAGTCTGTGTTATGCAACTGTACTGGTAGTTGGAAATTTCGAAGACGAAATTTCTTTTAGGAGGTAGAGTTGTAACGCCCTAAAAAGCCTGAACTTTCTTTTTATGATGGTTTTGATAAAATGTGTGCTTAATATTCCTAGTTAAGTGTTATTTATGTGATAATAGGCCTTGGTTAAGTTTAGAGTTTGAACTTTGGGGTGAAGGAAATTATAGTCTAATAATTAAAAGAACCTTGATGGCAAGTAGTTTGGGTTTTAAATAAATAAAGGAGGAACTGGACACAAGGAGCCTTAAGTTGGAGTGGCAAGTAACGTCACATGTGGTGCTTAGAGGTGGCGTCACATGCATGGCAATGAGGTTTAGGGTTCGAATCTCTCCTTGCTCAAAAGAAGGATATATTTTTGCTCAATAAATTGCCAGTAGTAGAGTTGGATGTGAACTCTGAAGGGAGTGATAAGAGGAGAAATTTAAGAAAGGGATTAAGGAGTTATCAAGGAGAAAAGTTAGGAGATGAGGGGTGCAGAGAAGTGGAGCCAAATAGGGAATTTGAGGGATAGGTAAATTCGGCTATAGTATATATAGGTGTCGAAATTGCTTCTCTTCCTTTAGCTGAATTCCTCATTTTTTTTGTGTTGTCGAAACACTTTTCTCTCTAAGTGCTCAAAAGCCAAATTCCTTGTTCCTTGCTTGCCGATTTTCCATTCTTTCTCTTCTCAAATTCTCTTTTGATTCACCTTTAGTTTTAGTTGATTCCAACTTATCTTCTTCTTATTTGTGCTGAATAACCCCTTTCACCATACAAATCTCAAAAGCCAAATACCTCTTTGGCTGAAGACCCTCTATGCCGCCACTACTCTCTCTACTTCGCCCGTTTCTTGTGTAAGTGCTTTGCTGTTTTAGTCAGTTTTCCTAGTACCGATTTCTTTTCTCCCTCACTCTTTCTAAATTGGTTTTGCTAGGGGATTAGTATCGAATCTCGGATTTCAGATCTATGCCGAATTGCTCCTTAGGCGTTTTGAGGTTTGGGTAAGTATTCCTCTTTTATCGGTTAAGGTTGGCCAAATGGTTATGGATGAGTTAAGAGTGACTTAAGATGATTGTGAGTCACTTGTTGGTTAGTTCTTAATGATTAAGATTGATGCAGATTTAAGGAATACTCGTGATTAGTGATCAAGGAAGGTCTGTAAGGCTTGTCGTTCAAGGTAAGGCAAATGTGAGATTTTTGACTTTTGGTAATCGTATTTGATAAGTGTGTGATTAATTGTTGAGTGATATCATTTGTAGGTTCGTGGCTAAGGAGATCGCAGCATGTTTAGTACCAGGTGTGTACATACACTGCACACACAGAGTAGATCGGTAAATCCCTAAATACAGAAAAGTCGAAATGCTAAAAAGTCAGAAGTTTGGCTACAATAGTCTTGTGAGTGCGTGAACACTCGTAAGGGGAAAATAGATAGGTTGTCAGAGGCGCCATAAGCGATCTCATAGATCTGGGCCGTACTTAGGCCATCTGGGTCGGAATGGGCTAAATGGGCCCGACGGGCCGTGGGCTCAAAATAAGCGAATTTGTTGATTTGGTAATAAGTGATGAACTAGTCATGTTGGTTACATGGCTTGGAATTGATTCAAGCTGGATGGGTCATATGAATGTGATTTGGGCCTAATGGGCCATATGAATGAGATTGGGCCTAGTGGGCCATATGCATGTATGTAGACTTGTTTGGGCTTTGTAAGGGGTTTCGGGCTTAGTATCTGATAACTGATTAAATAGACATAAAACTTAATTATTAATTAATTGCAACCGTGGAAGAGTCATAAGGTTAAGGTGTGGCAATGAGTATATGCATGTCTAGGATTGGATCTAGGGAGAGCTTGGTACTTAAGCAGTCTTAATGACTCACCTCCTCTTCTCTGGAATCCTACCTGGTGCATAGTATCTGTTCACTTTAGTTAACGAGGACTTGTTAACGGGCAAGGTAAGTAATAAACCCATAATAAAGAGAAATTACCGAAATGCTCCTAAGGGCGAGAATGACTAAAATACCCCTATGTGTTGAATGTAAGATTTATGGATGTTGCATGTGTACATGTTGCATTCATATGATATTCTATTTAAGTTGCATATGGGTTGGAAATTATGGAACGGAGGAAGTATCTGAGGATCGCATGGTTGCTTGATGACCGTGGATCCACCGATGGCTTTTTAAGCCCAATATATGATTAGCAGCTTTGCTGCAATGTTAGGTAGTATCACAACTGGGCTACTATTAGAGTGTATCGGATGGGTGGGTCGATATTTATATCCCCATATGGAGTGTATCGGGGGATGGAGATGGTGTGTAGCGGTTGGATGGGTGGGATCCGAGCATATTTGATTGCTTTATATTTGTTCTAAAATTGAATTAGGCTCAGGCCCAAAAAGACTCACTATTTCGTGCTTTTCTATTTGCCGAGGGTTGTACACACTAAGTTTTCAAAAACTCACCCCCTCTTTTATTTTTCTCAAGTGATCCTCAGTAGGTGGTTCGATGGTTGGAGGGACTCCGAGGTGGCCAGCTAGCAAGACGACTTGGACTTCTTTTCTTAAGCCTATAATTTCTGGTATTTAAAGTTATTTCTATCCAGAATGTAATAAGACCTTTCCTCTGGTTATTATTCAAATTGGGATTATATTTATTATTATGCTTTATATTTGCTAGAAGTAGAACATGGTTTTCTTAAAACCATAATTGTTTTAAATCAAGCTTCCACAATTGAAAAGAGATTTTCATAGATCAATTTTTAAATGACAAGTTTTCATAGATCATCTGTTTTAAATCAAGCTTCCGCAACTGAAAAGAGATTTTACAAAGTGATTATTATCATACAAGAAGGAATATTTTTTTTAAATACACCTCGCTTTGAAAGCAACAAATACAAGCTGGGATCTTACTCTAGGTTTTTGTTTTAAAGAAAGGTTTTCAATTAAAACAAGGTTTTCGATAAAACACTTTAATGTGACACGTTGGATCTGGCCATAACATCCGGGCCTGGTTTGGGGTGTTACAATAAGCTTAAAGATATGGTGTGACAGTAAGATATAGTCTTGTATAAGAATAAGTAATGTGATGAGTTGTATCAAGTGTTAGTTAATTGATTGAATTATATTTAACTGATGAGTTAAATGTGCTATATCATGAACTTACTAAACTTTAGCTTACTGTGTGGAATGTTCTCTATTTTATAGTGTTATAAAGCTAGCTCAAAACTAGGGATCGTCAATGACTCAATCACACTATCGAACATCTATTTTGGTACCATTTTTAGATTTGTATATATAGTATATGGCATGTATAGGCTAGTGTCTCTTGATATGTTTTGAATTTTAATTATAGTCATGAGATTTGGCTTGTAAATGTTGGTAAGTATAGCCTTTTAAACTGGTCTAGATGGTGTGTTTGAAAAGTATGTTATATGATGTATATATTACTTATGTGATGGTTTGATTATGAAATGTTGAAATAGTAAGATTTGTGGTATGAAATAGGTGATAAGATGATGAGTTTATGCATTGGAACTTATGCAAGTTGTAATGATTTTTGGCATATGGATTTGGTATGCTTTAGTGGTGAAATTGGGTAGTGATTTGAATGGTATTAATATGACATGAAATGAGTATGAAATGGCATGTTTTGGTTGTTATAAGACATATTGATATGATGCTATTTTGGTTGTTATGAATACTTGAGATTAGGGTGGCAAATTGACTTTTCAAATGGCCTATTTTTGTCCACACGGGCAGAGACACGAGTGTGTGTCTCAGCTGTGTACGACACACGATCATGTTACACGACCATGTGTCCCTTGGGGTAGTCTTAGAATTTGAGGTCAACTTCGAGCGCAGCCTAGACACACGGCGTGTGGTTGGCTGTGTGACCCAAGTCAGTTTCGACCACAGCCAAGGCATACGGGTATGTCTCTGACCGTGTGGAATAAGTTTGTATGAGATTCGTTTAGTCTCGACCCCCTTTCTAAAGTATGTTTAACGTTTCGTTGACCTTCTAAAGGGACTATATGTGTATGAATAGCTATGATATGACGGTGTATGACTTTTGTTTATGAAATGATTGTGAAATGTTCCGATATGTCTAGTAATGCTTTTTAACCTTAGTCCAGCGATGGATACGGGTTAGGAGTGTTACATTTCATCGGTATTGGAGCTATGGTTTAGTTGATTCTAAGACTAGCATAGCAAGTGAGAGTCTAGCTATACATGTCATATATGTAAACTACGATAGTGTAATGATTCTTGACAGTTAAAATGTGTTTTTATATATAACGAATGGATCCCGAACGAGCCATAGCTGACGATGTGGAAAGTAATGCACCTGCTCCCACTCAAGGAGCAACGCTGACCGATTCTAAGCCTATTTCTAGTAGTCAGGGAGGAAAGGCTAAGCAAGCCTTCTTCCAAATGATGAGTGAGTGGTTCACGGAGTTCGTTCGAACGAATCTGACTGTTCAACAACCTGTACCTCACCTATTCCTCAACAAGTCTCAGTTGTGCCACAAGTAATAGGCCTGATTCAACTAAATAAGCCACCAATGGATAAGATTTGTAAACACGGGGCTGAAGAGTATTCAATGAATTTTCCTGTACTCTAGATGAATGTATCAAATGCGTAGTATCTTTGCTTAGAGATAATGCATATCACTAGTGGAAAACGCTGACATCGGTGGTTCCTAGAGAACGAGTTACCTGGGAATTCTTTCAAACTGAGTTCCCGAAAAAGTATATAAGCCAGAGATTCCTCGATCAGAAACATAAAGAGTTTCTAGAGTTGAAGCAGGGTCAAATAACTGTAACAGAATACGAAAGAGAAATTGTACGTTTGAGCAAGTCTACTCAAAAATATGTGTCTACTGAAGAGATCATGTGTAAAAGATTTGTTGATGGATTGAGCTAAGATATAAAGCTGTTAGTCGAGATACTTGAGCTGAAAGAATTCGTAGTATTGGTTGAGAGGGTCTGTAAAGCCGAAGATCTCAACAAAGAAAAGAGAAAGGCTAATTCAAAGGCAAGAAATTCGAGGAAGAGACCGATAAATAAATCTTATCATTCTTCATCGAAGAAATCTAGAGGTTACTTTGACCGATTGCCGGCATCTGAGGGATATCAGAATAGAGATCATGGAAAGTAATGTACCAATCCCAAAACTCAAGTCACATTAGTATCGAGTGTTGGTAATGCAAATGATGTTAAACTTGAGTGTCAAGAATGTGGAAGACGACATTGTGGAGATTGTTGGGGAAAAAGTAATAATAGAACTTGTTGCAGTTGTGGTTCACGAGATCACTTTATTAAAGATTGCCCAGGGTTAGCTAAAAAAGATAATGCACAGAACACGAGGCTGAATAACACTACAACTAGAGGTAGACCACCTAGAAACACGGGAAATGTGAGTGGTGCTAGAGGTGCGATGCGAGACACTACTGCGAGATCTAATGCTAGAGCACCTGCACGAGCCTACGCTATTCGTGCACGTGAAAAGGTGTCATCCCCAGATGTTATTACTAGTACTTTTACTCTTTATGATACTAAAGTTATTGCATTAATAGATCTAGGATCTACTCATTCATATATATGTGTGAATTTAGTATCTAGTAAGACTTTTCCTGTAGAGTCTACTGAGTTTGTAATTAAAGTATCAAACCCATTAGGCAAGTGTGTGTTGGTTGATAAAGTATGCAAAAATTGTCCATTGATGATTCGGGATAGTTGCTTTCCAGTAGATTTGATGTTGTTACCATTTGACGAGTTTGATATAATTCTGGGTATGGATTGGCTAATGTTGCATGATGCTGTTGTAAATTGCAAAAGGAAGATGATAGATTTGAGATGTTAGAATAATGAGATTATCCGAATTAAGTCAGATGATTTAAGTGGTTTGTCAGCAGTTATCTCGTCGATGTTAGCTCAGAAATATGTGAGAAAGGGCTATAAAGCTTATTTTGCTTATGTGCTTGACACAAAAGTGATTGAAAAGAAGATTGAATCAGTGCCAGTTGTTTGTGAATATGCAGATGTGTTTGCTGATGAGTTACCGGGTTTACCTCCGATTCGAGACTTTGAGTTTGGTATTGAGTTAATGCCGGGAACTATACCAATATCAATAGCTCTTATCGAATGGCTCTGACAGAATTAAAAGAATTAAAGTCTCAGTTGCAAGAGTTAACTAATAGAGGATTTTCACGACCGAGTTTCTCAAATTGGGGAGCTCCTGTTCTATTGGTGAAAAAGAAAGACGACATGATGAGAATGTGCATTGATTATCGTCAGTTGAACAAAGTGACTATTAAGAATAAATATCCTCTGCCCCGAATTGACAATTTGTTTGATCAATTGAAAGGAGCTACTGTGTTTTCAAAGATAGATTTGAGATCGGGTTATTATCAGTTGAGAGTAAAAGATTCAGACATTCCGAAAACTGTTTTTCGAACGAGGTATGGTCACTATGAGTTTTTAGTTATGCCTTTTGGATTAATGAATGCACCTGCTGTTTTTATGGATTTGATGAACAGAATTTTCAAACAGTATTTAGATCGATTTGTTGTCGTATTCATTGATGATATTCTGATATATTCCCATAATGAAGCTGAACATGCCGAGCATATGAGAATAGTGCTATAGACTTTGCAAGATAAGTAGTTGTATGCGAAGTTTAGCAAATGTGAATTTTGGTTACGAGAAGTCGGTTTTCTAGGACATGTTGTGTCAGCATCTTGTATCCGAGTTGATTCAAACAAGATTTCAGCTATTTTAGATTGAAAGCCTCCGAGGAATGCTTTTGAAGTTCTCAGTTTTTTGGGACTTGCTGGTTATTATCGATGGTTCATAAAAGGCTTTTCTATGATTGCGACTCCATTAACGAAATTGCTTGAAAAAGATGTGAAATTTGAATGGTCTGAAAAGTGTTAGAAAAGTTTCGAACAGTTGAAATCACTATTGACTGAAGCTCTAGTGTTAGTACAACCAGAGTCCGGTAAAGAATTTGTGATATACAGTGATGCTTCATTGAATGGCTAGGATGCTTTTTGATGAAAGAAGGAAAGGTTGTAGCCTATGCCTCGAGACAATTGAAGCCATATGAAAAGAACTATCCGACACACGACCTTAAATTAGCTGCGATTGTGTTTGCTTTGAAGATTTGGCGTCACTATATATTTGGTGAGAAATGTCACGTGTTTTCAGATCATAAAATCCTGAAATATTTGATGACTCAGAAAGATTTGAATGTGCGACAGAAAAGATGGCTAGAACTGTTAAAGATTATGAACTTATTATTTATTATCATTCAGGAAAAGCAAATATTGTTGCTGATGCTTTGAGTCGAAAATCATTGTTTTCTTTACGTACGATGAATGCTCATTTGGTTCTGTCTGATAATGGTTCGGTTTTAGCTGAATTGAAAGCAAGACCATTATTTACTCAGCAGGTTTATGATGCTCAGAAAGTTGATAATGAAATAATAGAAAAATGAGTTCAATGTGAATTGAATTCTGATTCAGAATTTAGAGTTGACGATAATGATTGTCTGAGATTTTGAGATCGAATTTGTGTTTTAAGAAATTTAGAGCTAATTCAGATGATTTTGAAAGAGGCCCATGCAGTCGTCTATTTGTACATCCGGGGAGTACGAAAATGTATAATTATTTGAAACAGCATTACTGGTGGCCTGGAATGAAAAGATATATTTTTGACTTTGTTTCGAAATGTTTGATCTGCCAGCAAGTTAAAGCTGAACATCAGGTGCCATCTGGTTTGTTGCAACTGATTATGATTGCAGAATGGAAATGGGATAGAATAATGATGGATTTTGTTTCGGGTTACAATGGATTTTGTTTCGGGTTTGCCTTTATCTCCTAGAAAGAAAGATGCGATTTGGGTTGTGGTTGACCGGTTGACAAAATCAGCTCATTTTATTTCGGTGAGAATGGATTTTTCGGTAGATAAGTTGGCTGAGCTATACATTTATGATATTGTGAGATTGCATGGGGTGCCATTGTCTATTGTATCAGATAGAGATCCGAGATTCACTTCGAGGTTTTGGAAGAAACTGCAAGAGGCTTTAGGCATGAAATTGCACTTCAGTACTGCTTTTCACCCGCAGACGGATGGTTAATCCGAGCGGATCATTTAGATTCTTGAGGTTATGTTAAGATGTTGCATTCTTGAGTTTGAAGGTACATGGGAATAGTATCTGTCATTAATTGAATTCGCTTATAACAATAGTTTTCAATCGAGCATTAAAATGGCACCGTACGAAGCCTTATGTGGTAGAAAATGTTGTACACCATTGTATTGGAATGAGATCGGCGAGAATAAGATTCACGGTGTTGATTTGATAAAAGAGACTGAACAGAAAGTTAAAACAATCCGAGATAGTCTGAAGCAGCTTCTGATCGTCAGAAATCATATGCAGATTTGAAATGAAAAGATATTGAATTTGAGATCGGCGATAAAGTATTTCTGAAAACATGTCCGTGGAAGAAAATACTTCGATTTGGTCATAAAGGCAAATTGAGTCCTTGCTTCATTGGACCGTATGAGATTATAGAGCGTATCGGGCCGGTTGCTTATAGATTGCTATTAACATCTGAGTTAGAAAAGATTCACAATGTGTTTCACTTAGCGATGCTTCGACGATACAGATCTGATCCATCACATGTAATTGCTCTGTCTGAGATAGAAATTCGGTCTGATATGACATATGAAGAGGAACCAATCCGTATCTTAGCTTGCGAGGTTAAAGAACTACGAAATAAGAAAATTCCTTTGGTAAAAGTTATGTGGCATTGACATGGTGTTGAAGAGGCTACGTGGGAGCCTGAGGATGCTATGAGACAGCAATATTCAAATGTATTCAATGGTAAGATTTTCAGGGACGAAAATCCCTAAAGGGGAGAGAGGTATAATAGCCCGGTTTAGACCTTTGTCAAAATAGTGGTTTTGGGACCACAAATCTGAGTTAGAAAAATATTTTAATACTATTTTTCGTGCGTATAGTATGTGAATTGATATGAGTGAAATTTTCGTGATTTAATTTTACCGTGTGAGCTTAATTTGCGAAAAGGATTAAATCATAGAAAATGCATTTGATTAAGTGCCTAATTGATGTGTCCTTTTAAAATGTGGGTCCTTATGTTGTTATTAGACCACATAGTTAATGGATGGAAAAAAATGGGCTTATATTAGTGGAAATTTAAATGTGTTTATAAAGTTTATAATGGTAATTAGTAAATTACATGTAAATTAAGTAAAAACAAAGCCAAAATTTCATTTAGTTCATCCATTCTCCACCAAAAATAGAGAGAATAGATAGGGTTTAAAGATTTGGAAGTTTTGGCACACACAAGGCTTAATTAAGGTATGAGTTTTGTTCGGTTTTTTATTATTTTTATGTTTTTGTGATCGTTGTTAAGTGTTCTAACTAGCCCATGCTTAATGTAACATCCCGATTTTGGGCTTAGTCAGAACAGCGGTTTCGAGACCACCAATCCAAAGTCAAAGAAATTATTTTATTATTATTTTAGATTTATAGCATGTTTATATTAGTGCATGAAAAATTTGGTGAAGTAATTTTAGCGTTTGTGGGCTTAATTGTGAAAAAGGATTAAATCGCATAAAAGGAAAAAGTTGTGATTTGCTAGAAAATAGTGTTAAATGGCCATGGATTATAAAGTAGGAGTATTTAATGTGAAAATAGGCCAATTTTTTTAGGTATAGCTGGCCATTGAGACAAAGAAAGTAAAAAAGAATCAAAGGTTGTTGGCATTAGGTGGTGTATTTGACTAATAAATAAAATAAAGAGAAAATGTTGTCATTTTTTTCCTACTCTTCCTTCTTCCACCAATTTTTCCTCCAAGAAATGGCCATGGGAGCTTGAAACTTTCAGCCACTTATTGCTCTCTCAAGTAAGTGATTTAAATGGTTATTTTTGGTGATTTTTGTGTTTTTGGAACCCCTAAAGCTTAATCTAGCTATGGAGGGGACTATCTTGCAAAATGGTTGAGAGTGTAGGGTTTTTCCATGAAAGCATATGTGATGTTACCTAAAATTTTATGGAAGAATATAAGTGATAGTTGTGAAATAAACAACTTTTGTAAAATGATTTTCATGGAAAACACCTAAAAAGACAATTTTGTAAAGTTTGTGAAATATTGGGAATTTGGGGTTGTCATATGAGAGATAAATGGTCATTTAAGCTTGAATAACGAGGAAATTCAATAAAAATCAATTTTCGAGCCTAGGGATAAAATGGCCATTTTGTGAAAGTCTAAGGGCAAAATGGTCATTTTGCAAAAAATGTGAACTTGTGATTGCTTAAATTTATTTAGAGGTTAAATGAGTGAATTCTTATTATTTTAGATTAAGAAACACGAAAAACAGACTTGGACCTAGGGAAAGCCAAGCAAGTTGAGTAATCATCTAGCCGCCTACATTTTGTAATCCGAGGTAAGTTGTATGTTAATAATGCAACTATATCTTTATAATGTGTATTTGAGTTGATATGGCATAAATTGTCTTGATTTTGAATATGAGAATACATGCCAGGAAATTTACGTAGTAAAGACTTTCGTTGAACATTTGGAATAGACTTGGATATTTGTACCGTGATAATGGGTGATATGTGTGCTAGTGCAAGACATGTCTGGGACATGCATCGGCATTGAGACGAGAGCTAGTGTAAGACATGTTTGGGTCATGCATCGGCCTCGTGATATACAAGCTAGTGTAAAACCTGTCTGGGACATGGCGTCAGCTTGTTGTTTGTCAATGTAAGACCTGTTTGGGACATGGCATTGACACCAATAGATGAGATCCAGTGTAAGACCTTTCTGGGACATGGCATCAGCCTCGTTATATGGAAGCCAGTGTAAGACCATGTCTGGGACATGGCATTGGCATCTTAACCCATGTTAGATCTATTGAGTATCCGGTAGAATTCCAAATGGTTCAACGAAAGATTTATGATTTATATAGAGATGAGAAAGTTATGATCATGTGATGAGTGATACAGGTACCTATTTGAAATGTATGAGATGTGGGCTAAATATATGAAATATGAAATGTAATGGATGACGATGAGTAAGTTGTACCTTCGACTATTTATGGTATTCATGAATAAGCTGTGAAAGGTTATGAGCATATTGTTTTATAATGATTAGTTGATGTTTATTTTCATGCAACTTACTAAGCTTTATGCTTACCCTATTTCCTTTCCATTTTCTTTTAGTGCCCCAAAAATAGCTCAAAGATCATCGTTCACGTTAGAGAATCCAGTCGCACTATCATCTAAAGCACTTGGTATAATTAGATCTTTTATTTTGATTATGGCATGTATAAGACCTTGAATTTTGAGTTTTGTGTCAATGTTAATTGGCCAAATATGTTGGTTTACTTTAGCATTTGATTTATTTTGTATAAGGCCATGGAAAATGGATAATCTTGAAAGATATTGTGTGAATGCAAGCTAGCCTTTATTGAATGTGAAATTGTTGGCATGGTTGATTATATGTAATGTATATGGGTCTTAGCTATAGTTGTTTGGTTGAGAAATCATATTAAGTAAATATTTGATGTGATGGTTGATGTTAGATTATGTTTCAGGGTGGCAAAGGCTTGGTAAATAGCCTTATATTGTCCACACGGGTATACACACGGGCGTGTGTCTAGGCCGTGCGCGACACACGGTCTATTCTATGGGTGTGTGGTTCGGTCGTGTGTCCCCTGCACGTAAAAATTGCAAGCTAGAATGCATGGTAGTAAACACACGGGCAGAGACACGACCGTGTGTCTTAGCTGTGTGGAGGACACGGCCTCTGGCCACTGGCGTGTGCCCCAAATTTAGTGCTGACATCATAAATAGAATGTCAAGGGTTTTGGACACGGGCTAAGACACGGGCATGTCATGGTTGTGTGAGGGACACGGGCTATAGACATGGGTGTGTCTCAGGCCGTGTGAAAACCCCTATAGGTTTGCATTTAGAATTTAATTCACACGGGCAAGGGACACGGGCGTGTCCCTAGATGCTTAAGCTGTGTGAGTCACACGGGTCACTAATACGGCCATGTTATAATGACCACACGGGCATGTTGCCCTTCGACACGGGCATGTGTCCTATTTCAAGTGATATTTTGTAACGCCCCGTACCCGAGACCGTCGCCGGAGTCGAACACGAGGTGTTAACAGGCTTAATTCATTACTTAAACAGCTCAAACAATTTATTTTTAAAATTTCCAGTTAAACTAGCAATCTGCGTCACAGTCGCTTAAAAATTCATATCTCGAGTTGCTAAACTATAAATCCAATTCTGTAAATTTTCCCTGAAAATATACTCATTTATCTATTTACTAATTTTTTTATAGAATTTTTGGTCGAGCCAATTAGTACAGTTTATTAGTTAAAGTCTCCCCTGTTTCAGGGTTCGAGTGCTCTGACCTCTGTGTATTACGAATCAGATATCTCTCTGTACAGAATTTCAATGACTATGGGTTTGTTTATATTAAAACTATACTTAATAAGGAATCTTTACATATAAAGAATGACTTCTAATTATATTATTACAATTTATTATAAATTTTTAAAGTCAGAACAGGGGATCCAGAAATCACTCTGGCCCTGTTTCACAAAAATTCAAATATCTCATAAAATATAATTCATATACCTGTTTTGTTCAATCCATATGAAAATAGACTCATAATTCTTCAATTCTATATATTATTCACCATCTAATTGTATCTATACTATTTTTAGTGATTTTTCAAATTCACGTCTCTACTGCTGTCTGAATCTATTTTATGGTAAATTTTACCTATTTCATGGTTTCCATGGATTAGCTAGTAATTTAGCATACATAACACCAAATATGATCATGATTAGCCATTCCAATGGCTAATCATTACCAAGCATTTCTATACCACTCAATAACCATATCATAAGACCATATACACAAAATGGTTATAATGCTATACATGCCATACTCAAAATATACAAGCCATTATGCCAAGATGGTATGCGGATAGTGTGAGCGTGCCTCCGACCGTTTCCGATTTCCGAGATGGCTTGTCAACACTACAAGGAATGAAAAGGAGGGAGTAAGCATAAATGCTTAGTAAGTTCAGATGCAAATAGCAAGTAACATAACCATATAAGCAAACATAAAACATCATTTGCATAATCATCACCAAGACATTCATATCACATTTTCATTTATCATCTTACCATATTGTTGTTATATCGATTTTTCAACCCGAGGGTTAAGTACATACCTGTTCAAAGTACCCATTTCACAACACTTACCAATACGTCCCTTTCATCTTGAGTATTCCTCCATTTCAGTAGAACTTTACCCATTGAACACATCAGAATATAATTCGGATACATGGAAAGTTTGCACATAAGTGCCACATATGTAGCTAAGCTACCATGTAACTCGCCCATAAGCGAACTCGGACTCAAATCAACGAGCTCGAGCGTTCGCATCCATAAGTGAACTCGGACTCAACTCAACGAGTTCGGATGCCTAGTTACATTTCATGAACTCGGACTCAACTCAACGAGTTCGGACATTCGCATCCATAAGTGAACTCGGACTCAACTCAACGAGTTCGGATGCTCAACCATCCTAGTGATATGTCACTTGTATCCTAATCCACTCCTAAGGTTCAACGAGACCTTTTTCCCAATCATGTGTCTCAACCATCTTCTACGGAATGCCGTTATCGATACTCGGTAGTATTTCACATTTTCCAAGTATATCACATAATTTGACATATTAACAAACAATTATCACAGTATAATATTTCATAATAATTATCATATCATTTAAATAACATTAAAACATTTAAAATAATAACTATGTTACCAACATTTATATATGAACTTACCTCGTATGCAAAAATGGCTACTTTTACCATTTCGTCTACAACTTGGTATTTTCCCCATTTTATCCTGAATTTTAGTTTTCCTTGCTCTATCATTTAAAATATAGTCTAATTAGGACTCACATTATACAAATTGACCCAAAATCATATTTTGGAAAAATTACGCTTTTGCCCTAAACTTTCGTGATATTTACACTTTTTCCCCAAAGCTCGTAAATTAAACTTCAGCCTATTTTCATATGTTTTATGACATGCTGATCATTTTTCCTTCTATGGTAACATCAAATTCTCACTCTAACATGTACTTATGACTATTAGGTATTTTTACCGATTAAGCCCTTTTGCTCGTTTTCACTTAAAAGTTTAGTAGTACAAGTTGTCTAACATAATTTAAAGCCTCATATTCTATCATAAAACACCAAAATACACAAATTTAACCTATGGGTATTTTTCCAAATATGGACCCTAGGTTGAATTATTGCTAGCATAAGCTTAATCGAGCTACCGGGACTCCAAAAACGTAAAAATCATTAAAAACGAGGCTAGAACGGACTTACAATCGAGCTTGGAAGCTTGAAAAACCCTAGCCATGGTTTATCCTTGCTATATTCGGCCATGGGGTTGAAGATGAGCAAAATTGGCTTTTAATTTTGTACTTTAATTCATTTTACCCCTAAATGACCAAAATGCCCTTACTACTAAACTTTCCAAAAATTCCATCCATGTCCAATTTTTGTCCATAGACTTAGAAATTGGTAAACTTTCTATTTAATACCTCCTAATTAATATTTCAAAACAATTTCATACTAGAAACTTCTAGAATGCAAGTTTTACAAATTATTCGATTTAGTCCCTAATTTCAATTTAAGCACTTTATGCATAAAATTTCTTCATGAAACTTTCACACAATCATGAAATCATATCATAGACCTCAAAATAATCATAAAATAATTATTTCTATCTCGGATTTTGTGGTCACGAAACCGCTATTCCGACTAGGCCCAAAATCAGGATATTACATATTTTCCCAAGTTTTCATAAGCAATCGAATTAATCCCAAACCATTTCCAAAGTATGATTCGGGCCTAATAGGCCCATAATAGGAATCAACGAACTATGAAATGAAAATTTTAATTTAACCTAGTTTTTACATTTCAGGAAAGATTGAATGCATGCGTTTAAGTTAGGGGTGTTACACTTAAATTCATGAAATTTTTGATGATTTGATGAGATTCCATTGATGAATTCATGAATTTTGTGATGTTAAATGGTGAAATATGAAAGCTTGGTAATAAAAAAACATGTTTTGTATTGTGATTTTTAAAAAATTTGCTTATTATAGACTAATTTGTGAAAATGAGAAATTGAGAGGTTAAAATGCGAAATATATGAAATATATGGACTACTAGGGACTTGATAGATATTTGGCCAAGCTTGTGTTTAATGGGATTATGTGAATTTTGTGTATTTGTGAAATAGGGACTAAATTGAATAAATGTGAAATTATAAGGGCTAAAGTGAAAAAATGTCTAAATATGTGTTTTTGGATTAAATTGAATGTGTTGGTGATTAAATGAGTTAATTTTGAATACATATAGATCAGGAAAAGAGGAATTCTGACCTAGATCGAGGCAAAAATAAAGTGCTCGATTGATCGACTATTATCGTCATTTTTACGTTCGAGGTAAGTTCGTGTATAACACATATGGTTTAAATAATGTTTATATGTGTTGAAATGAATAGAAATGTGATTGTGAAGCTTGAATGTGTGAATTGTGGATTAAATATATGAGATTATAACAGCATTGGCTGAGTAAATGGCACTATGTGTGAGACGCCGATATAAATTCGGTTTAATGTAATGGCACTAAGTGTGCGATATTATTATAGCTTAGGCTAATTAATTGGCACTAAGTGTGCGAGTTCGTTGAACGTTTAAGGATGATCTAAGGAATTAGTGCATCAAGCATTGAAGTGATAAATGTGATAGATAAGAACGTGATGGTACAGGTATGTGGTTGATGATATTGGGTATGAAATAGATGAAAGATTTGGTAAATGAATAATGAAATGAGTTGGATTGAATAACATTATGAATGCTTATTATAAGCTTAAAGATGTGGTATGAAAGTAAGATATAGTCTTGTATAAGATTGAGTAATGTGATGAGTTGTATCAAATGTTAGTTAATTGATTGAATTATATTTAATTGATGAGTTAAATGTGCTATATCATGAACTTACTAAGCTTTAAAGCTTACTATGTGAAATGTTCTCTGTTTTACATCGTTATAAAGCTAGCTCAGAACCAGGGATCATCAGCTACTCAATCACACTATCGGACATCTATTTTGGTACCATTTTGAGATTTGTATATATGGTATATGGCATGTATAGGCTAGTGTCATCTTGATATGTTTTGAATTGTAATTATAGCATGAGATTTGGCTTGTAAATGTTGGTAAGTATGGCCTTTTAAACTGGTTTAGATGGTGTGCTTGAAAAGTATGTTATATGATGTATATATTGCTTATGTGATGGTTTGATTATGAAATGTTGAAATGGTAAGATTTGTGGTATGAAATAGGTGATAAGATAATGAGTTTATGCATTGGAACTTATGCAAGTTGTAATGATTTTTGGCATATGGATTTGGTATGCTTTGGTGGTGCAATTGGGTAATGATTGGAATGGTATTAATATGACATGAAATGAGTATGAAATGGCATGTTTTGGTTGTTATAAGACATATTGATATGATGCTATTTTGGTTGCTATGAATACTTGAGATTAGGGTGGCAAATTGGCTTTTCAAATGGCCTATTTTTGTCCACACGGGCAGAGACACGGCCATGTGTCTCAGCCGTGTACGACACACGGTCATGTTACACAACCATGTGTCCCTTGGGGTAGTCCTAGAATTTGAAGTCAGCTTCGAGCACGGCCTAGGCACACAGGCGCGTGGTCGGCCATGTGACCCAAGTCAGTTTCGACCACGGCCAAGGCACACAGGCATGTCTTCGACTGTGTGGAATAAGTCAGTATGTATGCCTTGCTTTGCCACGGCTTAGACACACGGGCGTGTCTAATGCTGTGTGAGGCACACAGCCTGTTCACACAGGTGTGTGACCTTTGTAACTTAAAAAAATTGTTTAGCTTCGAAAAAGTTTGTATGAGATCGGTTTAGTCTCGACCCCCTTTCTAAAGCATGTTTAATGTTTCGTTGACCTTCTAAAGGGACTATATGTGTATAAATAGCTATGATATGATGGTGTATGACTTTTGTTTGTGAAATAATTGCGAAATGTTCCAATATGTTTGGTAATGCTTCTTAACCTTAGTCCGGCGATGGATATAGGTTAGGAGTGTTACAGTAAACACGAAAGTTCGCAACAAATGCTGAACCTCGATTTACTTGGGGAATTTGCTATCATTTTCCTCCAATATCGTCAATTGATTGAATGTCGAATGTTCTCAAATCCCGTGCTCCATTTAATCCGGATATTCAATTCAAATTTACAATTTTAACAATATTTTAATTTAAAAAATAGAATAAATACATAATACCATTAATCAAATCAACACAAATATTAAAGTTTAACCGTACGAACTTACCTAGGTTAAATTGTAAGATTTGCAGAAGTTCAGGGACTATTCTGCTAATTTTTATTTTTGACATGTATCTACAGGATTTTGATCTAAAATATAAAATTACTCATTCATTAGAATATATTTCAGTTCCAATTCACTTCACAATTAATACCCCTCAATTTTTTAAATTTACACAATTACCCTTACTTTTACAATTTAGTCCTTTAACTAATTGGTCTATCAAATGAACTAATTTTTTCTTAATTGATAATTTATCTAAAAATTCTAGGCTATCATACTACCCTTGATAAACAAAAATTTAATACCAAACCTTAATATTTAACCTTTTCACAATTTGGTCATAAAATTAACATCTAACAAAATCACTTTATAAAATCATCATACAACTAAATTAAAGCTCTAAATCCATGTTATGTCATAAAAAAAATCCAGTATTCATAAATGGTAATTTTCAAAATTCTCAATAAAATAAAAAAACTAAGGTAATAGTTAGTTGGACCTAATTGTAAAAATCTCAAAAACATAAAAATTTCAAGAAAAAGGCAAGAATTAAAGAAAAAGGCAAGAATTAAACTCACATGAAACTAATATATGAAAATCAACTTTAAGAGTTCTTCAATGTTGTTTTTGGACAGAAAATTAGAGAAGAAATTGTCTAGAAACTCTTAAAATCCCATTTTAGCTAATTTTATTTTATTTTATTTCCAATTTTGCCTTTAAATCACATGATTTTATTATTTTTCATTACTTATGCCACCTCAGCTATCCCATTTGTGTCTATCTACTCTTTAAGTCCTCCCTTGTTTACCGTTTAAGCCATTTAATCACTATTTCTTTTAATTAGCAAGTTTTGCACCTTTTTCAATTTAGTCCTTTTTAATTAATTAACTATCAAAACATTAAAATTTTCTAACAAACTTTAATACTACCTTAATGACACTTTGTAAATATTTATAAAAATATTTAAGGTTCGGTTTATAGAAATAAGGTCTCGATACCTCATTTTCTAAAACCACTTGACCTAATAAATTCTTATAAATCACAAATTACTAATGCAAAAATCTTTCTAAAATCACATTTGACTCGTAAATACCAGATATTAAAATTTACGAGCTTACTCTTCAGATTGGTGGTCTCGAACCATTGTTTCCAACACTACTGAAAAATCAGGATGTTACACAATCCGACCAAGAACACACCTTGTAACAACCTATTTTCGGTGATATCGGAATAGTGGTTTTAGGTGTAACAGCTCGATTTTGGGCCTAGACAGAACAGTGGTTTCGGGACCACTAATTCGAGGTTGGGGAAATTATTTTACATTATTTTATGTGTGATGGCATGTTTATAAAGGTGCATGAAAATTTTGGTGATTTAATTTTAGCTTTTGTGAGCTTAATTGCGAAAAAGGACTAAATCGCATAAAGTGCAAAAGTCCTATTTTGATAGCTAAGGGTGTCAAATAGTTAGAGAACCTAAATTGGGGGGTATTTAAAGGTCAATTAGACCCTTTAAAGAGGCATGGCCGGCCATAGGAGACAAAGATGGTCAAAAAGTTAGAATTTGGTGGGTTTGGTGACTAAATTGACTAAAATAAAAATAAAATAAAGATAATAGATGTCATATTTTTCCCTATCTCCTTCTCCATTGAAAATTCAACCATTGTAGGGGTTTTTGAGCTTCAAAAATTTCAGCCACTCTCTACTCTTGCAAATCAAGAATTACAAAATACAGGCCTAGACAGGGGAAAAGCAAAGCTAGCAGACTAAGTCAAAATAATCACCATATTTTGAATACCGAGGCAAGTTGTATGTAAATAATGCAACTATATCTTTATGATTTGTAATTGAGTTGATATGGAATAAATTTTCTTGATTTTGGAATATAAGAATACATGTTGAGAAATTTACGTAGTAAAGACTTTCGCTGAATCTTTGGAATAGACTTGGATATTTGTACCATGATAATGGGTGATATGTGTGCTAGTGTTAGACATGTCTGGGACATGCATCAGCCACAGCATGAGAGCCAGTGTAAGACATGTCTAGGACATGCATCGGCCTTGAGATATTTTTGCCAAAGTAAGACATGTCTGGGATATGCAATGGCATTGAGACGAGAGCTAGTGTAAGACATGTCTGGGACATGGCGTCAGCTTGTAGTGTGTCAGTGTAAGACCTGTCTGGGACATGGTGTCAACTTGTGGTGTGTCAGTGTAAGACCTGTCTGGGACATGGTGTTAGCTTGTGGTGTGTCAGTGTAAGACCTGTTTGGGACATGGCGTCAGGTTGTGGTGTGTCAGTGTAAGACCTGTTTGGAACATGGCATCAACATCGATAGATGAGAGCCAGTGTAAGACCTGTTTGGGACATGGTAGCGGCCTAGCTATATGAAAGCCAGTGTAAGATCATGTCTGGGACATGGCGTCGGTATCATAACCCATGTTAGGGCTATTGAGTATCCGGTAGTATTCCAAATGGTTCAACAAAAGGTTTATGATTTATATCGAAATGAGAAAAATCATGATTATGTGATGAGTGGTACAGGTACCTAATTGAAATGTATGAGATATAGGCTCAATGTATGCAATATGAGTTGTATTGGATGGTGATCAATAAGTTGTACTTACATTTATTTGTGGTATTCATGAATAAACTATGAAAGGTTATGAGTATATTGCTTTATGATAAGTAGTTGTCATTTATTTTCATGCAACTTACTAAGCTTTATGCTTACCCTATTTTCCTTTCCATTTTCTTATAGTGCCGCTATAGTAGCTCGAGGATCATCGCTACGTCAGAGAAGCCAGTCACACTATCATCCGAAGTACTTGGTATAGTTAGATCTTTTATTTTGATTATGGCATGTATAGACCCTGACTTTTGAGTTTTGTGTCATTGTTAATTGGCCAAATGTGTTGCCTTACTCTAGCATTTAATTCATTTTGTATAAGGCCATGGAAAATGGCTAATATTGAAAGTTTATATATGAATGCAAGATAGACTTTCATGAATGTGAAATTGTTGGCATGGTTGAATACAAGAAATGTATATAGGCCTTAGCTATAGTTGTTTGGTTGAGAAATCATATAAAGTTAGACTTTGATTTGTTGGTTGATGTTAGACTGTGTTTCAGGGTGGCAAAGGCTTGGTAGATAGCCTTATATTGTCCACATGGGTAGACACACGAGCATGTGTCTAGGCCATGTGTGACACAAGGTCAGCCCCATGGGCGTGCTGTTAAGCCTTGTGTCCCCTGCACATAAAATTTGCAAGTTAGAATGCATGGTAGTAAACACACGGGTAGAGACACGGCCGTGTGTCTCAATTGTGTGGAGGACAGGGCCTCTAGCCACGGGCATGTGCCTTGGCCGTGTGCCCCTTATTGGATGTTGATGTCAGAAATAAAATGTCAAGGTTTTTAGACACGGGCGTCTCATGGCCGTGTGAGGGACACGAGCCATAGACACGGGTGTGTGTCAGGCCATGTGAAAACCCCTGTAGATTTGAATTTATAATTTAATTCATATGGGCTTAGGGTACGGGCGTGTTCCCTTGTGCTTACGTCGTGTAAACCACACGGGCTATCAACACGACCATGTCATAATAGCCACACGGGCTTTCAAGGGTTATCTTTATTAAGTCGGTTTAAGGACCTGAGTTGCTCCTGAATGTCTGAATTGCTTCCAATGAATGTTTGAGGCCTCGTAGGCCCATATTAAGGGGTTGAAACAAAGTTTGACAACGTTTTAAATTTGATCAAGTCTCGGTGACTCGAAAATGTTTGAATGCATGTGTTTAAGTTTAGTAACGCCTCGTATTCCGTCCCGGCATAGGGCACGGGTGTGGGGTGTTACATTAGGACGACAAATCTGAGCCAAAAATTTAATTTAATTTATTTTATATTTGGAATTAGGATAGGAAGGTCACATGAAAATTTCGATACGAAAATTTTATCGATTGTGTGGTTAATTAGGTAAAAGACTAAATTGCATAAAATGCAAAAGTTGGATTCTAGTAGTTATAAGTATCAAATAGCTATGGAATTCAAAACTTAATGTCCTTATATGGTAATTAGACCATTGAAGTGTAGTTGGTAGATATTTTAATGACTCATCCCTGGAAAAATTAGAAATAGCTAGGGACTAAATTAGAAACCACTAAAATTAAAAAGAATTATCATCTTTTCTATTCATCTTCATCCCTAAAATTTCTATGGAAACCCTAAGAGAGAGGATGAAAACTTTTCAAGCTCAATAAGGTATGAAATCAAGTCTCGTTTTTAATGATTTTTATATTTTTGGAATCGGGATAACCTAATCTTTCTATTTAAGGGATAAATTTGAAAAGTTATCAAGGTATAAAATTTCGGTCATGGATGAATATGCTGAAAATTAGAAATTTATGGTAGAAAATGAAAGTTTTTTCATAGATAAACAAATTTTACGAAGCAATATTTGATGGAAACTTGATTTAGGGACTAAAATGAAAAAGTGGTAAAATCCATGGAAAATTCTAAAATTTGTGAAATGTATGTGTTGTAAATGTAGTAAATGAATTTTGGCTAGACTTGGAAAGAGGGTTAAATTTTAAGGATTTCATTTTCCGAGCCTAGGAAGAAAATTAGAATTTTTGAAAAAAAATAGGGGCAAAATGGTAATTTTTCCTAGGACGTAATAAAATGCAAATGTGATTGAAATGTGATAGATTTATCCATATAGATCCAAAAAAATCAACCGCAGAATTAGATCGAGAAAAGCAAAAGGTTTTAGATTAGTAGAAACTCAAAAACGAACCATTTATAAGTTAAGTTTGTGTAACTTAAAAATGTATGTTAATATGTTTCAATTGAATTGTATGATTTTACTGTTATGTATGAGATGATATATATACATATTGATATAGTTTTAAGTTGTGTAATATGGACAAATTATCGAGTCCTGGTCGAATGTTGAATTTTGATGGGTCGAAAATAATATTACATATGTTGCAAATAGAATTTAGCCCGGACAGGTAATTCTAATGTAAGCCCTCTTGAGTTAGATTGTAAATTGGATTTAGCCCGGACGGGTAATCCATATTAAGCTCTTTATGCTATGATAGGATTTAGCCTAGACTGGTAATCCTATGGTAAAATGTATGACTCAAGGGTGTTCCTTTTTATTATGTACCCTAATGGGTACTTTTGCACATATGTATATTACCAGAACATCCATCGAGATTCCAATAGTTTGACGGAAAAGACTCTTGAAGAAATGGGAAGGTGAAATTAATGGAAACTTGTTGTGATGAGCTCATCTATGTTTATTTGATATTCATATGAAATTATGTGACTAACTTGTTTGAATAAGTGCATGTTGTAAGGTAACTTACCCAAAATCGTGGAATATGTATGTATGTGTGCTTGTGTTAATAAATAAGACCGATAAGTTTATTTTCTGTTATACTAACTTACTAAACATAAAATACTTACTCCATTTATTTTTTCCTTGTTTTATAGTGCTCAAAGCTCGTGAAGGTTGGAAGTCGATCAGAACAGTCATCACACGATCCACTATCTCATTTTGGTATAACTAGAAATCTCATTTTTGGTATAATGGCATGTATAAGCTTAATCGGCCAATGATGGCTTGTAATGGTTGTTTTGTAACCTAGTCATTGGAGTGACTAGTGATGGTCTAAGTTTGGCTATTTTAAAGTGATGTTTTGATAATTATATAAGTGTTTGTTATGTGTTGCTTTGATGAGATTGTGTTAGCATATGAGTTTATGACATGAATAAATTATATATATTGATGCATGAGATAATACTATATGATTGATGTCAGATTTCTTGTGAATATGATGTTGGATTGATGGATGTCTACTTGTGTGTTTTAGTGCAGGAAAATGGTAAATTTGGGTGACAAATGAGGCTAGGAAATGGCCTCATTTTGTACACACGGGTAGACACAAAGGCATGTGTCTTGGCCGTGTGTCTGTCCCATGGCATTTGGTCCGGCCATGTGTCCTCTACAGCTTAAAAATGCAAAACAGAATACTTAAAAATGGGCACACGGGTAGAGACACGGGCGTGTGTCTCAGCCATGTGATTGACACGACCTTGGACACGGGCGTGTGAAAACTGCACCTAATTTTGAAAATAAAAATTCGTCACATGGCCTAGCACACGGGCATGTGACTTGGTCGTGCGACTTCAATTTCTTCATGGTTTACAAGTCAGAGAGTTACACGGGTTAGGGGCACGAGCGTGTCCCCAAACCACATGGGCGTGTGAACCCTGCACCTAGGAAAATTTTTGAAACACCGTGAACAATTCTTAAAGTTTCCGATTAAGTCCCGACTTGATTATAACACTCGTACTGGGCCTCGAGGGTCCATATAAGGGAAGATATGTATGATCTTGGTAAATGAATAGTAATTTATGTAAATTAATTGAAAAATGTTTTGAATGTTCCGGTAATACTTCGAAACCCAAGTGTCTAGCTCGTAGGTTAACATCCCCCTAGAAACATGCCAGAATCACTATAGATATAACTCGGTAATCCGCAACAAATGCTGGACTTCGGTATACCCAGTGTAATAACAACAATTCAAGAGTCATTATTACATCACAAGTTAATCTTGTGTAGCACACAAATTAACTTATTGGCATGCCAATTGTATCCTATCCTATATTCATCTAGGCTCGATAATTAAAATCATGTAATACTTTACAATTCAGGTACATTTCTCACCTTGAATTCATTTGAGACAATTTAATTATATATAAATACAAATATTCAAAAAATCATAACTCATAAATCAAAATAGTATTATAAATTATACTAAATTAAACCTTTAGAACTTATTAGAGCCTAATTGCAAAAATAGCAAAAATCGAGAACTAGTCAGTAATTTTCTCTTTTCCACGATTTTCTATTGGTTCTTGATCTATACGATAATTTATTTCAATTCTCAGCCCCAAATACTTTAAAACAATTCAATTTAATACATATGACTTCTTAATTGAAATTTTACACAATTCCCCTGCACTTTTACTTTAACTTCAATTTAGTCCCTAATATCAAAACGAGTTTATTTTTACAATTAATCCCTATACCCATCAAGCCGAATTCATTTACATTCCAAATATGCCCGAACATGCTAAAATTTCTCAAGAAAAACATGTTATATTTATGTTATTTTCAATTAAATCCCTAAACTTAAAAAGTAAAAAAAAAATCACTTTACAAAATAGTTCAAAATCACCATCAAGCTTCCAACCAAAACATTTACAAATAAAGAGCTTTAAAATCATCAATGGTAAGTTTTCTAAACTTTTATAGCTTCACAAAATAGTCCCTAAACTAGCTAGATTTCTTTACAACGATATCAAAAATGTAAAATTCATAAAAAACGGATGAAAATTTACTTACATGCATCCACAAACACAAAGTCGAATCTCACAAGCTCTAAAAATGGTAGTTCGGCCAAAAGATGAAATTTTAATTAAATTCTTCCATTAACCATCCACTTTCAATTAAAAGGATTTATTTTCCTATTAAAACCTCGAACCGGTACTAATTAGATATTTTCCTTTAATTAACTAAGCAAACAATAAAATTAGTGGACCAAAATTTTAATATGACACTAATGACCTTGTAAATATTAAATAATTAATATTTACGGAATCACACATCATAATTGTGGTCTTGAAACCACTATTTCTGACACCACTGAAAAACGGGCTATTACAACTCTCCCCCTTAGGAAATTTCTTCCTCGAAATTTTTCCCTGAGAATAGGTTTGAGTATTGCAATTTTATCGATTCCTCAGTTTACTAAGTAGCTTCCTCAATACCGTGTTGATCCCAAAAAACTTTTACTAACGGTACTCGTTTATTCTGGAATTCTTTTACCTCACAAGCTAAAATCTTTATTAGCTCTTCAGAATATGAAATATTAGGCTGTAATTCAATCTCACTAGAAGAAATCACATGTGAAGGATCTGATCTATACCGTTTCAACATCAAAACATGGAAAACATTGTGAATCTTTTCGGGTTAAGAAGGTAAAGAGAATCTGTAAGCTACATAACCAATTCTTTCAATAATTTCATACGGCCCTATAAACCTCAGACTTAGTTTTCCTTTTCTACCGAACCGTAGCACCTTTTCCACAGTTTTACGAATAACACAGACTTTGTCTCCAGTTTTACGAATCAAGTCTGTTCCAACTAACTTGGATTCACTCAACTCCGACCAGTATAGTGGTGTTCTACATTTTTTTTCCATACAGATCTTCAAATAGTGTCATTTTAATACTAGACTGATAGTTGTTATTATAAGCAAATTCGACTAACAATAAATATTTTTCCCAACTACCTTCAAACTTGAGAATACAACATCATAATATGTCTTCCAAAATTTGTATTATTTGTTCTGACTGTCCGTCTGTCTATGGATGAAAGGTTGTACTGAAGTTGAGTTTAGTACCCAAAGCCTCATGAAAGTTTACTCCAAAATCTAAAGGTAAATCTCAAGTATCGATAAGAGATAATAGATATTGACACTCCATGCAATCGAATGATCTCGAGTACATACAACTCGGCTAACTTTTTGAGCAAATAATTTGTTCTGGCCAGAATAAAATGAGTCAATTTTGTCAATCTACCAACAATAACCCAAATCGAGTCTTTCTTTCTCGATGCCACAAGCAACTAAGATACAAAATCCATCATAACTCACTCCTATTTCCATTCAAGAACCATAACAGACTATAATAACCCAGACGGAACTTGATGATCGGGTTTCACCCATTAGCAAACCAGACATTTAGCCATGAATTTTGAAACTTTACGTTACATACCCAGCCACCAGTACATCTGTTTCAAGTAACAAAACATTTTAGTACTACCCTGATGAATAGAGTATGTACTACTATAAGCCTCAGACAAAATGTCTCATTTTAACTCCAGATTATTCAAAACACACAATATATTACGAAAATACAACATACCATTAGTATTAACTCTAAATTCCGTAGATTGATCTCTCTGAATTTGTTCTCGTTTAGCTAACAATTTTGAGTCATTATTTTGCAACTCTTGTATTCTCTGAAGAAACAACGGTCTCAATGCAACTGAGCATTTAACGCTCTCAAGGCAAACATTGATTTCTAACTTAATGCGTTAGCAACTACATTAGCTTTTCCCAGATGATAATTGATTACCAGATCATTGTAACACCCCTTACCTATGTCCGATGCAAGAACAGGGTACGAGGCATTACCGGACTTAAACATACACAT
Source organism: Gossypium arboreum (assembly GCF_025698485.1). Lineage (NCBI taxonomy): Eukaryota > Viridiplantae > Streptophyta > Magnoliopsida > Malvales > Malvaceae > Gossypium > Gossypium arboreum. The sequence continues at coordinate 127,329,170 of NC_069077.1, forward strand.
TAATCCAAAAACCGGGCCATAAAATCTCTTTTAATTCAAAACCTTTCAAACACATGCATTTTGTCCCTTGTTTGGGTCTACGAAGCCCAAAACATTCATCGAAATCGATTCAGGACTAAACCGAGAACTTTAAGAAGTTTTAGAAAAACTTAGAAAATTTTCCCATGAAACAGGGTCACACGCCCGTGTGGACATAGGGACACGCCTGTGTGCCTTTGGCACACCCGTTTCCTCAGGCCGTGTAACTCTCTGTTTATGACATCAGCGTGCACATCAAACTACACAGTTGGGCCACACGCCCGTGTCTCCAGGCCGTGTCCCTGTAATGACTCGAATTTTATCGTTACCGAAAAAGTTTATTTTCGGGTCTCTATTTTTGAAAAATAGATTCGTAAATATTTATTAAAAATAGAGTTTAATTAAGTGAATTAGCTTAAATTAAGGATAACTAGATAAAAGGATTAAATTGAATGAAGTGTGAAAGTTTAATTATAGAATAAAGAAAATTGAAAGGGCTAAATAAGTAAATAAGCCAAAAAGAGTGCCAAGTGTATGGCAAAATAAAATACAAGTGTAATAAATATAAAACACACATTTGTAATACATGTATGTATTTGCTTATTATTTAAGTAAATATTAATGTATTTATTATTATTAAATTGATATTATATGATAAATAAATAAAAGTAAGACAAATGTGTGGTAATGATTGGATACAAGTGTAGTAATAAAAATACATACATCTGTAATGCTTGTATTTAAGTATTAATAGATATTTATTATTTATAAAAGGTATTTATTAATTAAATAATTATATTATAATATTTTATGTAAAAATAAATAAAAAGTTGACAAATGTATGGTATGTATAGTGGCATGTGTAATATTAGTATATGTACATTTGTAAAATATATGTATATTTACTTATTATATAAGTAAATTATTAAGTTGTTATTATTATTATTATTATTATTATTATTATTATTATTATTATTATTATTATTATTATATAAAACAAAACAAAGTAAAAGAAAAAGAAAAAGAATAGAAAGAAACAGAGAAGAAACGAAACAAGGGAGAAAGAAGGAGAAAAAGAAAGGAAAGAAAGGAAAAAAGGGGAAATAGGGATTTTGAAGATTGGAAGTTTAATAGGTAAGTCAATTTAGCCCGTTTTACTTAAATTTGATGTTTTAGAAGCCTTGGAACAAGGTTTTGATGAAATTAAGTTAAGATTTTGAAAGTTATTAGATTTCTAGATATTGTTTATGTTAAATAAAATGATGAATTAAGGGATAAATTGATAGAAATTCAAGTTAGAAATAAAATACGGATTGAATTGTAAAGTAATTCATAAGTTTTATGTTGTAGGGGTTAATTTGAGGAAATTTCAAAATTGATGAGATAAGCTGAAAATTTAATAGTTAAATTTGAGTTTGGATGGAATTTGAATAGAAATGAAGAATGAATTAAGTTAGTAAAGTGAATGAATTAGTTATGACCTAATTGGAAATAAGGTGTAAATTGAATAGAAATTCAATTAATTGTTATAATGAGTGCTGAAAGTTAATGGTATAATTATTTTAATTTTCGAAGCTAACATTGTCTCGGGTAATCGAAGCTAAGCAAGGACAAGACAAAGACAACGGGAGTTAGCTTAAAAACTAAGGTTTGTATTTCTATAAACCGAATCTAATAATTATTTGTTGAATTTATTATTTATATGAATGGTAAGTATTATTATTATTGTGGTATTGAATTGAATAAAAATTCATAAATTATTAGTGATTATTGATATTGAATAGAATATGTGAATATTGAATGGAAAATTGAAAAATGTATATTGTATTGAAATTGAATTGCATGTGGATTGATATGGAAAAGTGTATTGAAATGAAACTGAAAATTTGAAAGTTTACTGAAATCCCTATTAACAGTATCGGGCTAGTCGGATATAATTGGCATGCTATAGGATTGGAAGTGTTCAAGGATATTCCGACTGTGTGTCGATGAGACACTATACGTGTCGACTACTGTGATTGTTCCAGATTCGTTTCGAAGAGGTACTCTGTACCCTGTTACTGTTACTGTTTCGGATTTGTTCTGATGAGGTACTCTGTGTACCGCTACTGTTACTATTACTATTATCGCTACGGTGTATTCTGGCTCCGGCCGATGAAACATTGTATACTATCCCCGGTGTGTGGATTTGGATCCGTGTATCCGTTCAGGTCCGAGTCATGTTAATAGGGGCAAATAAAAGTACTGAAAAATTTACTGCTATAATTGACTGTTACTGAATAAATAAATGACTGATACTGAATAATAATGATTAAATGATTGTTATTGAAAAATACTGACTGTCATCGAATAATTGATTAATACTGAGTAAAGGATCGTTACTGAACGAATAATTGCTACTGGATAACTAATTTTTATCGGATGACTAAATGTTACTGAAAGAAACTGATAAATTAATAGATACTGAAATATGTTTACTAATATTGAATAGTGAACAAAAACATGAGTAAGACATATGAATGGAGAATACAATATTATTGTTGTGAATTAAATGAAAAAGCTAATCAAGTTATTAGATGATGAAGGTTGAATGAGTAGTAAAGAAATTACTTATGAAATGAATAAAATAATATTTATAATCATTATAGAACAATAAGTGTATGTTATGTTTTAAATGCTTGGATTATAGAAATAACACTGAATTCATACTCAGCGTACGGTTTGTTTCCGTGCGTAGATTAAGTTAAAGTCAGCTCGTTGAATCAGCATCCCTGGCCGATCCCGAACTCAATAAGGTAAAGTATGTTAATTGTTGATAATGACATGTGCCTAGGATGTCATAAGTATGTTTAATCATGTTTGGACTGATTGAACGGAGAAATTTTGAACAGGATTGGTAAATTTTAAAATACAAGGTTCATTTTGAGTTCACATGGTTTGTCACACGGGTATGTGACCAGGCCGTGTGAGACACACGGCTTGCACTTGGGTATGTTGTTAGGCCATGTGTCCCCTGCACTTAAATTGTTACAACCAAGTTAGTACACGGGCGTGTGCCTTGGTTGCCACGGTCGTGTCTTAAAGTCAATTTAGTACACAGGCAGGTCACACGGACGTGTGTCATAGCAGTGTTTAAAAGTCAGTGTTGCACACGGGTTGAGGACACGGGCGTGTCCCAAGCCGCACGGGCATGTTAAACTAGCCACACGGGCGTGTGGTACTGTTCAAAAGAAGAAAATTTAAAATTTCACAAAAAATTTCCTAAGCTTCCGATCGAATCCTGATTTGTTTTAATTACACTTGTAAAATACTGTGGACCCATTAAAGTTATATTTAGATGGATAATATTACATTTATACTTGTTTATGTGCAAATGTCTTTGTAATGACCGGTAATACTCTGTAATCCTGTTTGATAACAGGGACGGGGTTAAGGGTGTTCTGATCCCTCACATGGTTGAGACACACAGTCAGTGTCTCGGCCGTGTAAGTAATAACACTTAGGCTATTTTCTAAGCCTTCATGTTACCCATAATCTCTTACAACCTTATGCACATCAAAATCACAAATCATGGCATCATTGTAGTGATTAAACAGTCTTTATTAAGACACATCCTTAACATTAACATGTCCTCTTACAAGTAATGCATCTACTCATGCAATACCAAGTCTAGACTCCTTATTTCACATTCATAAGACTTGTCATTTTGATGACCACTTTTATCATTATACTATGGTTACCAACTTATTCATCAAGCACTCATGTCCAATCATTATCACGTTGTGTTTATAACGTGCAATGACTATATGGCTATGACCACCTCAGTTGGTCATAGAGCATACTTCCAACACATATGTCATATTACTAACCATGCATGGCAAACAAACATAATCACATTATAAACATTAGACATGACATTAATAGCTAGGCTTACAAGCCATAATCAATATGAGCCACATCTCATGGCCATATACATATAACTCAATATAAGCCAACACATTTGGCCAAAGCAAAATAATACATGTCCATCAACTAGATCCCTATACATGCCACTCACTTGAAATTTCTAATATATGCTTCATTATTCCAAAGATAGCGACTTGATAGTGTGATACTGCCTCCGACGATCTCTAACCCCGAGCTAACCTGAAAACACTAAAGGAAAGGAAAAGAAGGGAGTAAGCTTTATAGCTTAGTAAGATCGTATGAAAATAATAAGCAATTTATCAACTTGCTTCTCATGGTAATACAACCCTATTTGAATTTTCACTCATGTTCCAGTCAAGATATTTTCTCGAGTCACAGTCACTAAATTATTTATATCTGGAGCTATGGAACTTCAAATTAAGTTCTGCTAATTTTCCCTGAAACTAAACTCACATATCTTCGTACTATAAAATTTTCAAAATTTTTGGTTTAGCTAATTAGTACAATTTATTCCTTAAAGTTACCCTTTTTTGATGTCTGATAGTTCTGACCCCTCTTCACTAAAACTTAATTATCTCATAGTACGAGACTTGGATGATGTTTCCATCTATTTATATTGAAAATAGACTCATTAATAATTCTAATAATATAAATTATAACTCATAAAATTTTTCTTAAAATTTTTCAATGATTTTCTCAAATCAGAACAGGGGATTTCGAATTCATTCTGACCCTGTCTCACAACAATTAAAATATTTCATAATATGAAACTCTTTTGCTTACACCATTTCTTCTATATGAAACTAGACTCATTAAGCTTTAATTTCATATTTTATTTTCAGCCTCTAACTCAATTTTCACAATTTTTGATGGATTTTTAAATTCGGACTATGGCTGCTGTCCAAAACTGTTTTAGTGTAAATTAACGATACTACGTTTATCACACCATATTAATTCATTTTCACCACATTGGTAAGGTTACATATTCATACATCATAAGTATAGACCTATAATCACAAGGTCATCACAAAATCATTCTCATAAGCATGAATTACCTATTTACATCTTCACTAAATGTACATCATAAACTGAAATCATTTCTCATGAGCTTGGCATACATACCTATGTTACTCAACATGCTCTTATTCATTCCTTACTAATCATATAACATGAATTGAATTCACATCTCATCAATTTCATGTAAGTACCTATACCACTCACAATATGGTCATAACATTTCTCATTTAGCTTAAACCGTAACTCTCACCGTTGAACCATTCAGAAAGCTATCAGATATTCACTAAGCCTTAAACATAAGGTATAATGCCAATGCCATGTCCCAAACATAGTCTTACACCGGCTCATCCATCAAGTCGGTGCCATGTCCCAGACATGGTCTTACACTGACTATCGAAATCGAGGCTGACGCCATGTCCCAGACATGGTCTTACGCTAGCTCTCACATATCCGTACCGATGCCATGTCCTAGACATGGTCTTATACTGACACATCTCGTAGCCGATGCATGTCCCAGACATGTCTTACACTGGCTCTCGTCTTAATCTCGATGCATGTTCCAGACATGTCTTACACTAGCACACACATATCGCCCAAATGTCATGGCATGAATATCCGTTTATTCCTAAGGTTCAACCGGGAGGTTCCTCTACGTCAATTCTCATCATACATAATCATCTCCACAATCAAGCAATTTATGCTATATCTATTCAAATACGTGTAATAACGATGTAGTTATATTATTTATGTAACGCCCCGAATTTGGGCCTAGAAGTTTTGGGCCTTGAGCATGGGTCCGTAAGGAGGTTGTATGTAAGCATTTAATTGTACAAAGAAATGACACAATTAAATGTCTACTTTGGTGGTTAATGGCCCTGAGAAGTGTTGGAGAAATCTTGGGTTCAAACCTGGGCTTTAGCAAATATTTTGGTTTTAAGTGAATAAAACCCTGGGTGCTTGGATGGAGGCCTTTTAAATTATTTTGGTAAATAAATAACACAATGAAGCATGTGGCCTAGTGGCAAAAGGTGTAGGTGGTAAGCAGGAGGTCTAGGGTTCAAGTCTTGGCTCTTGCAATTTATTTTGGTTTTTCTTTTAAAGGAACCTGGACTTTGGCCTATAGATCTTATAATTAATTGAGGATAAAATATGACAGAAATAGCTTGTGGTGGAGTGGCAAGGTGGCGTGTTGTGTAACTGTGAGGTTTAAGGTTCAAGTCTTGGGATGAGCAAGGGAGTAATTATTTTGCAGTTTGAGCTGTGTAAGAGGTGGAGTTGGACTGGAACTCTGTAGTTGAAGTGGTCATAAGAAAATAAGAAATTTTCTTAGTGATTGAAAGTAATCCCACATCGGGAAGCTAACATGAGAATTGGTGAGAGCTGGCTTTAAAGAGAGCGAACCAGATGAGTTGGGGAGCAAGACTAAATGCAGGATGTGCCAAGGTTGGTGATCATGGACTTCGGCGCGTTCTCATAAACAGGTGTGTATTTCACACTACTCTAGCTGTAGAACGGCAAATGCCAGAATGCCGAAATACAGGTCACACGGCAATGGCAGCCACACGAGCGTGCGAGCGCACATGTGGGAGCTTTGACGTAATGGTTGAGGCCATCATGAGTGCTCTCGTGGGCTTAGGTTGCTTTGGGCCACGATGGGCCAAGTGGGCCCATGGGCCCAAGTGGATAAATTGTATGATTGTGTAGAAAATATTGGTTTGGACTATGTGAATCTCATTTCTGTAGGTTAGTATTACTGAATTGCCCCTATAGGGTAGAATTACTAAAATGCCCATGTAGGGTAGAATTACTGAATACCCTTGGTTTACAAAATTACCAAAATACCATTAGTTTCTAAAATTACCAAAATACCCCTGGTTTGTGAAATTACCGAAATACCCTCAACCTATAAAATTATCGAAATACCCCTGACTTGTAAAATTATTGAAATACCCTTAATTTGTAAAATTACCAAAATACCCCTAATTTGGAAAATTACTGAAATACCCTTAATTTGGAAAATTATAGAAATACCCTAATTTACATAATTACTGTAACACCCCTTACCCGTATCCGAGTAGGGCTAAGGTAATGGTATGCTACTGCACAAACATACAAGCATTAAACTAAAATACGAGCCATAAAATTTTATTCATATTTCAAAGCGTTCATTCTCTTACACATAGTCCCTTATTTGAGTCTACGGAGCCCAAAACATACTTTAGAAAGGGTTTGGGACTAAACCGAAAACTTACGAAAATCTTGGAAATTTCATGCTTTAAGGCTCCACATGCCCGTGTCCCAAAGTCAGTGTTCATATACTACGGTGAGACACATGGTCGTGTCTCTGCCGTGTGGAATATACCTAGGCTATTTTCCAAGCTTTGGTCAACCTTGATCTCTTACACACTTATACAAAATCAAAAGTATATAACATGGTATTCATTTAATGATTAAACATCCTCAATTAAACCACAAACATAGCATTTGTATGTCATCATACATGTGTCTCTCATACTCATTTTACCTTGTTTATTATAGTACCACTTATACATTTATACCAAGATTATCATCTTACCAAATATCTTCAACTTAATCATCAAGCATCCATATTTAAAGCTAGATCATATCTTTATAAAATACCACGATTCAAATGCACAGAATAACATGTTTGCCTGAAACATTTCAATTCAATTCCATACCCAACAAGCATTACATTGAGACTAGTCATATATATATATATATATATATATATATATATATATACATGTCATGATACATAACATTCTCTTTTTGTTTTCTTATAAACACATATCATTTATTTCATTATATCAATATTTCATATACCATAGTTTCCATGTATTCCACATATATTTATTTTCCTCCTCCTCCTCTCCATTCCACATCCTTAATGTATACAAGATTCGTAAGTACGATTTCACAATTTACTAATAAATATTCACATCAAACTGTCCACACGAGTCATAGTCACTTAATTATTTATAATTTGAGCTACAGAGATCCAAATTAAGATCCGTAAATTTCCTCTGAAACTAGACTCACATATCGTTCCACCATAAAATTTTCATAATTTTTGGTTTAGCCAATTAGTACAGTTTATTCATTAAAATTTCCACTATTTCACTTTCTGATAGTTCTGACCTCTCTTCACTAAAAAATAATTATCTCATAGTATAGAACTCGGATAATGTTCTTGTTGATTTATCTTGAAAATAGACTTATTATGGATTTCAAAAATATAATTTTAAGCCTCTAATTATTTTTCTCCAAATTTTTGTGATTTTCCAAATTCAGAACAGGGGATCACATAGTCATTCTGAATCAGTCTCACGAAAACATAAATATCTCAAAATATAGAACTCCTTTGCTTTCTATGTTTCTTTTATATGAAATAGACTCATTAAGCTTTAATTTGATATCTCATTCAGTCTCTGATTCAATTTATACTATTTTTGGTGATTTTTCAAATTCACGTCATCGCATCGTCTAAAACAGTTTTATTGCTAATTCACTCTTTCACGTTTCTTTGTATTAACCTCATTTTAACATACATATCACAAATCATTTTCACCACATTTCATACATCACAAGTATAGGCCCATGATCACAAGGTCACCATAAAATCATCCTCATGTATAACTTACTTGTTTATAACCTTACCACATCCTGGTCACTTAATGAACACATCATTCACATAACCAAGTTCCTGCACATATTCATCACAAAACTTACAAAGCAATACATAGAGAGTCTCCTGTTGAACACTTCAGATCAATCCTCGATACTTGGTGGTTTCAGCACATAGCTCCACCCATCATATAGTTCGGCTGTCTTGTACACATGGTGAACACTTAGTACCACCCATGTGACCTAGCCAGTTTATCTCGTAGCTCTCTTGTCTACATGGTGTCCTTCACTTGGAACCACGCATGCGACCTAGCTACATATATCCCGTAGCTCTCTTGTCTACATGGTGTACACATAGTATCACCCATGCGACCTAGCTACATCATAATGTCTTGTAGCTCTCTTGTACACATGATGTGCACTCAAGACTATACATGTGACCTAACTACATACAATCAGATCACCCAATCTTTCCAAGGTTCAACCGAGATTTCTCTCTTTCCAACAATTTTACCAATCAAGTAATTATCCACAAACATATTTCCAATATTTTTATAAAATATCATAATGCAAGTAATAGTGATGTATTGCTTACATATAAACTTACATCTCATTTAATATCAACATAATAACATTAAATTACACATTGTCTTATTAAAATCATATGAACTTACAATTTCCCATAATATCCATAATCATAGAAATCACATTTATGTATGATAATTCAATGCACTTCATGTACCATAGACATATTTTTAAATCAATTCATAAACTTGGCACCATAATCATTTAATTTAACATAATTCAATTAATTCACTAAATTTAACTTTCAAATACAAATTACAAAGATTATTGTTGTATTATTATCATACCAACTTACATACTTTCAACATCTCGGAGATCATAGTAAATATATCAATTTTACATTGAAACATGCATAAATTAATGCTTGTTATACATATGAACTTACCTTGATATTAAAACGGCCATTTTACCAACTTTCCCAATTTTCGATTTTTCTCTCATTCTAGGTTCAAATCTCGTTTTTCGGGATCTAAAACATCATATTTTACTTATTTAATTAATGTACTATTCAAAACAGTCCTTAACTCAAACTTTGGAAAAATTACAATTTTGCCCCTAAACTTTTGCATATTTACACTTTTTCCCCTAGGCTCGGGAATTCAACTTCATCCCTTATTCTTATGTTTTATGACATGATGATCACTTTTCCCTTCTATGGTAACATCAAATTCTCACTCTAACATATACTTATGACAATTAGGTATTTTTACTGATTAAGCCATTTTGCTCGTTTTCACTTAAAACCGAGTAGCACAAGTTGTCTAACATAATTTAAAACCTCCTATTGTATCATAAAACACAAGAATACACAAATTTTACCTATGGGTATTTTTCCAAATATGAACCCTAGGTTGAATTATTGCTAGCATAAGCTAAATCAAGTTACCGGGACTCTAAAAACGTAAAGAACTTGAAAAACGGGGTTAGAACGGACTTACAATTGAGCTTGGGAAGCTTGAAAACCCTAGCCATGGAGTCTCCCGTGGTATACACGTCCATGGTGAAGAAGATGAGCAAAATTGGCTTTTAATTTTGTATTTTAATTCATTTTACCCCTAAATGACCAAAATACCCTTACAACTAAACTTTCCAAAAATTCCATCCATGTCCAATTTTTGTCCATAACTTAGAAATTGGTCAAATTGCTATTTAAGACCTCCTAATTAAAATTTCAAATCAATTTCATACTAGAAACTTCTAGAATGCAAGTTTTGCAACTTCTTCAATTTAGTCCCTAACTTCGAATTAAGCACTTTATGCATAGAATTTCTTCACGAAATTTTCACACAATCATGCAATCATATCATAGACCTCAAAATAATCGTAAAATAATTATTTATATCTCAGATTTTGTGGTCCTAAAACCTCTGTTCCAACTAAACCCAATTTTGGACTATTACAATTACAGAAATACCCTTGATTTTCTAAATTATAGAAATACCATTGGTTTGCATAATTACTGAAATACCCTTGGTTTATAGATTTACCAAAACACTGTAATGCCCCTAATAGGTAAAAAGACCGTAATGCCCCTGTAGGGTAAAGTGACCGTAATACCCCTGTATGGTAAAATGACGATTATGCCCTTATGTTCCGTATGACTGATGTGCTTAGGATTTACATATATAATTACACTGAGTATGACTTTGCATACACATAATATTTATGGCACAACATACTGCATGGGGTAAGGATTTTGATATGGAGGAAGTTTTGTACTGGTGACTATGTCACATTCATTTTCATCGTGGCTTTGCCATAATTATCTTTTTCGCGCCTATCTTTGCATCATTATTTCCGCGACTTCTTCGCGATATTGGTGTACTGGCTGGGTGGGTCGATTTATATCCCCACATGGTATGTTGGTTGGTACGGGTGGTGTGCTGGTTGGATTTGGGTGGGATGCATAATTGCATTCCATCGTACTATATTGTTACTGCATTGGGCTTAGGCCCACATCTGCATCAGATAGGGCTTAGGCCCGCATCGATCGATACTATATAGGGCTTAAGCCTGCATCGCATCGATACTAAATAGAGCTTTACCAGATTGTACTTATATTGTGTTATTCACTATTTGTTTGTTATTGGGATTACACATCGAGTTTTTAGAATCGCCCCGCTTTCTAACTGCAAGGGTAATCCCTAAGCTTAGTTGGTTTGGAGTGCGAGGACTCGGAGATGGCCACCTCGCTTCGCTTTTTTTATTTGCAATTAGATTTCGTTTTGGGTTTTAATTTATGTAGTAAAGCCGTTGGTGGGTTTTAAGTTTTAATTTGGATTTTGATTTCTTATACTAAACTGCTAGTCTAGGAAAACACGAGTTTTCAAAATATCACGATTTTCTAAAGAACACGAGCTTTCAACAACAAAGTTTTTAAAATGTTTCCGCGGTTTAAATTGAAGTAATATACCAAAGGCAAACAAATTGGTAAACGTTTTGACGAGAACTTTTGTTAAATAATAATAAAAGGATTTAGATCCAGTAACGGATTCTTACCGAAAAGATCAATTTTTGAAAAATACTTTGATGTGACACACCAGATTCGGTCATAATGTCTAGGCCGGGTTTGGGGTGTTACAATTTACATACAACTTACTCGTTTCTATGGGATATCATATTCCATTGAATTTCTAATGTATTCTACCATCACGTGAATGTTATTAACTTTTGGCATCACTTTCATCATACTCAATATCATCAACATATAATTCAATATAACCGAAGCAAGATAGATTCAAGTATATTAACAATAATATGGATAACATGCTTATTTAGTCATACAAACTTATCTCGAATATGAAAACGGCAATTTTACCATTGGTCCATAACCTTGTATTTTTCTCGATTTTAGCCCGAATCTCGATTTCCTTGATCTATCATTTCGAATATAGACCATTTAGGACTCAAATTATTCAAATTGACGCAAAAATCATATTTTGACAAATTTACAATTTTGCCCTTAAACTTTGCCAAAATTATGTTTTTGCCTCTAGGCTCATAAAATGATTTTTCTTCAATTTTCTTACTCTTTAAGCCTAGCCGAACCATTTTCATGACTATAGCAACTCAATATTTCAATTATTACACACATTTACTCTCTATTTTACAAACTTCATAAAATGATACTTTTAGGTGTTTTCATGCTAACACCTTTCACAAATGTTGTTTATTTCACAACTAAGATTCATTTTCTTCCATAAAAATGCAGCAAAAAACATGAATATTCTCATGGTAAAACCCTATACTTTCAACCATTTTGTAAAATAGTCCCCTCATTAGCTAGATTAAGCAAAAACGGTTCCAAAAGTACAAATATTATCAAAAATAAACATCTAAATCACTACTTGTGAGGGTGAAGCGTTTGCTGAAATTTCAAGCTTCCAAACCCTTATTTTTGCTGGTATTTTTGGTGAAGAAATATGGAGAAAAAGGGTGGTTACTTTTGTTTTATTTTATTAGCGTTTGCTTATGTCATCAAATACCAACCATACCAAATTTTGACTTTTCAACTCTTTTGCTCCCCCTATGGCCGGCCATCACTTATTTAATGGCCCAATTTCACTTTAAAGACCCCCAATTAAGGTTCTTTAGCAATTTGACACCTTTTACTATTAAAACAAAACTTTTGCCATTTATGCGATTTAGTCCTTTTTCGCGATTAAGCACTCAAACGCCAAAATTAATTCACCAAAATTTTCATGCACTTTTATAATATTTTTATAACACATAAAATAATATTAAAATAATTTCTTGACCTTGGATTTGTGGTTCTGAAACCACTGTTCCGACTAGGCCCTATTTCGGGATGTTACAATCATAATTTATCAATAACTCAAGCCACCGTTGTTGTCTCATATTCAATTATTTTTTAGTCATTAAATATTTTAGGCTTTTATGATTAGTATATACCTGACATTTCTCACCGTACAAGTAATGTCACTAAATCTTTAGAGTGAAAACAATCAAGCCAATTTTAGATCGTGAGTCGGGTAATTTCTCCTATGTGGTCATTACAATCATTTAACCATTTCCTAAACAATTAGCTCAACATGCATCAATTTGGCATCATTTCATACCCTTTAAACATACCCAACCTTTAACATGCATTAACCAATATCATATCAACCTATGTCACCTATTCAAATGCCATCACATTCCATACAAGCCATTTGTTTTATCAATTCAACTTTACTCATTTTCCACTACCAATTCAATATGGACAACGCCATATCAAATCTCACATATATGTTTCAAACATATATATATCAGCTATACCATTTCAACTTGTCTAAGTATATACCATTCATTCAAACATGCTAATGTTAAATCACATTTCAACCATTATCAAAACATGTCAATCCATAAAACTACTATCATTACTCAAAATCATAAACAAAATATGTCTTAAGTCATGCAACATTCCAAGTTGACACAATCCACCACACCTATATACATGCTACAAAATCGGACTATGAAACGGTTGAAAGGCTACCGAAATAATAAAAAGATATGTGAACTTCCGAGCGATCTACTTGACATGTTTTGTAAGTGACACTACAAGGAAAGAAAATAATAATATAAGCGTAAGAAATGCTTACTAAGCTTATATGAAAAATACATAACTTACTTTAACATTTCAACAATTTAAGCAATTGAAATATATCGACAAAAACATGGCATCTTTTGGTATTGTTCACTTTCATACACGATTCAAAGAATGGGTTAGATCATTTATATATTATAAGCCAATAATACAATCATACACATATTCAACAATACATTCAATATCATGAACTCGACAAATTATAATCAATTTACTAGTATATGTAATTTCATTCTTGATCAATCATTTCGACCATCGCATTTTCATTTTAACTAGAATTGTTCCCGAATAACTGTAGTAAATTGAATTTAAATACCAGATTTTTGTGATCATAAGAGCTGACATATTTGAGTTGTTCACATAATCATTAGATCAGGTTTGATGATTGCTCACATAGTTCACATATTGGATCTTAAATCATCATATAAACCACTGATCAAACAATTGTTTTCCATATTCATTTGAATCATTTCCTATCTCATTGGGATCGTAATGGCATGCCATTTGTATCCTAATCATTTACTAAGCTCACATTGGCACTGTTACCAAATCAGCATCATTTTACACCCTATAGCCATATACATATTTATAAATTCCACATACATTTTGGTATTCATCTCAATACCTTGAAACAATCTATAATAATCATAATATCTATGCTTTATAATCTAGTCCATTTGATGCCAAATTCATTCAAATCATAACAATTTAATTCAAAAACAAAATAAATACAATTGTTATACATAGCTTTATTTGATAATATGTTTTGATATAACAAATTAAAATGTTTTTGAATAAAGTTAAAGTTGAACAAAAATAGCAAAATGACAAAATCAAGTTAAAATGGTTTTAATTGAGTTAAAAATGTTCAATCATGTTAAAAGAGTTTTAAAACAAGTTAGTATTGCTCTAGGCCAAAAAAATTGATACCCATTCTAAAATTGATACCAAATTGACATTTTATTTTCAATTAATTACAAAAAGTATCAATACCTTTCGCCATGTATCGATAAATTTTCTTTGGTATCGTTGTAAACTAAATTTAACGGTCACTGAGTCAAGCACTAAATATTAATAGTAGTAATACTCGTAGAAAGAGTATCGATACCATTTGTTGCAGGTGAATTTAATAATCTGGTATTTTCATCCCTAATGGCTCTATTCATATTTCCTACAACCACAACGGTTAAAAATGAAATAGAGGGTCTAAATACCATCTTCCAGAAGTCCTACAACAACAAGAGAGATCTTCAAGCCAAAAGATCAATCAATACAACATTAGTGCTTAATTTTTTCATACTTTTCTTGTACACACTTGTGAGCCTAGCTCAAGTGTATTACTATTTATTTGTGCTTAATTGGAAAACATTTTGATCTTATAATGATTAATTCTTAGTTTGCTATTCGAATTTACTCTTTGAGTGGGTGGAGTCTTAAGGTTTGGGTAGAAGCCTTAAGGGACTTACAATCTTATGATTTTACGTAGAAATCTTAAGGGAGATAGTAAGGTTAAACATTATCCTCAAAGGTTATCAACTTAGTGAATTTGGGAAAATCTTTAGTTGTGGAAAGTTAAAGTAGTAGAATAAGCAATGGAGTCGAACCACTATAAATCATTGTGTTCTTTGTTACTCATTTATTTGTTGCTTCCATCATTTTTTTAAAGGCCAATTCACCCCATCTTGGTGATTTCAAGTTGATCTATCGAGCTAATAATTGGTATCAGAGCTAGCCTCTAAAGATGATTTAACAACCAAGAGAAGATCCTCAGAGAAGATCAAATGATCATCAACTCATCCTACAACAATGTCGTTTACTTTCGGGTCAATTTTTTTTGGTAGGTCTGAATCAATCTCCAAACCTCATTATTTCAATGGTGTGAACTATTCTTATTGGAAGACAATGATTATGTTGTTCATCTAAGCAAATAATCTTGTCGTATGGGACATTATTATAGATGGTCCTTCAATTCCATCCAAACCATAAGGAGAGCTTTTAGTTCCAAACAGCAAAAAGGAATGGATTGAGGAAGATAGAAGAAACATCCAACTCAATGCTAAGGTAATGCACATTCTACTTTGTGCACTTGGTCCAGATGAGTATAGTAGAGTTTTGCCTTGTTCAAATGCCAAGAAGATGTGAGACAAGCTTGAAGTCACCTATGAAGACACTAGCCAGGTGAAGAAGTCTAAATTTGGAATCCTTACACTCAACTACAAAACTTTCAAGATAAATCCCGAAGAGGATATTAGAAAGATGTCCGATCGATTTACAATCATCATAAATGGATTGAAGTCTTTTGGGAAGATTTATCCAAATGTAGAGGTGGTAAGGAAGATGATTCAAAGCTTACCTAAATCATGGGAAGCCAATGTGCCCGCAATTGAAGAAGCAAAGAATTTAGAAACTTTAACATTAGATGAGCTCATTGGTTCTTTGCTTACACATGAGATGAGACTTAATGAAGGGGATGAAGAAGAAAAACTTATGAAGAAAAAGGTTGGTATTACTCTAAAATCCACCACAAGTGAATATAGAATCAAGTGAAGAGGTGGATGAAGACAAAGAGATGCGGATGTTTTCTAGGAGATTCAAAAAGTTTATGAAGTCCAATAAAGGAAGAAGATTCCAAAAGATTAAGGAATTTAAGCTTGAATCTACCAAGGAGAAAGATCTCATTATTTGTTTTGAGTGCAAGAAACTGGAAAACATCAAGTTTGATTGTCCTTAATGGAAGAAGGAGTCTAACAAACAAAAACACAAGGCCAATTTTTCTACTTTGAGTGATGAGAATTCATCTGATGATGAAGATCAAGAAGTAGCCAACCGATGCTTTATGGCCATCAATGATTCTAAGGTAACTTCTAGCTCATCTATTTCAATTTTTATTCTTTTGATAAGTTGCAAGATGCCTATGATGAATTAGGCTTGGAGTTTGAATAATGATTTCAAAATATAGGAAAACTATTTCAAAACTAAAAGAGGAAAATAATTTCCTCTCCAAAGTCAAGCATGAACTTGATCAATGATATGCAAGCTATTATAAATGATTTCGAGAAAAAGAATTGTGACTTGCAAAATTTACTTTCTAAAGTTCATTATAATCATCAAAAGCAACTTGAATTGCTTAAGAGTGAAAAAACTCACTTTAACAAAGTTTTTGAAAAAGGGATGTAGAAAAGAGAAAGTTCAAAATAAAACTTTGTTAAAAAATAGCTTTATTTTCTATAAACATAGATGTTCTCCAAGTTTTTACAAAAGAAAAAATATTGAAAGTGCATGGGTCCCTAAAGTACTCATAACTACTAAAGATAATTATATTCTTTCAAAATGGATACCCAAAGGGACTAGAATCTTGGAAACTAATGCTTATGGTCCAAAAAGAAATTGAGTACAAAAAAAAAAATTAATTCTATGTTTGTAGGAAAAGGTGTATTACTTCAAGGAGAACATCACTAAAGCAAATTCTATGTAATTTCACCTTAATGTTTACTTGCTATGTTAGTTCACTTGTTCCTTATTTTTAATATCTATCTTTGGACTATCCATTTTCTTTTCCTCTTTGATAAACCATAATATATACATATTTTCACCCCATGCTTGGCATATTTTTGGAAAGATTATCATAAGATTTAATGAATTTGCTCCTAATCCTTTAATTTCATGTTTTATACACAGGAGAGCTTAGGATAGCAAAAAGAGTAAGAAATGGGCCAAAAACGGACAAGTTGGGCCGAATTCAGTGTGCCGCACGGCCTAGGCACTTCCAAACAGGTAATCCACACCCCTATGTGTGACACATGGGCAGGCCACACGCCCGTGTGTCATGGCCGTGTTGACATTAAACCAAGTCAGAATTGTACACGGCCTGAGCACCTTCACACGGACGTGGCAAGCGGCCATGTCCTTATCGAGCCAAAGTCTAATTCTATTCAGAAAAGGCTACTATTGGGCTATTTTGGGCATTCCAAAGTCTATATAAACACCCTAGAAAAGGATCAAAGGACACGGAGGGTAGGAAGTAGAAAATACTTGAAGAACAGCTATCGGAATCAGCTCAGAAATAGGATCTCTTTCAAGACTGAAGATCTCCTTTCAATTTCCTTAGAAGTTCTTTGGATTTCTTTATGTTTTGTTATTTTTCCCAATTTTGAGATGTTTTCCTCTATCATTATGAACTAAACTCCCTAAATACCTAAGGGAGATGAAACCTAAGAAGGATCTTATTACAATTTGAATTATATGATAAATACTTTTTCTTCTTCTTAAATGTGAGTTTTAATTCTTGCTTTAATATTCCAGGATATTAATTCAGGTTTTGATATGCTTATTAAATAGAGAAAAAGTCCCTGTTTAAGAGTAGATCGTTCATAATTAAGCGGAGTTGCACGCAATCCTAGAGATAAGACGACATAAATCTGTCGGATTAGAGTCAAATCTAATAAGGGAATTGATGTGCGTGACAAGTTTTATATTTATGATTGACCGTACTTGAAAACTAACTATTATCACGATAAAGGCAAGCGCACCTATCGAACAGTAGTATAGGTTATAGCAAAACTGGAATGTCGAACCCACAGGAACTAAAAGTACTAGTATTAACCTTCTTTTTTGTTATCTAGCTTAAAAAATAAGGGGATTTGCTTTATCTAAACTAGTTAACTAAACTAAAAAATGCACAGGAAGTAAATTGGGGAAATGTTTTTGGGAAAACTGATTGATTTAGGCAATACCCAAGGAAGAATCCACCTAGACTTCACTTGTTATTTGACTCTGAACTAGACGATTTATTCACTTGACTCGATCCGTAAAAATCCCTAATTTATATTATTATCTCTCTCGAGACTAACAAAGTCTAACCCTAGGTTGATTAATTGAAATCTATTTCTAATTAAAAGCCCTAGTGTTGCATTAACTCGATCTATGGATTTCCTTATTAGGTTTGACCTTAATCCGGCAGATTTATGTCGCCCTATGTCTAAGGGTGCAATCAACTCCACATAATTATGCTAGATCTACTCTTAGACAGGGACTTTTACTCCTCTGAATAAGCACATCAATACTTGAATAAATATCCTGGAATATTAAAGCAAGAATTAAGAACACATAATTAAGAACAAATCAAGTATTTATCATATAATTCAGAAAATAGTAATAAGATCCATCTTAGGTTTCATCCCCCTTAGGTATTTAGGGAATTTAGTTCATATGTGTAAAAGAAAACATCTCAGAAGAATAATAATAACAAAACATAAAGAAACCCAAAAACCCCTGAAGGAAGTTGAAGGGAGATCTTCAGTCTTCAAGGAGACTCTAGCTTCTGATATAGATCAATCGGCTTTCTTCGAGTAATTCCTTGCCTCCTACTCCGTGTGTTCCTCTAGGTGCCTCCTCGGGTGTGTATATAGGCTTTAGAATGCTTTCAAACCCTCAAAAGTGGCCTTTTTCGAGTAGAACTAGACTTGGGCTCGACAGGGACACGGCCGTATGCCACGCCCGTGTGGGGTGGCTTAGGCCGTCTTAAAGTCTACTAAATAGACACGGGCGTGTGGTCTACCCGTGTGAGGAAGTCCAGGCCATTTTGATTTCCCACGTTGACCCATTTTCTTCATTTTTGGCCCGTTTATCGCTCTTTTTACTCTCCTATGCTCATCTAAGTATAAAACATGAAATTAAAAGATTAGGAGCATCAAATTCCACAAATCTAATGATAATTCATCCAAAAATGTGCTAAGCATGGGATAAAAATATGTATAAATTACGACTTATCAAATACCCCCACACTTAAGCGTTTGCTTATCCTCAAGCAAAATCCTCAATTCACAATGAAGAATTCATTTTTCTCAACTTATAATTCCTATCAATAATATCTCAAAATAATCCATAAGTAATGATACATTAAGAATTCAACTAGAAGAACATCAAAGTTTCAAACATTCCAAGTTGAGCATTTTATCACGAAAACATAGGTGTCTCCCCTCATCTAAGTAATCACCTTTGATTCAAAATATTACAGAGTTTAACATCCTCACTAAAGATTCCCTCAAATCACTCGAGGTGCTTAAGGACAACAAATTTAGCACTCAACAGTCAATATGAAAAGTTATTACCATAGGCTTGCATGAAAATCAAATCTCCACCACTATATATTGAGATGATACATCAATCAAAAGGTCTTTAGAGGGTTGTAACGTGGCTTTGGTTAGGGGGTGTGGTCACAAGTTGAAAAAAAAGGTTAGAATCGAGATTGAATTGAAAAATCACCTAACTAGAAAAATACTAAAACTAACAAACTACATTCCTAATTAGGTGGTCCTAGAGTTGAGCTTTTCTTCATGGATAACATCGTTTTAATCCAACCATTACATAATTTCGTAATATGCTAAACGACAAATCTCAATTGTAGTAACTTCGATTTTTTTTTAAGAACAAATCAAGTAACCTAGAACTTTGCTAACTATCAAAAATAAAACATAGCTAAGAAATTTATTCAACTCAAATCTTGACAAAAATAGGGATCAAATTACTTGAGGGGATTTCAACAATAATAGGTTATGGGTTAATATTGAGGATAAATCAATAATTGGCTTGTTAGGCTCAAGGGGGTTCACTAAGGGTTAATTATGAAGGTAGACTTTTATAAAGTGAATAGGTTAAACCTAAGTGCCTTTATCATCTCGACATATCAAATCAATGGTGTGGTCTTGACATGCATAATCGAAGTAAGTTCTAGAATAACAAATCAATATTCACGCATTCATAGCAAAAATAAAAGTGAGCATGAAAGAAATAATATATGCTCTAAAGGCTCAAGATCTCACAAAAATTTTGGCTTTTTGATGTTAATCCTGTGAATTTCAACTTCAAGATAATACCTAAACTTGGGGAAATAACCTAGCAATTTTTAGTTCTCAAAAAAATCAACTTATCATGCTCTATTCTCTAATTACTTAAAGTTTAAACAATCAATGCATAAATGCCTATGTTTTAATATAAGACATATCAATAAAAATCATAAATTAATCAAGATTCATTCTAATAGTGATATGAGTGAGTCACGTGAGAATAAGACAAAATTTAGGAATTTTTCTGATAATGGTATAAATAACCCCCCCACACACTTAAGATGTACATTTTCCTCAATGTACAAAGATAGATTTACCAAAAAATATAGATATAAGATCATAAGATAGGGAGAGAAGTGAAACTTCCTGAATGTTAAATGGAATCCTTGAATCGGAGTCATGAAAAGTAATCGGCTAAGGCAAGGGTGAGATTGGAGGAGGATACTCCGGTGGTGGTAGAGGTTGTTAGTCCACAAAGGCTCTGCCAAAAGAATATTATAACTGGTGGTAGTTATGGTCGTGGTCGAGTAGGGCATGGCAGTCGTGGAGGACCTTTTCCAGTGGAGTTGTAAATTCCTAAGTAATAGTGAGCTTTGGAGCTTTTCATAACTGTGATAGAATTAATAACTCTTTAGGAAATATAAAGTAGCATGATTACTCGTAAAGAAATGGCCAAAAACATAAATTGCTTAATATAAAGTGTAAAACCTAAAGATGAAGTAAAAATAGTATTAAAGAGAAATAAAATAAAAAGTAATTTAAAAAGATAAATAAAGATAAAAGTAAATAAAAAATAAAAAAAATAATAATAATAATAATTAAAAGTCTTCAAAAATAGGTGCGTCTGGAATTCGGCCTATGCCCGTATTCTTTAGGCATGTTGGTGCACACGGCCGTGTCCTGCTTCGTTCGCTTCTCCCACGCTCGTGTATATATGCGCACGCCCATGTTATTTTGATAGCTTCGACGGGTGGTGGGCACGGGCGTGTCGCACGCTCGTGTTAATTTCTCAGCTTCTACCATGGATTATAGACACGGGCGTGTCGCACGCCCGTGTTGATTTTGCAGGATTGCCCACGGCTATGTCGTACGGTAGTGGCAACTTATCGAATCCCGTGTTTGGGGAAAAATTTTATTCTATTTTCACACGGCCGTATCGTACGGCCATGTCGCCGCCTGTGGTTTGAGCACAGCCTAAGGCACACCCGTGTGCCTGGCCGTGTAGATTTGGAAAACCTGTGTTCAAAGACTCAGTTAATGATTTAGATGTTAAAAACTAAAAATTAAAGAACTCAACACTGTTAGTGCTCGGGTTGCCTCCCGAGAAGCACTTATTTAGAGTATAAGCTCGACTTACCTCTCTGTTACGTGGTCATGGTGGTGCGAGGAGTTTACGCTCCTCATTCCTACTATCAATCTCATCAAAATAAGGTTTTAAACGGGTACTATTTACCTTAACAGTGTTGAATTTGGAATGAGTTACCTCGATTGTACTGTATGGGAAAATGTTAAGTACCGTAAAAGGGATTGCTCTATTGGGTTCAGAAATGACAATACGAGGGTCTGCTGCATCTAGTAGTACTTTGTCTCCAACCTTAAGTTGATTTGATAAAACATTAAGTCCGTGTTGGCGTGGTTTTGGTTTATCGTATGTTCTCGATTTTTGTGTCCTCTATTCATCTAGTTGCTCGACCTGCAGCCTTTGCTCTTCATAGATGAGTCTTTTGTTGTTACTTAAACATGGCTCATGTATGCTCTTTGAACGTGTTTCCTGCAAAGAAGGTTGCACCACATGATCAGTATTAGTAACATGATTTATACAACCACCCTCAATATTCGATGTGTTACTCAAATTACGAGCTTGAAGAGTGATTGTTTCATCACACACACGAAGTTTGAGTTCACTTGTACCAACATCAATAATAGTTCTAGTAGTTGCTAAAAAAGGTCGTCCTAAAATCAAAGGCACGTCACTATCCTCTTCCATGTCTAGAACAACAAAATCAATTGGGAATATAAATTTAACGATTTTGACAAGTACGTCTTCAATGATACCCATAGAAAATCTGATGGTTTTATCTGCTAGTTGAATGCTCATCCTAGTTTGTTTGAGTTTCCCAAGCCCTAGTTGCTTGAACATTTTGTAGGGCATGACGTTAATGCTCACCCCTAAATCAGCCAATGCATTATTAACATCTAAGCTACCAATTAAACAAGGAATCGTAAAGCTCCCTGGATCTTCCAATTTTTTGGGTAGCTTATTCTGTAGAATGGCTGAGCAAACCGCGTTCAATTCCACATGCGACATCTCATCCAACTTCCGCTTATTTACTAAAAGCTCCTTTAAAAATTTAACTGCGTTCAGCATCTACGAAAGAGCTTCAATAAATGGTAAGTTAATATGTAATTTCTTTAATAATTTAAGGAATTTACCAAATTGTTCGTCCGTGTGGTCTTTCCTTGTCGCACTTGGATATGGAACACGAGGTTTATATTCTCTACTTACCGATTTTTGTTCACTGTGGTCCACCTCATCCTTACCTTTACTTGCCACAAGTCCTTGCCTCAAGTCTGGTTTAAGTTCAACTAACCCTTCCTCATCTCGAATGATAATCGCATTAAGCTACTCCCTTAGGTTAGTTTCAGTATTACTCGGCAAACAACCTTGTGGTCAGACAGAAATCAATTTAGCAAGCTGGCCTATCTGAGTTTCAAGCCCTTGGATCGACCCTTGTTGATTCTTCAGTTTTGTTTCAGTATTCTGAAAATGAGTTTCTGACACCGAGATGAATTTTGTTAGCATCTCCTCAAGGTTCGGCTTCTTTTCCTACTGGTAAGGTGGTTGTTGAAAACTTAGGGTATGTTGTGGCTATTGATTTCCTTGGCCTCCCCATGAGAAGTTGGGATGGTTCCTCCAACCTGCATTATAAGTGTTACTGTATGGGTTATTTTGAGGTCTAGAATTATTACCCATTTATTGAACTTGCTCCTCCTCGGTGCTAGGGTTGAAGGATTGATATTCTGTGTGTACTCCTCTCCATTTGAATCGCACCTCATCAGTGGATGTACTTGAGTAGAACCATACAAACCGTCAATCTTTTTATTTAATAGTTCTACCTGGTTAAATATTATAGTAACCGCGTCGAGGTTGAAAACACGGACTGCTTTTGTCGGCTTTGTTCTCATGACTTGCCACTGATAGTTATTCAGTGACATCTCTTCAATAAATTCATAAGCCTCTTCAGGTGTTTTGTTGTTTAAAGTTCCACCGGCAGCTTCGTTGATGAGTTGTCTTATTGAGGGGTTCACACCATTGTAAAAAGTCTAAACCTGCAGCCATAGAGGTAACCCATGATGAGGGCAGCTTCTTAATAGGCCCTTGTATCTCTCCCATGCATCATACAGGGTTTCTAGATCTATCTGCACAAAAGAAGAGATATCATTCCATAGTTTAGCCATTTTAGCCGGCGAAAAGTATTTTAATAAAAAATTTTCAGTCATTTGTTCCCAAGTTGTGATTGACCCTCGTGGTAACAAGTTCAACCATTATTTAGCTATGTTCATCAATGAAAAGGGAAATAACCGAAGGTGAATGACATTGTTATTTGACTGAACAAACTATTTGGATCCTCGTCCTGCAAACCATCAAACTGAACAAACTGTTGTATCATTTGAATCGTGTTAGGTTTCAGTTCAAAATTATTTGCAGCAATAGCATGTCTAACTATACTCGATTCAGCTCCTGTTAAACTAGGTTTAGCATAATCATACATAGTATGAGGAGCAGGATCCTGATTTACTGGGTTCGCAACAGCCACAAGAGGTAGCGGATTATTATGATTATAAGCCATCTCCTCGGTTGTGGTTTGAATATCGTCCTCTTGCCCTTCCTCTATGTATAGTAGGCTTGGCCTTATCTCTATTCGGTTTCTGCGAGCTGTGCTTTCGATCTCACTATCAAAAAGTAGAGGTCCTGACGGGTTTCTTCTAGTCAAAAACTATAAAAACCTGTCAGAAGTAAATAAAAGAAAATTTAATGATATAAATAAAATAAAAATAAAAATTAAATTGCAATAAAATAAATGGCTAAAGTAATAAAAATTAAGCATTCCTAATATCTTAGTTTCCCAGCAACGGCGCCAAAAACTTGATGTGTGTGATAAGTTTTATATTTATGATTGATCGTACTTGAAAACTAACTATTATCATGATAAAGGCAAGCGCACCTATCGAACAGTAGTATAGCTTATAGCAAGATCGGAATGTCAAACCCACAGGAACTAAAAGTACTAGTATTAACCTTCTTTTTATTGTCTAGCCTAAAAAATAAGGGGATTTGCTTTATCTAAACTAGTTAACTAAACTAAAAATACATAGGAAGTAAATTGAAAAAATGCTTTTGGGAAAACTGATTGATTTAGACAATATCCAAGGAAGAATCCACCTAGACTTCACATGTTATTTGACTCTGAACTAGACAATTTATTCATTTCACTCGATCCGTAAAAATCCCTAATTTATATTATTATCTCTCTCGAGACTAAAAATGTCTAACCCTAGGTTGATTGATTGAAATCTCTTTCTAATTAAAACTCCTAATGTTGCATTAACTCGATCTATGGATTGTCTTATTAGGTTTGACCCTAATCCGGCAGATTTATGTCGCCCTATGTCTAGGGGTGCAATCAACTCTGCTTAATTATGCTAGATTTACTCTTAGACAAGGACTTTTGCTCCTCCAAATAAGCACATCAATACTTGAATCAATATCCTGGAATATTAAAGCAAGAATTAAGATCACAAAATTAAGAAAAAATCAAGTATTTATCATATAATTCAGAAAATAGTAACAAGATTCGTATTAGGTTTCATCCCCCTTAGGTATTTAGGGAATTTAGTTCATGTGTAAAAGAAAATATCTCAGAAAAATAATAATAACAAAACATAAAGAAACCCAAAAACCCCTGAAGGAAATTGAAGGGAGATCTTCAGTCTTGAAGGAGAATTCGGCTTCTGAGATGGATCAATCGGCTTTCTTCGAGTAATTCCTTACCTCCTACTCTATGTGTTCCTCTAAGTGCCTCCTCGGGTGTTCATATAGGTTTTAGAATGCTTTCAATCCTCAAAAGTGGCCTTTTCCGAGTAAAACTAGACTTGGGATTGACAGGGACACGACCGTGTGCCACGCCCGTGTGGGGTGGCTTAGGCCGTGTTAAAGTCTGCTAAATAGACACGGGCGTGTAGTCTACCCGTGTGAGGAAGTCCAGGCCGTGTTGATTTCCCACGTTGACCCATTTTCTCCATTTTTGGCTCGTTTCTCGCTCTTTTCACTCTCCTATGCTCACCTAAGTATAAAACATGAAATTAAAGGATTAGGAGCATCAAATTCCACAAATCTAGTGATAATTCATCCAAAAATGTGCTAAGCATGGGATAAAAATATGTATAAATTACAACTTATCAGGAATCCATAAATTGAGTTAATGCGACAATAAGGGTTTTAATTAGAAAAAGATTTCAATTAATCAACCTAGAGTCATTTGTTTTTAGTCTCGAGAGATATATTAACATAAACTAGGGATTTCTATGGATTAAGTCGAGCAAATAAATCGTCTAATTCAGAAGTAGTAATGGAAGTCTAGGTGGATTCTTCCTTGGGTATTGTCTTCTCAATCGGTTTTCCAAAAGTATTTTCTAACTTTATTCTCTGTTGCAATTTTAGTCAATTAGATAATTAGTCTTAGTTTGAAGCATTCCTTTAATTATTAGGCTAGATAATAAAAAGATAGTAATTACTAGTACTTTTAGTCCTTGTGGATACGATATTTCCGGTCTCACCATAACTATACTATTGTTCGATAGGTGCGCTTGCCTTAGTCGAATTTTTAGTTAGTTTAGCGACCATCAAGTTTTTGGTGCTGTTGCTGAGGACTGAGATATTAGGAACACTTAATTTTTATTTCTTTAGCCATTTTTTATTTTATTGCAATTTAATTTTGTTTTTATTTTAATTACTAATTTTTCTTTTCTTTACTTCTGGCAAGTTTTTATAGTTTATGACTAGAAGAAACCCGTCGGGACCTCTACTTTTTTACAGTGAAATTGAAAGCACAGCTCGTAGAAACCGAAGAGAAATAAGACGAAGCCTACAATACATAGAGGAAGAGCACGAAGATGACCCACTAATACCGAGGAGATGGCCGATAATCAGAATAATCCATTACCTCATGTGCTTGCTGCAAATCCAGTAGATCAGAATCCTGCTCCTCGTACTATGTATGATTATGCTAAACCTACTTTAACAGGAACTGAATTGAGTATAGTTAGACTTGCTGTTACTGCAAATAATTTTGAACTGAAACCTAACACTATACAAATGATTCAACAGTTTGTTCAGTTTGATGGTTTGGAGGATGAAGGCCCAAATACTCATTTGGCCAACTTCTTAGAGTTCTGCGATACTTTCAAAATAAATGGCGTTTCTGATGATGCCATTTGCCTTCGGTTGTTTCCCTTTTCATTGACGAATAAGGCTAAACAATGGTTGAACTTGTTACCACAAGGGTCAATCACTACTTGGGAACAAATGACCGAAAATTTTTACTCAAATATTTTCCACCGGCTAAAACAGCTAAATTGAGGAATGATATCTCTTCTTTTGTGCAGATGGATTTAGAAACACTTTATGATGCATGGGAGAGATACAATGATCTATTGAGAAGGTGCCCTCACCATGGGTTACCTTTTTGGCTACAAGTTCAAACTTTCCGCAACGGTTTGAATCCCTCAACTAGACAAATGATTGACGTAGCTACTGGTGGAACTATCAATAATAAGACACCTGAAGAGGCTTATGAGTCCATAGAAGAGATGTCACTGAATAATTATCAGTGGCAAGTCATGAGGACAAAGTCGATAAAAGCAGCCGACATTTTTAACGTCTATTCGGTTGCTATGCTTTCCAATCAGGTAGAACTTTTGAATAGAAAAATTGATGGTTTACTTGGTTCTACACGGGTTCATCCAGTAATGCAGTGCAATGCAAGTGGAGGTGGAACAAACAACTCAGAATATCCACCCTACGGCCCTAACATGGAGAACGAGCAAATGAATTATATGGGTAATAATCCTTGACTTCAAAATAAACTATATAGTAATACTTATAATGTAGGTTGGAGGAACCATCCCAACTTCTCTTGAGGTGGTCAAGGAAATCAGAGACCACCACCACCTCCAGGATTCCAACAACAACCTTACCAGCAAGAGAAAAAGCCGAACCTTGAAGAGATGATGACGAAGTTTATTTCAGTGGTGGAAACCCATTTTCAAAATACTAAAACTACAATTAAAAATCAACAGGCATCGATTCAAAGACTGAGAATCAAATAGGACAGCCGGCTAAGTTGATCTCTGAAAGACCACAAGGTAGCTTTCTCAGTAACACAGAAACTAACCCAAGGGAGCAACTTCATGCCATCACCGTGCGCAACGAAGAAGGGTTAGTTAAATCTAAATCTGAAACAAGGCACGAAGCTGTGGTAAGTAATAGTAAGCATGAGATGAATCATGGTACATAAAAGCAGGTAAGCAAAGAGTATAAACCTGTTGTGCCATACCCCAATGCGACAAGGAAAGACCACACGAACGAACAATTTGGTAAATACTGAAGAATGATTTGCGCGGGAAAAATTCTTGTGCTTATGTGGATAGGTACTCGAAATCATTATTTGTGTGACCTCAGAGCGGAGTATCAAGAGTTAAGTCTGAAACCTCTGGCATTCTTACTGTTGTCCAGAGCTTAAGAGAACGCTCATAGGGTTAACCATCCGTGGCGGATCAATATAATAAACGAAAGTTAGATGATGCGTCACATGTGGAATTAAACGCAGTTTGCTCAGCCGTTCTACAGAATAAGCTACCCAACAAGTTGAAAGATCCAGGGAGTTTTACCATTCCTTGCTTAATTGGTAGTTTGAATGTTAACAATGCTTTGGCTGATTTAGGGGCGAACATTAATGTTATGCCCTATAAAATGTTTAAACAGTTAGGTCTTGGGGAACCCAAACAAGCTAGGATGAGCATTCAATTAGTAGATAAAACCATTAGATTTCCTAGGTGTATTATTGAAGATGTGCTCGTAAAAATTGATAAATTCATATTCCCAATTGATTTTGTTGTTCTAGACATGGAAGAGGATAGTTATGTCTCTTTAATTTTAGGATGCCCCTTTTTAGCAACTGCTAGAACTATCATTGATGTTGGTACAGGTGAACTCACACTCCGTGTAGGAGAAGATACGATCACGCTACAAGCTCGTGATTCAGTCAAGAAAGCAAGTCATGAAGATGATTCTATAAAACATGTTAATAAGACTAATCATGTGGTTCAACCTTCTTTACAAGAAACACTTCGGAAAAGCATAAATGAGCCACGATCTATTACCAACAATGGGATCATCCATGACAAACGAACATTACAAATCGAGGAACTAGATGAACGGTGAACAACAGTTAAGGAGAAACTAAGGATACACGATGAACCAAAGCAGTGTCATGATGAACTTAAAGATGAATCGAATCAACTTAAAGTTGGAGACAGAGTACTATTAGATGAAGCAGACCTTTGTGTTGCCATTACTGATCCTAATGGAGCAATCCTTTTTTCGGTACTTACCATTTTCCTATACAGTACAGTCGAGGTAACTCATTCCAAATTTGACACTTTTAAGGTAAATAGTACTCGTCTAAAACCTTATTTTGTTAAGATTGATAGCAGGAATGAGGAGTTTCAACTTCTCGAGCCACCATGACAGTGCAAATACAAGATAAGTCGAGCTTAGACTCTAAATAAGTGCTTCTCGGGAGGCAACCCGAGCACTAACACCACTAACTAATTTATTTTTATCTATTTTTCGTGTTTAAATGCAAGTTTTTTGACCCACACAACCTGGACACACGGGCGTGTCCTTGTCCATGTGGAAACAGGACTTAAATCCCAAAAAATAGCAGAAACATAGGCTAAAAAGAAGCCACGCAGGCGTGTGAGACGGCCGTGTGTATCACACGGCCTGGACATACAGGCATGTCCCAAGCTGTCTGAAAACTAGAGCTTAATTTTTAAATTTTAAACAAGTCAGAGAGCTCCACAGGAAGGGCACACGGCCGTGTGTTCGAACACAAGGGCGTGTGGTATACCACACGGGCATGGGAGAAGCGAACAATGTAGCACACGACCGTGCGATACAACTGTGTGAACCACACGACCAAGACACACGGGCATGTCCCAGGCCGTGTGACGAAGGGGCATTCAATATTCGCGACTAACATGGGCTACAATCGAGCCACACGGCCGTGTAACACAGCCATGTGACCCAACACGGGGCCTTAACACGATCGTGCCCCTATTTTAACCCTCCAAAACCTAATTTTTATTTACCTTTGTCTTCTTCCTCAAACCCTCTCAACCAGCCGCAGCAGTAACCTCCAGCCACCATCGCCCACCGCCCCTTGACCTTCCCCCCTTCTCCCTTCACCTGCAGCAACCAAGAACTAGCCCACCCTTGTGCCTCAGACCAGCCCCATTCGGAACCCCCAACCACCCACCCTCACCTTCACACACCAACATACCTCTCCTCCGCACACCTCAACTCATCCCTCTCCCCTTCCTCTCCCTAGACTGATCGTCGACCAACCCACATCACTCCGACCACCCCTTCGTCAATTAACCTTTTTCCCCATATTCTTTTTTCTTTATTTTATTTTTAGTTCAGTTTTATTTTATCTATTTTATTCATCTACTAATTCTTTGAACTTTTGTTATTATCTATTAATTGATATTTTGATAGTTTTAGTTTTTTTATTATTCATTTTATGCTTATTATTATTAACAATTGTCTCAAACAGTGAGGTCTAAAATCCTGCTATATTGTTTTTTTTTTCCCATTTGGTAGTTTTATGGATTTGGTTAGTAGGTTTTTCTTTATTAATTTGTTTATTAGGTGCATTGGATTTTTCCTGTTAGTTTAGCTACTATTTCTTTTTACTATTCTTGTTGCTAATTAGTTTAGTATAATGGTACTTTAGATTTATATTCTGGTAGTTTTTACATGTTTAGGTATTAGTGCCTATAGGACTAGATTCTACATCTTGATTATTAACACATTTTTGTCTTATTCACATATCTATTCCTTAGCCTCTTGATGTATTTGATTGGTAATATTTGTTCCAGTTCACTAATATGTGAATATTTTACTTTTCAGGTACTTCATGACAAACACACGACGCAAGAAAACTGTCGTCCCCGCTTCAAAAAAGTGGAAGGGTCCTGGCACAACTTCCTCGAGTGCCTCGATCGAAGCTCGTCATCTTCTGCTTTGATTTTTGTCAGGCCCACAGGACGACTTGTTTCAACTTTTGCGCGTGCAACCGCTAGGTTTGGGCCGATGTATTGACTGGGCCGCATTGGAGCAGGTCGGACTAGCTGATGAGGTCCGTGCCTTCATTACCACTACCCCATGGATCGGTTCTTTGCGATTATTGAGCCCATCTATTCAGAGCTTACCTTGGAGTTTTGCACTACTTTCCATCTACAGCATGTGATGAATACCCATGACGAGGCTGGTACTATCACTTTCCGACTTGATGGCTTAGTGCGACATATGAGCGTCACTGAGTTTGGCACAGCTTTGGGCATCTACACCGATGAGTTTATAGGTGCCGATAACTTTCTTCACCTCCACCGTCACATCCATTACTCACCTTCGTGCTGTTGGACCAATCTCATAGCATCTGTTATGATGCGAGTCACTCGAAGGCGACATCTCTTTCTCTAGCTTTAAGATACATCCACGCCTTATTAGCTCACACGTTGACTGGCATGAGAGAGAGCACAGGAGTTGTAAGTACTACTGAGGCATACTATCTTTGGAGCATGGCGACTGGTCACATCTTTGATTTGGCATACTTCAAAGCGCTGGCTTTTCACCATCAGACGAACCGCCATAGGAGAGGTCCCATCTGTCTTGGTCCCTACGTAACCCGTCTCGCTCGAGACTTTGGCCTCATCGACACTCCAGAGATGTTATTGACACTCACACTAGTAGGCCAGATGGCTCCTCAGAGAATTTTTGGTATGATTCACATGAGGATGATAGAGCGACGCCATGGATTCGAACCCCCTCAGTACAGACTCGTTCACTCTGATAACCAGGATGAGCTAGAGGACATTACTGATGATGTCCCTCCCCCTCATGAGGACCTACACCTACTGCCACCACCGAGTCACCGACCTCCTACTGCCACTGTGACCGATATATTCGAGCGATTCACTCGCTTCGAGCAACAGTGTTTTGCAAGGTTCGACAGTATCGAGGCAACTCTACAGCAAATCTGCCAGCACTTCCACATCTCGCCTCCACCACCACCACCTTGTGACGCTAACGCATCTGATGATGAGGACCTCTGAGTTCATTTATTTTATTTTATTTTATTTTTGTTTTTTTATTTTTCTTTTACTTGTTTTTTGAAGACTTTGGTTTTATATTTTGAACTATATTTATCTTTATGGTTATTATCAAGTGATCCCTTAATTCTTTTCCATAATGGTGTTTATTTTCTTATTAGTAACTCAGAATCATGCCTTTCATTAGCCTTATCTACAACTCTAGCTATCACTATTCCAAGGATTTCATCAAAAACATTCAAGGCAGTTTCGCTTCTCTCCCTGTCTTCTGATTTTATGCTTATATTATTATCATCTATCTTCGTACATTGAGGACAATGTACATCTTAAGTGTGGGGAGGTTACTTTTATGTTTATTAGAAAATCCCTAAATTTTTCTCTCGTTCTCATATTATTATTAGAGTGAATTCTGATTGATTTATAATTTTTGTTGATATGTTTTGAATTAAATCGTAGGTAATTGTACATTGATTGTTTAGTCTTAAGACATTAGAAAATCAAGCATGATAAGTTGACTTTTGAGAATTAAAATTCCTAGGTTTTTTCCCTGAATTGAGGTATTATCTTGAAGTTATGAATTCACAGGATTGACATCAAAATCCATAATTTTTGTGAGATCTTGAGTCTTTAGAGCATATATCCTTTCTTTCTCACTTTTATTGTTGCTTATAAGTGTGTCAATACTGATTTGTTATTCTAGAACTTGCTTCAATTATACGTGTCGAGACCACACCATTTTTTGATATACCGAGATGATAAAGGCACTTAGGCTTTAACTCACTTACCCCATAAAAAGCCTACCCACATAATTGACCCTTAGTGAACCCCTTTGAGCCTTAACCATTGTTTCTTGATTTTTCCCTTAATGTTAATCCACAACTTAACCCTTTTTTATTCGTTAAGAATTTCTCCCTTTTCATTGACCCCTTTTTATCGAGATTTGATTTGATTAGTTACCTAACTATGTTCGTTCATTCCAGTTGCTGAATTATTTCTTATTATGTACTTTCTATTATTGTACTTGTTCTTATTCTTTAAAAAAAACGTATATTTATATCCATCCAATTACATATTGTTTTAAAGAGCTTAGATAAGTTAGAGTTATTTTATTAAGGGAAAGCTCACTTCATCTTAGAAAGTTTTATTTCTGGCACCTATTTGTAAGTTAGTAATTAGCTTTATTCTTCTAAGTTGGTAATTTATTAAATTAATCTCGATTCTAACCTTCTTTTTTAGCCTTTATCTACACCTATAACCCAAGCCCTATTACAACCCTGTTAAAAACCTTTTGATTCGTGTATCATCTCATTTATAGTGGTGGAGATTTGATTTTCATGCAAGCCTATGGTAATAACTTTTCATGTTTGACTATTTAGTGCTTAATTATTGAACCTTAAACATTTTGAGTGATTTGAGGGAATCTTTAGGGAGGATGTCAACTCTTGTCAATTTGGAATTAAAGGTGATTACTTAGATAAAGGGGGATGCCTATGATTTTATGATTAAAATGCTCAACTTGGATTGTTTGAAACTTTGATGTTCTTTTAGTTGAATTCTCAATGTGTGATTATCTATGGATTACTTCGAAACATTATTGATGAGAATTATAAGTTAAGAAGAATTAATTTGAATTGTGAGTTGGGAATTTTGCTTGAGGATAAGCAAATGCTTAAGTGTGGGGATATCTGATAAACCATAATATATATATATATATATATATATATATATATTTTACCCCATGCTTGGCATATTTTTGGAATGATTATCATAAGATTTAATGAATTTGATGCTCCTAATCCTTTAATTTCATATTTTATACACAGGAGCTTAGGTTAGCAAAAAGAGTAAGAAACAGGCGGACAAGTTGGGCCGAATTCTGTGTTCCATACGGCCTAGGAACTTCCACACGGGTAATCCACACGCCCATGTGTGACACACGGGTAGGCCACACACTCGTGTGTCATGGCCGTGTCGACATTAAACCAAGTTCGAATTGAACACGGCCTGAGCACCTTTACACGGGCGTGGCATACAACCGTGTCCCTGTCGAGCCAAAGTCTAATTCTATTCAGAAAAGGCTAATATTTGACTATTTTGGGCATTCCAAAGTCTATATAAACACCCTAGAAGAGGATCAAATGACACGGAGGGTAGGAAGCAGAAAATACTCGAAGAACAGCTATCAAAATCAGCTCAGAAGCAGGATCTCATTCAAGATTGAAGATCTCTATTCAATTTCCTTAGAAGTTCTTTGGGTTTCTTTATGTTTTGTTATTTTAACCAATTTTGAGATGTTTTCCTCTATCGTTATGAACTAAACTCCCTAAATACCTAAGGGAGATGGAACCTAAGACGAATCTTATTACTATTTGAATTATATGATAAATACTTGTTTTTATTCTTAATTGTGAGTTTTAATTCTTACTTTAATATTCTAGGATATTAATTCAGGTTTTGATGTGCTTATTCAGCGGAGCAAAAGTCCCTGTTTAAGAGTAGATCGTCCATAATTAAGCAGAGTTGCATGCAATCCTAGAGATAGGATGACATAAATCTGCCGGATTAGAGTCAAATCTAATAAGGGAATCCATAGATCGAGTTAATGCAACAATAGAGGTTTTAATTAGGAACAGATTCCAATTAATCGACCTAGAGTCAGTTGTTTTTAGTCTCGAGAGAGATATTAACATACACTAGGGATTTCCACGGATTAAGTCGAGTGAATAAATCGTCTAATTTAGAAGTAGTAAGGGAAGTCTAGGTGGATTCTTCCTTGGGTATTGTCTTCTCAATCGGTTTTCTAAAAGTATTTTCCAACTTTATTCTCTGTCGCAATTTTAGTCAATTAGGTAATTAGTCTTAGTTTGAAACATTCCTTTAATTATTGGGCTAGATAATAAAAAAAATAGTAATTACTAGTACTTTTAGTCTTTGTGGATACGATATTTTCGGTCTCACCATAACTATACTACTGTTCGATAGGTGCGCTTGCCTTAGTCAAATTTTTAGTTAGTTTAGCGACCATCACTCTTCAACTTTATTTGATTATTTTTTATATAACAAAAAGGGGGAAAAGAGAAAGGTAAATTTAATATTTGATTGATTATGATAAATTGATTTTATGCCAAATCCAATGACCATGTTTTCAAAGTAAAATGAATGTCAAATTTGATCTTATGTCAATTTTTTTAAACCTTAAATTGAAAATGAATTTCATTAAGGGGGAGCAATTTATTTAAAAACAAATTTACCAAATGTTTCGTTATATCAAAAGGGGAGATTATTATACCTAGCTTTATTTGATAATATGTTTTGATATAACAAATTAAAATGTTTTTGAATAAAAGTTAAATTTGAACAAAATTATCCAAATGATATAATCAAGTTAAAATTAATTCAATTGAATTAAAATTTTCAATCATGTTAAAATAGTTTTAAAACAAGTTAGTATTGCTCCAGGCCAAAAAGTATCAAATTGACATTCTAAAATTGATACCAAATTGACATTCTGTTTTCAATCAATTACAAAAAGTATCGATACATTTTACCATGTATCGATAAAGTATTTTTGGTATCATTGTAAACTAACTCTAACGGTCACTGAATCAGGCATTAAATACTTATAATATCGATACTCGTAGAAAAAGTATCGATACCTTTTGTTGCAAGTGAATTTAATGATATGGTATTTTCATCCCCAATGGCTTAATTCATGTTTCCAATAACCACAACTGTTAAAAATGAATTATAGGGTATAAATACCATCTGTCAAAGGTCCTACAATAGCAAGAGAGATCATCAAGGCAAAAGATCAATCAATACAACTTTAGTGCTTAATTCTTTCGTACTTTTCTTATACACACTTGTGAGCCTTCATTATTATTCTTTAGATCAAATGTATTATTGTTTATTTGTGCTTAATTGGCAAGCATTCTGATCTTGTAAGGATTAATTCTTAGATTGCTATTTGTGTTTACTCTTTGAGAGAGTTGAGTCTTAAGGTTTGGGTAGAAACCTTAAGGGAGTTGTAATCTTATGATTTGGGGTAGAAATCTTAAGGGATATTACAAGGTTAAACCTTCTCCTCAAAGGTTATCAACTTAGTGAATTTGGGAAAATTCATAGTTGTGGAAAGCTAAGGTAATGGAATAGGCAATTTGTGTCGAACCACTATAAATCGTTGTATTCTTTATTGCTCATTCATTTGTTGCTTCTACCATTTTCTTAAAGGCCAATTCACCCCCTCTTAGGGATTTCTAGTTGATTTATCTAGCTAACAACAATTCAACATATCAATTAATTAAAATAATATACTTCATATGAACTTAATTGTAAAAATAGCAAACAAATAATATATCGATGACTAATCTGTAATTTTGTCTTTTCCTCAATTATCCTCCGAGTGATTCAAATATCGATCTATATGATAATTCATTTCAATTTCTCAATTCCAAATATCTTATAACATCCTATTATATGCATTTGTCAGTCCAATTTTACTTTTCAAAATTTCCCTAAATGTTTTCATTTTATTCAATTTAGTCCTTAAAATCAAAATTACCATAACTTTTAACCTTGAGCTTCGATTTTAAAAATGATCTTAATTACACCCTTCTATAACTCTCTATTATCTATAATTACAAAAATTTAATATCAAATTCAAAATATATGCACTTTAGTCCCTATGTTCAAAAACTAGCAATTAAACTTTACAAACTAGTCATTTTTCACTTCTAAGCTTAAAACCTAACAACTTAACACAAGAACTTCAAGAAATCAACAATGGAAACTTTTGAAAACTTTAACAGTTTTACGAATTGGTACAGTGGCTATTTAAATCAAGCTCTCGAGACATAAAAAACATAAAAATTACAAGAAACAAACGTAAAATCTCTTACCAATCTTTAAGTGAAAGTTTTGCAAGTTTGAAACCCTTTCTTTATTTTTCGTTTTGATTGGAGAAGAAGATAACCTGAAAATATTTTCTTTTTACTTAATTTTAACATATATATTTAGTTTAATATTTAATTAATTAAACTTAACTTAATTAACCTTAACTAGTTAATCTTAAGCCAAATTAACACATTTAGTGGATTACACCAAACATCCACAACTGTTTGATCATAATATAATGGTCCAACTACTTAATTAGTCCTCCAATTAATTTAAAATAAAAAAATTAACTTTTACCACTTTTACAATTTAGTCATTATATTAATTAACTATCCGATTGACAAAATTGAAGGACCAAAATTTAATTAAAATTTTTACTAACCTCATAAATATTAAATAATAATATTTACGGTCTCTAATATTAGAAATCGGGTTTCAAAACTACTGTTTTTGAAACTATTGAAGAAGGGGTTGTTACAAAAACTTATGTGCTTTCTAGTGTATTTTGGAGGGATGTGATATGAAGCCTTAAGGATAAGCACTTATGTGCTCTCTAGTGTGTTCAAGATAGTTCTCATATATCCGAGTCATTTTACTAAATTTTTCTATGGGTGAAATGAATTAAAATCTTGATAACGAGATTTGCCTAAAAATAAAAATTGTTATATGTGAACTAAAGTGGCATTTACTAAATGATACTAAAAATTTGAATAAATGAATAAGCTAATAATGGATGTCAGGATACTAAATTTTAAACATTTGTGGCCTAAATTAAGTTGTTATGAGTTAATTAAGCTAAATAAATAAATGTTCAACAATAAAGAGTAAAATTATAAACTAAGCTTTTTTATAAGGGCCTTAAAATAATGTTAAGAGATTGAAATCTCTAATTTCGTACATAAATGAATTGAAATTTGGTTAGTCAATTTGTAACAACCCATTTTCCAATGGTGTTAAAAATAGTGGTTTTGGGACTACAATTTCGATATGTGAGTCCATAAATATTAATTGTTTAATATTTACGAGATCATTAGTGTCATATTAAAATTTGGTCCAGAAATTTTGACGTTTGTCTAGTTGATTAAATAAAAAGAACTAAATTGTAAAAATTGCAAAAGCCAATCACTATAAGTTTAAAATTTAAAATCGAATATAAAAGCATATTTAAATGGTCTAATATGGAAATTTAGCCATTCTTGATGTTAGTGGCTAGTTTTAGGCTTGATTTATTAAGTTTTATGATTAAAATTTTTATATTAAAATAAGGTTAAATTATTATAATAAAGGAAAACAAAGGTCATGTTCATCACCGTTGTTCTTTCAACCAAAACTCCATGGTTGAAACCTTGGAATAATGGGCCAAGCTTGGTTTCTTATGCATGGTATTTTTTCAGCTTATTTTTCATAAATGTTATGTTTCTGAAATCGTTACAGCTTAATCTATCTAGCCCAGGGACTATTTTGAGATACTGTCAAAGATTTAAAAACCTGTCATTGTATTCTTAAATCTTTTTAGTTGTTAATAGTTTAGTTTGAAGATTGATGATGAATTTGAATTATTTTCTAAAGTGATTTTGAATAGTTTTGAATTTAGGGACTAAAATGATTAAATATTGAAATTTGCTTGCTTTTCTTGTAAGATTTCGAAATTAGATGGTTGTATAGTAGACCTATCTATAGGTCGGCCACCCAATCTGGCCTGAAGGCCAACCAAAAATATGGGAAGGTTTAGGAAAAAATATAGGCCCGAAAAATGGGCTTGGGTTTAGGAATGAGACCCGTTTTAAAAATGGGTCGGGCTTCGAGTAAGGATTTTTCAGCTCGAGCTTGGCCTGATTTTATTAACCCCTAATAATTTACTCTTGTTCCCCAGTCCCCAGTTTCCTTTCCAATCCTGATATTCCCCTTTCCCTTTCCATTTCCCTTTCTCTTTCCAATCCCCATTTTCCCTAATCCTTGATTTTTTCCTTACTTCTTGCTTCTTTGTCGTTTCCACCATTGTTGCTTGTCTTCATTTTGTTACTTTTCGCTTGTTTCCTCGTTGTTGTCATCATTGTTGCTTTTCTACCTTCTGTTGACTTCCACTTCTTCATCAATCACCGATCACCACTCCTGCTTTAAGCTTCTTTGCCTTCTGCAAACTCAGTCCCCCACTCACCCATTCACAAAGACGACACCCATTCCAAAAAGGTAATTTTCATAATAAAAATTTTCTGATTTGTTGAATATTTTTTGTGTAAGTTGTTGTGAAGTCTACAATAACTGTTGGTAAAGATTTGAAATTCTTTATTTCATTCTGGTTTGACCCATATTAATGCCTACCTTTATAGTATATCCTCTTTCGATTTTGATTTTTTATTGTTTATATCTTGAAAGCTGAAGTAGAAAAGTTATACAACTGTATTATTTGGATAGCGTTGACAAAATTATTACACAAATAGTAAATATAATGTGTAATAACAAATAGTAAAGGTTATTGTATAATAAACATTATTTCCTTCTTTACATCAAATGATTTATTAGCAAATCTGTTGAGTATGACTCCTATTTCAATCAAATTTGAGAAATAATCTTCTAGTTAAACTCTATTTATTTGTTTCAATCAAACTCTGATTAGTCTATATTATTTTATTATTATTTTACTTATGAATTTAGCCTATAAATAGGCTCGTTTACAACCTTAGAAATACACCCATTAGAAATTAGAACTCATAACAATTTTAGAGAACTTTGTGTTTACGTTTTGAGGGTTCTTTGTTTTCGGGTTTTCGGGGCTTAGTTTTTATCTCTATTTTTTGTACTCTTCATTCTTTTGCCATTATAGTATAATTATCTTTGCTAGTGATTTTTTATCCTCTTTGGAGGGGTTTTTCCATGTTTCATTTGTGTGTTTAATTTCTCAATTTCTTTCACTATTTTTTTACTTGTTTGTTTTTTAATTGGGTCGACCCCCAACAAGTGGTATCAGAGTTAATCCAATTTTAGTAGATCAGCCCGTTGACAACAACAAGGTTTAAAATTGAGAAGTTTGATGGTGTCACAAATTTCAAACTGTGGCAAGTTCGGAGGAGGCAATTCTAGTTCAAGCTGGCCTGAAAAAGGTTGTTATCGGGAAAAAACCTGAGAATCTAAATCAAACAGAATGGGAAGAGCTTGATGAAAAGGTATTATCTGCAATCTAGTTGTGCCTCGTCAATACAGTATTTCATGAGGTATTGGTATTGATGGAGAAGACCTCATTTGCCTTGTGGAAAAGGTTAGAAACTCTTTATGCAACTAAGTCTCTAGCTAATTGTTTAGTGTTGAAACAACATCTCTTTACATTTTTCATGAATGAATGTGAGCTTTTTAAAGATCACATAAGTCAATTCATTACTCTTTTAAATGATTTAAAGGATATTGATGTTCAAATTGACGATGAAGATTAGGCTATGCTATTATTGTGCTCTTTACCCATTCATACAAGTCTTTCAGGGAAATCCTGATTTATGGCAGAGACAAACTCTCGTTTGAAGATGTGAAGGGTCATTTATTAAGTAGAGACAAACTAAACAATAAGTTTGGTTCGGATAGCAAGGTTGATAGGCAAGCTTCCATTTTGGTAGCATCAAAGAAGCGAGACACAAGGTGTCACTATTGTAAAAAGTTAGGTCGCGTCAAAGCAAATTGTTATAAACTATGAAACAAAAGAGTTGCTGAGTAACGAGGAAGATGTAGCTAGTGCTAATTTGGCCGATGAAAGTGGCGATGATTTCTTGTTAGTGTCAACAAGTGATAACTCCAAGCTTACATCTGAGTGGATCCTAGATTCGAGATGTTCTTTCCACATGTGTCCCAATAGAGAATGGTTCTCCACATATAGTTCGGTTGAAGGTGGAGTTGTACCTGATTTATGAAAGAATCTCATCTCTTTGAGTATCTTAGACTCCAAAGGATGTAGAATCAACATCGAGTTGAGCAACATTAAGGTATCTCGTAGAGCTCTCGTTTCGTTAAAAGGTAAAAAGACTGACAATCTTTATATTCTGAAAAGTTCTATAGTGACTGGTGAAGTCGGATGTCCATCGTCCGTTACGGAGTCGAGGTAAACTCATTTGGAGTGGAGGCAACTTGGCCATAGGAGGGAAAAAGGTATGAACATTTCATTTAAGAGAGGTTCTCTTTTGGATACAGGTTTTGAAAAGTTAGGGCATCGTGTTCGTGAAAATTAGACTCGAGTTAGTTTTAATTTGGTAGTGTACAAGTTGAAGGCTAGAAGTCTACCAGTTTCTAAGCACAGATTTGATTCAGTTAATTCCCTGCATAGTTTAAGATAAGCCTATGGCCGGCTTTGGCAAAGATGGCATTGTGGAAATATGAATCAGGGTGCAGATTTAGTGAGTATGACTCCTATTTCAATCAAATTTGAGAAATAATCTTCCAATTAAACTCTGTTTATTTGTTTCAATCAAACTCTGATTAGTTTAGATTATTTTATTACTATTTTATCTATGAATTTAGCCTATAAATAGGCTCTTTTACAACATTAGAAAATACACCCATTAGAGATTACAACTCATTAGAGAATTTTGTGTTTATATTTTGAGGGTTCTTTGTTTTCGATTTTCGGGGTTTAGTTTTTATCTCAATTTTTTGTACTCTTAATTCTTTTGTCATTATAGTATGTTTATCTTTGCCCGTGGTTTTTTATCCACTTTGGAGGGGTTTTTTCACGTTAAATTTGTGTGGTCAATTTCTTAATTTCTTTCACTATTTTTTTACTTGTTCATTGTTTAATCGGGTCGATCCCTAATAAAATCATATTAATACAGCTTAAAACAATAGATGTTTTGTATTAATACTGATTAAAATAATAGATGTTTTGTATTAACTCATATTAATACAAGTTAACTTAATGTTCCCCATAAAAATATATGTTTTAATGTTAATTAATACCAAATCTTAATTTTCCTAAACAATACTAATTAATACCATTCAAACTGTAACCATATTTTAATGGTATTAGTTAACT
Organism: Gossypium arboreum; assembly: GCF_025698485.1. Classification (NCBI taxonomy): domain Eukaryota; kingdom Viridiplantae; phylum Streptophyta; class Magnoliopsida; order Malvales; family Malvaceae; genus Gossypium; species Gossypium arboreum. The sequence goes on from NC_069077.1 coordinate 127,371,177, forward strand.
ATATATTTTAAATAATTTAATATTTCATGGTATGGTATGTTAATTAACTGATTTAATTAATACAATTAATTAATTGAGTTAAAACAATAGATGTTTTGTGTTAATCCAATTAATTAATTAAAATAATAGTATTTTCATATCTTAAAAACAATCAAAGCAGGGATATGGTATGTTAATTAATACCATAAAAATAAAAATAATTGAATTAATTAATACATCAAATATTTAAGTTAATATTGATTAAATCCATTTGTGAAGAGTGTGGCATTGTGGCTACATTTGGTGACACCACTGTAGAATTAGAACAACTTCTTTTTATATAGATTAACTGATTTTTTATGATTTCAAGACTTCATTTTTTATGAAATTGGCTAGTTCAAACACTCCAATACATGTGGATGATGGATTTAATGAATACGAAAGTGTTTCCAAACGTCAAAAGTCTACTACTTCAAAAGTGTGAGATGAAATGACAAAGCTTGAATGTAAGAACAAAGACGAGTTGAAGGCACAATGTAATCACTGTAAGAGTATCATTTCTGCTAAATCTTCTAGCAAAACCTCCCATTTAAGACGTCATCTAAATAGCTGTTTGAAAAAAATTAATAAGGACACCCCTCAATACACCATAGCCACTCAACCATCCTTAGGAGGTGGTTCATATATAAAAACCTACAAGTTTGATGCTGATGAGTGTTGTCGAGCTGTTTTTACTTTTCTTGGGTGTGGCAAGCATTTATTTAGGACAATCAAAGAACTGGGATTTAGATACATGAAGAGTGATGCTAGTCCTAATTTTAAGAATATAAGTAGACAGACAGCTACTAGGGATGTCCTAAGGTATTATGCAAGAGAGAGAGAGAGAGCTCATGATAAAGAAGAGTTGGCTAAAGCACTTGGTTTAATTTGTCTAACTTATGATAATTGGAGCTCTAAGCATATGAATGATGAATGCATTTGCATTACTACTTATTAGGTTGACAAAGATTGGAAGCTACAAAAGAGAATCATAAGGTTTAAAGCTTTATCTTCTCCGTATGACGGTTTGAACATAGTAGATGAACTTACTTTATGTTCATCTTAGTGAGGTATACACAAGAAAATTGTTAGCATCACTTTGGATAATGCTTCTTATAACGATATTATGGTTTCTTGTCTAAAAAATTGTTTTCATGCGAACAGAGCTCTTTTGTGTGATGGTGTTTTTTTTCAAGTTAGATGTTGTGCATATATATTGAATCTTATAGTTAAAGCTAGTTTGGAACTTGATGATGATGTTGTTGGTAAGATTCAAAATGGAATCAAGTACATAAAAAAGTCTAGAATTTGTAGGAAAAAAAATTATGATGTGGCCGACAAAAGCTTTCATTTGAATGTGACTAAAAAGTTACGCCAAGATGTGTGTGAGAGATGGAATTCTACTTATTTGATGCTTGAATTTGCTCTTTACTATGAAGATGTGTTAGATTATTGGGGTTGACGAGATAAAAACTATATAAATATTTTCACTTTCTGATGAAGAGTGGAGAAATATTGCTATTCTTTGTAAATTTTTTAAAGTCTTTTATAATGTGACTTGTGTTTTTTCTGGATCTATGTATCCAATGGTTAATCTTTATTTTAGAGGGGTTTGGAAGTTTTACAAGGTCTTAATTGATGCAATTAAATGTCCTCATTCATTTTTAACTCTAATGGTTATGCAAATAAAGGAGAAATTTAATAAATATTAGGCTGAGTATTCTTTGATATTGTCATGTGTTGCAATTTTATATCCTCGTTACAAGTTAAAGTATGTGCAGTATTAGCTTTATTACAATCTACGGTGCTCATGCTTTAGACTTTGTGCAAACCATTCTTAAGAATCTTAAACTCTTGTTTGATGAGTATGTTAAGAACTCCAAATCCACGTCTTCCTCTTTGTCCGGGAGTTCTAATGTTTCGGATAATGATCTTGTTGATTCTAGTTTGCATCAACTTAAGGTTAATAGGGTTGATTTGGGAGAAGATTATGATGAGAGTGATGATTATAAACAATAATTAAGTGAATCCAGTACTAAAAGTGAAAGGTCACAGTTGGACATTAATTTGGAAGAACCAAAGCTTGAGTTGAATAGCCAAATAGATGTACTGGATTATTGGAGCAAAAGTTCAATTCGATATCGTGAGATTTCATTTTTGGCTCGTGATCTTTTGGTAATTCTAATATCAATTGTAGCATCCAAGTCAACTTTTAGCGTGGGAAGAAAGTTATCACATCTTTGAATAGTTCTTTTAAACCAAAAACGGTTCAAGCCATTGCTTGCTTTAATGATTGGATGCGAGCTAAGGGATTTTCAATGGGTAATTATTATTCTTGTTTTATTATTATAGTTTTATAACATTTTATCAATTTGATTATCTAACTATTTATTCTTATTTTATATTAGAAATTGATTGCAACAATGATGAGAATGACGATGAGGATAAGGATGATGAGGACGATGATTCTTCTATTCCTTTTTAGGTATATAATTTACCTTATAATTTATAGCTTGTTATAAAATCAAATATGTTGATTGCTTGATATATAGATATTTTGAATGGTTGATTACATTTTATAGGTTGTTTTTTTGCTATTTTGGGTGTTGTTTCACTATTGTTCTATTGCTATTTTCAATGTTCTGCTGCACAGAATAAAAAATGACAAAGTACAAGAATGAAAAGAATGAAAAACAACAAAGTAAAGGATGGCATCAAAAGAATGAAAAACAATAAAGTAAAGGATGGCATCAAAAGATTAAATTTCGTGCAAAATTTATTATTCCTTAAAAGATAACCATTACATTAGCAATGATTAATTATTATTTTAAAATAGCAATGCTTAATTATTATGAACGTTAATGAGGTGTACATCCAACAAATGGTAATAAGTTTTCATCAAATTTTTAACTTTTGTTAATACAATTTGATAATTTTGGAGAATTATTTATTTTAACTTTTTAGTGTATTTGATATACTATATTTTTAAATTTTATTTTATGTAATAAAATATTTTTAAAAAAATGGGTCAGGCCCGAGTTTAGCATATATAATATGGGTCGGGCTTGAAAAAAAATATCAACCCATTTTTCGAGCTGGACTAGGCTTGGGCCTACCAATCAGGCCCAAAATTTTGATTGGGCCCGGCCCATAGACACCTCTATTGTATAGGGATGGTTAAGAATTTGGAAATATGGGTTAGGAATTAATTGTGAAAATAAACTTGTTTTGGTTTTAGGGACTAAATTGAATAAAATGCAAAAGTTTAAGAAAATTATGAAAAATATCAATAAGAAGCCATATGCATCAAATGAATTGTTATAAAGTATTTTGGACTGATTATTGAAATAAAAACTACTCTATAGATCAAAAACCTGTAGATAATCGTTGAAAAGAGAAAATTGTTGATTAGTCCTTAATATTGCCGTCTTTGTTGTTTAGCCCTATTAAGTTCATACGGTATTATTTTTTGTATTTTTGTAAAATTAATATTAAAATTTTGTAATTTGATGACATTAGTTATAAATTGAAATGTAAACTATTATACAGTTACGTGTATTAAGCCCGTATTAACATAGGATAGGATACAATTGGCATGCCAATAGGTTATTTTGCGCGTTGTACAGGATTGACTTGTGATGAAATGATGATTCATAACTTGTTATTGTACATTGAATATACCAGAGTCCAACATTTGTTGCAGATTACCGAATTATATTTACAGTGATCTAACGTGTTCCTAAGGGCAGATGTAAAGTGTACGAGCTTGGCACTTAGTGCCCAAGCATGTTTCTAGAGGGATATTAGCCTACTGGCTAAACACTTGGTGCCCAAGCGTGTTATTGGTTGGATTGGCCTGGTTGAGTATTTTGACGTGTTTTGGATGGATAACCACATATCTGTATCTGTTCATGTAGTTCATCGGGCCAAATTTCAATGATTAAATGACATGATGATGATATGTACTTGATATTTGGTTATATAATGCATTGTTGATGACTTTTATATGTTTTCATGATTTCTAGTATTATATCGTGACTTGATAATGAATGATATTGTACAAATGAGATTAAATGGCTCGTGTATATGGAATTCACCTACAACACGGTCATGCCACATGCTCATGTGAACCACACAGTCGTGTGTCAAATCATGTAGCAGACCATGTGAACCTAAATATACCTTCAATTGCAAGTCTCACATATTCATGCTTACTTAGGCCACAAGTATACCATTAATAAATCATTCTGCCCAATTAAATCACACCAAAAACATATCAAATCATGCCACTTACCCAATTCTAACCAATATGGAATAAGGCACCATCACAAACAACATTCAAGTCTAACATTCAACTTCAATTTCTACCAAGTTCAAACTTAATTAAATAAGGCCATGTCCCATAGCACTACATGACATCCACCTGTCACACGGCTATGTGACCCCTATTTTCTGCTTTTACCTTAGTTTTTTGTTTTATTTCAAATTAGTCTCTACTTGTTTCTAAACTAATTTTGAAGCTTTTTAGGTTCAATTTAAGCCTCGTTTTTGTATGAATGCTATGATCATTGAGTAATTATCTATTATTGAACATTTTAAGTGAATATTGAATTGAACTTGCATATTCTTGACTTTTTAATTGTCGTAGCATCCTGTAACCCTAATTCAGTGATAGAGACGAGCAAGAGGTGTTACACAATTTAGCCAAAATTATAGTTAATTAAGGCCCAATGACTCAATTGTAAAAGTTTAATTGCTATAGATTTTTAATTAGATTTAGGCTTGGGGACTTTGATAACAACTATCCAAAGGACCAAAAAATAAACCCAATTAGAATAGTGGAAAGTGGACATTAATTATGATTCTACTAAAAACTTAATTATGATTAACTTAAGTTTGACAATAAAATAATTAGCTAATTTAAGTAAGATTAATTAAATTAATCTAATGTTAATTTTTAGGTGAGTGGAGAATTGTCATATTCTCCAATCACCCACCGTTCACCATAACTAAAGAAAAGAAAGAAAGCTTCAAAATTCTTCTAAATTTCAACCATTATTGTAACTAAGTCCCTAAGTCATTTTCTTTTGATTTTTATAGATTTTTTTATCATGGGAGCTTGATTTACTAGCCCATGTATCAATTATTTCAATTATTGAAATTTTGATAAGTTGCATTGTTGAGAATTGGAAGAATTAGGTCTGAAATTGATAGAAATTAAGCTTAGATTATGAAAAGGACTAAATTGTAAAGCTTAATTATTAGTTTTGTACATTAGGGACCAAATTGAATAAAATGAAAAACTATTATGAAATTTAAATAAGAATAGAAAGTAGGATGTCCCTAATGAATATATGTGAAATCGAATTTTAATCCGAAGTTCTAGATTGAATAAAATGCTTGTCTCGAGTTTAGGGACTAAATTAAATAAATTAAAAAAATATGTATAAATTTGAAATTGAATGTGATATTATTTAGAATTTGATATTTTATTATTTAATTATTATTTTTAGTTAAAGACGACGTAGAGACGTTGAGAGGGAAATGAAAGGCAAGAACTAACGATGAGTGACGCGAGCTTTCCATTTGTATTTTTATGATTCGAGATCAATTTACTTATTGCATATTTGTGATATTTTGCCTAATTTGGCATTGAGGTAAGTTGATAATGGTTATTTGAGTTGAATTGTTATAATTGAGATTGAATATCGAGATAAAGGACTAAATTGAATAGAATTGAAAATAATGTGAAATCAATGATGCTAATATGTTAATATGGTTTAATCTTTAGATTTGGTAATTGAAACATGTATAGATTGATTCATATGATAGATTGGTAGTTTTAGCTACATATGTATATTGATATGTTGATTAAATATTAGTATGAATAGCATAGCAGTTGAATGGAAATGGAATTTGGATTGAATGTATGAAATTGATTTAACTTATGTTATATTGACTTTAATCATGGAAATATCATTGAGCATTATCGCTCAGCATAAGATTTTTTTCTCTTGCGCAGGTATAGATACATTTCGAGTTCTCGAGAGGTGATTCCAGCATCCAATCCGAGATCCACAACTTATCAATGTTTGTAAAGTCTCATTTATTCATTATACAGCATGTGCCTAGGTCTAGTCGTTTTTTTCGTAATATGTGACTTGTTCTCAAATGGTGGGATTGTAAGTTTAAGTTCATTATAGGGTTAAGAATGCCTGATGGATTGCCTTACTTATAACCTATATGAGTATATGTAATTGTCAAATGTTTAAGTAGCTTTCACCATGAATCTAGCTTGAATGTTGAATGGAAGTGATGAAATAGTTAATTTTGCAAATGTAATTATGTATGTATGGAAATAATGTTTAGAATTAAACTTGTTGGAGATGTGTATTTGGTTGAAGTGTGATATAGAAATATTGATTTGGTTATCTAGACAATTACAAGTTGGTGTCATTTTGGACCTTTTAGAAACAATGAGTCACGTCGCGATGTCGATCTCTTAATGTCACGATAAGACCTAGTCAATATGTTGTGTCGTGACGAGGAACCCCCGGAGTCGTAATGTCAATTCGGTATTTTGAAATTTTTATAATTCGGTCCTAATTCGGTTTCGGGTTAGTAATAGAGCTTTAGTAAGCTCGTATAAGACCCGGAAACAAATGTATATCTTTTTGTATGCATGTATTGTTTGAAATTTAATCATTTAATGGTATAAATCGAATGTAGTTTGATTGTAATTGTTCCGGTAACGAATGTAACACATTTAGCTCAAACTTGACAATTGAGTCGAGGATCAAGGTGTTACACAATTAATATATAAGTTAAGCCCATAATCAGCTAATTAAATTAATTCGATAATGAAGTTTGAATTTGGTAAAAAAGCTAAATTGGGGGCATAAATGAAATCTGGATAATTTTAAGAGGCTCTCAACACTATTAACGGGAGAAGAAAAATATGTTTATCCTTATGTTCTTGCTAAAATTCATCAAGCTCACGCATGCATTAGTAATTTAAACGCATAAGTTGAATTTGTCGAGAAGATTGTGATTTCATCTTAAGAGCATCGCATTACCATCTGCAGTAATAAATAGAAATTGTATTTGTAAAGTTCGACTCTTCTGGTATTCTTAAACAAGATTTTGAATGTGCCTATATTCACTTTTTTGCCTTTATTTCTATTTTTTTGTAGGCGAATTAACTTCAAATCCAATCGCTTTCATCGATTTCTTCAATCTCTTACTCCTCATAAGTATTTCCCATATTGTTTATCTGTATGTTATGTACCGTCAGTATTGTGTCTCTGACTCTCCGCAACATGGAATCCAGAAGAGTTGCGATGTTAACTCTCAAGCCCAACAAATTTGGTTGCTGGATCAACTCAAGTTTAACTCGACCGACCATTCTCTGGTTCTCTGCCTGAATGCAAGGTGGCTGTCGACACTTCTTTTGCGGCTCTACTGTGACATGACCTCCCTCGATGGAGGCGTGCATGCCAGAGGTGTTGCTGCAACACTTGAACTCCGTTTGTGGGAAATGACTAAGGTTGAGATTACTACAGTTTTTCAAGCATTTTTTGGGCCTTCTACTGTACTTGTAACTTCTTGAATTGCAATATGAATTTCGAGAAAATATATTTAGTAAGTGTACAAATTTAGGAAGAAGAATTATTCTTATTTCTTCTAATCTGACTACAGCCTTTTAAAGAATAGCATGAAAAATAAAAAGGAAATAATCTCTAGAAATTAGCCTATCCCTAAAAATTAGTAATTTGATTATGGCTAATAGTACAAGGAAATTCCTAGAACTAAGGTAGAAAATCGCTTAATTTAAGGAATTCCAACACTTCCCTCAAGTGGAGTGTAGATGTTAATCAAACCCGACTTGCCCATAATTTCTTGAACATTTTTCTGCTCAAGCTTTTGGTTAACACGTCGCTACTTGTTGTCTTGTAGGTAGATATGAAACACAAACTTCCCTTTGTTAATTTTCTCCGTAATAAAGTGGCTATCAATTTCCACATGCTTGGTACGGTCATGGTGTATGGGGTTATGAGCTATGCTAACTCTTGCTGGTTATCACAAATATAATGTTATAGGTTTTGTATAGGATAATTTTAGTTCTCCCATTAGCCGTTGTAACCACATTCCTTTACATATACCGTGGGACAAAGCTCGATATTGATTCAAAGACCTTTATACGCCACAACAGATTGCTTTTACTCCTCCATGTCACGAGATTACCCCAAACGTAGCTGCGAGAACCGCTTGTGGGCGCTTTGTCATTAATCGCCCGCCTTGATCTCGCATCGGTGTAGACTTCTATGCTTCGATTTACATCTTTCTTGAAATGCAACCCTTACCAGAGTCCCTTTTAAGTATCTCAATATCTTGTAGGCGCTTCCAAATGTTTCTCCCTAGGAGCATGCATAAATTGACTTATAACACTTACTCCAAAAGCTATGTCCGGACGAGTGTGAGAAAGATAGATAAGTTTTCCCACTAATAGTTGATATCTCCTCCTGTCTACCTCTTCTCCATCCTTATCGGTTCCTAATTTAAGGTTGGGTTCCATAGGAGTCTCATTTGGTTTGCAACCCAACAGTCCAACTTCGTAAAGTAGATCAAGAACATACTTTCTTTAAGAGATTGAAATACCGCCTTTGACCTTGCTATCTCCATTCCTAGAAAATATCGAAGATTCCCCAAGTCTTTAAGTTGAAACTCAAGACTTAAAAACTCTTTTAGTCTGTCAATTTCAATAGAATCATCCCTGTTAATATTATGTCATCTACATAGACAATGAGAATCAAAGACTTCCCATTATCCAAGTGTTTGTAGAATAAGGTGTGATCACTTGACCTTGAGTATAATGTCTACTAGTCATGGCTTTGGCAAAACGATTAAACCAAGCCCTAGGGGATTGCTTTAGTCCATACAATGACTTCTTCAACTTGCATACTTGGCCCTTACTTCCTTCGAATCCAGGCGGAAAATCCATGTAGACTTCTTCGTTTAATTCTCTATTGAGATAAGCGTTCTTTACATCCAATTGGATCAAAGGTCATTCTAAGTTGACAGCAATTGAGAGAAGCACTCGAATAGTATTCAATTTGGCCACCGGTGCAAAGGTTTCCTCATAGTCCAACCCATATGTTTGAGTGAAACCCCTGGCCACAAGTCTAGCCTTGTATCGATCAATGCTCCCATCTGGTTTAAATTTTGTGGTGAAAATCCACTTACAACCCACAGTCTTCTTCCCAGTAGGTAGTTTATATATTTCCCAAGTTCCATTGTCTTCAAGAGCCTTTATTTCTTCCAACACAGCTTGCCTCTATTTGGTTGACTTAAGAGCCTCTTCTATGTTTTTTGGAGTTTCTATATAGTCAACATTAGAAACAAAGGCATTGTAGGATTTAGACAAGTTTCCATAGGATACAAACTAAGAAATGGGATGTTGAGTGCAGCTCCTAGTGCCCTTTCTTACTGCAATTGGAAGATAGATGGAAGATGAAGGAGGTGAAACTTCTTCCTCAAGATAGTCCTCGGGTAAAGATGGCATTAGCCTTCTTTGTTTTGTCTTAGGCGGTGATGTCTCCGAGAGTATACACGAAGCCCCGAGTTTTTTCTTGTTGTTTTTCGAATGAGTAGGATGTTTTTCTTCATTAGTATGGTTAATCACCCTTGTTTCTTGTTCTTTGAGCAGTAGAGATAGGAAAAACAGGTTCCAAAATAGGAATAACGATGGGTGTAGGATTTTCAGCAGGTTTTGTAGTGGTGGTAGGGCTGATAGAGCCTTGAGGTATAATGAGAAGATTGCTCAAGGTCTCATCTTCACTAAGTATCTCCCCCTGAAGATGAGAGGCTGAAAAATATGGCTCATTTTCGAAGAAAGTAACATCAAGGGACACAAACATCCGGTGTAAGGTTGGAGAGTAGCACTTGTACCCTTTTTGTGTAGGTGAGTAACCAATCAAGACACAAGTGTAGGCTCTAGGATCAAGTTTAGATCGGTTAGGTTGATGGTTGTGGACAAATGCTTTGCAACCAAATGTTTTGGTTGGGAGATTAGGAACACGAAACAAGGGAAAAAATTTTTGAAGAGTATTTAAAGGTGTTTGAAAGTTTAATACCTTAGATGGGAGTCGGTTTATAAGATAACAAGCAGTGAGGATAGCTTCTCCCCATAAATACTTTGGTACACCCATAGTAAACATGAGAGCACGAGCCACGGCTACAAGGTGTCTATTTTTCCTCTCGGAAACCCCGTTTTGTTGAGGGGTGTCAGGACAAGAACTTTGATGTATGATTCCTTGCTCAGAAAGATAAGGACTTAGGATAGAATTAAAGTGCTCTCTCCCATTATCAGCTCTAAGGGTGTGAATATTTGAATTGAACTGGGTTCGAATCATTGAATGAAAATTTTTGAAGACTCTTGAGACTTCAGATTTTTCTTTAAGGAGATAGATCCAACAAACTCTAGTGTGGTCATCAATGAAAGTTATGAACCACCTAGCCCCTGTGATGTTTTTTACTCGACTAGCTCCCCATAGATCACTGTGGATTAAAGAGAAAGGTTGAGATTGAACATAAGGTTCCAAAGGATAAGGGACACGAGTGTGTTTAGACAGTTGGCAAACTTCACAGTTCAATGAACTTATTTTCTTATTTAGAAATAGTAGAGGAAACAATTTCTTCAAGTACATGAAATTTGGGTGTCCTAGTCTACGGTGCCATAGCATGATAGAATCTTCTTTTGATGTAGATAAGGCCATCCCTTCTTATGAACTGTTTTTTTTCCAAACATATAAGCCATCATCAACTTTAGCAGTGCCAATCATTTTCCCCAATTCTTGTTCCTGAACCACACAACCTAAAGCAGAAAATTCAACAAATACTTTTTCATCCTTGGTAAGCTTGCTAATTGAGAGTAAATTATAAGAAAGATTTGGAACATGTAAAACTTTATCAAGTGAAAAATTTTCAAGAAGTCTAACTGTCTCCATTCCACCACCAATGAGTAAGATCCATCACTATGTGAATCGAGAGTGATCATGACAAGGTAAATAGGTGTGAAACAAACTTAGATTACTGTCATGTGGTGGATGCACTGAGTCTAGTATCCGGGAAGTTGTGATAGGTTCGTGTGTAGTATTTAAAGCAAGTACCTTGAATAGCTAGTGACCCTTGGGTTGTAGGAGTCCCGAGTAGTTTATGAAGAGCCTCAAGTTGAGTTTTGGTTAGCAGAAGTTTATGAAGAGTCTCATAGGAATTTTCGGTGTCACCCATGGGAGTAGGGTTTCTAACAGAGAAAAGCAGAACAAGAAAAGAGAAGAAAGAGCGGGATCTCTTGAATTCTGATGCTCTTGATACCATGTACAAATTTAGGAAGAAGAATTATTCTTATTTCTTCTAATCGACTCTGACCTTTTAAAGAATAGCAGGGAAAATAAAAGGAAATAATCTCTAAAATTAGCCTATCCCTAAAAATTAGTAATTTGATTATGGCTAATAGTACAAGGAAATTCCTAGAACTAAGGTGAAAATCTGCTTAATTTAAGGAATTCCAACAGTAAGCAAGCTTTGACCAAGCTGTATGTATGAATGTATATGAATAGGATGGCATTAAGTAGGCATTCCTAGAAAAAAAGGAGTTCAAAATAATTGAACAAGTTGCATAAAACTTGACTGTAACATATGCAAACTAAGCCTAATAATGTAAAAACAAAAGAACTCTAAAATCCAGGGGTCACCAACTTTGGTTTTGGCTAACCCGATGGAACCGAGGCTGAAATCATGCAGCTTTAACGATTTGACATCCTTCAGCGTCATCAGCACCAACCCCAGTGTTTTCATAAGGCACCATCTTATCAGCAGAACTCTCACAAGACAAGACCGTCCCACGGATAGAAACTTGAACCTCATCTTCCAATCCCAATCGTTTCTTCATATTTTCCTTCTCAGAATTGGTGCTGAATCTCAATGGGATGCTCTTGTCTTTTGCCGACTTCTTATACCGTACTTTCCCCAGGCAAAGTTCTCGTTTCTCGATCGACATATACACCATCGAATCCGACTTGTTGTCGAAGAAATAAAACCCTTCGTTGTAGTGCGGCGTATTGAATTTTGATCGGAACCATGGATGCGAGCTTGTGCTCGGTCCAAGCTGTGGCTCCACGATCGATCATGTACAGCTCGAATGGTTCAGTTTCGGTTCGACTGACAACGGCGACGACACAGTCTTTCAAAGTCGGCGGGGCCGAAAAGACCGCTATGTGGTCGTTAATTACAGTGTGAAGGAATGGACCTGGGAGGTCTATTTTAGCACGGACAAAGGGCAAAAGAAGAACATTGAGCCTTTGCAAAAGAGTAAGAGCCACCCTTGACTAGATGCCAGGCAGGTTGCTCTGTTCATTTATGGTATATAAATGGTGTGTTTTCCATCCGATTCGGTAATCAAGCTGCATTCGGAATTGTCTCCGCTATATATTAAGCACCACGACTCTTGGTCTGGTATGGCTTCATCTCGGCGGTGACGGCAAACGAAGCGGAGTTCCAATCCTTGCAGACGGCTCAGAATCGGAGAAGGTCGATTAGGCCTAAACGATCGACAATGGATGGTAAAAGAGGAAGATCAGTCCAGTCCCTGGATGTCATTTGGTCACGTCTATTCAGCCTGTATATATATTTCATGTTCATCAGTAAAAAAAGAATTCTCTTTGTACAAACAATCAAATTAAATCCAATCAAATCAAAAACAGATTTGAGATGAAAAGTAGAAAACCAAAATTTGATTGTAAGATGAGGATGTCGTAATTGAAACATACATAGAAGTAAATTATTATAGAGTAACATACAAAAGCCTTTTAAACAGGGGTGAAGAATTCTCCATTGAACATGAAATTGGATGAGTTTGGAGAAACTGTAGATTTTGTATTTGTTTTAAGCAAAGCAACCCTACAGCCACAAGAGTTTTGTTTACATAAGTCTCTCATACCACAATAACTTATAGCTATTTTTCCTCTTTAATCCTTGATTATCAATTAAATTAACTAATAAGACGGAATATTATTTCTCGCTTCCTACCAATTAAACTCACTCATCTACCATATTTGTATCATATCATATGTATTATTAAATTAAAATTTTCAAAATAATTTAGCAACAATAATTTTTATTACTTTTAACCTTTGAATTTTTTTTAAATCATCCTAAAATGGATGGAAAAGTTATCATTTATTAACTTTGTTGATATAGTGTATCGTAGATGACAAACGTTAACTTTTCAACTATTTCGAGGTGATTTAACAAAAAATCAAATTCAAATGTTAAAAGTGATAAAATTAAACGAATGACTAATATAACTTTTTATAAAATTGAAAGGCTAAAAAATTATTATCGCAATAATTTACTTATAAAAAATATTGAGATAAATGGTTTTAATTGGTAGGGGTAGATGATGTGATTGATAGTAGTCGTAAAAATAATTTTTCAGATAAGACTTAGGTTTTAGTAAATAAAAGAAAAATTATACACAAAAAAAGTGGGTAGTCTATTTCTTTTTGGAGAAGAAACAGGCATATATATATATATATATATATAATTTTGTTGTTATGATTAGATTTGATGTGTATATGTATTTTGATAGAATAGCAAAATGAGATTAAGGGATAGAGCAAGGAGAATGAGATGTTGTTCTCGTTACTTCTCTTCTTGTAATGTTGTTGCCTTGACAAAGAATATTACTGACATCCAATTCAACCTAGTCATATAATATTAACTCATTCCTTTTCCTTTGGAAGGAAGAAAGGGTGTGCATGTAAGAATAGTGGCAGCTTGGAATTTTTTTGTGTGTGAATAAATCTTTTTGTAAATTATTATCGAGTTTCCCTTATTCTTTTATCATAATTTCTCTCTTAAAAATATTCTCATTACTTTTCGATTTAAATTCATATCTCCATGATTTATGAATCATTATTATAACTGTAAATGCCTTTATTTGGAGTCTAAATTACGAGCTAATATCCAAAGTTTGAAATGTAGGGGGTTTCTTTCACAAAAATAACTCCATTCCTTGTTATTCATACTCCTCGTGTGAACAAAGTGTACAATTCCTTGGCTTTCTCTCATCTCTGTCTTTGTAGCCACTATATGATCCAATCTGCTATTTAAAATTGAGGTAAGGTTAAAACTTTGGATACAGAGTAACCAAACTAGACTACTCTTGCGAAATTACAATCAACAAAAATGTATTTATCTCTGAAACATAAAATACACAAGACACTTTATTCACAATAACTCTTTTTTTTTTTTTTTTATCCCGGATGGTTTGCTATGTCTTCTTTCTATAATATTAATGCAACTATTTTTATCTCGAAAAATAAATATAAACACAATTTACTTTTAAGTTTGAAAATATTTTAGGTGAGAGAAAAAGAGAAATGGGTGGGGTATTTATTGTTCACAAATCAACTCCTTATTAAATAGGTTGGTTGGGAAACTTCACAACCTTGAGCTCAATATCCATAAGGGCTGAACACAGTTAACTATATTTTGTAGTACTTTTCCCTTGACATGCTAGCACGGATTCCTTAAATTCAACATCCATGTGTATTGAGATATCTTTAAAAATGTATTTTAAAAATTAAAATTTGAAGACAAATATTTAAATAATAATATTAAAAAATTATACTTAGGTCTGAAAACAGTTTAACTGACTTAAATCATTTAAAAATATAAAAGAATAAATAGAATATATTGTATTTATTGTATGAAATACTTTAAATTTTAAATGTAATCAAGGTATTTAAATACATGATATTTGACATTATTTTAGACTGCATACATGTAAAAAACCCAGGCTATATTTTGATTTTAAATATAGTAATTATGAATCCATATCTCTAGCTAAATAAATAAATGAATTATAACCTTCTGCAGGGAAGCACAACCGTCCGGGCGTTTGGTCTAGTGGTATGATTCTCGCTTTGGGTGCGAGAGGTCCCGAGTTCGATTCTCGGAACGCCCCTTTCTTATGTTACCTTTTTTAAATTTTTTTTTTGGCTCAGAGGCGCTGACACGTTCATATTGGTCAGAGACACAGAAAAAAAACGAGGGGCATTCCGAGAATTGAACTCGGGACCTCTCGCACCCTAAGCGAGAATCATACCACTAGACCAAATGCCCACTTTGTTTGTTAGTCTCAAACAAAATTATTTATAGTTAAGTTTACTTGAATAGTTTCCCGCCTTCAGGTACATTTTTTTGTTATTATTTCCCCTCCAAAAATCAAAACTCAAAAAATCCCAAAATGCTTTTGATGCATAAAAATGGGGTTTTATTATGCCACCATGTTAGCTTTCCCATCCATCATTTAAGAATTTGAGGTTTCCCACCAAATCATCGTTGATCACTGAGAAAAATCCTACATTAACAAATTGAATGGCTGCTGATACACGTTACCTCACTCACACTCTACTCTTTGAGTCTCACTCCCCATTCATCCGGTAATCTTTTTTCCTTTCAATATTCCAATTATCGCCCCCTTTTTTTTTCTACATGATTTTGGGGGATTCTCGTTAATCATCAAGAAAATTCTCAAAGTGTGATCCAAATAAATATTGTTGTGCTTGATAGTCCTGTAAATGAAAATGAAACCCAGTTGGAGAAAGCTTGCTTTGGCACTGAAGTAATGGATAATGATGATGGTGATGACGATATGGGTCATGTGGAGGATGTGAAAGCTGAACAAGCAATGTGTGAGCTTGATATGGAAATTGTGCTTGATAGTGAAGATGAAGGAAGTTGTAGAACCGAGACTATAACTCTCTTTAATTGTAGAAAGATCACTGGTGGAAGTGAAAAGAATGTGTCAAAGAAGAGGGAAGGGCAAAGCCCTTGTTTAGATGTTGATTCAATTGACAAACAACTCAGTGCAGGTTAGTCTTTCATTGGTTTTATTTTGTTTTAAATTTTTTATTCAATGTCATTGTACCCCCTTTTTTCTCTTAGCAAATTGAGATCAATATGATTGCTTTGTGTTTATGTTTTGGTTGAATCTTATGGTGCGTAGTAATTATTAGTAAATCATTTTCTGTGGTTTGAATTGAAGGGACGAAAAGATCTTCCAGGGATCATGATAGAAGTGATGAGACAAAGGATGTGCCTCAATTGTCTATAGGTGATCATGAGATTAGAAGGTTGGAATATGTCGATTCTCAGGAACCTGGAGATTCGTCCCAAGCTATTGCACTTTGCTTCGTCGATAACTTTTTGAGCTTTAATAGTGTGGATTTGTGTCAAGGAGTTGAAGAGAGAAGGAGGACTAAATCGCCTTTTGTCTCCAGTGCAAAGGGAACTCGACATTTGGCTAAGATAATCAATCGGGGATCTCCGGTCAAAGAAGTGGGAACCTTTGAATGGTTTGAGAGTTGTCATCAGGGAGAGACTGATTCCTTTAGCAAGAGAATGACAAGGTCTTCTGAATTTGGAGACTTAAGCCATCAAGATCTTCACAATAAAGGGCAAAGAAATTTAAGCAATGAGCATGAAGAGGAGCATGCACGCCGTCATTCACTTTCAGGGTTCAAGGATCAGGGTTTGAAAGCCAGTATCGGGATAGAAAAAGAATCAGAAGGGAATATGGTAAATGGATCTTTTAAGGAGGTGGACGAACTCATGCAGACAAAATCATCATCAGAAAAGTTTGAAGCTAGTGGTACTGCAAGAGACATACCAGACATGTTTGATGTTGGCTTTAGCACCCAAATAGCTGCAGAAGCGATGGAAGCTCTATGTTACGGCCTCCCTCCCAGTTGTAAAGCTTGTGATACATGTGAAGCTGTAGAGGGTGCCCTCACAGATCTTCTGGAAGGTGAAGCAATGAGTAGAACCCATTTTGTGCATCATTCCCTTCAAAAGGTTGCTGCTTGTAAGATAGGAGAAGTTGGAAAAGAGTCAATTCGAAGAAAGCGTTCTGCTAGAAGATATAACAAGAATATTTCTAGTTCATCATGGAATTGTAACTATCAGGAGTTGAGTCACAAACTAAAACCCGAAACATCTAAGAGCAAGCAATCAAAGTCGGATGAATCTGTGAGCCAGAACAACCTAGAAAACTGTGAGACTTATGCGACTGCATTCATTCCTGATGTGCAGAACTTGTGCAGGAAACAATTGTCACAGGAGGAACCTATCGTTCATCAAACTAGGCACTGCAAGGGAGGAGCTAATGTAAAAAAGATTAAGGATCAAGTGGATAAACCAAGAGTAATGACCAATAATGTTAAGGAGGGAAGTATGCTAACATATAAGAGAAAGAGGAAGAGCGTGGTTGCTGATCCACCTAAGTTATTGAGTGGCAAGCAGAAATGCACCAAGCTGCATTCATATGCCTCTGCTGAAAATCTTGACGGCAAATTGAGTGAACAACGTAGTCCACAAGAAGCTGCTATAGCCAGATATTTGAGATTAGATACATGGAACTGTCCCAAAGGCAAAAGAACACAACGGAAAGTGCCGATCCATTCCAGTGGAAAGAGTAATATGCATGCTTCATTCACTAGTGTTGGTGCAGAAGAACACAAACTGGATCCTGTCAGAAATAAAAAAATGCCAGAAGATGATGAAACCAATTCTAGTAACTTCAACATGAAAGGACGAATGTGTACTTCCCTCTCTTGGCCTTCTTTAGAAAGTAATTCTGATGAAAGTTTATCAAGACAGAACTGTAAAGAACAAGTTTCAGGCGTTACTACAAACAGTGATCTAGCAGTCCCCAACATAAGAGAAAGTGCTTGGGACTTGGATAGAGTCAATGCCGCCCAAACTGGGAAGCCATATTATGTGGATTCTACATCAATCATCAATGGTTTAAAGAACCATAATTTTGGAGAACCACTGAGAAATACTATTGAACCCTCTGGTAAGGAGTGCATCACTACACTTAGTTGCAAAAAAAGTGTGAATGAGGCATCACTCAACAACAGACCCTACGTATATCACAGGAAACCTTGCAACAAAAACCTACCAAAACCATCACTTTTGAAAGAGCTTATTGGGTTAGGTGTTCCTAAGTTAATGTCTGATTCTACCCACAGAGGCTTCAGAGCACGAAAAGAGCTGGCATATATTCGAGTCCTGTTTAGCCAGCATTTGGATGATGATGTAGTCAAGCAGCAGAAAAAGGTGTAGCCTTTGTTTCTTTTTCAACAACGAGATAATTCATAAATCTAGTCGTAGAATTCTTTGATTTGCTTTTATTTTGAACAGATTGCTGCACGACTGGGTATTTCTATCACATCATGTTCTTTAGATGCCACACATTTCATAGCAGACAAATTTGTGCGTACGAGGAACATGTTGGAAGCCATTGCTCTTGGAAAATCAGTGGTGACTCATCTATGGCTTGATAGCTGTGGGCAGGCAAGTTGCTTACTAGATGAGAGAAATTACATCCTGAGGGACTCCAAAAGGGAAAAGGAAATTGGTTTTAATATGGCTGTTTCATTGGCTCGAGCAAGACGGTATCCACTTCTAAAGGTGGTTGTATGTGGATATCTGATTTATTTGAAACCAGATTAGTTCCGCAGACACTTCTTACATTACTGGAATATCTTGTATGCTGATATCTAATATCCCTTGACAGGACAGAAGAGTCTGCATCACCCAAACTGTTAAACCTAACAAAGAGATGATTGCTAGCTTGGCCAAAGCAGTTGGAGGTGAGGTATGTGTATCTATCTACCTTAATAGGTAGCCTGCAGCTATCAGTCACTAATGGTGTTCGAATATCGTTGATATAACTTTATCTATATTCCTTTTATGTTTTCTCTATCTAAGGACAATATGGTAAAGTAATGACTTTCTGAGAATTTCTCCTCAGGTAGTTGAAGCAAAAGATCAAAAGATCCCAGATGATCTCTTGATTCTTTCCTGTGAACAAGATCTGGCAATCTGTAAACCTTTGCTTGAGAAAGGTTTTTACACCATTATCATGATGTCCCGTTTCTTTCTAATAAATGATCACTCAGCTTTGTGGTAATTGAACAAGTTTACTTTAATGCAGGAGCAACAGTGTATAGTTCAGAGCTTCTGTTAAACGGGATTGTCATCCAAAAATTGGAATATCAGAGGTAAATGTATTGGAATTTATATAATAAATATTATCCCCGAATCTGCCCATCTTGGCCGTGTGTACAGGCCTGTTAAGATAATCTGAAACTGTGGTTTACTTAGCTAAACTGATCAGGGCCATCATTCTGATAATTGCTTGGCATAGTATTTGAGCTCATTCTCACATTTAAGATCATCTAAATTTCCCCACATGCTAGTCATATGAGCACCTAATTTTGAACCAGAAACAAGGCACGTTATGGATCAGTTTCACAATCTATGTTGCTCAGACTATTCATTCTTCTTGAAGTATCCAAAGATCCTCCAAATATATATATATATATAACTTAGAAAAATCTAACCATACTCGTAGTGGGCACTTGTACTGTTTCGTTTTGTTCTTTTAATGTTGCATTGTCATCTTACAGGCATCAACTCTTCTGAGAGAGGAATAGACATGATCAAAGCTCAAGGAAACATTGATTTGTGCACTTGTAGACAAGAAGGGCGGGGTCCTAATTTGTACAGTCAGGTTAAAATGTCAAATACATGGGGGCCACTGTGATGTTAGAACTCGTAGACTTTAAAACCCATTTTGCTCAGTGAGAATGCTATCACATTATGGAAATTTGTAAAAGACATGCCGCATTTGATAAAATATTGGACGGTCATGATTGGTTAATGGGTCTTCATATTCACTTGCCAACTGAAACAACAGTCCATGTGGGGATTCATAAACAATTAAGCATCCTCCTGTGGTCCAGTCAGAGTTCATTGTTTTCACTAAAACATTCAGTATCGGGTCAAAGTATGCTTTGATATCTATCTATCTATATATATACACTTAGTAAGAATTTGTCAATCCATAAAACTTCATATTTTTTTCTAAAACAAATGTCTCACGTGAACACTTATATTTTGAATTAATTCTTTATATACAGCTAATATTTACGACTCTCAACAGCAGCAGACAAATAAGACTGCAGATGCCAAACGCAGTAGCCAATATTTAGGTCAAATTTTAGTTTTGATCTTTCTATTTTCCTCAAATTTTAGAATTGGTCTATTATACGCAAATCAGCGTCAATATTTTAAACCCGAACAGTTAATAATATTATTCGGATTAATTGATGATTAGGGCATCCCCAAAATGGTAAATAGTCCGGTCAAAATTTAAAAAATTATAAATCTCTATATAATGGTAAAATTGGATTTTGGTCTTGCAAATTTTTTAATTCGATTTTGGACCCAAAGCAATTTTATGGCTTCGTTCCTTCTAACAAAATTATAAAAATAGGACCAAAAATCAAATTATAGGACTAAATCCAAAATTTTGAGCATAATAGAGGGATCAAAATCAGAATTTGACCCAAAATTCATGAAGCAGATTTCATTTTTCTCCTCCTTGGTCGTTGGGGGCTGCCAAGTTATTATTCTATCATAGCCCCTTTTTAAAAGGTAGAAAATCCGTGTGGTCAACACTGCTTCTAGAATAGTTGGAATACATACATAAACATACATATATATATTCTTTTTGTTCTAGAAGGTGAATTAGCCAACGGATAATTGTTTTTTTCTTTTCAAACTCAAACACGCAAACGGTGGCGGAGGCGCCGCTGGCGGCAAAAGTAGCACCACCTCTCCTTTTCTTTTCAAATTCCTTTTATAGTAATATGTTATATCTATTATAAATAAACACTACGTATTGGGGACTCCAAAATAAGGTTATTACTTGTTTACTTTGTTCTTTAGTATCGACAAGAAACATGGAGATTACAAATAAAGTTGTTGATGTCTCTTATTTCTTCCACTTAGAGACTACCGGCGATTCCGAAGCCGGTTACTTTGATCCCGCCATATCTGTTATCAACCATGATGAAGATGACAACGATGATGCCGAGTCATGCAGCTGTGATGATGCCACTACATCTGAATCTGATCTTCTTCATGTGGTTAATTATAGCTTAGATCACAAAGCAAATGTTGGCGATGATCATCACGAAGATGAGGAAGAGGATGGGGAGGTGGTGGACCAAAATGGGGTTCATTTGTGTAAGAAATGTATTAATGGAGTTGTGGTAAAACAAAACAAGAAAGCATCAGCTGTTTCTTTTGATTCAACCATGAATGAGATGGAAAAGAACAAGCTGTTCTGGGAAACCTGTCTAGCATCTTAGATGCTGTTCTTTTTCTGTTTTGTTTTTTTGTCCTTTCTTTCCCCCAATTCCCTGCAAATCAACCATATTTAGATAGAATAGGCAATGTTAGAGAACTTCGATTTCAAACACAAACACAAGTTCAGCCTCATTACTGAACCTTTGATTCAAACAATACTAACTTTATCGATTTACAGAAGCAAATCATGAACGAAGAGCAACAAAGTATTGTTTTACATAATGTAAGGATGAACCATCATCAGTCAGATAGCATTAGACAAGGACAGTGACAATCTAGATTGTCTATCATCTCCACATCCTTATGTGCTTGGCTCTTCCTTCCGACCGGAGTCCCTTCCATCACTAATTCTCGAGGCAAAAATTCTTTCAGGTAAGACAGTAACTGGACTTGAATGATCACTTTGTAATTCGTTAGCTGGTTCCTCCAAAAAGACTATTGGTGACCGTCTTATTATTCTCATCTAGTTGCCTCAAGAAGCATTCCTCTATTTCATCTAATGACTGAACTTCATCTTCGTCTCCGCTGTAGCTATTGTAAAGGGCATTATCATATTCTGATGTTGGTCCTTTCAGCTCGCAGCTCGTTTCCATCTCTCGGTTACTATCAAACTCCTCATCGGTAGGGCCATTGCAAGAGTGAGACGACATTGGTGAACATCTCCCTCCTGTTGCGCTCTCTTCACGCTCCTGCAGTGTCCTCATGATCAAGGTCTTGAGCAAGTTCATTACTTGAACAGCATGCATCAGAGCCGTCAATGGATCAGACATCTACTCGAGAGAAAATCAAAATAAAAATCTTCATCTTAGTTCCCATGGCAGTTTGTAGTATTTGACAACAATTTTAAGTACATATCTCTGAATACTGATCCAACAAATGTCGTTATGCAAACTAGAAAATTTTGTTTGATACCTGAGTCATATTCGGAGCAAAAACCATTGCGATATTTCTCGCATTCATTTTGTTCGATTCCTCTTCCTCAACAACATCCGCCATAAGATCAACAGCCCAATTGAGCAATGCAGCTTCAGTTGGCTTTAGTTGCTTCACAAGATCGACAGATTCTTCTTCGGTATTGCATTGGAGAACCTGTTCAGGGGAAAGTCCATCTAGCACCCCTGCAGGAAGTTCCCGGAACCAAGCCTTTATAAGGCCAGCAAGACAATGGACGTCGATATTATCCGGCACTATGCCCCTATTGAGCTGATCTCTTACATGCTCCTCCTGGCTATTTTCGGGATTTATCCGGAAAATTCCTTCTGCCTACAAGATCAATTGAGCAGAAAACCATGATCATTCAATTGCATAGAGTTGAATTGAATAGTAGTTGACAATGTTTATAACTCCAAACCTTTAGCCCTCCTTGTGAATAAAGCCGCTCCTGCATTAGTAAGAGTATAGTGGGGACACTATTCCCTTTGGAATCGAACGAGCATTGCATTGATTCGGCTGAGACACCAAACACACTAGCACTGTAATGAATACAGTCAGTTGCAATTAAGGACCATAGTAATAGAACAGATAAAACGTCTATATGCAAAAGGTCCTAGTTCGAGCCTTGCCATAAGCTCACTTTACAGCAACCATGGTGCTGTAATTGAATAGGGAGATAAAACCCTGATTGGAGAAAAGACCGGACTTGGCTTGTAAACCGCAGAGGTACATCAAAAGAAGTTTCTTTGAAAACCCAAATTTCTTCATAGACAAGATTAGCTTGCAATAAATATTTTGCAACTAAAAACAGTCCAGAACATGGCATCATTTATTTGCTTCACCTATACAAGGCAGGGTCAGTAGCTACATTTATTGCACACTTCAGGTGCTGCAAGAAATAAACCTAATATAACCACAAATCCTAATACCCTAAAATAATACTAACATAGCCTCTATCACTCGATGAAATTCACTGCAATTCCACAAGGAACTCAAAGTCCAATTATTTTACTGCTTCTGGAAAAAGGAGTAGGACAAAATAAATAAGGTCTACATATTATAATAATCATTTGTCAATTTCATATAGCTTTTATAGAAAGCGACAAACCCAGTTTAATAAATTGTTTATTTTCAAATTTTCAAAATGAAAAAGAGCTTGAAATCAAAACTTTGAAAATAAATTTCAGATCTAAACTACAGAAAACACTTAACATTTCAACCTGAAAACAACTAAAAGAAATCAATCTTTAAAGAGACCAACAAAAGAAAATTACCTAGCACTTGGAACCCGACCGGGGATCTCGACTTGGAACTCAACGGGAAGACCCAAGAACCCATTGAACCGATCAAATGTAACATGGGTGATGTGTTTGACGTTGGTCGGCCATCCGATTTCCATATGATGAACGGTGGAAGAAGACATTACTTCGTCTCGTCTATCAACACGACAAGACACCATGGATTTCCTCAAAGCAGCCAAAAGCAAGGCCACGACAGAAATCTGGTTCTGCCGTTCTTCTTCCTCCTCACAGCTCTTGAGCCCTCCTCCTCTTCCTTTAGTTCCGCCCTTCCCACCGCCACCACAGCCACCTCCTTTGGTCATCATTACTAGACCTGTCATTATCTTCCTGTTAGCTTTGGGTTTTGCTTCTCTTCTTCGAAGGTCATGAGGTTTTTAAATTTTGTGGACTTGTTATTAAGAGATGCATCGGAAGTGAAGCTTTTCAAGTTTCTAGAGTTAACGTCCACTTGTGTTTTCAAATTTTTATCTTTGTTATTCACTTTATCTACAGTGGAATTTATTGTTTGCCCTTATAGTTTGAGTGATATTACGAGAGTGCCATCTACCCCAATTGGTCACTGACAAAAATCATTCTTCTTGGGAAAATGACACTATTATTTTGAAGATTGGGATTCAATTATATGTCCCATTTACTACTTTATTTCTTTTAAATATAATTCATGGTCTTTGGTGAGAGATTTGAATCAGGGTTTTTACTAAAATTTTAAAAATTTAATAATAATAATAATAACACACACAAAATAAAATATTTTAAAATTTTGATTTCAATGGTACCAGATTAGAATGAAATTATTTGTAATCCAACCTAATATTTTTACCATTAGATTAAGAAATTATTAAAAATAATTTTTAATATATACAAAGAATTAACTTTAAAATGTAGTTTTATATTATTAAATATTTTACGAATCTAATGACAATTCATATTGATATATTTTATATTATTTTATTTTTAATATCACTTTTTCCTTTTAGAATTTTCTAAATTATTAAATTTAAGTTGACAAAATAATCATAAATATTAGTATTTTAAAATATTAGCATTATAAAAGTTTTTAAAATTATAAAAACCTTTCTAGTTTTAGGATTTTATCATGCGGAAACCATTAATTATTATTAGAAATCTTATCACATGCGTATGCATATGTATATGAAAATTACGGATTTAAAACATAAATGTGTATTTAAAAATAACATATAATAAATAATGAAATATATGGTTTGAAATTAATTAATCATAATAACAGATGAAATATGTATAATATTAAAATAAAAATCATATTAAGTTTTACATAAATACATTAGGTAAACAATACTAAATGCTCTACAATTATTTATTATAATTTTATCATTTGTTGTGAGTTAGTGTTGAGTTGACTTGTGATACCAACAATTAATAACATTATTAATAAGAAATCTTATCACACGCATATGCATGTGAAAACCACATATTTAGAACACATATGTGTGTTTAAAATAGTATATAGTAAAAATGAAATGAATAGTTTGAAACTAATTAATCATAATAACACATTAAATATATACGATATTAAAATAAAAAATTAAATTAAATTATGAGTAAAACAAAATTTAAACACATAAATATATCAAATTAACAACACTAAATGCACCACAATATTTATCATGGCGCTATCATCAAAATAAAGGTAATAAATTGTGTATATTAAAATAAATACATATGAAATTATTAAAATAAAACTTTAGTTGAGTGATAAATTTAGAGTTTTCTTAATTCAATTGGCATGTGTTCAAATTCCACTATATACATTTTCTTTTCTTTTTTGGTTTTTGTCGAATGAAAAAGTTAAAATACCCTCAAATAATATTATTTATTTTAATTACGGAAGAAAATTTTTATAATTTTTCTAATGAATTGGTGACTCGATTGAGGTGACACCAACTCAAGTAAAACACTTAATAAATAATAAGTATAAATACACAAATATATAAAATGTATATAACATAAATCGTGCATATTAAAAATGTATAAAATAAAACTTTGGTTGAGTGATGATTTTAAATTTTATTAATCCAATAAGTGTGGATTCAAATCCTACCATATATATACATGTTTTTGTTAAAATAAAAACACTAAAATACCTTTCAATAATATGACTTATTTTAAATATGGAAGGACATTTTCTTAATTTATTAATCGAATTGGTTTGTGACACCAACTTAACGAGATTTTATTAATATTATAGATTAAATTATATTGATTATCACATCATCATTAAAATGATATTCATTTTAGTTTTTTATCTTTTAAATAACATAATTTAATTTTATAATGAATATATTATTTTTCCCATATATATTAAAATAAAACAATTTTAAAAATAGGTCAACAGTAAAATTATTTAAGTAAAATATGTGATATAAAACAGAAATGGAACAAAGTCATGACGGCCACCGAACAACTTCCATGGAGCGGCCCAGATTCGCGGTGTGCGCAGATGGCATTTTCCGTAGCCTCTCATTCATGCTCAAATTTATCAAATCAAATACTATCATAATAGTCTCTAAAGTTGATCAGATTTCTTGATATGGTCCTTTCACTTTAAATTATATATTATTTAGTTTTCATTTTAAAATAGTATATTATAATTTAAAAATATAAAAAAGTAGAGAGTTATATTAGTTAAAGATTATGAAACGGGAAGACGGCTTCGGTGGAAATTGTTTGGTGAACGTAGTAACTTTAATCCACTCAAAATGCATAAATAGATAATACCATTTTTCAAGAAGTGGAAATGGTAAAAAGTAGAGGGTTGTCGGGAAAATGACCGGAAATTGGCTGAAAAGAGGAAGACAGGCTCTACAATAATGAAGTCTAAAAGAGTTTCTTTATTTACCTTTTTCCAAATATATTCTGCTTTTTGTTTAAAAAGTCGAAAGCAATTTTGTTGGGTTTGATTTGAGTTTTTAATGGTATCTTCAGAATTACTCAATGTGTTTAATTTTCAGAAAAAAGTTAGACCTGGATTTGAAACTAATTTATTTTTCTGCCCTAATCAAAAACTTATTAATTGCTTCTTTGAATTACATTTTTGAAGGATTTAGGATTTTTTTTTTAAATAACACATATCCAAATTCATGGTATTCAAGGATTTCGCAGCCTAGTTCGCTTTGGGTTAAACTTTAAGTTTATAGTTTTTAACTTTATACCGATACGTTCGATTGGTATATGCATTATTATTAATACAAGAAGACGTGACCTCAGGTATTATCTTTTTATTTATGTATTAGGGAAGGATAAATATGATCATAATTTATAATAAAATTATTAAAAAAATTTAAATGAAAATATCTTTTTATTATTTTTCAAACAATGAAATAGGTCATTTGGGTGACTTGGACTTAATTTCTTTTCTTTTTTTTTGGAATCAAGTCTTAGCTCAGCTCAATCCAACACGACTATGAACACCTTTCATTATAAAGTAGAGATGAGCTAAAATGAAACATATTCTAGTAAGACTTGTATATGATAAAACTTAAACTATAATAAAATTTAGATTGAGAACTCACTTTATTTGTATAAAATGAGACTCGAATTTGGGATCTCTGAATATCTCAATTTTAACCACAGCCTCATTTGCTAGTATTTGTTTAGTTTTAATAAGGATTGTTTAGTCAAAAGTGGTTTTAATTTAATGACAAGGTTGATATCTTATAGACTTATCTACCAATTACCCTATATAAATATCATAGGTGGATTCCTGATTCATATTTATTCTGATTTAAGTTTATATTTTGTGTAGGTCCATATACATTTCTATTATCATTCTATCTATTTGTGCATTGGGAACTATTCTTTAAATAATATTTAAAAATCTAAAAAAAATGGATACATAATCTTACTTCTGTTTGTGGTGAACCTAATAATAACCATATTTATAAGATTTTTAGAAAATTTCATCATATATTTTAATAACAACATTTATCATTGACTTGGGAAAAAGAAAAAGAGTGTCTACTTTCATTACGCTAACAGACACCATGATTTTCTTCTTTCGAAAAGAGATAGTAATTAGGTTGATTTAGAAATGAATAATCATGATTAAGGAAGCAAATGGAAAGTAAGTAAAAGAGGCAAAGGATGATGTTTATTTTGGTAATTTTTCATCTTTATGTATGGAGGTAAATTTCAAGGGAAAGCGCCCACCCACGTTGAGAAGACAAATGAAGGGAAGGAGCGTCCCGACACCCAATTAAACTTGCAATTTCTTTTATATATCTATCCGGTGAATGTACCTTGGAAGTTAATACACTGCGTTAAATTAATATTTTTATTATTAAATATATAAATTAATTATTATATTATTAAAAACTGAAATAAAGTTAAATTATTACTGTATAAAAATGTTTTTATTGTAATTGAAAAAATATTTTTCAAAATATTTTTATACAGTAAATATTAATTTTATTACAATCCGAACATATTTGATTCTTTTAATAGTTTAGAGACTAAATTGAACTATTTAATAATAGATGGACAAATTCGATACAGTCTCTATAATACAAAGGCTTCATAGATGCTTTAACCTATTTTTTTCTTGTTGGGTCGAGTACAAAGGAGCTCGATGCTCTTTAAGAAGCAATGTATCAAGCTCAAGTCTTATGAATGAAGAAAATAATATTTGAAAGAGCCTTATTGGACATTTAGAGGTTTGATGTAACATTTCTATGGATTTAGTTAGAATTTAAGGTGGCTCGTGATACTCAAGGGTCTTAAATCAAAAAGATATCTTTTATAATAGACTTAATACATCATTTGGTATTTGAGTTTAACAAATTTCTATAATGTGGTACATATGTTTTTATTTTGTCAAATGTAACATCTGTATTTGGCAAAAGTTATATGTTGTGTTTGTCGGAAAAAAAATTCGGTTTGAAAACAATTTTCAAGCACAACAAAAAAATAAAAACTTGAAAATTAAGCCGATTTGTGATATTTATAGCAATAAACTCTTCCCGAAAATTACTTGTGCTTTGTGCAAGACGGATCCTTGACGTTCCCAGCTTTCAACCGAGCAACCTTCTCCGCTATTCTCGTATCAAGAATCACTTCAAGCATGGGCTCAAACAAATACGAATCAAACATAGAACCAAAAATAATTTTCTTACTTTTATTAGGAAAGTAGATCTCTCTCTCAATAAAATCGGTAGAATTGTTATTCCTAAAAAATAGAATTTATACTTACAAAATAAATTCTCACTATTTTCAAGCAGATTAAAAATATCTCAAATTTGTGTGAAACTTATATATTTTTAGTTCTATCAGTGTCATCTATTTATATGGAGAGGTAAAATTAGAAGAATGCACACAATACTTATTTAATAGAAAAATCAATCCCCTGGTTGAATTAGGGTTAGCTGCCCCTCAAACATATTATGAGGGGCTTTGGGTCTCTCCTGTATCGGGTCCAATTATATGTACTTCTAGGACGTTATAATTTAATCCAACCTAATGCATTATTTTTATTTCCCAAAATAAATATATATTAATTTTTTAATTAAATAATTTTTCAACCCAATTCTAATTTTGTTAAAGTCATGACAACTTTACCATAAAAGAATTTATGAGAATATATTTAATTTCTACATTCAATGATTCACAATGACTAATTAATTTAATTTCGTTTTTGAACTTCAATTGTTTACTTCAATAATAATTTGAAAATTTTAAATTAATTCTCAGGTCATTTTCATATTTAGTGAGAAATCGCATTCATTTGTCAATGTAATTCATTTCTCTAACTTTGTCATTTTTATCCATTTCTATTCATTTGATTTTAAATACAATTCATTTTTTATTTCAACGAGCTAGCGGAGGGACCGTTTTGATATTTGTGATTAGGGCTCAAATGACTGATAATTAAGTTTCAATTTTTCACTTACTAATTGTAAACTCATTAAATCACAAAGTCATTCCACTATAATATCATAATTGAGCTTTCCCCAATTACATATCATTACAAAAGCTACTCGATCAGTTCTCATCCAACGACATTGTCATAAGTGTGTTACCCTCATAGGATATCTTTAATCTCTTTGGGATAAATCTGTTCTCCCAATATGATCCGATTTATCACAAAGATAAATGATTTGTGACCACGTTTACTTTTCATCTATCATATAATGTCAATAAAAGGATATTACTTACCCATTTCTTGGGCTATGAATTCCACTATTGTGAATGATGCTACATACTGCAAAAGTCGTATACCCAACGCACCATTTTTCGATTCCTTATATATTCAAACTCAAGCTTTTACTTACATCAAAGTATATGAGACACGCATACATAGTCCATTATTCACTCAGGATTAAGATATGTCACACTGTGAATGTCACAAGTGAATAAAAGAATAAATGAGTTTAAGATCTATTCTACTTGGGTCTTGCTCGATGTACTATCAGTCCAGTCAATTGCATCTATGTCTATCTTCTGAGGGCCATCCGCTTCGATGCTCAAGACAAAACATCTCTCCCTTTGGACTTGATAGATGGCATATTAGTCTTTCAATTGATTTTCTCATTTTCTATTAGACTAAGGACATGTTTAGGTTCATCTACTAATATAATTTGTGGTAAGGAGTAAGCGGAAGAGGATTGCATTCAAGTTATTCGACTCGAGAAAAAAGATTCAAATCTTACCTGTAAAGAATAAATAATCAAATTTAAAAATAAAGAAAACAAAAATAGTAAAAGAAGAAACTTGAGAACAAAGAATAAATAATAAATAAACTTTTTTTAAAAAAATGGAATATGGAATGAGTAAATTGATGGATATGATAGATAGATAGATAAGTGTCCAATTAAACCCTTAGAGATATAAACCTGAATAAACTCAATTAATTGCTCTAATTAACCCTCAAATAAATAATTCTTTGGCAAATTGAAAGATGAAGAATGAATTCCTACAACTCCTTGAAAAAATTCAGAAAAAAATTACTTTTAAAAATCACAAGAAAAAATCTTTCACAAAGAAACCAACTCCTAGAGCTTAAAACTTTATTAATGAATACAATTATATCTCTAATGAACATGTAACAATCCGTTTTTCAGTGGTGTCAGAAACGGTGGTTTCAGGATCACAAATCCGACGAGTAAGTTCATATAATTAGTATTTAAATTATGCGAGTCAATAATAATTTTAATATTGAATTTTATTTGATGAATTTTAATTAATTGAATTAATGGTTAGTATAAGTGGTTGTCTCGGAAGTCAAGTGGTTTTAGGAAATGAGATATTGGACTCCATTTCTATAAACTAAGCTCGTGAATATTTCTATAAAATATTTATAGAGTCATATTATATGTGAACGGAAGGGTAATTTTGATGATTTATTACTTAATTAAGGTAAAAGGATTAAATTGTAAAAAAGGTAAAAGCTAGCCGCTCTATATTTAAATACTAAATGGACCAAAATGGTAATTAAACCATGGTCAAAAAATCCAAGCGTTGGTGGATGTCAATCATTCCACTAACTTTTAAGGTATTTCTTCATTTAGTCTTAATTAGTTTAAGGCTAAATTGTAAACAAGTTTGTTTAAATGGAATTTAATATAATTGAATGGCCAATTGTATAATTGGACCCTCCTTAAATGGCCTAATAATAGAAATGATGTGGAATTCTTTAGATTGTGGTAAATTGCAATTAAATCCTAATTAAATAAAGATTTACTCATTAATTCGTTTCTAGTATGATCGGAAATGGTGGTTCCGAGGCCACAACTCTGATGTGTTAGGCCGTAAATATTAATTATTTATTATTTACAAGGTCATTAGTGTCGTATTAAAATTTGGTTAGAAAATTTTAACGTTTGGATGGTTAATTAAGTAAAAAAAACTAAATTGTAAATATGGAAAAAGATGAATTTATTAGTTAAAAGGTAAATTAAAGGGGTTTGGATGGTAAATTAACCACCATTACACATAGTGGACGGTAATGGGTTTATAATTGGTGATATTTGAATGGAAATAAAAAGGGTATAATAGTAATTAAATTATAAAAGGAATTAAAAAATAAAATAAAAATTTCTAGTCCATCTTCTTCATTTTCACACTTTCAAACCGAAACACCATGGAAAAGGAGAGAGCTCATTCGGCAAGCTAGGGTTCATTAATTTGGTAGGTAAATCTTGCCTCTTTTTAGTAATTTTTATGTTTTCGAACTCATATTAGCTTAATCTAGATAAGTCGAGGACTAATTTGTAAAAATGTCAAACATTTTTAAAAATTTTCATTGATTATTTGAGTTGTTTCTTGAATTTTATGGAAGATTATTAAGCTTTTTTGTTAGATTGGACTTTTTGTAAAGTAATTTTTGATAATTTTAATGTTTAAGGATTAAATTGTTAAAATGATAAAATTACTTGTACTTGATGTGGAATAATTGAAAAATGGGCTGTAGAAAGGCACTTGAATATTCAGCTAAACTAAAATTTAAATAAAAATGGTTAAATTGCATGTTTTGAGTTTAGGGACTAAATTGCATAAAAGTAAAATATTGGGGGCAAATTTGTAAAAATGTCAAAAAAGACTTAATTGCATAACATGAGTTAATTTTGTTGTTGAGATTAGTGAATTTAATGAAATTATTATTTTAGATCAATAACGAGTGGAAAATTGAGGAAAAAAATTACTTAATAGTTCATGTACTTTGTCGTTGATACAAATTAGTCTGGTAAATTTTTTTCAGATAATTTTAATATATTTTAAATGTATATTATATGAATTTGATTGTAGAATGACGGATAATATTGATGCATGTAATTCAGAATGGAAATAATGAACTGATATGGTATTAATTACTGATTGAAATACTCTGAGTCGATGAACGTAGGATAGAGTACGATTGACATGTCAATAGGTTATATTGCGCACTATACGGGATTGGTATAAGATGAGATGATGATTCTTGCATATTTCATGTCCATTGAATATACCGAAGTCATTTGTTGTGGACTATCGTGTTATATTTACAGTGTTTTTGGCGTGTTATCGGGGGCAAATGTAAAGCCTTCGGGCTTGGCATTTGGTGCTGAGGCATGTTACAAAAGGGATGTTAGACTACGGGCTAAGAACTTGGTGTTGAGGCGTGTTATCGGTTGGATTGGTTCATTTAAGTGTTTGGCGTGTTTCGGATGGATAACTATGTACTCTTGTTCGTATATTGTTCATCGGACATTATTTATTGATCTCTGAATGTTATTGAAATATGGAAAACTGATTTGTACTATTATTGAGCATTTCTCACCTGTTGTGAGCTATGATTGATAGGAATTCTGATAATAACTCTGTTGACAAGAACTCTATTAATTAATCTTGTTATTTGAATTATTATATTTAATTCGGTATGCTTTATCGTTAAATCGACGAACTTACTAAGCTATATGAAGTTTACTCATGTTATTGTTTTGTTTCCTTATAAATACTATTTTTTAGAAAGCAAGCGATCAGATCAACTCGAAGAATCATACTATCTGAGGTTCCTTAGTAGATTATGAATTCGATTTGGCTTGTATAACATGTAATAAGAGCATTTGGTTATGTTTTGTAATGTTCATAAGTACTTAAATTGTATAACTTGCTATGCTTATAATGCTGTTGAGCTAAACGGTCAATGAATATGCGCATGCATGATACAAAGATATAGTTGAATGTAAATGGGAAATGGTAAGTCTTGACATGAATTTTGGTCTGGTACTTTAGGTGATTATTAATCACTAGGTTATAAACTTGTGAATTGAGATTTAGCTTAAATGATTGGATGTAAATGTTAATTTGTGGAATCATTGATGATACATTGGTTAGGCACTTAATTTGTTTGTTTTGGTATGATTTGAGTGTTTTTAAATGTATTTTGATGGCTTGTGATAATGTGTTATAAGTTGGTTTAGGTACCTAAGCATTTGGATGTAAAATGAAGCATGTTTTGGGTCATTTTTGGGCACACATTGGCCTGGCAGGGGCGAAGCCAGAACAAACTTTAATTTTTTATAGTCTATATCATTATAATTTTTAAAGTATTAAATTAATTTTTTTTTAATTTTAACGGGGAAAAGTACAGTTTTACTTTTACTAATTTAAAATTTTAAAAAAAATTCAAGGGCCTAAATATCAATTTTCCATTTTACGAAGGCCTGGGCCCCTGCTAGCCCCCCTGTATCCACCTCTGTGGCTTGGGACACGAGCTGTCACACGATCGTGTGTCACACACAAACAACCTATACGAGCGTGTGCCCTGAACGTGTTAGGTGCAGGTTTCACACGGGCTGACACACGGTCAGCGACATGGTCGTGTGTCTCAAAATAGTTTCGAACACGGTCTATCACACGACCTGAAATATGGCTGTGTGAAGGTAATTCGAATGCTACTCGGGCTAGCACACAGGCTGTGACACGGCAGTGTGAAATTATTTGAAAGGGTACACAGTTGGCCACACGGCCATGTCTGGAACCACACTGTCTAGGCTTTGTCACACGGCCTGAACATACAGTTGTATAACCCCTGTTTTAAAATTTTTCAATTTTTACTTGAACTTTCTGATTTGCTTCGAATTAGTCATTGATTGTTCCTAAATTATTTTTTAAGGCCCATAAATGAATGTATTACTTCAATCTAAATTATTATGAAATTTAGTTAATTAAATTGGCAACTTGATGTTGTTTGTTATTTATTGTTATGGATTGTACAGTAATACATCGTACCCCTAATCCGACAACGGGTTCAGGTTGTGGGTGTTACAAAACAATTAAAGGGTCTTTATATAAGCTAGGTAAGTACATTTGAATAAAACTCTAATTAATCTAAACAAGAAGTAGTTTTAAACTAAACTTTCTTGTCGACTAAGAAATATAAAACTCCTAAATGACTTAAAATATTTAAAAATTCTAAAATTTAGAATAAATAAATAACAAAATAATAAACCTAATAAATACAATATTGGGCTCATATATAGTAAAAAATTAAGTCTCAAAATTGAACCCAATATGGCTTAAACTCGAATTAAAAGCCCAAAATTCGTAATTTTTGTAACAATGTTATCTAGAAATTTTGCTTACGTAGTTTTCACTAAAATGGTCATAACTTGAGCTTTTGAACTCGAAATCAAGTAATTCAAAGTGTGTTTTGAAGCTAAGAGATAGACCTTCCAAAATTATGTAGATATCTCAACCCAAAAATGCTTAGATCCCATCCAAAAAGTTTTCACAATTCAACTATGTTATTTATAGTAATAAACACTAAATAGAAATCGTATATGTGTTTTCAGATAAACGGATCCTTGTTGTTCCCGACTTTCAACCAAATGATCTTATCTACTATTCTCGTACTGCAAATTTCCTCGAGTATGGGCTCGATTAAATCAAATTAAACACAACAAACAGAAATAGTTTTCTTTTCTTTTTAAGTGAAAACAAAAATTCTCTTCTCAAATAAAAACCGGTAGAATCGTTATTCTAGAAAATATATTTAATTCTAAGAGAATAAAAATCTCTCTATTTTTGGGCAAAATAATGATATCTTAAAGTTCTATTCATGGTCCTACCGGTGCCATCTATTTATAGAGAGAGAAGGTAGAACCCATATTGAATTAGAGAAATTTATTTCAACTAGAAAAACGAAATCATAATTCTACTAGGATGTAAGGGGCAGCAATCCTAGTTAAATATACTAGGGTTTGTCGTCCCATTTTATTACATTAAGGGCTGTTGGGCCTTCTACATATTGGGTTTAATTACAAGTACTTTTCGAGCTTTTAACTCAATACTTTATAAATTGATCCAACTCAATATTTGTTTTTCTATTTCCTAAAAATAAACATCAATATTTATATATTAAATAATTTTCTCATCCCAATTTTATATCCAGTAAAACTATGATGATTTTACCCTTGATAAAGTTCCCAAGAAAATATATTTAATATTTCACCATTCAACTTTTTCACTATGATCACATGGTTTATTTTCATTTTCAAACTTTAAAAGAGCTCAAAAACATAAACTCAATCTTTCGATCATTTTTTAGAAATCCTTGTTCATTAGTAATTGAATTCATTTCTCGTTTTCATTTCCATTTTGAGAAAACCACATTGATTTTAAAGGGTTCCATTTTCTCCAATTTCATTTTCATTTTTGGAGAAAACCATAATCATTTCCTAAATAGTTCTTATTCTCCATTTTTCCACTTCTATTCATTTGATTCATCATGCAATTTATTTATGGTTTCAACGAGCTAGTAGAGGAACTGATTGGACAGTTGTAATTGAGACTCAAATGATTTATAGTTAAGTTTCAGCTTTTTGCCTATTAATTATAAACTCATTTATTCATGAAGTCATTCCACTATAGTATCATGACTGAGCTTTCCCTAACGACATATTATTATGAAAGCAATTCAATTAGTGCTCATCCAATGACCTTGTCATAAGTGTGTTACCCTCATAGAATATCCTTAATCTCTTTGGGATAATATTCGTTCTCCCAATATAATCCCATTTATCTCATAGTAACCATTACATCTTCCTTCATGAAAATTCAATCACTATCATAGAGTAAGCAAGTCATTATCACAAAGACGAACAACCCGTGGCGACATTACTTTTCATCAACCATGTAATGCTAATAAGAGGATATCATTTACCTATGTCCCG
Source organism: Gossypium arboreum (assembly GCF_025698485.1). Lineage (NCBI taxonomy): Eukaryota > Viridiplantae > Streptophyta > Magnoliopsida > Malvales > Malvaceae > Gossypium > Gossypium arboreum. Next base: position 127,407,403 of record NC_069077.1, read on the forward strand.
GTCTATGAATTCCACTATTGTGAATGACGCTACATACTACAGAAGTCGTACAACCAAGACACCAACTTTCGGTCACTTATCTATTTAAACTCGGGCTTTTACTTACACCAAAGTGCTCGTGTCACTTATACATTGTCTGCATTCACTCAGGATTTAGGTATGTCACACTATGAATGTCACAAGTGAATAAATCCAGAAACGAATTCAGGGTCTATTCTTCTTGGGTCCAGTCTAATGTACTATCAGTCCAGTTAGCCACATTTATATTTCTATCTTCTAGGAGTCATCCTCCCTAATTCCCAAGATAAAATATCTCCCAAATTAGACTTGATAGATGACATATTAATTATTTCCAATCGGGTTGCTCATTTCTGATTAGACTAAGGACATGTTTAGGTTCATCTACTAAAAAAAAGTTTCCTTTTCGTATTACGATCCGACCACGTAATACCGCTTAGTATTAGTTTAAACATTAGACACCAATGAGCAACATTTGCTTCCATTTTACTTTGCATGAAAAAATCATTTGAAGACAATCATACAAAGTATATTAGTGTAATTCATGAATAATTTTATTAACCAATTTGTTTGAAAAATTACAAGCGTACTTACACGAAAATACTACACTCAGGGCACCAGATCCAACAAGTTTAGGGATAAAATAAGCTTTTAAAAGGTTGTTTTTTACCATTTTGGAAATAAGGTATCGATACTTGACATTTTCAATCAAATACAAAAACAAATAAAATGCCAATTTGGTATAGATACTAAGGTAAGTTATCGGTATGTAACAGCCCGGTTTAGACCCTAGTCAAAACAGTAGTTTCGAGACCACTAATCTGAGTCAGAAAAATATTTTAATTATATTTTATATGTTTACAACATGTTAGAATGCATGTGTGAAATTTTTGTGAATTAATTTTACCGATTGGTTGCTTAATTTTATAAATGGACTTAATCACATAAACTATAAAAGAGGCTAGCTAATTGTTAAAGTGCTACCTTGCTATGGCATTTATAATATGGGGTCCTTAAAGTGAAATTTGGCCATTAAACCATGAGACGGACAGTTATGGGATTACATTATAAGGTTTTCATATTAATTTACAAAGGTTAAAAAGGTAAATGATATATTATTATGAAATAAATAAAACAAAACATAAAAAAAACCACATGCATTTTCATCGTTAATGGTCGAATATGGAGAAAACGAAAGCCATGGAGGTTGTTTTTAGTTCGGCACCTTTGGAAACTAAATTAAAGGTTTGTTTTTATTCGATTTTTGATAATTTTTACATTGTTGAGATCGTTGCTTCGTGTACTAGCTGGCCCGTGCTTTAATTTCTAGAATTGATGATGAATTTGAGATTTTCCATTGTTGATAATATGATGAAATTGTTGTTTGATGATGATGAATAAATCTTTGATGCTTGATTTTCATGTTCAATTAAGTGATTTTTAATAAAAATGTGTATTAAGAACCGAATTGAGAAATTTGTAAACTGAGGGGTCAAAATGTGAAATAAATGAAATTAATGGGCTGTTAGGGACCCAAGGTGAATTCGGCCTAACATGGGCATAATGAAATTTTGAATAATTTGTGTTGTTTTGAATTAGGGACTAAATTGTGATAATGTGAAATATCAGGGCAAAAGTGTAATTAGCTCATTTATGTGTTTTTGGATGAATTTGATTGAATATATGATTAAATAAGTTGAATTTGTATTGAATTAGATCAAGAAATAAGGAAATTGGATTTGAATCAGGGAAAGTCGAAAATTATCGAATAGCTGTTCTGGTCCGTTCGTGTTAGTACGAGGTAAGTTCATAAGTAAATAAATGTTGTTAATTTGAAATGTATGTGCATTATATATGCTAAATTGAGTTGTAAAGAAATCTATATGTGATGCTGAATTGAATCGAGCTTTGGAGAATCTGTTCCGACCATGGATTAATTGAATGTGTGAAATTGAAAAAGTTCCGATAATGTGACAAAGCTTGAAAAGCCCCGTACGAACCATAGGAATAGTTAGGATACATATGTCATGACATAGGATTTCGATATGTATTACCGTGTAAGACCACGTCCGGGAAGTTGGCATCGATTTGTGATTTACGTGTAAGACCATGTCTGGGACATTGGCATCGTATTTGATTTCGTGTAAGACCCTATCTGGGACAGTGACATCGATATTTGATTATAGGTAAGACCACGTCTAGGACGTTGGCATTGTACGAGCTTATGAGCTATCCGAGTATCCTTATTGATTCTGAACGGTTCAATAGGCATTCTCAGAAATGAATAACTATGTGAAATTGTATCCGATTCAGGTACATGCGATTTGTTTATGAAATTCAAAAATGAAAGGTCAGTATGTATCATATGACCATATATGAAATATATGACAACGAATAATATGAATGTATATAAATGAATGATGTGTTATATATACTCGTTATATGGAATTGTAGTCCTATGTTTCGGACATGAGATTTATGAAACATGAAACATGGCTTTGAGGTATGACTACTTGGCTCGAAAACTTGAATAGATAATGAAATTAAAATGGTTTGGTTGGCGATGTAATGAATATGTGAGAGCCTGATTTATATGATTGAGCTAACGGATGTTATTCAAATTTGAAAGCATGGTTATACGTTCACTGATAAATAAGATAAATAGAGTTATTTAATGTGGTTATATGAATTTACGAGTACAATGAATGTATATGTGATTGAGATTTGTTAAATTCGGTTTAGTGATATTGGTTTATAAATATCATTGAAATGATTTGTTTGCTTATGGCTTACTAAGCTTTCAAAGCTTACTCTGTGTGTTTTTCCTATGTCTATAGAGTTTTAGAGACCTGCTCGGGTTGGAAGTTGTAAGAGACATCATCACACTATCTGGTTATAGCTTCGGTAAATAAAATCTCTAAGTTTTGGTTATGTGGCATGTATAGGCTAGTTTTGATATGATTTATTTTTATTTGAATATATATATATATAGCGATGCAAAAATGGCTTAATTATGATGTTAATTTTGTGTATATTCGATTATGTATTAAGCTCATTTTGGGAAGTATGCTTCATGGTTGATATGTGTGGTGTAATTGGTTATATGATTTGGCTTTAACATTGAGGTAAATATTAGATGTATTTTCAACTTATGGTTCATATTCCTATAGGTAAAATGATGAGTATAACATTGATGGTGCATTAGTTATTTGAATACGGTTTGAAATGGCAAATAATGTGATATGTTTTGAGATATATATATATATATATATATATATATATATATATATGGCCTAGTGAAATGGTCATTTTGGTATGTTCATAGTTGAGAATTTGGTAATGTTTGACATGTGATTTTAGTATGTTTTGGTATAGAGAATGAGCATGAAATTGGTTGATGATATTATGGATTGATTGATACATGTTTGGAGTTGAATTTGGCTGAAACTATTGTATATATGATGCCTGATTTTGGACTTGTAGGGAGGACCCAAATAGGTGGCAAATTGGCTTTGCAAATGGCCTATTTTTGTTCACACGGGCAGAGACACGGGCATGTGTCTCAGCCGTGTGCAACACACAGTCATGTTATACGGTCATGTGTCCCCTGGGGTAGCCCTACAAATTTAAGTCAGTTTCAAGCATGGGCTAGACACACGGGCGTGTGACTGGCCCTGTGGCTAAGTCAATAGCCTCCCTAATTTTCACTCGGCCTGGCACACGAGCGTGTATTGTGGCCGTGTGGATAAGTTAATATGTATGCTCTGTTTTGCCACAGCCTAGACACACGGGCGTGTCTAATACCGTGTAAGGCACACCGTCTATTCACACGGGCGTGTAACCTTTGTAACTTAGAAAAATTATTTAGTTTCGAGAAATTTTGTATGTGTTCGGTTTAGTCCCGACCTCTTTGTAATGCATGTTTAAGGTCTCGTTGACCCAAGAAAGAGACTTATTGTTGGTATTTGAATATGATATGAAAATGTATAACTGTTGACTATGAAATGTTCTGATATGTCCGGTAATGCCTCTTTACCTTAATTCGACGATGGATACGGGTTAGGGGTGTTACACGATACCTATAAGAAAGTGTTGATACATTGATCAAATTATCAATACCTTATGTTTTAAATTTGATCTTATGAAACATCTAAGCTAAATTTAGTATTGGTTCCAATTGATAAAGTTTTGAAAACTTTGCAATTTGGTCATTGTTCATTCTCGAGTCTATGAATGAGTTTTCGTAAGTTTGAATGAGGCTTGATTTTGATTGTAATTCATATTACGCATGGCATTTTGTTATGAATTGGTAATGGAACGAATTGATTGGTAAGAATTGTATGTGGTTTGTTTCGGTGACTGTGGTAGCATTCCATAGCTCAAGTCTGATGATCAGACCAGGCGAGGGGTGTTCCAACGCCACGACGAGGAGATAATGAAGCCATGACATCAATCCAAGAATTTTAAAACTTCAAAAATTGGTCCTAGTTCAAGCTCGGGTTAGTATAAGAGTCTTCGTAAGCTTGTGTAAGACCCAGAATTGATTGTATATTGTATCATATGTACATTTTGCTTGTATTTAAATACAAAACTATATAAATTGAGTATATATTAGATTGTTGTTGCTCCGACAACGAGTGAAGCATTTTGTAGCTCAGACTCGATAATTAGGTCGGACAAGGGGTGTTACAGAAAGAATGTGAGAAAAAAGAACGTGTAATTATATATCAATCCCTTTAGTTCTCAAAATTTTAAAATTTAGTCTTTCAACTTTTAATTTCAAGAATTTAATCCTTTTACTCGCCTTTAATTTCAAGAATTTCAAGAATTTCAAGAATTTCAAGAATTTCAAGAATGTAGGGAAGAACATGAGAAAAAGGTGTAATTATATTTCAATTCTTGTAATTTTGAAGAATATAATAAATGTTTAAAGCAAAAGAAATTTAAATAATTACTTTTATTTGTGATATGAATCAAGTATAGAAATGATATTGTTCATGCATCTACTTCCAAGTAGATTTAAATTCATATTCCATTTGTTTTATTATATAGTTTTAGGATTATTATCCTATTTAAACAACATTAAGAAACTAAAATAATTTCTTATAAATTAAAATTTAAACCATGCTTTTAATGGACTTGATATATATGTTTACTCATAGGTTGATTTAGTAGTATTTGTCTGCTACTCACTCAAAAGTTTTATTAATTTAAAATAATTGTTTTTTATACAGTAATAAAATACAATATTATTAATAGTCATATTTTTAATCTATACATATTTTTAGAAAAAATAAAATAGTTTCTTTTGTAAGTTTACAGTTTAATTTTAATATCCAAATTAACAAAACCTTTTATATATATATATATATATATATATTTAAAATTATTCTACGGACTTGATTTAATAAAATTAGCCAACCCTAAACTATTATCTAAGTTTTAACTTTCATAATTTAAAAAATCAAAATATATTAATAATCAAATAAATTATTGAAAAATTACGCCGGCTGTTAAGGCTACTTATATTTGAAAAATAAACGCATATATCTTTATGTGAGATTTTAGAAAATATATTAAAAGTTGAAATTTTGAATTAAAGGGTTAAATAATTTTTTTTAAACAATATTGTTAAAGAATCCATCAAAAAGATTTTTTGTAATGTACCCTCTCTTAGTGGTATCCATGGATCGAGTTGAATTTAAGTATGATATTAATATATTTTATACTTATCCAAATTCGATTCTATCTAAAACCTGGACCGAAATTTTGGCCTAAACCCACCAAGGGCAAAGTTAAGAATTTTATATTGGAGAGATCGAAATGAGACTAAAAAAATGGATAGGCCAAAACTAAAATAATTTATGTTAAAATGGTTGAAATTGAATTGTTGATTTTTAAGAGTGGTAAAAATGTATTTTTTTTCATATAATTAAAAAGCTAAAACTTAGTAAACCAAATAATTACATTTTAAAGGGACTAAAAAGGTTATTATACCTCTCTACCAAAAGAACCCAGGGCACTGTCTACTCTTTTCGGCTACACCTTTAAAGTCTACCCATATTTATAAATAGTTAACTGAAGCTCATTTTAGACTTACACATGTCGTAGCAATGAAGAATTCTAAGAATCCTTTTTTTTTGGATCATTCCAATCGTTTTTGAATTTTTGGTGCGAAATAAAAAAAATGATTTGAATTCAAAGTTAAGCCGACAAAATAAATGAATAGAGCTCTACGACCTCAATTATAGGGAAACAAAAAGCAACAAACTTTTGTTCTCGATTTGAATGATTACCTCATCTAATTAAACATTAAAAATAAATTAGTGCCTAATGTGGTAAAGGTTTTTCTCATAAGTAAATCATCGATTTTTTTATGAGTCTTAATTATTATTATTAGGCCACATCAATTTTTTTATTTTTAAAATATTTATATTGTTTTTAATTAAATATCTAATAATTTCATATATTTTTCATTTATTGAAATATTATATATATGCAACTTAACAATTTCTTTTAATATTTTAATTATAGCATTATATATTACTATAGATTTAATATTTATGTATTATAACCTACATAATACATATAAATAACGTTATATTATATTATATTATATTATATTATATTATATTATATTATATTATATTATATTATAAACATAAAGATGAGTTGAGCTCAAGTATTGAATGTTTTAATCCCGAAGCTAATCTATATTTTAAATGAGTCTTTTTTAAGTAAGCCCATTTTTCAAAATAAATATTTTTTATTCAAAACCTACTTAAATTTAAATGAACTTTCAAACCTCAACAAATAGTCCAACCCTTGAATTATTTCTCTCTCATGTTTCTAAAACAAAACTTCATCTTTTATGTGAAAATAAAAGCAAATGAGTTTTTGAAAAATAATTTAAAGAAAATTGGTTGGAAATATTATTATCAGTCTTATTTTTAAAAATAGTAGTTAAGTTTCAATTGAATTTAGGAGAAATAAGTTTAATTCAACAAAATTAAATATTTAAACCAAACATCAACTCGATTAGAAAATTATTAAAAAATTATTCTTTGTATAAATAATATTTTTATAAGTTTATTTTATTTTATATAAAATCAATAAAACCTACAAATAGTGAAACTTTAATATAAGATATTTTAATTTTCAAACATTGAGCTTTACCATTTTGACCAAAATTTTACTTAATTTTGAGTAAATTGTTCAGTTAGTCATTCAACTTTTGGGGTGCTTTTATTTTAGTCACCAAAAAAATCCTTGTAATTTTGTCACTTAATTTTTAGGACATTTTAATTTTAGTCACTCAAGCATTAAATCTTTAACGACGACTGACTGAACACATCAAATCATGTTCGCATCATGTTACACTTTCATTTTGGTCATTGAAATAAATATCTCTTTTAAGTCTTGATCCATGTAAAAAAAATAGGATGAAAGTAAAAAGTGGTAGAAACTAAAATAATGTATTAAAATTTTGTCAAATTGTACTTTTTATCTTCTTGCCGAAAATTCTAAATTTATTTTTTAATATTGAAATTTTAAACTTCAAAACATTAAATTCAATTAAATAAATTGTTGAATTTTTTATTTCTTGATAATATCAACCAATTTGTTACTATAATATTGAATAATTAATTTGATCTCTTTCTAAATTTTAAAATTTATTTTATGTTTTCAAATTATTTTAACAAAATTAACTCAAATTTAATAATTGTTTAGGAAACTTAAAATTCTTTTGGTTATATAATCTTGAATCTTCCATGCTAAACTAAAACAAAGAACAAACTTTGTGTTTATTAAATTAATTGGGTAAAGAAGTGATAAAAATAATTTTAAATGTTATTTTGCATGGAATATAAAATTAATTAATTTAATTATGAAGAACTTTGATGGTAATAAAAGTATATGTGAATTATGTTACGTGGCTAAATTCATATTTGTAATAATTATTTTATTTCGATTAAATATGGATAAAAGTTTAAAAGAATATGGTTTGAACTAAATAACAGAGAGGTTTATGCATTGTTGGGTAGAAGCAATTTAGTTACTCTCAAAATTAAAATAAAATGGATAATTTAATTTCTGTACTATTTAAAAGTAAGCAATTAAGAATATTGCAAACAATGTTACCTATTTTCATTAATAATTTATTAGATTAAGGGTGATTGTCTCCTTTCAAAATAAATGGGATAATTTAGATATTTAAATATTGTTGCGGTATAGAAGGATGTGAATTTGAGTGCGTTAAAACGCATTATTTTTCTTTTAAAGGTTAAAAAGGATTATGAGTAGTTCTAAGCATTGTTCAAAAAAATATACCATATTAACTATTTACGTTAGTAAAAATTGTTTAAAAGGAAAAAAATGAATACACTAGTAAAAATATACGCTCACATCCTCTTTTGTTGAAATTTTAAAACTAAAAATATATATATCATGAGAAAGATTAAATATTTCAATTCTTTTTGAAATTTTGAAAAATATTTTCAAAATATAGACTTTTAAAATATAAAATATAAAGAAAATTTAGAAAAAAATATTTTATTTTATAATTTTTGTAAATTGTTTTTAAGTTTTTGGGAATTTTTGTATTTTATAACTTTTTAAATATTTATAATTCTTTTTGTTTTTTTTGAAATTCTTTTATAATTTAAAATAAGAATTATTGAGGTAATTTCTGAGCAATGCCAAGGAGTAATGCCCACTGGTGTTTAGCATTACTCAACTCAAAAACTTGACATGTTTGAGTTGGCTAATTCTGGTAACAAAATCATTAGATTTTGATTCTCGCGAATACTCTAGATGACTTGTTGTAACACCCTCGAAAATCCCTTGACCGTAATGGTATTATTTTGGTAAATTAGAAGCGAAATTTTTCAGAATAAATAAAATGTCATTTATAAGCATTCATGGAGAAGATAATATGAGATTGGAGAAAATTCAAAAGAATGATGTACTGAGAAATATTAATTCGGGGTATAGACTAAATTTTAAGGTTTTATAAAGTGTTGGGATCAAAGTGAGAAATTTAAAGTATAAAGGATTAAATTTAATTAGTGGTGAAATATATGAGGATATGGAGAGCAATTTTACCAAGATCTAGTGGATAATGATGATGGATATATTATTTTATGAACAAGTTATAAAATTCTTATTATTTTATTAATTCTTTTTATTCTATTATATTTTTACTATTATTTTATGGGTGATATTTAGAAGAAAGATGGAGAATATTCATCATCTTTCTCCATCTCTTTCACATCACCACTGTAGGGAAGAAGAGAAATTTTTTTCTACAATTTGGTCCTCCGTCTTCATTAAAGGCTCTTCCATGCTTAAAACCAACAAATTTCTTTAGAAACCTTAGCTAAATCAAGTTACCCACAACCTAGAAAGCTTAGATTTTTTATTAGTGGTGAAATGTTTATACTTGGAGAGAGAAAAAATCTAGATGATCCCTAAAATGAAGGTTCTAAGATAAGATTTTCATGATTTAGGACTTAATATCATGTTTATTACAATTATTTGAACATGAAAATATTGTGAAACAAGTATATTGATTTTTTATGTTTTATGATATTGATATGGAATAAAGAGAAAGACAAAGAAGAAAATGGAAGAGGTGTAGATAAAGGAAAACAAATGGACAAAGCTTGAAAAAAGTATAGTTGGTTAAAATTTGTAAGTTCTTTAGAATTCTTTCTTACTTAATTAGGTTTGCAATTTATACACTAATGAACTTGTAATGTCATCAATTTGAGTTCTTGTAACTTAATAAGTCAATGAATGTGATTAATGTTGATGTAAATATATGCGAAGAAGAAAATGATTAAATTATAAATGTTAGAAAGTTATGTGTGAATATCAAAGTATGAAACTTGATTGTGCATGTGATGGATATGCAATTTGTCATAATGTTAAAGCCCTTGTAGACAAGTATTGAACTTGTGTGATATAGATGGCATGCCATTAGGAATACCACAACACGCTCGTGAAATTTATCACTCTAGTACTCCTTATTTAGCACTTATGTGCTCATGTATTTATGATTTTATTCTATTTATCCTTTGTTAGTACAAATCTCTGATGAGAAAAATCTCGAACACACGAACAAAACTCGAACAGAAGAAGAAATAGGACAAGGCTCCAAGGCGTGTATCAAACCACTATCTTTAAGGTTATATTCACCCCCACCTATCTTCGATGTGCAAACGAATTCCAAGCAAATTAACCTCGAGGATACAATGAAGCCAATGACTATTTGCATTTTGCACTGACGAGAATAGCCCACTACACAATTAGCAATGTATGAAAAGAAACTCAATTTCTATAAAGGATTTCTGTAGTAATACTTTATAGAATAATCTAATAATATTAAAAAATGAAGGAAGGAAAGAAAGAATATTAGAATTTGTTGGTATGATTTCCAAATGAAATCTCATTCCTATTTATAGGAATTTTCATGTCTCTTCATAAGACATCTTTCATCAATAGGTGTCTTTCGAATAATAATGTCTTTAAAATAAACACATAATTATTCATTTAATCATAACTATTCAAATAATATTATTTAAATAGTTATAATTTTTTTCAAAAAAATCAAATAATATAATCTTTTGATTAATTACACCCATTCATTTATAGTTATTGGAACACTATAAATATTTGAAAATGTTCCAACAGTCTCCCCATTTTCAAAATATTTTAGATTTTGATATTCTTGAAAATCAATTTGCATAAATGAAGGAATCTTACGATTGAACCTTCACTTAGTGAAAACATGTTAAATTTTATCAAAATTACATGGTAGACTAAACTCTGAACCAACTATTTCATTTGATTAACCGAACATATCTCACACAATGATTTCAACATCGGTCAATGCATAATATCTAAGGACATTATTATGGCCATGTGTCTGTGTCCTCATTTCATGAGTGTTGTCAGAGCCAAGCCCTTGAGCTCCTAGAAGCGACCACACTTCCACTCACATAGGTAGATCCCATCAAGAGTGTTCTCGTAATTATAACACTCTAATATATTTATGTTATGGGTCCATTAAGAGTACATTACTCATCATTCCCTTATCATTACGGGTACCTAGCACTTTAATCTTAGGATGGATTTATTTATAGTGCTAACAGTCACATACTAATTATGTACTTTGTCTCATTGAACTCAAGACTTGACATTATACCAAGCGTTGAGTCAAGTTTCCATCATGGGTGACTCTAATTAATGGGCTTGAGTCTCGTCACTTTTGAGGTCCTTTTAATTGCATCTCTAGCAAGACTTTTTGTCAAAGGATCCACCAAACACTCCATCAGAGATTAATTGTCAGACATAATTATGTCTTAATCCAATGTGTCTAGACTTTCCATTAAATACTTGTCTATATGCCTTTGCTAGAGTAGTCTCACTATCACAACGGATAGAAATAGGTGAAATTGGCTTAGGCCATAAAGGTACACCATAAAGCAAATTTCTTAACCATTCTGCTTCTTTAAATGCAGCGGCTAATGCAATAAATTCTGTTGCCATGGTGGAATCAATAATACATGTTTGTTTCTTGGAACCCCAAGAAATGGCTCCTCCACCAAGAATGAAGATCCATCCACTACTAGATGCATGATCTTCCAAACTTGTAATCCAACTAGCATCCAAATACCCTTCTAAAACTGAAGAATATCCATTATAACATAATCCGTAATTAATAGTTTTCTTTAGGTACCTAATTACTCTATATGCAATATCTGGTCTTATACAAGTCATTATGTAACATAAGACAACCAATTAGACTTGCACATTTCAATTGATCATTTTTTCTACCAACATTAGATACTAATTTTATTTGAGGATCCATGGGTGTAGATGTTGGTATACAGTTGAAAAGATCAAACTTTTTAAGCACATTTTTAATGTAATATGATTGTGACAAAGCTATAGTGCTTTCATCTCGAGTTATTTTAATCCCAAGAATAACATCTATTACACCCATATCCTTCATAGCAAAGTTGTTTGACAAGAATTTCTTTGTGTTTTCTATTTGTTCCAAATTCGTGCCAAAAATGAGCATGTCATCTACATATAAGCAAATTATGACACCTTTTCCATTTTCAAATTTGCTATATATACACTTATCGGATTCATTTATTTTATAGCCATTAGCTAAAACAACATTGTCAAACTTTTAGTGTCATTGTTTTGGTGCTTGTTTAAGTCCATATAAAGATTTAACAAGTTTACATAACTTATGCTCTTGTCCTGGAAAAACAAATCGTTTCGATTGTTCCATGTACACTTCCTCTTCCAATTCACCATTTAAAAATGCAATTTTAACATCCATTTGGTGAAAAACCAAATTATATATAGAGGTAAGTGATATTAAGAGTCTAAGTATAGCAATTCTTGCTACTGGAGCATAGGTATCAAAGTAATCAATACCTTATTTTTGTGTAAAACCTTTGGCTACCAACCTTGATTTAAACTTATCAATGGTTCCATCGACCTTCATTTTCTTTTTGAAGATCCATTTACAACTTATTGGTTTGGAACCAGGTGGAAGATCAACTAAGATCCAAGTTTGATTTCTCATTATTGAATCCATCTCATCATTTATTGCTTCTTTCCAAAAAGCAGAGTCTTAAGATTTCATTGCCTCTTCAAATGTAATAGGATCAGATTCTGTATTATAACAATAAGGTATCTTATTGCATATAATTTCACATTTTCCTTTTACAAGAAACATAATGAAATTTCGTTCAAAATCTTTGACCTTTTTAATCCTCTTACTTCTTCTTCACTCTTGACAAGATTTATCATTATTATCAATTTGTTCCAATAGAATCTCATTCTCATTTGAAGAATGAATCAATTGTTGTGGCTGTAATTGTCCTGATATAGAATTAAATCTATTTTCATCAAAAATAGCATCTCTTGATTCAATAACAATATTAATTGAAATTGAATCATTTAGTTCAATTACCATGAACCTATATGCCTTGCTATTATGTGCATATCCTATAAATATGCATTCAATTCCTCTTTCACCTAACTTTTTACGTTTAGGTGTTGGAACTTTGACAATAGCTCTACAACCCCAAACCTTCAAATAATTAAGGTTTGGTTGTATTTTCTTCCATTGTTCATAGGGGATTATTTTAGTTTCCTTATTAAGAACTCTATTCAATATATGACAAGCTGTTAGAACAGCTTCTCCCCAAAAATCTTGTCCAAGGCCTAAATATGATAACATTGAATTTACCATTTCAGTCAAGACTCTATTTTTCCTTTCAGCTACACCATTTTTTTGTGGTGTGTAAGGGGTTGAAACTTGATGGACAATCCCAGTGGATTCAAAATAACTTGGATTATAGTATTCTCCACCTCTATCTGATCTTAAGCACTTGATAAATGATTCACACTAAAGTTCAACTTCAGATTTATAAACTTTAAATTTATCAAGCGCTTCATCTTTTGAATGTAATAAATATACATAACAATATCTAGAACAATCATCAATAAAAGTAACAAAATATTTCTTTCCACCTAATGTAGGAATATTATGTATGTCACATAAATCACTATGTATCAAATCAAGCAATTTTGTTTTTCTTTTAACCTTAGGGAAAGGATTTCTTGTAATTTTAGTCAACATACATGCATTGTATTTTTCAGTATTATTATTAAAAATAGGAATTAAATCTAACTTATACATGTCATTCAATTTTCTATAATTCAAATGACCTAATCTATAATACCATAATCAAAAGATTCAACCATATAAGCGAAATAGTATTTTATTCTTATTAATAATATTTAGTTTGAACATACTCTCATACATATACCTCTTCCCTACAAAAATTCCTCCCTTAGACAAAATAAACTTACCTGCCTCAAAAACAATTTTGAAACCAAACTTATTTAACAGACTTTCAGACACTAAACTCTTTCTAACTTCTGGTACATAATATACATTATTTAAGGTTAAAACCTTTCTAGAAGTGAATTGTAGTTCAACAGACCCTTTGCCTTTGATTGCTGCGGTGGAAGAATTTCTCATGTACAAGACATTGTCATTTTCACATTGTGTGAACTTTGTGAACATGCTTTTGTCTTTGCACACATGTTTGGTTGCTCTGGTATCAATCCACCATGTATTATCATCTTGTGCCATATTAATTTCAGATATCATTGCAATGAACTTTTCGTTATTATCAGCCTTAGAAGATGATTTCTTCTTTAAAAATTGACATTCATTCTTGAAATGTCCCGACTTACCAAATGATAGCATGGCCCTTTTGTTTCTTTTTAAACTTAGGTGCTTTATCAGTCTGTTTGAACTTTCTTTTCAATCGTTTAGTAGTCTGTACTTCCTCCGTAACATGCACTTTGGCATTTTCAGAATTTAGATTCTGATCTTGCTTTCGATATTTTTCTTCAATACGAAGATGATTTGCCAAAGCCTCAAGAGATATTTCCTCTTTCTTATGTTTTAGACTTCTTTTAAAGTCTTTCCAAGATGGAGGAAGTTTGTCTATTATGGAGGATACAACAATCATTTCATCCATTTTTATATCATATTGCTTGAATTGACTCAGCATCTTTTCAATATCACGGAATTGTTCCATAACAGAACGACCATCAACCATTTGACAATTATTGAAACGATTAACAAGAAATTTCTTACTTGTAACATCTTCGGTCATGTATCTTGTCTCCAATTTGTCTAATAATTCTTTAGCAGTGGCCTCGTTTTGGTAGGTGTCGAACAAACCATCAGATAAACCATTCAATATGTGGCCTATGCACATGTAATTAGCATTGTCCCATTTTTGTCTTTCTCGGGTTGCAGCAACGATTCATTTTCAGTCTCATCAGGTCTTAGAGTATCCAAAACATAAGCAATCTTCAAAGTTGATAATAAGAAGTGCATCTTTTTCTGCCATCGTCTAAAATTGCCACCATCAAATTGATCAAGTTTGACAAAATTGGAAGCCAACTCCCTTAGTGTTCCACTTTCATGAGTTGTGGTAGTCATCATGGTTATAACCTTAAACTTGTTAGTACAAATCTCTGGTGAGGAAAATCTCGAACACACGAACGGAACTCGAATAGAAGAAGAAATAGGACAAGGCTCCAAGGCGTGTATCAAACCACTATCTTTAAGGTTATATTTGCCCCCACCTATCTTCAGTGTTTAAACGAGTTCCAAGCAAATTAACCTCGAGGATACAATGAAGCCAATGACTATTTGCGTTTTACACTGACGAGAATAGCTCACTACACAATGAGCAATGTGTGACAAGAAACTCAATTTCTATAAAGGATTTCTGCATTAATACTTTATAGAATAATCTAATAATATTAGAAAATGAAAGAAGGAAAGAAAGAATATTAGAATTTGTTGGTATGATTTCCAAATGAAATCTTATTCCTATTTATAGGAATTTTCATGTCTCTTCATAAGACATCTTTCATCAATAGGTGTCTTTCTGAATAATTATGTCTTTAAAATAAACACATAATTATTCATTTAATTATAACTATTCAAATAATATTATTTAAATAGTTATAATCCTTTTTAAAAAAATCAAATAATATAATCTTTTGATTAATTACACCCATTCATTTATAGTTATTGGAACACTATAAATATTTGAAAATATTCTAACATCCTTCTTGTTTACTTGAGTCTACAATAGATGGAATTAAGAGATTAATGAATCGTGTTAATGATGAAAGTATGGTAAGTGGAAATGTGTAAATTAACCTTGTTGTTATTGTGTACGTTATCTATGGCTAGTTATTGAGATCATGTTATAAATAATTATTCATTTACTTTCTAAAATAGTTAATTAAACTCAAAATCAATTTTGCACCTTGAGATGATTTTTTTCTTAAATGGATATACTCATGTGCTATATGAGGTTTTTTAACAATAATTTGACATATTATGAGTCTTAAAATTGTTTAGATGTGTTATGGAATGGTTAGTGATAGTTTAAACTTGACTTTAGATGTTTCAGATATGATCTTGGCAATCTATCTCTAGTGTGGTGACATCTGACATTCAGTGTCGCAACATTGGAGCCTTAAGAGTAATTTGTTCTCGGTGCCACAACATCAGAAGATCAATGTTGCAACATTGACCTTGTTTACCCTATTTTGATTCGAATAAGCCTTGAATGATCCTTGTTCGCAACCAAACATTAAGTAAGCCCAGAAATGACTTCAATAACTTCAAAAGAATTTATGTTAAAGTAAAGTCTTGAATTTGATGATTAAGTTAACTTACCTTTAGTGTCCAAATATGACATTTCTTACTTGGAACGTATCAGTTCATCCGGGGTAAGAGTTATTATACTAATGTGCTTGAAGCAGTTGACACTACTCTTAAGCACTGCTCCTAATGCTGCTCGTTTTTGCTTACAAATATCGATTTTAATCCTTTTCGGAACTCTAATAATTTTTTTTTATATATTTTAGAAATTTTATGCATATTATATGATTTTTTATTTTATATTTTTGTTACTTTTTATAGATTTAAACAATTGTAGATTTATATGTTGCCATTTGTTGCAGTTGCATTTTTTCCTTTGACACGTCACTTTTTATTAACAAAAATCGTTAACGTAATCTTTGATTTTATTTGTTTTCAAATAGTATAAAGATTAAATTTTCTCTTATTAACAAAATTATGTTTTACCCTATCATTTATCAATAAAAATTGTTGACATGATCATCGTTTGCTTACTTTCCAAATAGTTGAAGAATCTTTTTTTTTAATAATCTCATTATAGGTTTTTATTATATTTATTTTTTTGACATAATACTTAAAATTATTTATAGCTCCTCCCAACTCATAAACAGGAAAATAATGCGTTTGAACACATTCAAACTCACGTATTTCTACATTAACAACAATACTTATACTAATTGAGATAAAACTTAAACGGCAATTGCCTAGCTTATCTTGACATGAATTAGGTTGTTAAATTTTATAGTACATGTAGCACTCAAGTATTTTTTACATGTTTTTTTTTTAAAAAAGAATGTAAAATATATATTGGTGAATAAGAAAAGGAGAAAACTATTCCTTACAGCTAATTAGTCTATCAAATGAAACACCAAACAGATCAACCTGGCAGGCATTCCAGACAGTAGGTGGATAGAGAAAAATAGAAAATCTGAAATCCCCAGCTGAACCAAGACTGACCATCAAATCAGCAGTTTTATTGGCTTCTTGGTAAGCATGCGATATACAAACCTCCCATGGTCTCTTGCAAATTTCGTTGATTCGCCTTACTAATGCAAAGTAATCCCCTGCATAGTCTACAGATTTTACCAGATTTAATGGCCTTCAAACTATCAGACTCGATCTCCACTTTCTTGTACCCTACTTGCCAAGCTACTTCTAAACCATCCAACAATGCCCAAAGCTCTGCTCGAGTAACATCCCAGTATCTAATTTTCCTGGAAAAACCCAATAGCCAAGTACCCTCCATGTACTTCCCTTTGGGCTCGTTCGGGAATGAGTTTAGAGGTACAGAAGTGCTTTTGGGCAGTAAAAGCAATCCCAAACACATAGCATTTGCAAGCAAATATGAACCCAACATGAGAAGCTAGAGAAAATTGGTGTTGTAACTTTTGGTTCATAAAGTTTGGAAAGTAAAAATACTTAAATGCCCTTATTCAATTTTTCATCTACCCAATTTATAGTACTTTACTGATTTTCTAGTTCGGATTTAAGGAAAACAAAAATATTCTTTAAATCACTTTAAATTGTAAATATTCGAGAATCGGGCAACATGTCTACTGCGATATGGGTTCTTTGGTTTGCCAAGAATAAACTCGATTGTTAACTTCATCAAAGCATTTGTCTCGGAACACGATCTGTTGGAGTCGCACCGGAAACCCAGCTCCGACATCCAAGTACTTGAATTTCAAATCTCATCTATCTCCTTCGCTTCAAACCTTTACCACGACAGTTTTTATATTTCATTGTACCCTTGCTTTACCATTCTAATTATATATGTGCACCTTTTTTCATAAATTGACTGAAGGAGATTTTGGTTCTAAACATGAACGAACAAAAATAAAATTGAAAACCTAAAAAAGTTAGAATAAAAGATTCAATTCTACGCTTTCTTTACTAACACGTTTATACATGTAAAAAACGAACTGTTTCATTACATGCTATCCCAAAAAAAAAATTCACCCCAATGCACTACAAGATCCTCTAAAATTCTTGAGAAACAGATCCAATCTCGCCCTTCCCTTTCGAAGCCTTCTTTGGCAGCAGATTCTGATGAATGTTTGGCAAAACTCCACCATTTGCAATCGTCACACCTCCCAACAGCTTGCTCAGTTCTTCGTCGTTCCTCACAGCCAACTGAATGTGCCTTGGAATGATTCTGTTCTTCTTGTTGTCCCTTGCTGCATTTCCAGCCAATTCCAAAACCTGTAATATTAAAGAGACCCCAAACAGATCAGTTACTCCGTTTATTAAAAAAATCTAAGAGATTTCCGCATGATAAAAGATAGTTCCGCTTAGACAAACCTCAGCAGCTAGATACTCGAGAACGGCAGAGAGATAGACAGGGGATCCAGATCCGACGCGCTCGGCGTATCGTCCTTTCTTGAGAAAACGTGCAACTCGACCGACGGGGAATTGGAGTCCGGCTTTGCTGGATCGGGAAACGGCTTTAGCCTTTGACTTGCCCCGGCCTCCTTTGGTGGTTGTTGCTGCCGCGGAGCTCATGATTTGCAGATTTGTTTGGATTTCTTTTCCTTTTTGAAAGATTGATTTCTGTGAAGGAGAATATTTTGTAATCTTTGCAATTGGTTTTGGTGGGAGACGAGGCGAAAGGGATCTTATTATATAGAAGGGAGAAGGTGGGTTTTGATTGGCTGTTTGGGTTTCACGGAGATGGCCAAAGTGGTTTGTCTTTTCGTATCCAGGATTGCCAACGTGGAGGTATGTGACAAATATGTGTTTTGATTGGTTGGATTTGAATCACTTGGACCGCCAAGGTGGGGAAACTGTTGGTTTTTGGCGGGATTGAAAGTTGAAACTTTTAGATGAGGCGGGAAGTAAAATAATTTGGTTGTTTTTCTTGAATGTTCTTTTTTAAGGTTGAATCACTGTTTCACTCCTAATTTGTGTAGATTAAATGTGAATAACTTTAAATATGTTCAAGTTAAAGCCTAATTATGCGTGGGTCTTCTCCAGATTATCCAATCACATTTATATTATTTGTATTTTGTAATTGTGATTTTTAAATAATAATAATATCAAAGTTAAATTGAAAATTTAATGTATTTAATTTTTTAAGTTAGTTTTACAATTTTATTGTATTGTTAAATGTATTTTATCAAAAGACAACATCTCACTTGATTAAACTAAGTCACACCAAAACCTACCGAAAAATTTTCACGCCAAAATGACAAATGTTTCAATCATTTTTAAGTAGACGTGCATAAAGTAAGAATGAGTGATCAAAAGTATATGTTGAACTTGAGGAAGAGACGAAGTTTGAAATTTGAGATGGAATTATTGATAACTATATTTGTATTTTTGCTTTGGTCATTAAATTTTAAAAATTTTAATTTAAGTACTAAACTTTGTATTCGTTTTATTTTAGTCACCATCGTTAAATTGATAATGTAAATAATAGTGTCACCTTTTTTAACTGGTATAATAACATATTTAGTCCTCAATACTTACATATTTTATCAATTCGATTCTAATTCTAAATAATTCAATAAATTTAACCCTTCACGCTTATAAATTCTATTAAACTTCTTAACCAAAACTTTTATCTTTTAAAATAGAGATATTCGTCGTCTATAAACTTGTAAAACCTAAAAAGAAAAGAAAAAAATTTCTCCAATTTGTCAAATATGCTAATCAAAAATTTCTTTTGATTCAAGGATTATTATCACAGGATAGTGAAAGTTTAATTTATTTAAGTGAGGTTTAAAAAATCTCATGTTTAATTTACTTTTTACTTTTTTATTTTATTAAATATATATATACGATTATGTTTTTTTTATTTTACTTGTGGAAATATCAAACTCAATAATAATCTTATTTTACTATTTATACTTGTTTTTTATCTCAAATTTTAATATCCAAGAAAACATAAATAAATTTTATAACAATTCACATCCACAAAATATTCAAATTAAGATTAATTGCATTGAATTTTAATTTTATGTTTTGTTTAGTGGAAACATTATAATTTACCTTTTACGGTTTATTAATTTATGCTTATTATTAAAATTTTCTCTTGAATAGTTTTAAATTAGAAAATTTTAATGGACAAAAATATGCACATACATGCATTCACTATAATTCTTCAATAATAAGAGATATTATTGAAAAGATGAGTGATTGTGAAATGGAGATGGTATTATGTGATGCCAAATATTTATATTACTAAGTATATTATATTTTCATAATTAGAGAAGTTTTTTTTCTTTTTGGGTTTTACAAATTTATAAATGCGAATGCCTCTATTTTAAAAGTTGAAAGTTTTGGTTCAAATTAATAGAATTTGTAAATGTGAAAGGTTAAATTTATTGAATTATTTAGAATTAGGAACAAATTGATAGAATATGTAAGTATTGAGGACTAAATATGTTATTATACTACTTAGAAAAAGGTTTCCTATTATCAATTTAACGACGGGTGACCAAAATAGGAACGAACACAAAGTTTAGTGTCTAAATTGAAAATTTTTAAAATTGGGTGACCAAATAAAAATACAAACATAGTTGGGTGACCATTTGTATAGTTAAGCTAAAAATAAAACCTAAAGCAAAAATCTATTTCACTTAAAAAGACTTGCATAAGAACTTAAAATAACCTCTAATGGTAGACCTATAACAACAATTTGTTATCATGCCAATTTTTAAATTATTTAAATTTGAAAAAAATAAAAAAAAATCAAATTAAAATAGAGAAATTCAATAGGAAAAAATTGAAACAATTAATTAAAATTAATGAGAACTCATAAACTATTCTTTTCTGATGAAATTGGCTTTTCAGCTTATTACTAAGCCGGATAAGTTATGGGTTAAGATTCCGCAGCATAAATATATGATGCTTGAGGTTTGTCTCCTTCTTTACATAGAACTAATAACTCTTATACTTGGCAATCAATCAATATGGTGTGGAAATCTTTCAGTCGAATATTTGTTGAAGTATAGGTAACAGATGGTCTGTTAATTTTTTTCATGGATAACTGGATGCAAGATTGGGATCTCTTCATAGATATTTACGACAATCAATGGTTGTTCCCATGGAGGCCAAAGTTGCAGATATGACAAACTCGAATGGTGGTTGGAAATGGAGTGTACTAACTCAATGCTTTGATAAGCAGATTTTGGAGCATATAGCTACTTGCCTCCTCCAATGGAGGATTTGGGAGATGATGTTTACTTATTGAAGAATAATGACTTAGGTAAGTTCTCGGTTAATAAGGCTTATAAAAGTTAGATTCAAGTTGACCCTAATGCTCATAACGATGTTTGGAGAGTAATTTGGAAGAACATTCTGCCTCCTCAAATAAAGAATTTTTTATGGTTGATGCTAAAGAAAAGACTGTTAACTAATCATGAAAGAGTCTAAAGGAGGTTGACGAATAATAGCAGTTGTATTCCATGTGGGAACTGCCAAGAAACTCTCATCTACACGTTGCGCGATTGCAACATTACGAAATGTATTTGGTCTAAAACTATTGCTACTAATGATTATAATAATTTTTTTGAGTAGATTTAGAAGACTGTATGATATCATATTTAAAGAACTAGTCAGATTTTGGTTTTGGAGTTGTTAAATGGGATTTTTTTTTTTTGCGGTTACTTGCTTGTTTATTTGGAAGTACATGAAATATTTTAGGGAAAATATGATAGTACTAAAATGATAGTAGGACAAGCTGAAACATTCGCCATTCACATAAGCAATGCAACAACAAAAGGGTTGAAAGAAGATTCATCCAAAACTACTGCCATCAAATGGAATGCACCTTGTTAAGGTTGGGTAAAGATTAATTCTGACGGAGCTACTGTAGAGAATAGAAACTGGTCAGCTGTAGATGGCGTTTTACGTGACTCACATGGTAATTGGTTAGTAGGATTTTGTCGATTCATTGATAGAGGTTTTGCTATAACTACTGAGCTATGGGCGATCCTCCATGGTCTTAGAATAGCTTGGCAGAAGGGATACACTAAGGTGATAATTGAATCTGACAATAAAAGTGTAGTGGCTATGCTAACAGATGTTTCAATAGAGTCATCATCATTAACAACTTTAGTTCAAAGAATAAAGGAGGAATGTAGGGGCAATTGGACTGTGAAAATTCAACATATCTTCCATAAAGTGAATAAAGTGGCTGATTACATAGTGTCTTATTCTATGAAAAAATATGATATGGAAATTATTGATTTCCCTATGTTTGATGTTAGGCAACTTCTTTTAGAAGATAAAATGGGAGACTTCTATGTAACAAACATTAGGTCTTAAGATTGTTGTATGCCTTCCTTACTTATCAAAATAATAATAATAAATTGATAGTTAGGCATGTGTGAATTAAACATATATATACTTATACCTTGGAAGGTAATATATAGAATTAAATAAAGCGTAAGGAGTAAACAGCAAAATTTTAATCTTCTGTATTACGGGTGGTAAGTTGTAATTGAGAGTTGACATTGTGTTGAATTTCTTTATATATCTAAGTTTGTGCTCTCATGTTTCATTTTTAATAAATATATATGTTTTTCTATGCTTAGCTCAATAAGTAATTAGAATTAAAAAGATATCAAAGGTGAACATGTTTAAAAAAGGTATGTATATATCTTTA
The DNA here is from genome assembly GCF_025698485.1 of Gossypium arboreum. Lineage (NCBI taxonomy): Eukaryota > Viridiplantae > Streptophyta > Magnoliopsida > Malvales > Malvaceae > Gossypium > Gossypium arboreum. The sequence continues at coordinate 127,430,304 of NC_069077.1, forward strand.
ACTCCTTGATACGTACGAAGTACGCTAAATAAGTCTGTGTTTAATGGATTATTCGATATGTTTGAGATATGTTTAACGAACGTGTATATGTTTACTTTACGATTTCTAATTGCTATCTTGTTGGATATATATTTCGTGATACAATCTGACAATATTGATGTCAAACATGGTTGAGATACATAAAAAAATATAAATATTAGTGATTATGAAACCGTATTATGATAATAGTATGTTATTTTGATTATAATGTGTTTTGATGAATTAATAATAGTGAATAATTTATACCCTATTAACCACGTCGAATTGAGTTACGGGTATAATAGGCATGCCATAAGGTCCATTTTTGATAGGTGGGAACTTCAATGCTATGTGTGTATTATACTATGATAGTTCTCCAACACTCTAGGGGTCAAGAACATATCACTAGCTCAAATACCGTGGGGGTATGAGCGCATTCTGGTGTGGTTGCTAGGATAGGTGCATTTATGTCCAATTAACACTTCAGTGCGTATACTAGTGCATTGATGGACTGATCTGCGTATCTGTCCTCAAATTTGAGTCAATTAATATGGGCCAAAATGAGAAAATGAATGTGAAATATAATTGATAATTAAATGTGATTAAAATATAAAATTTTATGCTAAGCATATGTGTTATTGAAATGGAAATATAATGATCACATGAGATATGGTTTGATATGATTAAATAGATGCAAATATCCTAAAGGTGTATTAGAACTTCGATATGTGTAAGTAAACATTACATTAATACGATCATTGTTACATGGTAAATGACTATGGAATACTCGAGAGTTTAATGTTTCATATAAATATTTGGTTATATTTATATTGATAATGAAGTGGTTTTGATTAATATGTATATTCATGTTACTTAGCTTATTAATTTGATTTCTATTGTGATATAATTGAATTTGAATTATATTAGTATCATTGTGTAATCAATACTTAGTGTACGATTATGTTTGTTTTCGTGTGCAGGTCTCTATTTGGTTTAGTAAATTGAAGTTATAAAACATCCAAGGTCAATAACTCAACTCAACCCAAATCATGTTTGAATTTGTTGTATATATGTTAAGTTAATGGCATGTACAGGTTTAGTCTTATATATGCTTTGGTATTTAGTCCTATGTGGCTTAGGAAACTAAATTCAATGCTTCATTTGGTAGATTAAAATGCTTGATTATAAGTGTTAACTTATATGGTTAACTTTGTTAGCCTGTGGTGGTTTTAAAGGCCATGTTTGTAAGATGTATAAATATGTCTAGCATGTTAATTTGATGTATAAATGATTGGTAAAAAGTTGGTACAAGATAGGTGTGAAATAGATGATAAGTTGTAAGCTTAAAAATACTCATTTTAGGTCATTTTATGGTACTGTCTCGAGATAGTAAGGGCATGTCTCAATACCATAAGAATAAAAATGTTCATTTCATACCTTTCTAGGTATGGATCTTAAGACACATTAAACATGCCTCAAGAAATTTATTGTTAGGACTTGAAACATCCAAACAATGAATATAAATAACCAAAACAAGGGAGTCATGTCCCAAGATATAGTCTCGAGACTTATCTAATCTTGAGACATTAAAACATTGAAGCTAGGGGTTTAAATCAATGGAAACATGTCTTGAGACATAGACCTCATATCCTAAGATATAATCTACATATTTGATAGTTTGAGTCTGAATTCAAATTTCGACTCTTATCTAACTTCGTGTAACCCCTAGTGTTAATCATTAAAGATATTTGAAATTTATAATGCATGTACATGGATAATAATAATAATGATTAATATGAATTTGTATGTCGTTTACAAGTTAAAGTGGTAGAAATGTATCGAGATAGTCTGAGTTGCTTCGACAAAATAATGTAACATCACACATTCAGATCTCATGACCGGGTTGATTGTGGGATGTTACAGTAACAATATACAATTTGTTATTCTTCATCAATTTTAAGAAATATTTATGAATTATTCTCGTCTCAACATTGCTTACTTGTTTTTATCATTTTAATGAACTGACATTATGCATTGTCATTACATTCCTACTTCTTATCTATTATTTTCCAATGCGATTTATTCTTTTCACTTATATTCATTTTCCAATTCTGGATTAATACAAATACAATTGTAACAATAATTTGTTATTAAATTTGAAAGCAATATCTATTATTGATCTTGAAAATGGCAACTTTAGTCCATGAATTACTTTTCATATATATTTTACTTGGAAGGAAAGTTCAAATTTGATTACCAGATGTTTTAAGGTCTGTAATGAAAACTTGTAAAATTATCGTCTACAACAAGAATATGAATATGTGGGATGATGAATGATCATATTTGTTCTATCATTCTTTTGAATAAAATTTATTCAACCTGCTATCTCTTTTGTTCAAGTAAACCTTAGTCAAGGATTGTTTTTGGCATGAAAGATATCTTAATTAAAGTTTTCGTATATCAAATAATAAATATGACACCCCTTTTAAGCTTAATAACTTTTTGAAATGAACCTTAGCTAAAAGTCACTAAATAGCAGAGGTAAAGGCAAACGAGTTTGAACTTATTATTGAAGAGAGAGAGATGAAATGAAGGAGAAGATGAAAACAATTAAGTAAAAATGAAATTGAAGATGATTGTTGATTTCAAACTTTAAACATATATTTTGGTCATTTATTATCCTCTCCTTAAATCTTAACATTGACCTATATTACATACCTTAAAAATCTATTTTCATCAAGTCTGTTATCTAAATTAAAAGTTCATATTCAAATGATTGCTACTTTTGGAGTATTATATGTCTTTGAAAGGAAAAGGACTTTAGAGTGAAAGAAAAAAAGCAATATAAAGTGATCCAATAATGTAAAAGAAATTAAGGTGAAAAATGGACTTAGATTGATATCAAAGTTCATTGTTAAATGATTCGTTGATCCACAAAAGAATTCTTTTTTTCTTAAGGTATCTATTGGAGCGAGCCCAGTAATTAATCCTCCGCATTCTATAGGCCCATTAAAGATATAGATGCTGACCACAAGTTTTAAAGCTGCTCCATACTCAGGGCGAGGATTAAACCCTCAACCACCGGTTAAGGTAAAAGAGACCTTGTCATCTCACCTAACTCCTGTGGTTACAAAAGAATTCTTTAAATAACATGAATCAATACTCTTTGAAAGAGGAACGGATTAAAATTGAAAACCCAACAAGAGATTTAAATTGTTAGGACATGTAGTTGATATGGTATATCATAAAAATAATTTAGATATGGAATGGTTTGACTTTCTAAGTAAATTATGAATTAAATTGCTTACACTTATCATCTTATTCATTGTTTGATGATGTTAGAACCCTACCTAAATATCGATTAATATGTTGATTTTCGATTTCCCTTCTAATTTTGGTCTTTGCATCTTCTCTTTCAACATTAACAGCTTGTTTGGTTCAATGTAATAGGTAAACCATTACAATTCTATTCAATGTGCCCACCACAAACAATAGTTTGGTTGAGTGGAATACCCTGTTACGGGTGTATTCCATTACAGCCTTATACAGAGAATAGAGAGCATTTCTATTCCCTCTCCTCCCCACCGAATGGTCATTCGTTGTTCAGAAAATCATTCATCTCCCCAATTTCTCACCTTCTTTCCTTCCTTTCTTCCTTAACCTCTAACCAGTAGAACTCCTCTCACTTATCTCCTTCTTGTAAACATTTTCCTCTATTCTTTTGTTCCTTTCATTTTCCTATCTACAAATTTTTCTTAGCCTAAAATTTTTCTTCTCTTTTTGTTATCCATTTGAGTAGATTTTTCTTTCTTCGCCTTCATCGGAGTCTTCTTCAGGTAAATCTTTTCACTTTTCCATTGTTTCTTTCGTTTTCCTCTCTGCCAATTTAAGTAATCTGTTATGGGTTTTTTTTTCCTCATTTGATAGCTTACTTAAATGGCCAGTCATGGCTAAGAACAACACTAGAGAGATTAAAAAGCTTTATTTTTAATTAAAAAATCCCCTCTTTTCCTTTGAAAGTAATCATCCATTCTTCAGAGAGGAGTCCTCATTTTGTTGTTGCTTCTAAAGTTTTGACCTGTTAACTCTAAAAATTTGTAGTTTGAAGTACCATGTAGTGTAGGATTAAATTGGGTTTGGAAACCATTGATGAATGAATTTGAATAGAAAGTTCAAAATTTACCTCTAGTTGACATGCTGAACAGGGTTAGAATGACCACAATATCATGCATTTTTGTTTCTAATTCAAACTCTAATGATTGTTAGGCTATGTGCTACTCTATTATCATGTTTGAAAGTTTTAAGAGTGTGTATGTTAATGGATTGTAAATCTAAGGGGTACTTGTTTATCGTGGGAATCAGATAACTGGAGTGTTAAGGCAATCCGAAAAAAGACCACTGGAATTGGTAGGATGATGTATCTTCGCCATGTTCCTCGTAGGTTCAAGATTCGTTTCAGAGAAAGTACGAAATTGCTAATTTCATTATATAAACAAATTCTGTTCTAGTTTAAGGGCTTTTCCCCCTTTCATTTTGTTAAATATTTGTGTTGGATCATGATACTAGGTACTGAAGCAGCACCGAAGAAGAAGGTTGCAGCAGCTTTGGCTTAAGTTGGCTATGAGGTTGTTTTGATGAATCCATCCATTTTAGGAAAAGTTTTATGGGAACATTACATGAGAAATGTCATTTATTATATTGAATGCTTTTAAATATTTGTAGTTTCTATTTTCATGTAGCTGCTTAGGCTATTGTTGCTTGACACTTAATTACTGGATATTTTTGTGGATGAAGTTAATCATGTGCTTGTTTCGGTTATGATGCCCTTCATCTTGTTTCAAATTATAGTCTTCTTTATTCGAGTATTGTTGTTTGAAGTATTTTCTACATCTTGTGAGTTACATTCTAGAAAAGTATAATCTTTGCTTGGCACTTACCATAATAAAATTGGAGGTATCAGTCCTTTTTATTATATAAATTCTGCAGCTGATGCTGAAACTTCACTGTTCCAAAATACATGTTTGATGGTATGTGCTGTGAATCAGATTATATGATTTTAAAATTTTCTTTGTTTATTCCATTTGAGGTTTAGGTTCTTTGCTTATCTTAGTGTATTTGGCATGATATTTTTCTAGCCCAATCTCTTATGTCTAACCACATGCATTAATTGGTGGAACCCAAAATTTGTGGTCCGATCATAAAACTGGAAAGTTGAACAACTGATTGTTTGCAAATCATTTTTATTCTTATTTTTTTGTTTTGTCATGGTTGTATTGGAGTTTGCTATTATTTTGTAATAAACCATGGTTTATCCTGTTTACTCACTTGCTGAATCAGAAGTTGAAGGATTGGCTAAGTCTAGAAATCGGAGTAAACGAATCCTTTAGAAAACCCTTCCATGTCTGTGCAAGCTAATTCTGAATTGTGAACATATTATTAAATGAAATTAATTTTTGATAGTTAAACAACAACTTGAATCCAATCAAATTGGATATATGGTACGTAACCCCCAATAGTTAACGGTTGCAAATTAGAGGAGGATTATTATTGAACAGAACAGGTAAATTTCTGATTATGTTTGTTAATGGTTGCAAATTGGAAGAGAATTATTATTGAACAGAATAGATAAATTTCTGATCATGTTTGTTTGTTTATTTATCAAGTTATTAATATATATATTCGTTAAAAAAAATTAAAAGTTGTATCCGCTTTCGCTTATTAAAGTAAAATATATTCATTTAAATTAAGTGAATTTTTTGGGGCATATTTTTGAAAAATGAAACATTTTTTTTACTTTAGATATAAAATAATCAAACAAAAATATAATACTTATATAATAAATAAACAAAATAAGCGAAGCAATAACAATTATATAACAATCAAACAATGAGTTTATAAACCAAATTCAGTTTAATAAATTGAATCTCAAACTTTTTGAGATTGTAAAATTTTATAACATATGGATTATGATATATAAACTAATGAAATAATGAAACTTTTATTAATATATGAATATTATGTTTGAATGTGAAATATAATTACGAAGTTATTTATTACTTCTAATATTTAATTATTTTTATTGTAAAATAATTAAATTATTTGTTTTAATATTTTAGCACATTAAATATATATTGCGTTTAAAAATAATAAAGTGATTATATATGTTTTTATAGTATTATATATTTTGATTTTTAATTCATATAATAATAATTATATTAAGAATGTTATTAAATTATTTTTAATAATAATCTTATTAAAATTTAATAACAATAATCATCTACTTTAAAAAAATCGCTAAAAGTATTCTGGTCATTTTAGTTTTTTTTCCTTATGCTATTACAACATCATTCCATTCAACCAAACACAAGAATATTATTACAGTTCTATTCCATTCCATTCAACCAAACAGTTGAATTACTTATTACAACTCTATTCAATTACAGCCCTATTCATTCCATTACAGTGAACCAAACTTACTGTAAAACTTGCTCTAACAAAAATTGAGGTTTTTCACCCTTGTGTAAATAAATGATGCATTGCATTTGTTGACGTGATGATTGAAAGGATAGATTCCTATACTATTTCTTGAAAAACTGACATGAGAATCAATTAGAAAGCTACAAACTCCGATAATTAAAGGATCTAACAAAGGCATTCCTAGATTAGCATAAGTCATGACCCACACTACAAAGTATGCAGAAGAAACTGACTGACAATTCTAAACAATATGCACAAAGATGGAGGGATTGACAATACGAGTATAGCCACTGCTAATAGAACAGGAGAAGTTGTCTTCTTTGTCAGCACCAGTGAGCTGATGAAGAAGTGGGTAGTGCCACAAAGAATTTTGTTGATACAGTGACATTAGAATAGCTTCTTGAGAATGTCATCAAGTGTGGGAGGATGGAAAATGCAGATACAACAATAGCCTAGATAGAGGACTGCTCTTGTTTAAGGAAAAAGAGGGCGAAACCCATATGGTGGATCTTATCTTACCTACTCATATCCTTACCAACCCCTACTACTGACCACCAAATCCTTACCAACCTACATCACCACTAACTTTTCACCAAAGTTTTCGCCCCAATCAACTGCTCTTACGATGAAACTTAGAATAGTTCATCGGGCTCATTCAAAAACAGCTTGCTGCTTCAATTCATTCAAAGCTAAGAAATCCTCTCTTTCACCACAAACTCAAAAAGGGATAATAATCAAAGATAAGAAAGTTAAAAAAGAAAAACATTTGAAAGAGTAACTTGAGAAAGATAATGAGAACTCATACATTTCAACTAAAATAGAAATAATACATATGTAGCCCGTTAATTCCATAAAGATTAAACACACCAAAAAGAATGTTAACAGCAACTAGGAAAACAACAATTTTATTATTCAAACTTATGAGATTTGATCAATCTTTTTCCTTTTTTTACATTTTCTAGATCTAAGAAAATAAAAGATAAGTTTAAGAGAAAAGAATCCAAAAGAAGAAAGTTGAAATGGAAAAGCATTTGATTTAAAAATTGATATGACAAATTCATGGATATTTAGAACAAGGTAAGGATATTTAAACAGGAGGATGAAATCGAATCAATACAACTAATTGAACCAAGTTAAAAAAAGCGATTAAATAAACTGTTAAACCAATTTTCTCTCTTTTTATTTATTTATTTTTATAATAACTTATTTGATCTGGACAAATCAAGAACCGATGGCAAAAACATTGAGGAAAGGATATTAGCTTAAGAATTTCTTTTAAGAAAAAAGAGTTAAATGTTGATTTTGAAATTGCCCGCTTTATTAAAAAAAAAGCCAAAACTAAAATAATTTTAATATTGAGGAATCCCTGAAATTTTTTATTGAAATTTGATTTGCATATGCATGATTTGAGTAAAGAGCTCACAGACATAAGCATCATCGACGGATTCTGTAAGGAACAAAAACCAGGGATCATTCAGGCAACGAAATAGCCAAAAACTACATGAAGTCAATATATAAGCAACTATTTTTTTATGTAAAATATTTGTTAATACAATCCAAAGCTAAAGTTATCTCTAATTGAAATGATTCAGACCATTTTTTCCAATCACTCATTTCCCTTTATAGAGTAAGAACATAGCTAGAATTCTGAATTTCCAATGCATTTGTATATTAGAACACTTCAATTGCTCTGCCACTGTATTTTATGGGAATATACTATAACCTGTTAGTCAAGTAAAAGTTCCTGGCAGATGGCCAGCATCCCCTAAAGGTCGATTTTAACTTTACGATGCGAATAATATCACAGGCTGAGAACACGACTACACTAAGCAAGCAAACTAAGATCATCCCAATGATCCCATTCAACATGTACATCAGAAAGATGCTACATTCAGCTCCCTTTCTCATAGACGACAAGCTCTCCTCCTAGGCTCAAATTGCCAACACATTATCAGTCCCTGAGTTTTAAGGTAAAGAAGATTTGGTCTTTTTCTAACTACTATTCTATAGAAAATGGTCAAGTTCATTAGCAAGCAGCAAGAAAAACACATGATATGATCCTGAATGTCCTAGTGAGTTTCATTCATTCACTGTCGCAATCATCTTATGGGTAGTCTCAGCCCATCAAGCAATGTAGCCCTTTCTGCAATTACATGGTTAGCCAGTCAATTGCAGTATACCATAAAGAATAAACAGACCAAAAACATTTTTAAATTTTTTTTCAAGATTGAGCAATTATCCAACTCGGCATGAAGGAAATCAGACAAAATGCAGATTTTCAAGTTTCTAGTCCTAACTAGAAAAAAGAAAATGATACTAGGGGTTTAGTGCTTCACAAGCATTGTCAAGTAACATCATCTTAGGTGAACATAGAATTGAAATGATTTTCAGACTGCAACTAATCCCTAGCAAGATAATCATCTTACACTGGTTGAAAGAATTTAGCAAGTCCAGAAATTATGTTTCCCCATAGAGGTATATTGATATAGCTCAAGGAAATGCATGATCCCCCCTGCACCCTTTCTTCTCAATTCAAGAATAAGATATCACTAGCCAAGTTAATGTTGCATAGGTTGGTAATGGGAGGCAATAAACTGCTAAGTCAGAGAAAAAATCTGTTGGGATTTAACAAACAATTCATTATTCGAATAACCTATGGAACCTAACAATGTGCTACATGATAACTCATGACACTCCCAGATGTTCCATCTATCACTGATAGGTTTAGACATATAAACAATTACTCTATAGTCAGAAGCGAGAAACCATACTTCTTGTTTGGTCCAAGCCGGTGAGATAAAACCACTATGATCTACTGGCAGACCAGCAAGATATACTGATATTTACTGCATGAAACAGGTTATATGCAATGGGGAACATACAGCAGAGAGAGACACCTTTAACATATTTACAGCAACTAAGGAGTCCAGATCCAGTTCAAGTAATACTCTCCTATAGCTTTCTTCTCAAGTCATTCTTAGAACCTGGTGATTCCACCAGGAACTTATATTTCTCCTAAAGTAGTGGTAAAGCTGACCAATTACAAGTGCAATCCTTTAAATAGCCAACCAGCTCTAACTAACTCCCAATGTTCTTGGAGCTACTATTGGTGCTTGCTATAATCAAGACAAAAATAGCATAAAGTTTAGATATTAGGCTAGGATCAAATGATGATTGTTATTAAGATGAAGAATAACTTCACAATGCCAGAAAAAACTATGATGGCTGTTGAATCATACAATAAAAATTGGAGGAAAGAGCTCAAGTGACGCTTTTTTGGGGGGGGGGGGGTCAAGTACATGATGTATCATTTCCTAGTGACAACATTTCATAGAACACCAACACTTGGGGGAGTAAGTCAAACCAAGACAAGATGTGTACCTACGGGTAATTTCAAATCTCCATTCAGTGCTGTGATCATGATGAACCAGAAATGCTAATCGGCTAAACGTTTCCTGCAACTTCTGTCGGTACATTGCTTCACAAAAGATTTATTATGAAAGAAATGTTTCCAACGGAATTTGATAGCCACGTTTGCACATCAATCCCACTACAGTCTCAACCTTATGTCTTTTACCACACATTAAGTATGCCTTGTACAATATGAGAAATGTCTTTTTAGTGTGATTGATGCGGACATTATTCATCTCATTAAGGACATTCTCCATTTCTTCCAAGCGCATCTGTAAGCCATACATGACCATTTTGCAATGATACAAAGACCTGCAGATTCTCCATCCAGCACATTCTGCGCGCTTTATAAAACTTGCCAGTTTGTCCACTGAATTGTAACGGAAATAAGTACTGATAATGCAACGCATTACAGGAACAGTAAATACAGAGGCCTTGAGCTCAAAAGCCTCGTCAATAAACTTCTCCATATTCTCTAAATTATTCTCCTGAGCATAAAGTCTAATCAACAACACATGTAACCAAGGCCTGTATTCATCTTCTGGAATTAGCCTTAACAGTTCCTCAACCTTTTTAGTCCTATCCTTGACTGAACTCTTGCAATATGCACATATCATGGCTCTGATCAATGGGGTTTTGACATCCACCTGATGCTTTAACATTTGGTATGTCTCTTCCATTTGATCCAATTTCCCTGAGTGTGCATATCCTCGAAGCATAAGCAAGTGAGTATCAATATCAGGCTTAACTGGTCCAGCCTTCATCAAATGGAAAGTTCTTTCCATCCGATCCCACATCCAAGCAGTCACATATGCAGCAATTAAATTGTTATAGGTACTTACATTAGGGAAGAGATTTAAATGTTGAATCTCCTGAAATGCTGCCTCCATGTGATCAATCAGCATCAAACGACCAAAGACTGATATAAGAATGTTATAAGTTACAATTGAGGGACTACAATACGGTTCTTTTTTTAGATTCCGAAACACTAATTGGCATTTGTCAATGAGACCATTGAACATATAGGCACTCATTAACGCATTGTAGGTAGAAGTTGTCTTGAGCCGCTTACTATCAGCCTCGGAAAAGAGCTCAACAGCAAGATCTACATTCTCAATCCTACCAGCAATAGTGATGCCACTAGCATATTCTTCCGACGTCATGGGATAACCTTGTTCTATCTTTCTTCTCCTCCAATTAAATACCTGAAGGAACAGTCTACTATGAAAACATATATCCAACATATACCAATGTCTACCATGGAGCTTCAAACCCCCCCCCCCCTCACAACAAAAACAAAAACCCAGAAAATATTTCATCCTAAATCCAAACAAAAAAGAAGAAAATTAGAAAAACATACCTCCAATGCCAAATTAGGCCAAGAACACAGATTTTTCAATAACTCTGAAAAAGCACGGTCATCGGTTTCTTTGGTACGCGCAGGCACACCACCCTGATATTCATAACACCCAAGTAACCAATCACCTCTCCCCTCCAAAATCTGGACCACTTCCCCTGAAGAATAAACACCGTTAACCAATTCCATTCTGAGCTGAAACACTTTCTGCATCAATTCCTGTTTGGGGCGGCGTTGGGAGTCTGCCAGAGAAAGCTTTTCAATGAACAAGCTGATAACATTAACGGGGACTTTATTGGGCAGGGGAGCATGCGTGGCAGGGGCAACAGTGTCTCCATAAAATCTGAAAAGGGAGGATCTTGGAGTAGCACTCGAAAGTGAGATTAAAGATTTGGGTTTCGAAGGGTGCCTGTGGAGATTCAATAGCAGCTTCTCCGATTGGGCTGCTGCAGCGTCTGAGATTTTTAGAACGCGCTTCATTGGGATCCCAAGGGAGACATGGGGTATTTCGGCAAAAAAAAAGAAGTTAGGGCTTAAGGAGGGTTTTAGCGAAGAAGACGATTCCTGAGATTGGAAATAGCCAAATAGGTGGGGAGGTAACGATTCAGATTTGGTGGCTGATTTAAAAAGCGGGACGACAAATTGTCTCCAATCTTACATTTACCCTTAACGTTGCTATAGCTTGGATAAGCCGGACCGGGTCGGGAGACGATGCTTCTGAAACAAACCCAGCCGCCACCCGTACCGTATATCTATACTTTAACCCATAGTTGAGTTGCACTCGAATTAACCCACTATCAACTTAATTGAAATAAAAATAAAAAGGGAAAGACTTCCTTTTAACAGTCCCTAAAATTCAATCAATTTCACTGCCAAATATAAGCCCTTATTTCTTTTCGATTTAATAGTAGAATTTTATATTTATAATTTATTTTTACTTATATTTAATATAAATTTTAATATTAATTAAATATTTTATAAAATTATAAAACTCTAAATATATAAAAACAAAAAAATTAAAGAAACAAAGAAGTAAAAAAATCTAAACCTTAAATATGATTGAATTCTAAACAATAAATATTAAAATTTGATATTAAATCTTAAAAAATATTTAAAAAATAAAATTAAGAAATATTAAAATTTGTGGCTGAAATTTATTTGTGAATTCTTTTGAGTTTTGCCTTACTGTTATATAACATTTTTTCAAATAAAATACCTTACTTTTCAAAATAAATTATATTATTTTGAAAGAGATTTTTATTTCAATGTTACAAATATATTTATTACATAACTTTATTTTTACTCATATTGTGAATGTCTCATAATTTATTATATATTACATGGCTATTACTTTATGGCAAAGTTTAGTCTCTTTTTTATTCATTTTGTCATTTTAGCCCTTATTCTTTTTTTAGGGGGTAATTCTGGCCTTTTAATTTTTAAATTTAGTCAAATTGTTTGCTTTTGGATGGAAAATTGACTAAACGGTTTACAAAAATTTATCTTTAGTAGCAGTGAAGTATACGTAAAATGCCACATGAGCTACCACGTCAATATCATTAAAATTTTAACAGTTTAGTCAGATTTTCTGCCTAAAAGCAAGTAATTTAACTAAAATTTAAAGGTTGAGAGCCAAAATGACAAAAAAAATGCCAAAATGGAAAAAAAAAGAGTAAACGCTAAGGGCTAAACTTATCTTTATGCCTTACATCAATTGTTATACCCCATTCGTATCAAAGACACGTGGCTAGCAAAAAAGGCACCTGAGCAGTAAGTCTGCCACCAGAAAGCTGAGAGACCACTAAGTACTCACCCTTCTAGAGTGACCATCTTAGTAACGAGGGGCCTACTCTTCATTGGGAACATGAAGTTGTTGGTCACCAAACATCACATGGGCTCAATTTTTTTATCCTATCAAGTCAAATGAAACACAAAATCTATCATGTGACAGACATCCTGTAACAGCCCGATTTTGGGGCTAGTTGGAACAGTGGTTACGGAACCATTATTCCAAAGTCATAGAAATTATTTTAATATTATTTTATGTGTGATGGCATGATTATAAAGGTGCATGAAAAATTTGGTGAATTAATTTTAGCATTTGAGAACTTAATCGCGAAAAAGGACTAAATCACATAAAGTGCAAAAGTCCTATTTTGATAGCTAAGGGTGTCAAATAGCTAGAGAACCAAAATTGGGGGTCTTTAAAGGGTAAATAAACCCTAAAAAGAGTGCTTGGCTGGCCATAGGGACAAGAATGGTCAAAAAGTCAAATTAGGTGGGTTTTGGTAGCTTTTGACTAAAATAGAAATAAAATAAAAGAAGATATCATCCCTTTTCAACATTTCTTCTCCACCGAAAATTCAGCTTGGGTTTGAAAGTTTGAAAATTTCAGCAACTTGTAACTCTCTCAAGTAAGTGATCTTGATGGTTTTTCTTGATGATTTTTTTACTTTTAGAACCCTTGTAACATGAGCTTTCAAATAGGGGCAAAGCCAGAAAACTTTTTTAGGAGGGGCCGGATGAAATTTTAATTTTTTATAGTTTATATCTTTATAATTTGTAAAAGATTAAATCGAATTTTTATAATTTTAGGGGGGCCAAAGTGAAATTTTACCTTTATTAATTTAAAATTTTTAAAAAAATTTAAGGGCCTAAAATGTAATTTTACATTTTAGGGGGGCCGGGGCCCATGCCAGCCCCCGTGGCTACGACCCTGCTTTCAAATGAGGGGACTATTTTGAAAAATGGTTGAGAGTCTAGGGTTTTTACATGAAAGCATATGTGTTGTTAATTGAAATTTTATGGAAGAATATGAGTTATGGTTGTGTAATAAACAACTTTTGTGAAGTAGGTTCCATGAAAACCCTAACTAGGACCATTTTGCATAACTTGAAAATTAGATGATAAATGTGAGAGATAATAAAAATTTTGGGTTGCTGTAAGAGTAAAAAGGGTTTGGCTAGGCTTAAGATATTAAGAAATTCGATAAAAATCGATTTTCGGGGCTAGGGTTAAAATGATCATTTTGCAAAAGTCTAGGGGCAAAATGGTCAACTTGCCCAATTATGAATTTGTTAAGTACCTAGACCGATAAAATGTCTAAACTTGTGAATTTTTATCCTTTTAGATCAAGAACTACAAAATTCGAACCTAGACTGGGGGAAGGCCTAGCAAGTAGACTAAAACCGATTAGTCGCCTGCATTTTGTAATTCGAGGTAAGTTGTATGTAAATAATACAACTACATTTTTATTATATGTGTTTGAATTGATATAGCATAAATTGCTTGTTTGTGGAAATGATTATGTAGGATGAATATTGAGATAGTAGAATTCCCGCTTGAACCTTAAGAAATAAATCGGATACTCATGCCATGACATTTGGGTTATTTGTATGCTAGTGTAAGACATGTCTGGGACATGCATCGGCCACATTATGAGAGCCAGTGTAAGACCATGTCTAGGACATGGCATCAGCATTGAGACGAGAACTAGTGTAAGACATGTCTGGGACATGTATCGGCCTCGAGATGTAAGCCAGTGTAAGACATGTCTGGGACATGCATCGGCTACGAGATGTGTCAGTGTAAGACCATGTCTGAGACATGGCATCGGCACGGATATGTGATAGCTAGTGTAAGACTATGTCTGGGACATGGTGTCGGCCTCAATTTCGATAGTTAGTGTAAGACCATGTCTGGGACATGGCATTGGCATTACACCCAATGTTTGAGGCTTAATGAATATCTGATAGCATTCCAAATGGTTCAATGGTGAGAGTTACAGTTTAAGTTAAACGAGAAAAGTATAACCATGTTGTGATTGGTACAGGTACCTATTTGAAATGTATGAGATGTGAGCTTAATAAATGCTATGTGAATTGTATTGGATAGCGACGAGTAAGTTGTACTTATGCCTACTTTTGTATTATGAGCATGATGATGAATGGTAAAGTTGTTGTTATATTTATTTGCATGCAACTTACTAAGCTTTATGCTTACCCTATTCCTTTCCATTTTCTTATAGTGTCATCTCATTAGCTCATGGATCAACGGATGTCAGAGGCATCAATCACACTATCAATCGAAGCACTTGGTATAATTAGTTCTTAAATTTTAATTATGGCATGTATAGGACTCCTTGATTTTGTTTTAGTGTCACATTGTTTTGGGGCCAAATGTGTTGGCTTGTTTTAATATTTGACTCATTTTGTATAATGCCATGAAAAAAATGGCTAATATTCAAAGTTATTATATGAATGCAAAGTAGTCTTTCATAAATGTGAAATTGTTGACATGGTGGAATAGATGAAATGTATATAGGCCTTAGCTATAGTTGTTGGATTGAGAATTTATATCAAGTTAGATGTTGATATGTTGGCTGGTGATAGAATGTGTCTCAGGGTGGCAAAGGGCTTGGTAGATAGCCTTATATTGTCCATACGGGTAGTCACACGGGCGTGTAACTAGGCCGTGTGTCACACACGGCTAGCCCTATGGGCGTGTTGTCCCACCGTGTGTCCCCTGCACGTAAAATTTTCAAGTCAGTATGCATGGTAGTAAACACATAGGCAGAGACACGATCGTGTGTCTCAGCCGTGTAGAGGACACGGCCTCTGGCCACGGGCGTGTGCCTTGGCCGTGTCCCCTTTATTAGATGTTGACGTCAGAAACAAAATGTCAAGGTTTTTGGACACGGGCTAGGACACATGCGTGTCATGGCCGTGTGAGGGACACGGGTCATAGACACCGACGTGTGTCAGGCCGTGTGAAAACCCCTGTAGGTTTAAATTTGGAATTTAATTCACATGGGCATGGGACAAGGGCGTGTCCCTAGGTGCTTAGGTTGTGTGTGTCACAAGGGCCATCAGCACGACCATGTCACAAGGGCCACACGAGCGTGTTGTCCTTCCACACGAGCATGTGCTCTGCTTCGAGGGTCATTTTTTTAAGTTGATTTAATGACCTTAGTTGGTTCCGAATGGTTTCCAATGAATGTTTGAGGCATCGTAGGCCTGTATTAAGGAGATTAAACAAAGTTCAAAAAAGTTTTAAATTTGATCAAGTTTTGGTGACATGGAAATGATTGCGTGCATGTGTTAAAGTTTAGTAACGCCTCATATGCCATCTCAGGGTAGGGCACGGGTGGGGGGTGTTACACATCTTCGTCCCATCAACGTAATGATGGCTTAATGGAAAGTCCAACATGTTAACACCATCTTACACGGGACCCTTGCCTATAAATACCTCCAGGAATGATGAAGAAAGGATGAAATCTTCAAGAATAGTAAGCCTACACTCTGCCAGCATACCTTTAACTTTCGACTTTGACACTTTCTCTACCTTTACTCTCCATAACCTTGGGCTTTTCGGCCTGACTGGGTGAATTAGTCTCTGTAGCAACCACCACTACCTCCTCTGTACTCCCCCTTGTTGTATCATTGTATTAAAAATTGGTGCAGTGAGCGTGGATAACATGACTTCTTAATCTTAAAGTGGCACTCTGGATGATCAAACCAACCAACCAATAACCCAATTGTTTAAGTCAACTCTTCCGCTTCACTTAACATCTCCATCCCCCCTGTCTTAGGTATTTCTACTGGCTTTAACTATACATAAACCTTTATTTCTGCCTCCATTCTTGTTGGAGCTCATTTGTAATAAGCAAACGTCCTTCTCCCCACATTGCTTTGACAGATCCTCTAGCCACCAACTTTACCATTCTAGCTGCACCAATAAGAACTACTCCTCTAGTCACCTTGACTCTCTTCACTGTTGTAATGCTTCAATCACAACCTAGTGTGACTCATCCTAAACCTCTTAAACATATAGCTCGCTACTTACAAGAAGCTGTAACTTGCTTTACGGCCATACCTCCTCCACCAATTGTGACTCACATTCTATTAGACCAGGGTTCTCACCAATAGGCGTAAATTCTCCAGCCTTATGACAAAGAGATTCAGGAGAAACTATGATGTTTGGAAAAATAGTTCTCTTAGTAAGAACCCTACTTCAAGAAGCAGTAGCGGAACCTTGATCAAAGGAATGCTAAGAATAAGTGGCTTATCACGAAGGTAAAAGTTATATAGGAGGTTTCGAGACGAGAAAATATAGAGCATTAAGAGGAGGAATCTCAATTTGTGCTCTGAAGAAGTAATGATCGTGGTAATTTAGAAGGTTTTTGCATGCATAATGACAACCTTTCAGTAGCATCCCAATGCTATTAGGAAAACAACAACATCTTTGTGGAAGAACAACTCAAGACTTTCAAGGTAGAGTTATTGCAAAAAGTAAAATGGGGAAGACTGGATGAATCTATCTAGAATTACTCCAATGAACCATTAGCACCTGAAGTTTTCAAAAACCATATCTGCAAATTTTAAGTTTTTTAAAGTTCTTGTACAATGGATTAGGGGATCTAAAAAACTATCTAGCTCGATATAACAACCACATGAATATATTGGAGCATCTGATAGAGTCGACGACCCGATAGTGGTACCTATTGCTACCTTGGGGATCTATACATTTCTTTGATCAATTGGCTAAGTAGTTCATGAGTCGTTCTCTGGCCAACAAGATGCTCCAACAATCTCCGGCATACTTGATGACCATTCGAAAATAAGCAAATGAGTTCTTTCATGGTTATGTTAAAAGATCCAATGTTGCCACCATGAAAGGAGTCACCAATGAATAAGCCATTCAGGATTTTATTATTGGGAACTCTCATTAGCACTTAAGGTACATCATCATTGGGAATACTCTAACGAAGTTGTCTCATCTCTATGAAATGGTGCACAAGTTCTCGGAAGGAGATGAGGTCAGAAAAATCCATGTTGATTCCTCCACACCGACAACCCACTAGAGCAATCATTCGTGAAGATCATTCAAGGCTATCAATAGTCAATGACCAGTTCAGGGGTAAGTGGACGTGGACATGGACATTATAAACAATCAAGCCAAAAAAGCAATCAATCGGCAACCAATGTCTATTCCACGGGCCACTAGGGACTTATTCATAGTTATAAGGGAGGCCAAGATCAGTGAACTAGAGCCTTATACAACCATTTCTGTACCTACCATTAACTCAACTACTCCCTGACCCAGATATTGATTAGGTAGAAAATAAAAGAATCCTAGAAGTAGCCTCGTATCTCCCGCCTAGTGCGCATCATAACAAATCTAATCATCATTGCAAATACCACAATGCTCGAGGATACCAGACTAAGAAATGTGTGAATTTGTAGAATAAAGGGGTACCTTAAGTAATTCTTAGTTCAAGAACCTCACTAGTCAAATAGGGCCTAGGACAGAGAAGCGAGGCTGTAACGACCAAAATTTCAATCGTGTAAAAAAATACGGTTTCAAAACCCCATTTTCATAAGATAAGCTCGTAAATATAAAATAAGAATATTTACAGGGTTAATATAAAATTATAATAATGATCGGTTAAGTAATTTATCCAAAAAATAGCTAATTAAAGCTTAGAGACTAAATTGTAAAAATTCAACTGCTATTGAGTTTTAATTAAGAAAGGGCTGGGGGACCTAGATAGCAATTATAAAAAGGACCAAAATGGTAAATAGACCAACGTTAAATAGTATATAGTGGATGATGATGGTGGATGTCATTAAGTTTAAATTAATAGATGAATTAATATAATAAAACATAATTAATCTAATTAATGATGATTAACTAAAGGTTAATTATGTATATATAGCATTTTAATGGAAAGAAAGGTGATAATACCATCTTTTTACAGTGTCCAAAGATAGAAAATAAGAGAAAACTCCATTTTTGGGTCTTAAGCATTCAGACGAAAAATCTACCAAGGTAACCAAACTATTTTCTTATAATTTTTATAGATTTATGGTCATGGGAGCTTGATTTAGCTAGCCCATGTATCAATTTGTTCTATTTTTAAGTTTTTAGCAAGTTTTCATTGTTGAGAAATTGATTAATTAGGCTTGAATTTGATAGATATTAAGCTTAGATCATGATAAGGACTAAATTGTAAAGCTAAATAGGCTTGTTAGCTAACTTGGTGACATTAGGTACCAAATTGAATAAATTGAAAACCTATCATGAAATTATGCTATGAATAGAAAGTATAGTGTCCCTTATTAAAGAATGTGAAATCAGATTTTAACCTGATGCTAAATATCGAAAGATATGCATATCCCAAGTATAAGGACTAAATTGAATAAAATGTAAAATATGTATGGATTTGTATTTAAATGTGGATCGAATGAAATCTGATTTAGTTTTATTTATTGAATTATCGATTGTAGTGAAAGACGACATTGAGCCATTGTTGGGCCATTACGAGGGAAATGAAAAGAGAGTTGTAGATGAGAAACTGCAATTTTGGTTTGTACTTTTATGATTGGAGTACAATATATATTTATATATATGCATGATTAGAGCATACTAGCTAGTGAGGTGAGATGGTTAAATGTCTCATGACTTGATTTGTGATTGTTGATATTGAATATCAGAATTGGACTAAAATGAATAAAATAGAAATAAACATGATATAAATTGATAAATGTCTTATATTATGAATTGATGGTAGAAATGGTATGGAATAATGGTGTTGAGTATATATTTTATGAATTTGAAAATAGTATATTATATGAATTGATGATGGAAAGAAATGAGACTATGATATATGAATAGTCAATGCCTATGTAACTTAGTAGAACGGCCAAGGTACAATTGGCATGTCAATAGGGTCATTTGCACTATAACAACCTGAAATTTACGGTTATCGAAAAAGTACATTTTTGGGTCTTCGTTTTTGTAAAATGAATTCGTAAATATTTATTAAAAATATTTACGAAGTTAGTCGTGTGGTTAATTAGATTTTAATTAGGTGAATTAGTTTGAATTAAGGTTAAGAAGGTATAAGGATTAAATTGAATTAAGTGTGAAAGCTTATAGAATCAAGAAAAGTTGAAAGACTAAATAAATAAATAAACCAAATCATGACAATTGTATGGTAAAAATAAAATACATGTGTAATAAATATTATACATAAATTTGTAATACATATATGTATTTACTTATTAATTAAGAAATAATAATTATTAAGTTAATATGATATAATATTAATATAATAAAACATAAAAAGAAACAAAAGAAACAGAATAGCAAAAACAAAACAGAGGAAGGAAAGAAAGAAAGAAAAAGGGAAAGAAAAAGGAGGAGAAATTAGGGTTTTGAGGTTTTAAGTTTAAGTGGTAAATCAATTTAGTCCCTTTTTTTTGTAATTTTGATGTTTTTGGAATCCTAGAACAAAATATTACTTTATTTATGTGGAAATTTTGAAAGTTAGTTAATTTTTAGATGTGGTTTATGTTGAATTAATTGAAGAATTAGGGTTTGAATTGATAGAATTTCAAATTAGAATTGAGAAAAGGATTGAATTGTAAAACAAATTATAAGTTTTAAGTAGTAAGGATTAAATTGAAAAAATTCAAAATTTGAGTTGTATGGTGAAATTAGGGTGTTGAAATTTGATTAAAGTGGAAATTAAATTGAGATATGGAATTGGTTTTGTAAGAAAAGAAGTTAGTTAAATTTTAGGACTAAATTGGAATTTAGGTAAAAGTTTGTATAAATTGAAATATTCAATATGAAATTGTAATGTATTGATAAAATTTAATTGTTTTAATTTTCGTAACTAACGTTGAGCCGGAGACATCGACTAAGAAGGGGAAAGAAAAAGTTAACGAGGAGTGACTCGGAAAAATATGATTTGTATTTCTATAATCCAAATTTAATAATTATTTATTGTATTTGTCATTTAATAGGTAAGGTAAGTGAAATTGAATTGATTGTGTATTATTTGCTATTATATTGATATTTAATTGAATTGTCTTGTGAAACATAAGAATGATTGAAATGTGTATTGAATTGGAATCGATTGAAATTGATATTATTTGGAAATTGAAATGTGAATTGAAAACCCTATTAACAATGTCGGGCTAAGTCGGATATAATTGGCATGCCATAGGATTGATTGAGTAAGCAATTCTTCGACCTCGAGTCGATGAGGCACTGTGTGTGTCGTATTGTTACTTCGAATAATTCCGATGAGGTACTGAGTACCGTATTATTTATACTTCGGCATAGCCGATGAGGCATTCAGTGTCGTATTGGTGTGTTCTGGTTGGATCCGTGTATCCGTCCGAGTCCGAGTTGCGTTAATAGGGGTGTGTGAATGACTTGATCAATTGATTGATATTGAAAGATATTGATTATGAATTGGAATGAGTATTGAAATGGAATATGTAATTGAAATGCATGGAATTGTATGAACCATGGTTCATGAAATGGAAATTGATATTGAAATTGCATTGAATATCTTGTTGTGAATTGCTATTAAATAGCAATAAAATGATTAAAATAAAAGATATGATAATTGGAAGTGTATTGAACAATATAATTATGAAATTTGATTGTTGTTGAATAGTTTTTGTTATGTGTAATTATATGTTTAAATATTATAAATTTATTCAGATTATAGAAATACCATTGAGTGTTATACTTAGTGTACGGTTTGTTTCCGTTCGCAGGTTAGGTTAAAGTTCAAACGTTGAATCAGCATCCAGAACCAATTCTGAACTCAAGTGGTGAAGTACATTTTCTTTTTGGTAAATGGTATGTACCTAGGTTGTCATATGTAAGTCATATTGAGAAATAGTTGTATATAATGATACAAATGATACTAGCTGGTTTTATGTATAAGTTTATGAGTTTTGTTGAAATTATAAATGGTATATTTTGGTATAAAGATTGAATTGGCTTAAATGATGTTATATTGGATTGTTTTGATTTAAATTTGAGAAATAACTATGTGAATACATTGTTTAAGTCATTAGCTCTATCATTTTGGACATGTTATAGAGGTATTTGAATGTGTTTTGAATTGGCTAAAAAATTGGGTATTGAATTGCTTGTTGTGTAAAATTTGCAGGGTTGATATACTTGACATAAAAGGGCTTATTTTGAGTCCACACGGCCTGGTACACGGGCGTGTGGCCAGACCATGTGAGGCACATGGCTTACACATGGGCGTGTGAATAGGTCATGTGTCCCCTGCACCTTAAAAATGCAAAACAGAATGCTCAGGAAATTGTACACGGGTAGAGACATGGGCGTGTGTCTCGGTTGTGTTAGGCACACGAGCTTTACACACGGGCGTGTGGCTGGCTATATGGCCTAAGTTAGAGAGTTACACTGGGTAGGACACGGTCTGAAGCACGAGCGTGTTTAGGGTTACACGGGCGTGTCCCTGAACCACATGGGCGTGTAAGCCTTGCACCTAGGAAAATTTTTGAAATTTCGTGAAAAATTCTCTAAGCTTTTGATTAAGTCCCGATTAGTTCCGAACATTGTGATTAAAGGAACATAGTGATTAAATTATGATGTATATGTTAAACATATATGTGATTGCTTGTTTTTGTTCTGAACTGCTGGCAATGCCTCGTAACCCTATTCCAGCGACGGATAAGGGTTAATGGGTGTTACATTTAGTGGTATTAGAGCTATTTAGGTTTAGCTGATTCTCGGACTAAATCGAGCTAGGAATTGAGTCTAGAGGTACTTGCCATAATTGAGTCAAATTGAGTCGAGATTTGGATGCTGATATATTTGTTTGTTTCTGTTTTATAGTGAAAATGTTAGATGGATATATAGATGAAACTGATCAAGAAATGTATACCGAAGGTGATGAATCATATGAAAGAGATGAAACCGAGTCAATAACATCGAGTGTAAATCCAATAAGACATCAATCCTCTAATGTCGAAAGAGATAACACAAGAGAAAGAGATAATTCAGAATTACTAAGTGTTATTGCTGATGCTTTACAATGGGTAGCTAAAACCGTAACTGCTACGACATCTACTCCTACCACTCGTCAAGCCCCAATTAAAGAATTGCGTAAATATGGTGCTACAAAATTTCCAAGTTTAAAAGAAGTCGATCCATCTACAACTGAGAATTGGATTGAGTCTACAAAAAGAATTCTGAAACAACTTGAGTGTACTCCCCGGGAAAGTTTAACTTGTGCTGTCTCATTATTAAAAGAAGAAGCATATGTCTGGTGGAATCAGTGACTCGAAATGTACGAGAAGAATAGGGAAACTGGGATTTCTTTCAGAGGGAATTTCAGAAAAAGTATATAGGTGATATGTATATTGAAGATAAGAAACAAGAGTTTCTGATGTTAAAACAAGGTGAAATGTCAGTAACAAAATATGAAAGGGAGTTTTCACGACTCAGTAGATATGCTATTGAGTATATGCCAACCGAAGTTGATAGTTGCAAGCAATTTTTACGGGGTTTATGTAATGAATTAAAAGTGCAACTAGTACCTCTTAGAATTACAGAATTTGTAGATCTTGTTGAAAGGGCAAAGATGGTTGAACATGTATTAGAATTAGGTAAAAATACTCATCTATTTGGGAAACGTTCTGGAGCCACTAGTTCGAATCCGCAACCTAAAAGATCAAAAGAATCTCGTAGCAATTGGAGACTGAGTTTTAAATCTGATAGAGGTGATAGAAGTCAGCGAAAACATATGACAGTTTCCACTGGCAATGTTTGAGGTCCATCACTGAATACTGAAATTTCAGAATATGAATATTGTAGGAATAGGTATCAGGGTGAATGTTGGAGACTGACACGGGGTTGTTTCGGTTGTGGATCTACCGAGAATTTTGTTAAAGATTGCCCGAAAAATAAAATGTTGTACCAGTTACATCAGAGAGGTCTGAATCTGCTTCTAGAGGCCGAAGATTGGGCCGAACTGGTTTGGTTATCAGAGGAGGAGCTAGAAGAGGAAGTGATATTGCCACCTAGCAATCAGAAGCTAGAGCACCAGCCCTTGCATATGTTATGCGGACTAGTGAAGAGGGTGATGCTCATGATGTGGTGACAGGTATGTTTTTATTGCATTCAGAACCTGTTTATCTTTTAATAGATCCGGGATCTTCACATTTATATGTTAATACAAAACTGGTTGAGTCGAGAAATTTAAAATCTGAGCTGTCTAAAGTATCAATAACAGTGTCTAGTCCATTGGGGCAAACAGTGCTAGTGGATCAAGTGCGTAGGAGATGTCCATGAGTGATACAAGAAAAAATTTTCTCTATTGATTTGTTGATAATGCCATTTGGTGACTATGATATGATTTTGGGAATGGATTGGTTATCTAAGCACGGGGTGATTTTAGATTGTTGTAAAAAGAAGTTTACTATTCAGAGTGAAAATAGAGATAAATTGAAGTTAATGGTATTCGAACCAGTGGGTTGGCTCGTATTATTTCAGCAACTCATGCTAATAAACTTCTTCGTTAGGGTTGTGCAGCTTTCTTGGCTTATGTTATTAATTCAGATTCAGTTGAAATTCAGTGCAATAAAATCTGGACTGTATGTGAATTTCCTGATGTATTTCCTGAAGAATAAGGATTACCACCAGATCGGGAGGTTGAATTTGGAATTGAAGTTTATCCTGGTATAGCTCCAATATCAATACCTCCATACCGTGTATCACCTACAGAGTTGAAAGAATTGAAAGTACAGTTACAGGATTTACTGCACCGAGGATTTATTCGTCCGAGTATTTCACCTTGGTGAGCTCCAGTATTATTTGTTAAAAAGAAAGATGGTTCGATGCGGTTGTGTATTGATTATTGAAAATTGAATAAGGTGACGATAAAAATAAATACCCGTTACCTCGTATTGATGATCTGTTTGATCAGTTGAAAGCAACTTCTGTGTTTTCAAAGATTGATTTGAGATCGGGTTACTACCAGCTAAAAGTAAAGGAAAGTGATGTACCAAAGACAACATTTCGAACACAGTATGTACATTATGAATTTTTAGTTATGCCTTTCGGACTGACTAATGCCCTAGCTGCTTTTATGGATCTTATGAATCGTATTTTTGAACCGTACTTGGATCAGTTTGTAGTGGTTTTCATTGATGATATTTTGGTTTATTCAAAGTCTGAATCTGAACATGAACAACATCTTTGAGTTTTTTTGTAAATATTATGGGAGAAACATTTGTATGGAAAGCTTAGCAAATATGAGTTTTGGTTATCAAAGGTTGTATTTTTAGGACATGTGGTATCGACAGATGGAATTAGAGTTGATCCGAAGAAGATTGAAGCTATTGTTCAGTGGAAAGCACCGAAAAATGTATTAGAGGTACGTAGCTTCTTGGGATTAGCTGGTTATTATTGAAGATTTGTCAATGAATTTTCAAAGATAGCCTTGCCGATGACAAATTTATTGCAAAAGAATGTTCCATTTGTTTGGGATGGTCAGTGTAAGGAAAGTTTTGAGAAATTAAAGCAAATGTTGACTGAGGCACTGGTTTTGACTTTATCAGAGTCAGGAAAAGATTTTATTGTATACAGTTATGCTTCTTTGAATGGTCTTGGACGTGTTTTGATGCAAGATGGAAAGTGATAGCTTATGCATTTTGAAAGTTGAAACTGCATGAACGAAATTATTCGACACATGATTGGGAGTTAGCTGCTGTGATTTTTGCACTGAAGATTTGGAGACATTACTTATATGTTGAGAAATGTTATATTCATATTGATCATAAAAGTCTCAAGTATCTTTTATCATAAAAAGGAGTTAAATTTGAGACAACGTCGGTGGATAGAGCTTCTAAAGGATTATGATTGTGTAATTGATTATCATCCGGGAAAGACAAATGTTGTAGCTGATGCATTAAGTAGAAAAGTAGCAATTAAATTACGAGCGATGTTTGCACAGCTCAGTATCAATGATGATGGAAGTTTGTTAGTTGAATTGAGAATCCAACCAGTGATGTTCGATCAGATCAGGTCAGCACAGTTAGAAGATGATAAGTTAATGAAGAAAAGAAAAATGGTTCAAAATGGCATGTTAGAAAATTTCAGTATTGATGAACATGATTGTTTGAGATTTCGTAATCGGATTTGTGTTCCAGCTATTTTAGAATTGAAAGAGTTAATACTTCTGGAAGTGATAAACCGTAATTTATACATATTTTTATCCCATGCTTATCACATTTATAGATGATTTCTCCTTAGATTTGGTGAATTCGATGCTCCTAATCCTTTAATTTCATGTTTTATACTTAGGTGAGCATAGGAGAATAAAAAGAGTGAGAAACAGGCCAAAAAAGGAGAAAATGGACCAACATGAGAAATCAACTCGGCCTGGACTTCCTCACACGTGTAGTCCACACGGCCGTGTCCATTTGGAAGAATCGAAGCACGACTTACACGGGTAGACCACACGTCGATGTCTATTTAATAGCCTTGACCACGGTCTGAAGCAATCGCACACGGGCGTGTCACACGGGCGTGTCCCTGTCGAGCCCAAGTATAGTCCTATTTAGAAAAGACCACTTTTGAGGGCTCTTAGGCATTCTAAAGCCTATTTAAATACCTGAGGAGGCACTAGAAAAGGCAACACGGAGTAGGAGGCAAGGAATTACTCAAAGAAATCTGATTGATCCATCTCAGAAGCCGGATTCTTCATCAAGACTGAAGATCTCCTTTCAATTTCCTTCAGGAGTTTTAGGTTTTCTTTATGTTTTGTTATCTTTACTCTTTTGAGATGTTTTCTTTCATAATTATGAACTAAACCCCCTAAATACCTAAGAGGAATGAAACCTAAGATGGATCTTGTTATTATTATCTGAATTGTATGATAAATATTTGACTTTTTCATAATTATGTGCTCTTAATTCTTGTTTTAGTATTCCAGGATATTGATTCAAGTTAATGCGCTTATTCAGAGAAGCAGAAGTCCCTATCTAAGTGTAAATTTGTCGTAATTAAGCGAAGTTGATTGCACGCCTAGAGATAGGGTGACAATATTTTGTTGGATTAGGGGGAAACCTAATTAGGGAGTCCATAGATCGAGTTAATGCAACACTAGGGTGTTAATTTCTACGGATCAAGTTAAATGAATAAATTGTCTGATTCAGAGTTAAATAATAAGTGAAGTCTAGGTAGATTTTTCCTTGGGTATTGCCTTAATCAATCCAGTTTTCCCAAAAGCTTTTCCTCAATTTTCTCTCTGTGCACCATTAGTTTAATTAATTAGTTTAGATAAACAAATCCCTTAATTTTTAGGTTAGATAATAAAAAGAAAGTAATTACTAGTACTCTTGGTTCCTTTGGGTTCGAGCTATACTACTGTTCGATAGGTACACTTGCCTTCATCGTGATACTAGTTAGTTTCAAGAGCAATTAATTATAAATTTTTAAAACCTGTCACGAATATCACGTATCAAGAAGCACATGATAGCCCTTTTGCAATGCATCCGGGAGGAAAGAAAATGTACCGTAATCTGCGAGAATCATATTGATGGCCAGGTATGAAAAAGGATATAGTTGAATATGTGGCTAAATGTTTAACTTGTCAATGAGTTAAGGTAGAGCATCAGGTTCCTACTGGATTACTTCAGCCTATTAACATTCCTGAATGGAAATGAGACTGTATTATGATGGATTTTGTGACAGGGTTACCATCGCCAACAAGTAACAAAAATGCTATTTGGGTGATTGTTGACTGACTTAGAAAATCAGCTCGTTTCATAGCAGTCAAAACTGATTGGTCACTTCAAAAACTTGCTGAAGTTTATATTCGGGAAATTGTGAAATTGCATGGTATACCTGTATCGATAATTTCTGATCGCGATCCACGGATCACATCGAGATTTTAGAGGCAGTTGCATGAATCTCTTAGTACTCGACTCAGCTTTAGTACAGCTTTTCATCTAGAGACTGAAGGGCAATTTGAATGGGTTATTTAAATTTTAGAAGATATGCTCCGAGCTTGTGTCATTGACTTTAAATCTGGTTGGGAACGTTATTTACCGTTGGCTGAATTTGTGTATAATAATAGTTTCCAATCGAGTATTCAGATGGCTCCATATGAAGCTTTATATTGTCGCAGATATAAATCACTTGTTTTTTGGTTGGAGTTGAATGAAAGAAAGATAATTGGGCCAAAATTGATTCAAGAAACAGAAGACACTGTTAAGAAGATTCGAGATAGACTGAAGGTGACTTTCGACAGACTGAAATCATACGCAGACTTAAAATGATGGGAGGTTGAGTATTCTGCTGGAGATAAATTATTTCTTAAATTTTTCACCTTAGAAGATAAGATTGAGATTTGGTTGAAAGGGAAAATTGAGTCCTCGTTTTATTGGGCCGTATGAGATTGTAGAAAGAGTTGGGCTAGTTGCTTATCGTTTACCTTTGCCTCGGGAATTACAAAGGATTCATGATGTTTTTCATGTATCAATGCTCAGAAGATATAGATCAGATCCCTCTCATGTTATTTCAATAGAGGACATTGAAATTTGACCTGATTTATCGTATGAAGAAGAACCAGTTAAGATATTAGCTTGAGAAGTGAAAGAGTTTGCATAATAAATGGGTTCCATTAGTGAAAGTGTTATGGTGATCGCGTGATTTCGTGATAGGTTTTAAATGTTTATAATTAATCATTATTGAAACTAACTATTATCGCGATGTAGGCAAGTGTACCTATTGAACAGTAGTATAGTTTTAGCAAGACCAGATTGTCGAACCCAAAGGAACTAAAAGTGCTAGTAATGACTGTCTTTTTATTATCTAGCCTAAGAATAAAGAGGTTTTATTTTAACTAACTAATTAACTAATCTAAGAATTCACAGAGAATGGAATTGGGGAATTACTTTTGGAAAACGATTGAATTAAGACAATACCTAAGGAAAAATCCACCTAGACTTTACTTATTATTCTAGCTCCGAATCGGACGATTTATTCATTCAACTTGTTCCGTAGAGATCCTTAAGTTATGTTATTATCCCTATTCAAGACTAATAACGTCTAATCCCTAGATTGAATAATTGAGACTTTTCTCTAATTAACACCCTAGGGTTGCATTAACTCGATCTATGGATCCCCTTATTAGGTTTCACCCTAATCCGACAAAATCTTATCACCCTATGTCTAGGCGCGCAATCAAATCCGCTTGATTATGACAAATGTACTCCTAGACAGGGTCTATTCCTCCTCTGAATAAGAGCTTTTCTTGAATCAGTATCCTTGGATATCAAAACAAGAATTAAGAACACATAATTAAGAACAAGTTAAATATTTATCATACAATTCAGAAAATAATAACAAGATTCGTCTTAGGTTACATCCCCCTTAGGTATTTAGGGGATTTAGTTCATAACTAAAAAGGAAAACATCTCAGAAGAATAACAAATACAAAACATAAAGAAAACCCAAAACTCCTGAAGGGAAATTGAGGGGAAATCTTCAGTCTTGATGATGAATCTGTATTCTGAGATGGAACAATCGGCTTTCTTCGAGTAATTCCTTCCTCCCTCTCAGTGCCCCATTTTCTTCCTCCTCTAGGGTGTATTTATAGGTTTTGGAATGCCTAAGAGCCCTTAAAATTAGCCTTTTCTGAATTGGACTCAACTTGGGCTTGGTAGGGACATGCCCGTGTACGATTACTTCAGGCCGTGCTCTAGCCTGTCAAATTGACACTGGCATGTGGTCTGCCCATGTGAGGAGGTCCAGGCCGTGTTGATTTCGTACTTTGGCCCATTTTCTCCGTTTTTGGCCCGTTTCTCGTTCCTTCCGCTCTCCTAAGTATAAAACATGAAATTAAAACATTAGGAGCATCAAATTCACCAATTCTAATGGGAAATCATCCATAAAATGCGTTAAACATGGGGTAAAAATATGTATAAATTATAGTTTATCAAATACCCCCATACTTAAGCATTTGCTTATCCTTAAGCAAAATTCTCAACTCATAATCAAAATAAATTCTTCTCAACTTATAATTTCTATCGATAATATCTCAAAATAATCCACAGGTAATCATACATTGAGAATTCCACTAAAAGAACATCAAAGTTTCAAACACTCCAAGTTGAGCATTTTATTCTGAAAACATAGGTGTCTCCCCTCGTCTAGGTAATTTCCTTGTATTCAAAATGTCACAGAGTTTTACATCCTCACTAAAGATTCACTCAAATCACTCGAGGTGTTTAAGGACAATAAATGAAACACTCAATAGTCAATAATGAAAAGTCATTACCATAGGCTTGCATGAAAATCAAATCTCCACCACTATAAATTGAGATGATACATCAATCAAAAGGTCTTTAGAGGGTTGTAATGAGGCTTGGTTAGGGGGTGTGGTCACAAGCTGAAAGAAAGGGTTAGAATCGAGATTGAGTTGAAATAGGGATCAAATTAATTTAGGGGATTTCAATAATAATGGGTTAAGGGTTAATATTAATGGTAATACAAGAAATGGCTTGTTAGCTCAACGGGGTTTACTAAGGGTTAATCGTGGAGGTAGGCTTTTCATGGCATGAGTGGTTTAATCCTAAGTGCCTTTCTCATTTTGACATATCAAATCAAATGGTGTGGTCTTGACATGCATAATCAAGGAAGTTCTAGAATAACAATTCAATACTGACGCACTCAAAGCAATAATAAAAGTGAACATGAAAGAATTAATAGATGCTCAAAAGGCTAAAAAATCTCACAAAAATTATGGCTTTTTGATGTTTAAAACTTGTGAATTCCAACTCAAAGTAATACCTAAACTTTGGGGAAACAACCTAAAATTTTAAATTCTTAAAAATCAACTTATCATGCTCGATTCTCTAATGTCTTAAGGTTTAAACAATCAATGCATAAATGCCTATGTTTTAATTTAAGATATATCAATCAACATCATAAATCAATCAAAATTTATTCTAAACATGATATGAGAGATTTACAAGAGAACAAAGCAATATTCAGGGATTTTTCGAATAATAAAATGATTACCCGCCCACACTTAAGATGTACATTGCCCTCAATGTACAAAGATACATATATAAAAAAATATAAGATCATAAGATAGGGATAGAATTGAAACTTCCTGAATGTTTGAATGAATAAATTCCCTAGTTTGGAGTTATAGAGGTGGAGGAAGATACTCCGGTGGTGGTAGAGGTTGGGTACCACAAGTGCTACGCCAGAAGAATATTATATCTCGTTATTGAGCAGGGCATGGCAGTCGTGGAGAACCTTTTCCAATGGATTTTGAAGTTCCTAAGTGATTGTGAGCGTTAGAGCTCTTTATAACTATGATAAAATCAGGAACTGTTTAGGGGATATTAGGAAGAATAATTACTCATAAAGAAATAGCCGAGATTAAAAGTAATTAATAAAATCTAATATATAAGATAATAACAAAAAGGAAATAATATTTAAATGTTAAAAGTGAAATTAATAAAAACTTAAAAAAATAAAAATAAAAATAAAAGTAGAAAGAAAAATAAAAATAAAGATAAAATTGAATTAAACATCATCATCGTCGGATGGTTCATGAGGTGGTGGCGGCGATGAGATGCGGAAGTGCTGACAGATCTACTTGAGAGTAGCATCAATGTTGTCAAAACTTTGAAAACACTACTGCTCGAATCAGTTGAGGCGCTCAGATATGTCAACATATAAAGCCGCCGCATGAACTGGACAATGAGAGCGTGGTGGCTGGGAAGGTGGGTCCTCGTGCCCGGGAGGGACATTATCAGCAATATCCTCTGGAGCCTCCTCCTCAGTAGATTGGGCGAGACGATATTGGGGAGGGTAGGTTCCTCGGCGCCTCTCGATCATCCTTATGCTAAGCATGCTCAAGATGCCTTGTGGAGACATCTGGCCGATGAGGGTAAGGGATGATTCTTGGGCCGCGTTGTTGAGGAGTTCGAAGTGTCGCGCCAGTCGAGTCACGTAGGGGCCAATGGAGATGACCCCTTTCGGTGTCGCTGACGTGCCCGTGCAACATGCACCATAAGTAGTAGACATCATAACACCAGTGCTTTCTCTTCGTCCTGTCAGAGTGTGAGATAAAATATAATGTAAGTACCTCAAGGATGGAGGGAGAGATGATGCCTTGGAACGATTGGGGTCGTAGCTGGCTGAATGTGGGACAAGGGTGCTCCAGCACTTCGAGGGAGAATAATGGATGTGACGGTTTAGGGTGTCGAGATCGTTCTCTTCTTGGAACTCCTCTGTGTAAAGGCCCAATGGTGAACCAAACTCTGGAACGCTCAACTGGCGGACTAGATTGCCAAGTCAAAATTAGACTGTGCCGGGATCATCATGGTTGGTCATAACAATCTGGAGATGGAATGTCGAACACAATTCCATCGTGAGTTCGAGATACGTCGGCTTAACGATCTCGAAGAAGAGGTTCCATGGGTCAGTGGTGAGAAGTGCTTGAATTGCATCAGCCAATTGAACTTGTTCTACAGTAGCCCAGTCGATGCAGCGGCCCGCAGTTAAAGGTCGGGCCCAGAGTATTTGGAATAGTTTTTCTTGGGGCCCGATGGGAAGCTTCAGAAAAGGGTGACGAACTTCCGCGGTAGGACCCGAGGAAGATAACGCTCCCTTCCTTTTCTTTGAAGCAGGGACAACGACCTTTTTACCACGTGAAGATGACATGGTACTTGCAAATAGAATCATTAAGTCATCTTGATGAGTGGTCAAAGTAAAACGAAGACAAATTTTAAATAAAAATCATAATTTCAGCCATAACTCTTAACACTTAACAATTTTAATTAAACTAATCATACTTTTGTGGCATTACATAATAGTAGCATGAATAACTAATTTTTTTTTTTGCAAAGAATATTGTATGGATGAACAAAAATGTCAACACAAAAGGCATGAGAAATCATGAATATTTACGTAAACTAGTCAAATGGAGTAGAGAAATCACGTAATGAGTAAGAATTTTAACATGAGAAAGATAATAAGTATTCTAGATATAACATTTGTATGATAAAAATAAGAAAGGAACATGAAAAATTTCATATTATTATGATAAATAGCCCTAGAAATCAGTAAGAATAAACGAGAAAAGAGTGAACCAACGCTAGAAAGAAGAGAATGGGTGTCAAAAATGGAGTTGGAGGCGGCGCACGGGCGTGGCAAGGAAGGCGTGTGGACTTGCAGCGACTAGGGTTAGGTTTTTTAGGTGAAGAAGACAATGAATAGTGCAGCCTATTTATAGATTTTAGGGCACACGGCCAGGTAAGACGCCCGTGTTCTCCAATTCATCCCGTGTGATTCGCGAATTTTGAATTTGGGCGCGTCTGACATTTAGTACCCGCCCGTGTTCCTTGGGCGTGTGGGTGCACACAGTCTTGTTGCACGGCTGTGTATGGCATTGTTCGCTTCTCCCACGCCCATGTATGTAGATCCACGCCCGTGTCAATCTAACAGGTTCAGCCATGGGTGCTAGACACGGGCGTGTCGCACGCCCGTGCTGTTTTAACAGGTTCACCCACGGTTCTTCCACACGGGCGTGTCACACCCCCGTATTGTTTTGGTAGGTTTGACCACGGCCATGTCGTACGGCCGTGGTGTTTTATCATAGCCCATGTTTGGGAAAATCGTTGCCCTATTTTCATACGGCCCTAAGCACTTAGCCGTGTCTCTGTGGAAAACCTATATTTAAGAGCTCCATTAGTAAGTTAGGTGTTGAAGACTAAATTTTAAAGAAGTTAATACAGTTAGTGCTCGGGTTGCCTCCCAAGAAGCGCTTATTTATAGTCTAAGCTCAACTTACCTCTCCGTTGAATGATCATGGTGGTTTAAGGAGTTTATACTCCTCATTCCTAATATCAATCTCATCAAAATAAGGTTTTAAACGGGTGTTGTTTATCTTAAAAGTGTCGTACTTGGGATAACTCACCTCGGCTGTACCGAATGGGAAAATGATGAGTACCGTAAGAGAGATTTCTTTATTCGGTGTGGTAGTAACGATGTGGGGATCTGCGACATCTAATAAGACTCTATCTCCAACCTTAAGTTGATTTGAAAAGGTATTGAGCTCGTCCTGGCATAGTTTTGGTTTATCATGTGTTCTCGGTTTATGCGTCTACCATTCATCTAGCTCCTCGATTTGTAACCTTCGATCTTCATGAACAGGTCCTCTACTATTGCTTGAGAATGAATCATGTGCTTCCTTTAGACTCATTTCCTGCAAAGTAGGTTGTACCATATTGTCAGTTTTAGTAGAATGGGTTAAACGATCACCTTTAGTTTTTGATGTGTTGCCAGAATTGCGAGCTTGAAGAGTGATTGTTTCGTCTCCCACACGGAGTGTGAGTTCACCTGTGTCAACATCAATAATCGTTTTAGCAGTTGCTAAAAAGGGCCTTCCTAGAATTAAAGGAGTGTTGCTATCCTCTTCTATGTCTAGAACAATGAAGTCAACGGGAAATATAAATTTATCTATTTTAACTAGTACATCTTCAATAATACCCCTAGGAAATCTTATAGTTTTATCTACTAATTGAATGCTCATCTTAGTTTGTTTAGGTTTCCCAAGACCTAGTTGCTTAAACATTTTGAAAGGCATGACGTTGATACTAGCCCGTAAGTCAACTAATGCATTATTAACATCTAAACTACCAATTAAGCAAGGAATCATAAAACTCCCTGGATCTTTTAGTTTGTTGGGTAGTTTATTTTGGAGAATAGCTGAGCAAACTGCGTTTAGCTCCATGTGCGACACCTCGTCCAACTTCTACTTATTTGCTAAAAGCTCCTTTAAAAATTTCATTACGTTTGGCATCTGCGATAGGGCTTTTTATAAACGGTAAGTTAATATGTAATATTTTTAAAAGTTTAAGAAATTTACCAAATTTTTCATCTGAGCGGTCTTTCCTTGTCATGTTGGGGTATGGCACACGAGGTTTATATTCGACATTCACTGATTTGTTTTTATTATGACCTACCTCATATTGACCTTTGCTTACCACAGTGTCTTGCCTCGGTTCTGGCTCAGGCTCAACGACTCCTTCGTTATCTTGAATATTAATTGCGTTGAGCTGTTCCATTGGGTTGGGTTCAGTATTACTTTGCAAGTTACCTTGTGGTCGTTCGGAGATTAGTTTAGAAAGCTGGTCTATCTGAGTTTCGAGCCCGTAGATTGACGCTTGCTGATTTTTAAGTGCTGTCTTGGTGTTCTAGAAACGGGTTTCTGACACCGAGATAAACTTTGTGAGCATCTCTTTAAGGTTCGGCTTCTTTTCCTGTTGATAGGGTGGTTGTTGAAAACCCGGAGGATGTTGTGGTTTTTGATGTCCTTGACCGCCCTACGAGAAATTGGGATGGTTCCTCCAACCTGCATTATAAGTGTTACTATATGGGTTATTTTGGGATCGAGAGTTATTGTTACCCATATATTGGACTTATTCCTCCTCGATGCTGGGGTTGAAGGGTTGATACTCTGTGCATGCTCCTCCTCCATTCGTCTCGCACCTCATTACTGGATGTACCTGCGTAGAACCAAGTAAACTATCAATCTTTTTATTTAGAAGTTCTACCTGGTTTGACAACATAGTAACCGAATTGACGTTATAAACGCCTGCTGTTTTAGTTGGTTTTGTCCTCATGACTTGCCACTGATTGTTATTCAGTGACATCTCCTCTATAAATTCATGAGCATCTTCAGGTGTTTTTTTATTGATGGTTCTACCAGCAGCTGCGTCAACCATTTGTCGAGTCAAAGGATTCAGGCCATTATGGAATGTTTGAACCTGAAGCCAAAGCGGTAACCCATGGTGAGGGCACCTTCTCAGTAAGTCCTTGTATCTTTCCCATGCATCGTAAAGAGTTTCTAAGTCCATCTGCACAAATGAAGAGATATCATTACATAATTTAGCCATTTTAGCCGGCGGAAAATATTTTAGTAAAAATTTTTCGGTCATTTGTTTCCAAGTTGTAATTGACCCTCGTGGTAACGAGTTCAAACACTGTTCAGCTTTGTTCTTCAACGAAAAAGGGAATAACTGAAGACGAATGGCATCATCAGAAACATCATTAATTTTAAATGTATTACATAGTTCCAAAAAGTTTGCTACATGAGTGTTGGGATCCTCATCCTACAAACCATCGAACTGAACAAAATATTGTATCATTTGAATTGTGTTAGGTTTCAGTTTAAAAGTATTTGCAACTACAGTAGGTCTAACTATGCTTGATTCAGTTCATGTTAAAGAAGGTTTAACATAATCATACATAGTGCGTAGAGTAGGATTTTGATTAACCGCAATTATATGAGGTAGCTGATTGTCTTGGTTTTCAGCCATCTCTTCGGTTGAGGGTTGAGTATCGTCCTCTTGCTCATTCTCTGTGTATCTTAAGCTTCACCTTATTTCTATTTGGTTTCTACGAACTGTGTGATCGATTTCTTCATCAAAAAGTAGTGGTCCTGACGGGTTTTTTTAGTCATAAACTATAAAAACCTGCCAAGAGAAAGAAAAAGTAAATTAATAAATAATAAAAAATAAAATTAAATTGCAAGAAAAATAAATGGCTAAAATAATAAAAATTGAGCGTTCCTAATATCTTAGTTCCTTGGCAACGGCACCAAAAACTTGATCGCGTGATTTCATGATAGGTTTTAAATATTTATAATTAATCGTTCTTGAAACTAACTATTATCGCGATGTAGGCAAGTGTACCTATAGAACAGTAGTATAGTTTTAGCAAGATCGGATTGTCAAACCCAAAGGAACTAAAAGTACTAGTAATGACTGTCTTTTTATTATCTAGCCTAAGAATAAAGAGGTTTTGTTTTAACTAACTAATTAACTAATCTAAGAATTCACAGAGAATGGAATTGGGGAATTACTTTTGGAAAACGATTGAATTAAGACAATACCTAAGGAAAAATCCACCTAGACTTTACTTGTTATTCTGGCTCCGAATCGGACGATTTATTCATTCAACTTGTTCCATAGAGATGCTTAAGTTATGTTATTATCCCTATTCAAGACTAATAACGTCTAATCCCTAGATTGAATAATTGAGACTTTTCTCTAATTAACACCCTAGGGTTGCATTAACTCGATCTATGGATCCCCTTATTAGGTTTCACCCTAATCCGGCAAAATCTTATCACCCTATGTCTAGGCGTGCAATCAAATCCTCTTAATTATGACAAATGTACTCTTAGACAAGGTCTATTCCTCCTCTGAATAAGAACTTATCTTGAATTAGTATCCTTGGATATTAAAACAAGAATTAAGAACACATAATTAAGAACAAGTTAAATATTTATCATACAATTCAGAAAATAATAACAAGATTCGTCTTAATTTTCATCCCTCTTAGGTATTTAGGGGATTTAGTTCATAACTAAAAAGGAAAACATCTCAGAAGAATAACGAATACAAAACATAAAGAAAACCCAAAACTCCTGAAGGGAAATTGAGGGGAGATCTTCAGTCTTGATGATGAATCCGGCTTCTGAGATGGAACAATCGGCTTTCTTCGAGTAATTCCTTCCTTCCTCTCAGTGCCCCATTTTCTTTCTCCTCTAGGGTGTATTTATAGGTTTTGGAATGCCTAAGAGCCCTCAAAATTAGCCTTTTTCGAATTGGACTCAACTTGGGCTCGGCAAGGACACGCCCGTGTGGCACGCCCGTGTGCGATTACTTCAGGCCGTGCTCTAGCCTGCCAAATTGACATGGCCATGTGGTCTGCCCATGTGAGGAGGTACAGGCCGTGTTGATTTCGTACTTTGGCCCATTTTCTCTGTTTTTAGCCTGTTTCTCGTTCCTTTTGCTCTCCTATGCTCTCCTAAGTATAAAACATGAAATTAAAACATTAGGAGCATCGAATTCACCAATTCTACTGGGAGATCATCCATAAAATGCGTTAAACATGGGGTAAAAATATGTATAAATTACAGTTTATCATATGGCAAAGTCATAGTGTTGAAGAAGCGACTTGGGAACCGGAAGAAACTATGAGATCT
Source organism: Gossypium arboreum (assembly GCF_025698485.1). Classification (NCBI taxonomy): domain Eukaryota; kingdom Viridiplantae; phylum Streptophyta; class Magnoliopsida; order Malvales; family Malvaceae; genus Gossypium; species Gossypium arboreum. The sequence goes on from NC_069077.1 coordinate 127,468,430, forward strand.
CAGTACCCCTACCTCTTTTCAGGTAAATTTTGAGGACGAAATTTATTAAGGGGGAGAATTGTAACGACTTGAAATTTATGGTTATCGAAAAAGTGAATTTTCGTGTCTCCGTTTTTATAAAACGAAGTTGTAAATATTTATTAAAAATATTTACGAAGTTAGTTGTGTGGTTAATTAGATTTTAATTAGGTGAATTAGTTTGAATTAAGGTTAAGTAGGTATAAGGATTAAATGGAATTAAGTGTGAAAGCTTAATTATAGAATCAAGAAATGAAAGACTAAATAAATAAATAAACCAAATCATGACAATTGTGTGGTAAAAATAAAATACATGTGTAATAAATATTATACATACATTTGTAATACATATATGTTTTTACTTATTAATTAAGAAATAATAATTATTAAGTTATATATTTATATAATAAAATATAAAAAGAAACAAAAGAAATAGAATAGCAAAAACAAAACAGAGGAAGGAAAGAAAGAAAGAAAAAGGGAAAGAAAAATAAGGAGAAATTAGGGTTTTGAGGTTTCAAGCTTAAGTGGTAAGTCAATTTAGTCCATGTTCTTGTAATTTTGTTGTTTTTGGAATTCTAGAACAAAATACTACTTGATTTATGTGGAAAATTTGAAAGTTAGTTGATTTTTAGATGTGGTTTATGTTGAATTAATTGAATAATTAGGGTTTGAATTGATAGAATTTCAAGTTAGAATTGAGAAAGAATTGAATTGTAAAACAAATCATAAGTTTTAAATAGTAGGGACTAAATTGAAAATAATTTGAAATTTGAGTTTTATGGTGAAATTAGGGTGTTGAAATTTGTAACACCCCTAACTCGTATCCGTCACCAAATTAGGGTTAGGATACATTACCGAACCATACACAGCTTAAGAGAATCAAACGTTACTATTCATGTTTAAGTTAATACAAACTCAATTATACAAATCATATGTACATTTCCTTTATAACATTCAAATAATTGAATTATAACATATGATACTACATAACAAATTCCATGCGCATACTTTAAGTCACTCAGACACATATATCAAATACATGCTAATATATCTATTTAATTTAATAAATATGAAACATATCGTTTAAAGAACTCTACATTTGCGCATGTTAAAAACCAAACATTCCATTACACACCAATTAATGTCCAAACACATATGCAACCTTAATATCATTACTATATGGCCGAACATAACTTTAATGCAATATATATATATATATATAATACACATTTTAGAATACTACTATGAACGATTAAATGAGTACATAATACAACCCATTGTACATTCCATTCGCATGATAATTATCATACATAATTAACATTTACATAACCAAGTACACATGTTCATACCATTGGTAAATACACTTATTTTATTTATGACTAACCGATTACAAGCATTAACTTAACATTTCTTTTTACTATACAAATGGTCATAATTTCAATCATCAAACATATTTACACAAGAATCATACTAATCCATCACATTAAATATGCCATAAAAACACTTCTAAAATATTTTAGTAACACGGCCGAATATACAATTTGCTTATCATTACCCCTTTACCAAATCATAAAACAACATCACAAATATATATACTTTATATTAAGCTTGTTAACTTGAACTATTCATAATACATATCATACATTGCTAATATGCCAACATTAAACCACAATGAAATATATATATATATATATATATATATATGTCCATCAACTATGTTTACCTCGTTTAAGCTAAATCATAAAGTTCAACTAAAACAAAACATATCAATTGACAAGCTTACCATAATGAATGATATAAGCCATACATATCATTACTTTAAACCGTAAGCATATACCAAGTACACCACATATATATGACATGCATTTTACTTAACTAATATATTACATATTATAACTCAAGAAGCATCCATCATTTACCCTATTATCGAAACACATGACCAAGCACTATAACATATATATATATTTATATATATACAAATGCCGAATCATAAATCAAAAGTAACATAACAAGCATAATTCATACTTATGTACATACCATGGCCGATTTAATCAAACCACATCCAAATTCACCAACCATCATCAATACATATAACACATATAAACTTGACTAAAGTTTTATATACTCTCATAGCATATTAGCCATTTTCGCATGGCTTAATATATATACAACTTCAAGCTTAACCATATATATCCTAGCTTATACATGCCATAGGTTCAAGTTTAAACTTATAAAATACAAAAGTGGTCGATAGTGTGATGGACATTGCTGACGATCCCCGAGCTTGTAACAAATCTCCAAAATCTATAAAACAGAGGTAAACATAGACACACACAGTAAGCTATCATAGCTGAGTAAGTCATAAGCAAATAAACAAATCAATGACATAATTTGTAACACCCCACACCCGTACCCTACGCTAGGACGGAATACGAGGCGTTACCTACCTTGAACACATGCATTCCTACGTTTCTGAATCATCAAGACCTGGTCAAATTTAAAACTTTGTCTAAAATTCTTCAATATGGCCTACAAGACTCCAAACATTCATTTAAAAACCAATCGGGACCAATTGGGGTCCTTCAACAAACTTTGAAAAATAACACTAGACATAGGGGCACATGCACGTGTGGGAGGGGCAACACGCCCGTGTGACCAATTCGACATGGTCGTACTATTGGCCCGTGTGGCTCACACAGCCTAAGCATACAGCGACACGCTTGTGTCCTTTACCCATGTGGAATTAATTTCAATTTTGAACCTACAAGGGTTTTCACACGGCCATGACACTCCCCTGCGCAAAAACCTGGACATTCTGTTTTTGACGTCAGCAATTCTTAAGGGTCACACGGCCAAGTCACACGCCCGTGTGTTAGGCCGTGTCCTTCACACGACTGAGACATACGACCGTGTGTTTGCCTGTGTGTTTACTACCATGCATACTGACTTGCAAATTTTACCTGCAGAGGACACACGGTCGGATCGCACACCTGTGGGGCATACTGTGTGTCACACACGGCCTAGACACATGGGCGTGGGCAAAAATAAGGCTATCTACCAAGCCTCTTTATCACCCTTACTCTCATAACCTACACAAAATCAATCAACACCAATACAAGAATGATCCACATAACTAAAATAGCCACATTAGACAACATTCCACATATGCAATATACTTATCCATGAAAATAACATCTTTTATGTATATATAACAAAATGAATATTAGCCCTCATTCAAGGTTTTATGCAAAATAAATGGTTTTAACCCAAGCCAACACATTTGGCCAATTCTCAATGACACAAAACATTAAAGCCTAAGCCCTATACATGCCATACTCAAAACAAGTAATCTAACTATACCAAGTGCTTCGGCTGATAGTGTGATCGTTGGCTCCAACGTCCATTGGTCATCGAGCTATTTAGGCGGCACTATAAGAAAATGGAAAGAAATAGTGTAAACATAAAGCTTAGTAAGTTGCATGAAAATAAACAACAACTACTTATCATAAGGCAATATGCTCATAATCTTTCATAGGTTATTAATGAATACCATAAGTAGACGTAAATACAACTTACTCGTCACCATCCATTACAACTTGTATTGCATACATTGAACTCATATCTCATACATTTCAATTAGGTACCTGTACCACTTATCACATGGTCATAACTCTTCTCTTTTCGATATAAATCATAAACTTTTTTGTTGAACCATTTGGAATTCTACCGGATACTCAATAGCCCTAACATGGGTTAAGATGCCGATGCCATGTCCCAGACATGGTCTTACACTGGCTCTCATCTATCAGTGTCGATGCCATGTCTCAGATAGGTCTTACACTGACACACGACAAGCTGACGCCATGTCCCAGATAGGTCTTACATTAGCTTGTCTATCGCGAGGCTGATGCATGTCCCAGACATGTCTTACACTAGCTCCTGTCTCAATGCTGATGCATGTCCCAGACATGGCTTACACTAGATTAAATATCTCGACGCCGATGCATGTCCCAGACATGTCTTACACTGGCTCTCATATTGTGGCCGATGCATGTCCCAGACATGTTTTACACTAGCACACAATCACCTAATATCAAGGTATCAATATCCAAGTTTATTCCAAATGTTCAATGAAAGTCTCTACTATACTAATCCTTCAACATGTATTCTCATATTCAAAATTAAAACAATTTATGCCATATCAATTCAATTGCACATAATAAAGATATAGTTGCATTATTAACATACAACTTACCTTAGTAATCAAAATGTAGGCGACGAGTCAGTCTTAATCCGCTAGCTTTGCTTTTCCCCGGTCTAGGCCCAGATTTTGTAATTCTTGATCTATAATGATAAAAATTCACAAATTTAATCACTCTATCAATCTAGGTACTCAAAAATTTAAAATTGGGTAAAATGACCATTTTGCCCCTAGACTCTTGCAAAATGACCATTTTACCCTTAGACCCGAAAATTGATGTTTATCACACTTTCTCATTAACCAAGGCTAGCTGAATAGTTTTCATGCTAGAGGCAGCCTACAATTCTCATTATTTCACACATTTATCACTTATTTTACAACTTATGCAAAATGGTCCTTAGTTAGGGTTTCCATGAAAACTACTTCACAAAAGTTGTTTATTTCACAACTATAACTCATATTCTTCCATAAAATTTCAGAAATAAACATGTCTACTATCATGGAAAGACCCTATACTTTCAACCATTTTGCAAAATAGTCCCTTTATTAGAAAGCTCATGCTACAAGGACCTCAAAAGTACAAAAATATTCAAGAAAAACCCTCAAATCACTTACTTGCAAAGGCTTTTAATTGCTGAAAATTTTCAAGCTTCCATGGCCATTTTCTTGGAGATAAATCGGTGGAGAAGAAAGAGAGAGATGAAAAAAAAAAGACAACTTTTACTATTTATTTTATTTTATTCAATTTCAACACTTAATTTCACCAAATTTTGACTTTTGACCACCTTTGTCTCCTATGGCCGGCCATGCTATTCTAAAGGGTCTAATTGCCCTTTAAAGACCTCCAATTTAGGTCCTCTAGCTAGTTGACACCTTTAGCTATCAAAATAGGACTTTTGCACTTTATGCGATTTAGTCCTTTTTCGTAATTAAGCTCATAAACACTAAAATTACTTCACCAAAATTTTCATGCACTAATATAAACATGTTAAAATATTAAAATAATAGTAAAATACTTTTTTTGACCTCATATTAATGGTCTCGAAACCACTGTTCCGACTAGGCCCAAAATCAGCCTGTTACATAATCAACTCATTTTAACCAAACTAAATTATACTATTATAATCACATTAAATCTCAAACTTACAATTACATGTGTAACATACACTTTCAAATATAAACTTATTCATGGCGAATGTATATATATATTAACAAAGTATTTTCAATTTCAAAGCCAAAAATTTCATTATATAACCAAGTACAATTACACTCATATATATATATATACTCATGAATCAAAAAATAACATCACATACATATTCATAGCATATAGCCGAATATACTACACAAATGTATATATGTTTACATTAGTAACTTGTATAATTTGCATCACATATCAAATAGCCAACTTATCTTATTTTCAAATAGGTAATCAACTAACTCATACTTGATCATTTTAGCTCGTTTTACACATTCAATCACAACTTATCATTGCCTGTTGAACCATTCGGAATTGAATAGGATACTCGGATAATCACACATATCGTACAATGCCAATGTCCCAGACGTGGTCTTACATGCTATTACATATCGATGCCACTGTCCTAGATAGGGTTTTACACGAATCAAATACGATGTCGATGTCCTAGACATGGTCTTACACGTAATCACATATCGATGCCAATGTCCCAGATGTGGTCTTACACGAGAACACATATCAGAAATCCTATGTCATGACATATGTATCCTAGCTATTCCTAAGGTTTGTACGGGGCTTTCGGACATCGTAACTCGATCGAATCGAACTTGTACACATAGTTCCCAAGTAAATACACATTCGGCTATCATATATACAAGCTCATAAAATTTAAATCAGCATTTTACATTCACATATATTCAAAATTTATAGCATTTATTTGCTTATAAACTTACCTCGGACAACGAGAATCGGAACAAGACAGCTAATCGACAACTTTGGTTTTCCCTCGATCCAAATTCGATTTCTTTGGTTCTTGATCTAAAGATATTCAAATTAAACTCATTCAAACATATTTTCACTCATTTTAGTACAAAAATGGGAAAATTACCATTTTACCCTTGACATTTCACACTTTTTACAATTTAGTCCAAATTACACAAAACACAAAACATGAAAAATTTGCACACACCATGCTTAGGCCAAATGTTCCTTATGTTCATACAAGTCCATACATTTCATTTATTTCACATTTTAGTCCCTCAATTTATTATTTTTGCAATTTAGTCCTAATTACTCAAAATCATCAAAAATTCCAATACAAAACATGTTAATCCAAAACATATCTTTCATATTTCATCAACTAACATCACAAAGCTCAAATATTCATCAATGGCATAACTCAAAATATTCATCAAAATAAAAAATTCAAGCATGGGCTTTGTACATTAACTGCAACAATCTCAAAAACGTAAAAAATATAAAAAATCAAGCTAAAACTCACCTTGAATCAAGCTTGCTAATGGCTGAATACCCTAAGCTTTTGTTCTTTTTTTTTTTGTTGTCCGGTCATGAGAGAAAATATGAACAATGCCTTTTAATTTTTAATGTTTTATTATAACATATATTATTACACATATTACATTTTTAACCTTTAACTTAAAATATAAAACCATTATAACATAAAGTTACATCTGTCCATCCTATATATTTATGGTATCATTTCAACTTAAATACCTCATGCTATAAAGACAACATCAATTTTGCCCCTTTCACATTTAACTATCAAATTTTCATTTTACGCGATTAAGCCCTTTTTATTAAATCGGGCACTCAAACGACAAAATTCAATCACGAAAATTTCACAGATATAAATTCACACATAATAAAAATAGAAAATAATTTTAAAATATTTTTCTGACTCGGATTCGTGATCTCAAAACCACCATTCGAAATAGGGCCTAAATCGAGCAAGTACAAAATTTGATTAAAGTGGAAATTAAATTGAGATATGGAATTGGTTTTGTAAGAAAAAAAGTTAGTTAAATTTTAGGACTAAATTGGAATTTAGGTAAAAGTTTGTATAAATTGAAATATTTAATATGAAATTGTAATGTATTGGTAAAATTTAATTGTTTTAATTTCCGTAGCTAACGTTGTGCTGGAGACATCGGCTAAGAAGGGGAAAGAGAAAATTAACGAGGAGTGACTCAGAAAATACGATTTGTATTTCTATAATCCAAATTTGATAATTATTTATTGTATTTGTCATTTAATAGGTAAGGTAAGTGAAATTGAATTGATTGTGTATTATTTGCTATTATATTGATATTGAATTGAATTGTCTTGTGAAACATGAGAATGATTGAAATGTGTATTAAATTGGAATCAATTGAAACTGATATCATTTGGAAATTGACATGTGAATTGAAAACCCTATTAACAATTTTGGGCTAAGTCGGATATAATTGGCATGCCATAGGATTGATTGAGTAAGCGATTCTTCGACCTCGAGTCGATGAGGCACCGTGTGTGTCGTATTGTTACTTCGGATAATTTCGATGAGGTACTGAGTACCGTATTATTTATACTTTGGCATAGCCGATGAGGCACTCATTACTGTACTGGTGTGTTCTGGTTAGATTCGTGTATCCGTCCGAGTCTGAGTTACGTTAATAGGGGTTTGTGAATGAATTAATCAATTGATTGATATTGAAAGACATTGATTATGAATTGGAATGAGTATTGAAATGGAATATGTAATTGAAATGCATGGAATTGTATGAACCATGGGTTCATGAAATGGATATTGATATTGAAATCGCATTGAATATCTTATTGTGAATTGCTATTAAATAACAAATAAATGATTGAAAAAAAAGATATGATAAGTGGAAGTGTATTGAAAACTATAATTATGAAATTTGATTGTTGTTGAATAGTTTTTGTTTTGTGTAATTATATGTTTAAATATTATAAATTTATTTGGATTATAGAAATACCATTGAGTGTTATACTCAGTGTACAGTTTGTTTCCATGCGCAAGTTAGGTTAAAGTTCACACGTTGAATCAGCATCCAGAACCAATTCTGAACTCAAGTGGTGAAGTACATTTTCTTTTTGGTAAATGGTATGTACCTAGGTTGTTATATGTAAGTCATGTGGAGAAATAGTTGTATATAATGATACAAATGATACTAGCTGGTTTTATGTATAAGTTTCTGAGTTTTGTTGAAATTATAAATGGTATATTTTGGTATAAAGATTGAATTGGCTTAAATGATGTTATATTGGATTGTTTTGATTTAAATTTGAGAAATAACTATGTGAATACATTGTTTAAGTCATTAGCTCTATCAGGTATTTGAATGTATTTTGAATTGGTTGAAAAATTGGGTATTGAATTGCTTGTCGTGTAAAATTTGTAGGGTTGGTATACTTGACATAAAAGGGCTCATTTTGAGTCCACATGGCCTGGCACACAGGCGTGTGGCCAGACCGTGTGAGACACATGGCTTACACATGGGCGTGTGGATAGGCTGTGTGTCCCCTGTACCTTAAAAATGCAAAACAGAGTGCTTAGGAAATTGTATACGGGCAGAGACATAGGCATGTGTCTCGACCGTGTTAGGCACACGGGCTTTACACACGAGCGTGTGGCCTAAGTTAGAGAGTTACACAGGGTAGGACACAGTCTGAAGCACGAGCGTGTTTAAGGTCACACGGGCGTGTCCTTGAACCACATAGGCTTGTGAGCCTTGCACCTAGGAAAAATTTTGAAATTTCGTGAAAAATTGTCTAAGCTTTTGATTAAGTCCCGATTAGTTCCGAACACGTGTTTTGGGCCTTGAGAGCTCATTAAAGGAACATTGTGATTAGATTATAATGTATATGTTAAACATATATGTGATTTCCTATTTTTATTTTTAACTGTCTGGTAATGCCTCGTAACCCTATTCTGGCGACGGATAAGGGTTAACGGGTGTTACATGCACATTATGTATTGGTTTGTTAGCGATGTGGAGATCATGTTATGCCACTCGAGATCCAACATTTTTTTGTGAATCATCGAGTATTCATTGTCTTTTTAAAGAGCTTGGTGTGGCGGAGGGGTGTATTTGCATATTTATATGCATTTGTCGCCTATGGGCTTAGCTTTAGTGCTTGGTTTGCTGTAGTTTTGCTTATATGAGCTATTTTGGTGTGGTGTAGTTCACTCGCGTATCCAAGTCCATTTTAACTAGGGTTTCATTGGTCTAAATTATAAAATTGAATCATGAAATTGGTAAATGAAAGTGATTCGAATTTCATAAGCTATAAAGGTAAGTGGTTATAATTGTGTTGACGTGGACTAGTATCCTAGTGAATGTATGTGAGATTGTGATGATCTTATATGAATTGGTACAATTTGATGATATTTGGTTATGTTTATAATATTGACACAAATGAATACCTATGTTTCTTATGCTCACTATGTTGTAACATTATGTGCCTTGTTTTGATATGATTTGATATTACAAGTGTTACATGCAAAATACGATTATGGAATGCATGTGAAATACCATGCAAAACGGTTTATACGAGCTTGGAGGGCTGATATGGTAATAAGCAAATCAATATATTCAATATAGAAATGAATAATGATATATATGATTTGTATGATTTGAAATGGAAGTATATGTTGTAACACCCCTTACTCGTATTCGACGCCGGAAGAGGGTACGAGGCATTACCGGATTTAAACATAAGCAAACATACAAAACCGAGATGTAAATTTCCATCCAAATTTAAAACTTTTCATTTACATTTACATCGTCCCTAAAACGAGCCTACGAGGCCCAAAACATGCATTGGAAGCAGTTTGGGACTAAACCGAGAACTCTGGAAAATTTCACAACACTTAGAAAATTTTTCATGTTTTAAGAGCCACACGCCCGTGTGGGCAGGCCGTGTGGTCACATACGCTTGTTTCCCTAACCCGTGTAACTCTCTATTTGTCACCTATGAACAAATTGAAGTCACACGGTGAAGTCGATTTAATTTTTATAATTTTTCATAAAATAGCACACGCCCGTGCCTGAGGCCGTGTCATCCACACGGCTAAGACACACACCCGTGTCTCTGCCCGTGTGCCCAATTCTGAGCATTCTGTTTTGAAATAATTAAGGTGCAGGGGACACACGGCCAGAACAGACGCTTATGGGGCAAGTCGTGTGTCACACACGGCCTAGACACATGCTCGTGTGTCTACCCATGTGGAAAAAAACAAGGCTATTTACCAAGCCATTTTGTCACCCTTCCATGCACACACCTACACACAAAAAAACATAACACCAATCCAAGCAATTATGTTCAACAAATTCAGCCACAATCAAGACATCCACACATCATTCACATGCTACCATTTACCACATACAAACATCACGTACTTATCAACTTCAATCATGCAAACTTCCACATCCATGAAAACATCATCACATGCATGTTTATATATATACTTAAACCAATATTAGCCAACACCATATGGCCATTTACAAAATAAATTATCAACCAATATAGGCCAACACATTAGGCTAATTCAATTATGACACATAACAAAATGACCAAGTCCCTATACATGCCATAACTCAAAATATTGAAATCATTGGTACCAAAATATTAAGTTGATAGTGTAACTAGATCTCTGACAATCTCTGATCCTTGAGCTGGCTTGATGACACTTGTACAAAAATAGTAGGAAATGGACCTAATCGTCAAATACTTTGTTTTTCCCCCGATCTAGGTCCAAACCTTGTTTCTCTTGATAATCGATCTTGAAAAGTGGCAAAACCCTAGATATGTCTTCCTTGAAATTTTCAGCCAAGCATGAAGAAGATGGACTAAATTTTGGCTTGATTTTTGGTTTTTAATTCATTGAATTACCAAATGATTAAAATGCCCTTTTCTCAATACACTAAAACTCTCTTACCTTATGTCTATTTTTGTCCAACTTAAAGTAAAATCGTCTAATTACCATCTAAGGACCTTCAATTTAAAATTTCATAACAATTAGACACCTTTAGCATGTAGAACTCAACTTTTTCACTTTTTACAATTAAGTCCTTTTGACCAAATTGAGTGTGCAGATGTCAAAAATTTTCGAACGAAATTTTCACAGAATTATTCCAAAAAATTGTAGACCATGAAAATGTAATAAAAACAAGTTTTACAACGTCGAATTCGTGGTCCTGAAACTATTGTTCCGTTTAGGCCCAAAATCAGGCTGTTACAACTCTCCTCCTTTAGGGATTTTCATCCCAAAAAATCTTACCAGAAAATAGGTTTGGGTACTATTTTCTCATAGCCTTCTCGGGTTCCCATGTAGCCTTTTACACCCCATGTCATTGCCATAACACCTTCACTAGGGCTATACTTTAATTTCTCAACTGTTTGACTTCTAGAGCAAATATCTTGATCGGTTCTTCACCATACGTCATATCCAGTCGAATCTCAATCTCTAATAGAGAAATCACATATGAGGGTTCTAATCGATAATGACACAACATTGACACATGAAACACATTATGAATCCTTTCCAACTCTATCGGTAAAGATAGCCGATATGCCACTGGCCCTATTCTTTCAATAACCTCATATAGCCCAATGAAACGTGGACTCAACTTGCTGTTACAACCAAATACTTTATCACCAACCTGAAACTCAATCTCTTTTCTTTTCAAATCTACATACGACTTTTGTCGATATGAAGCTGCTCTCAATCAATCACGTATTACCTTTACTTTTTCTTCGGTTTCTCTGACCAATTCAACCCCGTGAATCTATTTCTCACTAAGCTTTATCCAATACAAGGATGTTCGGCACTTGCGGCCATACAATGCCTCATAAGGTGCCATCTTTATACTCGACTGAAAACTGTTGTTATAAGCAAATTCAACCAACGGTAGATATTTTTCCCAACTACCCTCGAATTCCAGAACACAACATCGGAGCATATCGTTAAGTACCTAAATCATTCTTTTAGACTGACCTTCGGTTTGCAGATGAAATACGGTACTAAAGTTCAACTTCATACCCAAAGCTTCTTGCAGCTTCTTCTAAAACCTCGGATCTCTATCCGAAATAATAGACATAGGCACTCTGTGCAATCTCACAATCTCCAAAATGTACAATTCGGCTAACTTATTAAGTGAGTAATCAGTACGCACCGGTATAAAATGAGCCGATTTCGTCAGTCTATCAACCACAACCCATACGAAATCTTTCTTTTTTGGAGTCAAAGGCAAACCTGTTACGAAATCCATCATAATCCTATCCCATTTCCACTTGGGTACCATCACCGGCTGAAGTAAACCCGAAGGCACTTGGTGTTCGGCTTTCACTTGTTGACAAATCAAACACTTGGAAAGAAATTTTAAAAGATCTTGTTTCATACTTGACCACCAATATAATTTCTTCAAATCATTATATATTTTGGTACTACTCGGATGCACAGATAAATAACTATTATGTGCTTCGTAAAGAATTTTCTGAATAAGTTCATCATTTTTCGGTACACAAATTCTTCCTCAGAATATCAAACAATCATCAGATCTGATATGAAAATCTGAGTCACTACCCAATTCACAATGAACTCTTTTGGCTTGCAAATCACTGTCACATTTCTGAGGTTCAAAAATTTGTTGAAGAAATAATGGTCTAGCTCTCAACTCAGCTAGAATTGAACCGTTATCAAACAAAGTCAACCGTGTATTCATCACTCTCAAAGCAAACAAAGTCTTTCTACTCAACGCATCTGCGACTACGTTTGCCTTACCATGCTGGTAATCAATTACCAGCTCATAATCCTTCAATAACTCGAGCCATCTCCATTGTCGCAAGTTCAAATCTTTCTGAGTCATCAAGTACTTTAAGCTCTTATGATCAGAAAAGACATGACATTTCTCACCGTACAAATGATGTCTCCAAATTTTTAAAGCAAACACAATGACGGCTAATTCCAAATCATGCATCAGATAATTCTTCTCATGCGGTTTCAGTTGTCTCAAGACATAAGCTATCACTTTGCCCTATTGCATCAACGCACAAACTAATCCATTCAGTGACGCGTCGCCATAAATTACAAACTCCTTTCCTGGCTCATGTTGTACTAAAACCGGTGCCTCAGTCAATAATGCTTTCAACTTCTCGAAACTTTGCTGAAATTTTTCAGACAATTCAAATTTAACATCTTTTTGCAATAACTTGGTCATAGGAGTAGCAATCATCGAGAATCCTTGGAAAAATTTTCGGTAATAACCAACTAAGCCCAAAAAGCTTCTAACTTTAGATACATTTCTCAGCGGTTTCCAATCGACAATAGTGGAAATCTTACTTGGATCAACTCGAATACCATCACCTGAAACTATATGTCCCAAAAATTCAACTTCTCGGAGCCAAAACTCACTTTTACTGAATTTAGGAAACAACTATTTATCTCTCAAAGTCTACAATACAATTCTTAAGTCCTCAGCATGCTCGAACTCGTCTCTAGAATAAATCAGAATGTCGTTGATAAACACAACCACAAATTTGTCCAAATACGGTCGAAAAATTCTATTAATCAAGTCCATAAAAAAAGCAGGTGCATTTTGATGTGATGTGAATCGTGATAAGTTTTATAATTTATGAATGTCCGTTCTCGAAAACTAACTATTATCATGACAAAGGCAAGTGCACCTTATCGAACAGTAGTATAGCTTATGGTAAGACTGGGATGTCGAACCCAAAGGAACTAAAAGTACTAGTATTAACTTTCTTTTTATTATCTAGCCTTAAAATAAAGCGGTTTGTTTTGTCTAAACTAATTACTAAACTAAGAATGCACAGGAAGTAAATTGGGGAATAACTTTTGGGAAAACTGAATGATTTGGACAATACCTATAGACTTCACTTGTTATTGACTCTGAATCAGACGATTTATTCACTTGACTTGATCCGTAGAAATCCCTAAGTTATATTATTATCTCTCTCGAGACTAACAACATCTAACCCTAGGTTGATTAATTGAAATCTCTTTCTAATTAAAACCCTTAGTGTTGCATTAACTCGATCTATGGATTCCCTTATTAGGTTTCACCCTAATCTGGCAAAATTATGTCACCCTATCTCTAGGTGTGCAATCAACTCCGCTTAATTATGTTAGATCTACTTTTAGACAGGGACTTTTGCTCCTCTGAATAAGCACATCAATACTTGAATCAATATCCTGGAATATTAAAGCAAGAATTAAGAATTCATAATTAAGAACAAGTCAAATATTTATCATACAATTCAGATAATAATAATAAGATCAGTCTTAGGTTTCATTCCCCTTAGGTATTTGGGGGGTTTAGTTCATATTTATGAAAGAAAACATCTCAAAAGAATAACGATAACAAAACATAAAGAAAACCCAAGAACTCTTGAGGGGAATTGAAGGGAGATCTTCAGTCTTGAAGGTGAATCCAGCTTCCGAGATGGATCAATCGGCTTTCCTCGAGTAATTCCTTGCCTTCTACTCCGTGTGTGTCCACTAATTCTCCTCTAGTGTGTTTAAATAGGCTTTAGAATGCCTAAAAGCCCTCAAGAGTGGCCTTTTCCAAATAGGACTAAACTTGGGCTCGACAAGGACACGCACGTGTGCTATTTCTTCAATCCGTGTTCAAGGCTGTTAAATAGACACGACCATATGATCTTCTCGTGTAAGGAAGTCCAAGTCATGTTAGAGCCTATTAACAAGACATGAGCGTGTGGTCTGTTCGTGTAAGGAAGTCTAGGCCGTGTTGATTTCCCACGTTGGCCCATTTTCTTCGTTTTTAGCTCGTTTATCGTTCTTTTTACTCTCCTGTACTCACCTAGGTATAAAAAATGAAGCACTCATTAGTCAATATAAAAAGTTATTACCATAGGCTTGCGTGAAAATCAAATCTCCACCACTATAAATTGAGATGATACATTAATCAAAAGGTCTTTAGAGGGTTGTCACGTGGCTTTGGTTAGAGGGTGTGGTCACAAGCTGAAAAAGGAAGTTAGAATCGAGATTGAATTGAAAAATTACCTAACTAGAAAAATAATTAATCATCAATTGAATACAAGTGAGCTTCTTCTCAGGATATGGAATTAAAAATTTACGCTCAAAAACAAAGAATTGCTACTAATATAAATGTATGTATTTTTTTTAGGAACAAGTCAAATAAGATAGGCTAGCTATCAAAAATAAAACATAGCTAAGCAATTTATTCAAATCAAATCTCGACAAAAATAGGGATTAAATTAATTTAGGGGATTTCAACAAGAATGGGTTATGGGTTAATATTGAGGGTAAATCAATTAATGGCTTGTTAGGCTCAAGGGGGTTCACTAAGGGTTAATTATGGAGGTAGGCTTTTATGGAGTGAGCGGGTTAAACCTAGGTGCCTTTATCATCTTAACATATCAAATCAAAGGTGTGGTATTGACATGCATAATCAAGCAAGTTCTAGAATAACAAATCAATATAGACGCACTCAAAGCAATAATAAAAGTGAGAATGAAAGAAATAGTAGATGCTCTAAATGCTCAAGATCTCACAAAAATTATGGCTTTTTGATGTTAAACTTGTGAATTTCAACTCAAGATAATACCTAAACTTGGGGAAACAACCTAAAAATTTTTAATTCTCAAAAAAATCAACTTATCATGCTTGATTCTCTAATTCCTTAAAGTTTAACAATCAATGCATAAATACATATGTTTTAATTCAAGACATATCAATAAAAATCATAAATTAATCAAAATTCATTCTAATAATGATATGAGAAGATTATTTGAGAATAAGACAAAATTCAGGGAGTTTTCTACTAATGATATAAATATCCCCCCACACTTAAGATGTATATTGTCCTTAATGTATAAAGATATCAGAAGAGAGAGGGAGAGAAGTGAAACTTCCTGAATGTTGAATGAAACCCTTGAATTGGAGGTATGGAGAATAATCGGCCAAGGCAATGATCAAATTGGAGGAGGATACTCCGGTGGTGGTAGAGGTTGGGTTCCACAACCACAGTGTCCAGCGAAGAGGTTGTCGTGGTGGTTGGGCAGGACATGGCAGTCGTGGAGAACCTTTTCCAGTGGAGTTTCAAGTTCCTAAGTGATGGTGAGCTTTGGAGCTTTTTATAACTGTGATAAAATCAAGAACTCTTTAGGAAATATAAAGAAACATAATTACTCGTAATGAAATAGCCAAAACTATAAATTATTTAACAAAAATTATAAAACCTAAAAATGAAATAGTATTAAAGGAAAGAAAATAAAAAGTACTTAAAGAAGATAAATAAAGATAAAATTGAAAATAAAAATAATAAATAAAAAGTCTTTAAACATCGTCATCGCCAGATGGTTCGCGAGGTGGTGGTAGCGATGAGATGTGAAGGTGTTGACAAATCTGATGTAGAGTAGCATCAATGTGATCAAAGAGCTGAAAACACTGCTGCTCAAATTGAGTAAGGCGCTCAGAGATGTCAGAGTATGAAGCAGCCGCATGAACTGGGCAATAAATGGGTGGTGGCTGAGATGGTGGGTCCTCGTGCTGTAGAGGGACATCATCAGTAATGTCCTCTGGGTCCTCCTCCTCTGTGGACTGGACCAAGCGGTACTAGGGAGGGTCAACTCCACGTTGTCGCTCGATCATCCTCATATGTAGCATACTTAAGATACCTTGTTGGGACATCTGACCAATGAGGGTGAGGGAAGATGCTTGCGCCGCCGTGTTAAGGAGGTTGAAATACCGCACCAGGCGAGTCACATAAGGGTTGATAGATATGACTCCCTTCTTATGCCGCTCCGTCTGATGGCGAATGGCGAGGGCAATGAAATAGGCAAGGTCGAAGACGTGCTCGTTTGCCATACTCCATAAAAAGTAGGCATCGTGAGTGTTGACGATGTCGGTGCTCTCTCGCCACCCGTCAGAGTGTGGGCCAAGATGGCGTGTAGGTATCGCAGGGATGGGGCGAGAGCCGATGCCTTGGAGTGACTAGGGTCGTAGGTGACTGAAGAAGGAACGAGGGCCCTCCAGCAGTTGGAGGGAGATAAGTAGATGTGGCGATAGAGTATGTCAAAATCATCGTTGTCCATGAACTCCTCTTATAGAGCCCCAAAGCGACACCGAACTCAGGTACACTCAACTGGCAGACTAAACTGCCGAGACGAAACTGGACCATTTGGGGATCATCGAACTCCGTCATAACTACTTGAAGATGGAAGGTCGAGGAGAGTTTGAGTGTGAGCTCGAGGTATGTCTGCTCGATGATCTCGAAAAGGAGCCCAGTCAACCAGTTGGATTTGTTCAATTGCGGCCCAGTCAATGCAACGGCCCGCACCTAAGGGTTGGGCCCGTAATATCTGAAATAGTTCCTCCTGCGATCCCGGTGGGAATTGGAAGAATGGGTGCCTGATCTCTGCTGTAGGACCAGAGGATGATGCTGCTCTTTTCCTCTTTTTCGAGGTGGGGACAGCGATTGTCTTGTCGCATGGATTCGACATGATATACCTGCAAGAGGAACTTAAATCTTAATGAATGTAAACGATAAAATATATTAACAAATCCAAAAAGGAGTTAACCATGAATTAAACTAACAAATGCAATCAAAAACTACTAACACTAACAAGACTCAACCAAAAGCAATCAAACTTGATAGAGATTTTATGGTACATAGCAGAGTAATAGCAGGACTAAATTCAAAATGAACTAAATGAAAATAACTAAGCATGGTGAACTAAATCCTCAAAAAGGATGATATGATAAACAATTAGTAGCAAAAGAAATAAAAGGATAAAAATTAGAATTATCATGTTAGTAAGTGTCCAAAGGAAGTAATAGAGAAGAGAAAACCGTTAGTAGAAGAGTGGTGGCCGGAGGAGCGACGGTGTGATGGTGGGGAGCGGTTGAGGTCTGCCATAGGCATGGGCAGTGTGCCATGTGGTGCACAAGGGTGAGAAGAGGGGAGGAGTAAGAGAGAGAGGGGAGAAAAATGAAAGAGAAAAGAAAGCTAGGATGGCTGGTCTGCAGTGGGGGAGGGGTTACAGCGGCTAGGGTTTAGAGTTTTTGGGGAAGGGGATGATGAATAGTGAGGGGAATATATAGATATTGGGGCACACAGCCGTTCAGCCCGTGTGTTTCGTGATTTTTAAATTTGGGCGCGTCTGAAATTTGGCCCACGCCCTTGTTCGTTGGGAGTATTGGTGCACACGACCGTGTCCTGTTTCATTCGCTTCTACCACGCCCGTGTTGTTTTCATAGTCTTGAGCACGGGTGGTGGGCACGGGCGTGTCATACGCGAGTGTTAATTTCTCAATTTCAACCACGGCTTTTAGACACGAGTGTGGCGCACGCCCGTGTTATTTTGACAGTTTTGTCCATGGCCATATCTTACGGCCGTGGCAACGTATCGAATCCCGTGTTGGGAAAAATTTGGCTCTATTTTCACACGACTGTATCACACGGCCGTGTTGCCTCTCATGGTATGGGCACGGCCTAAGCACGCCCGTGGGCCTGGCCGTGTGGTTCTGGAAAACCTGTGTTCAGTGATTCAGTTAATGAAGTAAATGTTAAAAACTAAAATTTAAAGAAGTTAACACCGTTAGTGCTCGTGTTGCCTCCCGATAAGCATTTATTTATAGTCTAAGCTCGACTTTCCTCTCTTGTTGTGTGGTCATGGTGGTGCAAGGAGTTTACACTCCTCATCCCTGCTATCAATTTTATCAAAATAAGGTTTTAGACGAGTACTATTTACCTTGAACGTACCGAGTTTAGGATGAATTACCTCGACTGTGCCGTATGGGAAAGTGCTAAGTACCGTAAGAGGGATTTCTCCATTAAGTTCAAAGGTGGCAATCCGAGGGTCTGCTGCATCTAATAGTACTTTGTCTCCAACCTTAAGTTGATTTAGTGAAATATTGAGCTCGTCATGGCGTGGTTTCGATTTATCATGTGATCTTGGTTTCTGTGTCCGCCACTCATCTAGTTCCTCGACCTGTAGCCTTCGTTCTTCATAGATGGGTCCTTTGTCGTTACTCGAACATGACTTAGGTGTGTTCTTTGAACGTGTTTCCTGCAAAGAAGGTTTCACCACATGATCAGTATTAGTAGTACGATTTATACAATCACCTTCGATATTTGATGTGTTACTTGAATTACGAGCTTGAAGAGTGATTGTTTCCTCACCCACACGAAGTGTGAGTTCACCTGTACCAACATCAATTATAGTTCTAGCGGTTGCTAAAAAAGGCCTCCCTAAAATTAAAGGCACGTCACTATCCTTTTCTGTGTCTAGAACAACAAAATCAATTGAGAATATGAATTTATCAATTTTAACGAGTACATCTTCAATATCACCCCTAAGAAATTTGATTGTTTTGTCTGCTAACTGAATGCTCATCCTAGTTTGTTTGGGTTTCCCAAGACCTAGTTGTTTAAACATTTTATAAGGCATGACATTGATACTAGCCCCTAAATCAGCCAAAGCATTATTAACATCTAAACTACCAATTAAACAAGGAATCGTAAAACTCCCTGGATCTTTTAATTTGTTGGCCAACTTATTTTGTAGTATGGCTGAGCAAACTGCATTTAACTCCACATACGACGCTTCATCCAACTTCTGCTTGTTTGTTAAAATCTCCTTTAAGAATTTGACTGCGTTTGGCATCTGCGAAAGAGCTTCAATAGACGGTAAGTTAATATGTAATTTTTTTAATAATTTAAGGAATTTACCGAATTTTTCGTCTGTGCGGTCTTTCCTTGTTTCATTGGGGTATGGCACACAAGGTTTGTACTCTTTACTTACTGGTGTTTGTTCACTGTGGTCTACCTCACCTTTGGTTTTACTTACCACAATTCTTTGCCTTGGTTCTGGTTCAGGTTCGACTAACCCTTCCTCATCTTGAATGGTAATTGCATTGAGCTATTCCCTTGGGTTAGATTCAGTGTTACTCAGCAAGCTACCTTGTGGTTGTTCAGAAATCAATTTGGCGAGTTGGCCTATCTGAGTTCCGAGCCCTTGAATCAACGCTTGTTGATTCTTAAGTGCTATTTCGGTATTCTAAAAGTGAGTTTCTAACACCGAGATAAAATTTGTTAGCATCTCCTCAAGGCTTAGCTTCTTTTCCTGTTGGTAAGGTGGTTGTTGAAAACCGGAGGATGTTGTGGCCTTTGATTCCCTTGACTACCCCACGAGAAGTTGGGATGGTTCCTCCAACTTGCATTATATATGTTACTATATGGGTTATTTTGAGATCTAGAATTATTATTACCCATATATTGAACTTGTTCCTCCTCGATACTAGGGTTGAAGGGTTGATATTCTGTGTATGTTCCTCCTCCATTTGAATCGCACCTCATCACTGGATGTACCTGACTGGAACCACACAAACTGTCAATCTTTTTATTTAAGAGTTCTACCTGGTTAGATAGCATAGTAACCGCATCGAGGTTGAAAACACCGGCTGCTTTTGCCGGCTTTGTTCTCATGACTTGCCACTGATAGTTATTCAATGAAATCTCTTCAATAAATTCGTAAACCACTTCAGGTGTTTTGTTATTGATAGTCCCACCAGAAGCTGTGTCGATAAGTTGCCTTGTTGAGGGGTTCACGCCGTTGTTAAACGTTTGAACCTGCAACCATAAAGGTAACCCATGGTGAGGGCACCTTCTCAATAGGTCCTTGTATCTCTCCCATGCATCATAGAGTGTCTCTAGATCCATCTACACAAAAGAAGAGATATCGTTTCTCAATTTAGCCATTTTAGCCGGCAAAAAATATCTAAGTAAAATTTTTTCGGTCATTTGTTCCCAAGTAGTGATTGACCCTCGTGGTAACGAGTGCAACCACTGTTTAGCTTTGTTCCTCAATGAAAAAGGAAACAACCGAAGGTGAATGGCATAATTAGAAACGCCATTGATTTTAAATCACAAATCTCTAGGAAGTTCGCCAGATGAGCGTTTGGGTCCTCGTCTTGCAAACTATCAAACTGAACAAACTGTTGAATCATTTGAATTGTGTTAGGTTTTAGTTCAAAATTATTTGCAGTAACAGTAGGCCTAACTATACTTGACTCAGTTCCTATTAAAGTAGGCTTAGCATAATCATACATAGTGCGCGGAACAGGATTCTGATTTACTGGATCAACAGCAATCGCAAGAGGTAGCAGATTTTCTTGATTTTCAGCCATCTCCTTGGTTGTGGTGTGAATGTCATCCTCTTGCTCTTCCTCTGTAAATCTTAGGCTTCGCCTTATTTCTCTTCGATTTTTGGGAGCTATGCGATCGATCTCACTATCAAAAAGTAATGGTCCCGACGGGTTTCTTCTAGTCATACACTATAAAAACCTGCCAGAAGCGAATAAATGAAAAATTAGAAAATAAAATAAAAATTTAAATTACAATAAAAGTAAAATGGCTAAAGTAATAAAAAACGAGTGTTCCTAATATCTTAGTTCCCCAGCAATGGCGCCAAAAACTTGATGTGAAGTGAATCGTGATAAGTTTTATAATTTATGAATGTCCGTTCTCGAAAACTAACTATTATCACGACAAAGGCAAGTGCACATTATCGAACAATAGTATAGCTTATGGTAAAACCGGGATGTCGAACCCAGAGGAACTAGAAGTACTAGTATTAACTTTCTTTTTATTATCTAGCCCAAAAATAAAGGGGTTTGTTTTGTCTAAAATAATTACTAAACTAAGAATGCACAGGAAGTAAATTTGGGAATAACTTTTGGGAAAACTGAAAGATTTGGACAATACCTAAGGGAAAAATCTACATAGACTTCACTTGACGTAGAAATCCCTAAGTTATATTATTATCTCTCTCGAGACTAACAACATCTAACCCTAGGTTGATTAATTGAAATCTCTTTCTAATTAAAACCCCTAGTGTTGCATTAACTCGATCTATGGATTCCTTTATTAGGTTTCACCCTAATCTGGCAAAATTATGTCACCCTATCTCTAGGCGTGCAATCAACTCCACTTAATTATGTTAGATCTACTCTTGAGCAGGACTTTTGCTCCTCCGAATAAGCACATCAATACTTGAATCAATATCCTGGAATATTAAAGCAAGAATTAAGAATTCATAATTAAGAACAAGTCAAATATTTATCATACAATTCAGATAATAATAACAAGATCCGTCTTAGGTTTCATTCCCTTTAGGTATTTAGGGGGTTTAGTTCATATTTATGAAAGAAAACAACTCAAAAGAATAACGATAACAAAACATAAAGAAAACCTAAGAACTCTTAAGGGGAATTGAAGGGAGATCTTCAGTCTTGAAGGTGAATCTGGCTTCTGAGATGGATCAATCGGCTTTCCTCGAGTAATTCCTTGCCTCCTACTCCGTGTGTGTCCTCTAATCCTCCTCTAGTGTGTTTAAATAGGCTTTAGAATGCCTAAAAGCCCTCAAGAGTGGCCTTTTCTGAATAGGACTAAACTTGGGCTCGACAGGGACACGCCCGTGTGTGATTTCTTCAATCTGTGTTCAAGGCTGTTAAATAGACATGGCCGTGTGATCTTCCCGTGTAAGGAAGTCGAAGCCGTGTTAGAGCCTATTAACATGACACGGGTGTGTGGTCTACCCGTGTAAGGAATTCAGATAAACCGTAATGTATACATATTTCTATCCTATGCTTAGCACATTTGATGGATGATTTTTCCTTAAAATTGGTGAATTCAATGCTTCTAATGCCTTAATTTGATGTTTTATACTTAGGTGAGCATAAAAGAGTGAAAGGAACGAGAAACGGGCCAAAAACGGAGAAAATGGGCCAACGTACGAAATCAACACGGCCTGGACTTACTCACACAGGTAGATCACACGCCCGTGCCCATTTAACAACCTTGATCATGGCCTTAAGCAATCGCACATGGGCGTGTCACACTGGCATGTCTCTACCGAGCCCAAGTTTAGTCCAATTCGGAAAAGGCCAATTTTGAGGGCTCTTAGGCATTCCAAAGCCTATAAACACACCCTAGAAGAGGAGAAGAGGGGGGACGCAGAGGAGGAAGCAAGGAATTGCTCAAGGGAAGCCGATCGATCCATCTCAGAAGCCGGATTCACCATCATGACGAAAGATCTCCCTTCAAATTCCCTCAGGAGTTTTGGGTTTTCTTATGTTTTGTTATTTTTATTCTTTTGAGATGTTTTCTTTCATTAGTATGAACTAAAACCCTAAATACCTAAGGGGATGAAACCAAGACGATCTTGTTATTATTATCCAATTGTATGATAAATATTTGACTTGTTCTTAATTATGTGTTCTTAATTTTGTTTTGATATTCCGTGATATTGATTCAAGTTAAGCTCTTATTGAAAGGAGGAATAGACCTCGCCTAAGAGTAAATTTGTCATAATTAAGCGAGAGTTGGTTGCGCCTAGAGATAGGGTGACAAGATTTTACTGGATTAGGGTGAAACCTAATAAGGGGATCCATAGATCGAGTTAATGCAACCCTAGGGCATTAATTGAAAAGAAATTTCAATTATTCAAACTAGGGTTAGACGTTGTTAGTTTCGAGAGAGATAATAATATAACTTAGGGGTCTCTACGGAACAAGTTGAATGAATAAATCGTCCGATTCAAAGTCAAATAACAAGTGAAGTCTAGGTGGATTTTTCCTTAGGTATTGTCTTAATCAATCGAGTTTTCCAAAAAGTATTTTCCCCAAATTTCTTTTCTGTGATTTCTTAGTTTAGTTAATTAGTTAGATAAACAAAACCCTTTTATTTTTTAGGCTAGATAATAAATGAAAGTTGATACTAGTACTTTTAGTTCCTTTGGGTTCGATAATCCGGTCTTGCTAAAGCTATACTACTGTTCGATAGGTACACTTACCTTCATCGTGATAATAGTTAGTTTCAAGAACGATTCATTATAAATATTTAAAACCTATCACGAATATCACGTATCAAGTTTTTGGCACCGTTTCCGGGGAACTAAGATATTAGGAACACTCGATTTTATTACTTTAGCCATTTACTTTTACTGCAATTTAAATTTATATCTAACTTTTATTACTAATTCTTCTTTTCCCCTTTTTCTGGAAGGTTCTTATAGTTTATGACTAGAAGAAACCCGTCAAGACCATTACTTTTTGACAGTGTGATTGATCACAGAGTTCACAAAAACCAAAGAGAAATAAGGCGAAGCTTAAGATACACAGAGAATGAGCAAGAGGACGATATTCAAACCACAACCGAGGATATGGCTGAAAACCAAGAAAATCCGCTACCTCCTGCGATTGCTGTAAATCAGAATCCTGCTCCATGCACTATGTATGATTATGCTAAACCTAATTTAACAGGAACTGAGTCAAGTATAGTTAGACCTGCTATTGCTGCAAATAATTTTGAACTGAAACCTAACAGAATTCAAATGATACAACAGTTTGTTCAGTTTGATGGTTTGCAGGACGAAGATCCCAATGCTCACTTGGCAAATTTCCTAGAATTTTGAGATACCTTTAAAATTAATGGCATTTCTGATGACGCCATCCGCCTTCGGTTGTTTCCCTTTTCGTTGAGGAACAAAGCTAAACAGTGGTTGAACTCGTTACCACAAGGGTCAATTACTACTTGGGAACAATTGACCGAAAAGTTTCTATTAAAATACTTTTTGCCGGCTAAAACGGCTAAATTACTTAATGATATCTCTTCTTTTGTGCAGATGGATTTAGAAACACTCTACGATGCATGGGAGAGATACAAGGACCTTTTGAGAATGTGCCCTTACCATGGGTTACTGCTTTGGCTATAGGTTCAAACGTTTCATAATGGCCTGAATCCTTTGACTTGGCAGATGATTGATGAAGTCGCTGGAGGAACCATCAATAATAAGAAACCTGAATATGCCTATGAATTTATAGAGGAGATGCCATTGAATAACTATCAGTGGCAAGTCATGAGGACAAAGCCAAAAAAAACAGCCGGCGTTTATAACGTCGATTCGGTCACCATGCTCTCTAATCAAGTAGAACTGTTGAATAAGAAAATTGATGGTTTTCTTAGTTCTTCAAAGGTTCACCCAGTAATGCAGTATGAAGAAAATGAAGGTGGATCGAGCAATTCAGAATACCCACTTTATGGCCACAACATGGAGAATGAGCAGTTAAATTACATGGGTAATAATCCTCGATCTAAAAACAATCCTTATAGCAATACTTACAATGCAGGTTGGAGGAATCACCCAAATTTTTCATGGGGAGGCCAAGGAAATCAGAAACCACCACCCCCTCCAGGCTTTCAGCAATCACCATACCAGCAGGAGAAAAAGCCGAACCTTGAGGAGATGCTAACCAAATTCATCTCGGCATTAGAGACTCATTTTCAGAATACCGAGACAGCACTTAAAAATCAACAAGCATTATTCCAGGGGCTCGAAACTCAGATTGGAAAGCTCGCCAAATTGATTTCCGAACGACCACAAGATAGCCTACCAAGCAACACTGAATCTAACCCGAGGGAGCAACTCAACGCAATTGCCATTTAAGATGAGGAAGGGTTAGTGGCAAAACCAAGGCCAGAACCGATGGTAAGTGAAAGTAAGAATGAGGTAGGCCAAAACGAACAAAAAGCGGAAGTACAGAATATAAACCTCGTGTGCCATACCCCAATGAGATAAGGAAAGACCGCTCAGACGAACAAGTTGGTAAATTCCTTAAACTTTTAAAGAAACTACATATTAACCTACCGTTTATTAAAGCACTTTTGTAGATGCCGAATGCAGTCAAATTTTTAAAGGAGCTTCTAGCAAATAAACAAAAGTTAGATGAAAGGTCGCATGTAGAGATGAACGCGGTTTGCTTAGCCATTCTTCAGAATAAGGTACCCAACAAACTAAAAGATCCAGGGAGTTTTACGATTCTTTGTTTAATTGGTAGTTTAGATGTTAATAATACGTTAGCTGATCTAGGGGCTAGTATCAATGTTATGCCTTACAAATTTTTTAAGCAACTAGGTCTAGGGAAACCCAAACAAACTAGGATGAGCATTCAATTAGCAGATAAAACTGTTAAATTTCCTAGGGGTATCATTGAAGACGTACTCACTAAAATTGAAAAATTTATATTCCCAGTTGATTTTGTTGTTTTAGACATAGAAGAGGACAGTAATGTTCCTTTAATTTTGGGAAGGCCCTTTTTAGCAACTGCTAGAACAATTATTGACGTTGGCACAAGTGAACTCACACTTCGTGTAGGAGACGAAACAATCAATCTTCAAGCTCGCAACCTAAACAACACATTGAAAATTGAAGGTGATTGTACAAATTGTTCTACTAGGACTGATCATACAGTGCAACCTATTTTGCAGGAAATAAGTTCGAAGGACACACATGAGCCATGTTCAATCCACAACAAAGGATTTACACATGAAGAACGAATGTTACAAATCGAGGAGTTAGATGAATGACTGACATTTAAACCGAGAAAATACGATAAACCAAAACTACGCCAGAACGAGCTCAAAGCCTTACTAAAACAAATTAAAGTTGGAGATAAAGTTTCATTAGATGCTGCAGACCCTTACATTAACACTGCCAAACCGAATGAAGAAATTCCTCTTACAGTACTTAGCATTGTCCCATTTGGTACAGTCGAGGTAAGTAATCCCAAATTCGGCACCTTTAAGGTGAGCAATACCTGCCTAAAACCTTATTTTGATGGGATTCATAGCAGGAATGAGGAGTATACACTCCTCAAACCACCATGACCATTCACCAAAGAGGTAAGTCGAGCTTAGACTATAAATAAGCGTTTCTTGGGAGGTAACCCGAGCACTAACAATATTAATTTCTTTAAATTTAGTTTTAACATCTAACATACTAACCGACTCATGGAACACAGGCTTTCTAAAGCACACACGGTTAGGCACACGGGCGTGCCTTAAGCCGTGTGGAAACAAGGCAAAATTTTCCCCAACACGGGATGCGATAAGTCGCCACGGCCGTGCGTTAGGAACGTGGGTGAATTTGCCAAAACAACATGGGCGTGCGACACACCCGTGTCGTAGAATCATGGTTGAACCTAAGAAAATAGCACGGGCATTCGCCACGCTCGTGACTAGAACCTATGATCGAACCTGTCAGATTAACATGGGCGTGGGAGAAGCGAACAAAGACAGACACGGCCGTGCGACATGGCTGTGTGCACCCACACGCCTAAGAAACACGAGCGTGGGCTAAATGTCAGACGCGCCCAAATTCAAAATTTGAGAATCACACGGGCAAAAATTAGGGAACACGGGCGTGTCCCCTGGCCGTGTGTCCCAAAAATCTATAAATACCCTTCACTATTCATCATTTCCCTTACCTAAAATCCCTAACCCTAGCCGCTACAGATTCATACGGCCTCCTCCCACGCTCGTGCACCATCTTCAACCATATTTTTGACACCTAAGCTCCTCCCTCTTGTGTTTGTTTACTCTTTTATCTCAATCTTTTTCAATTATTTTACCTCTTTCGTGATTTCTATGCTCCATTTGACTATTTTACGTGCACTTTCATAGTTAGAATAGTAGATAAATTTATGTTTTTAAGTTTTGTTTTGGTAATTTTTTATTTTCTTAGTCAGTATATTAGGCTACATTCATTGTTTCTAAGAGTTTCATGCTATTAACTCCACACAAATTCATTCTTTAGATATCTCTATTACTTATTCTCATAAGGTTATTTGGCACATTTATTTTGGTTGTTATAGTATAGGTTAATAAGTAAGCCCCATGGAAAGTATTCATATTCCACTTCAATTTCCATTATAGGTAAATTATGTCTACCTCACATTGCAAGAAGATTGCCGTCCTCACTTCGAAAAAACGGAAAGGGGCGTATCCTCAGG
Source organism: Gossypium arboreum (assembly GCF_025698485.1). NCBI lineage: Eukaryota > Viridiplantae > Streptophyta > Magnoliopsida > Malvales > Malvaceae > Gossypium > Gossypium arboreum. The sequence continues at coordinate 127,496,515 of NC_069077.1, forward strand.
ACCTACCACAGAAATTTGCCACCCCTTCTCCAATTTCCACCAGGCAATCAGGAGGAACTATTTCAGATTCTATGGGCTTGACCCTTGTAACTGGGCCGCTGTGTAGACTGAACCGCGCTAGAACAAGTCCAACTTGTTGATGCAATTTGGGCCCTCCTCACCACCGATCCTTGGGGACTTTTCTTTGAGATTGTCAAGTCAACGTATCTCGAGCTCACGATGGAATTTTGCTCAACATTTCATCTTCAGACCGTGATGACCCATTTTGATGATCCGAGAAAGGTCCAATTCTGCATCGGTAGTCTAGTCCTCCAGTTGAGAGTCCCAAAGTTCGGTACTGCACCGGGCCTTTACACTGAAGAGTTCATGGAGGAGAATGAGCTCCACACTCTCAATTGCCACATCCATCATTCTCCTTCACGGTGCTGGAACGCCCTCGTATCTGGCTCTGCCTCCTACAATCCTAGCCGCTCCAAGGCATCAACTCTCCCTCCATTTTTGAGGTACCTACATGCCATTTTAGCTCACACATTAACAGGAAGGAGAGAGAGCACTAGTTTCGTCAACACTTACGATGCCTACTTTCTATGGTGTATGTCGCACGGGCACGTCTTCGACCTTACCTATTTCATTGCCCTCGCCATTCAACTTTAGACGGAGGGGCATAGGAAGGGGTTCATCTCCATTGGGCCTTATGTGACGAGGCTGGCTTGGCACTTCGGGCTTCTCAACACAGTAGCCCAATCATCCTCCCTCACTCTCATTGGCCAGATGTCCCTACAGGGCATCTCGAGCATGCTTAGTATGAGGATGATCAAGAAGCGCCGAGGAACCCACCCTCCTCAGTATCGCCTAGCCCAATCCACCGAGGATGAGGATCCCGAGGATATTACTGATGATGTCCCTCCACGTCATGAACTCCGCCACTACCACCACCCTCTCGTCCAGTTCATGTGGTGGCTTCATATGCTGACATCTTTGAGCGCCTTACCTGATTCGAGCAACAGTGTTTTCATTGCTTCAATAACATTGATGTTACTCTAAGTAGATTTTCCAGCACTTCCACATCTCATCGCCACCCCCACCTCGCGAACCATCTAGCGATGAAGATGTTTAAAAACTTTTATTTATTATTTTATGTTTTTATTTTTATTCTATTTTAAGACTACTTTTTATTTTCCTTTAAGCTTATTTCTATTAGATTTTATAATTTTTATTATCAACTTTGGTTATTCCATTATGAGTAATTATGCTTCCTTATACTTCCTAAAAAAATTCCTGATTTTGTCACAGTTATAAAGAGCTCCTCAAGCTCACCATCACATAGGAACTAAAAACTCCTCTGGAAATGATTCTCCACGACTGCTCGACCACGACCATAGCTACCACCAGATATAATATTCTTTTGGCGCAGGACTTATGGACTAATGAACCTCTAACACCACCGGAGTATCCTCCTCCACTCTCACGCTGATTATTCTTCAAAACTCCAGTTCGAGGAATTCATTCATCATTTAGGAAGTTTCACTTCTCTCCCTATCTTATAATTATATATCTATCTTTTTCAATATATCTACCTTTGTACATTGAGGGCAATGTACATCTTAAGTGTGGGGGGTCTTTTATATCAGAAAAATCCCTGAATTTTGTTTTATTCTCATGGAATCTTCTCATATCATTATTATACAGAATTCCAATTAGTGTATAATGCTTATTGATATATCTTGAATTAAAACATTGGCATTTATACATTGATTGTTTAAACTTTAAGACATTAGGGAATCAAGCATGATAAGTTGATTTTTGAAGAATTAAAAACTTTTAGGTTGTTTCCCCAAGTTTAGGTATTACTTTGAGTTGGAATTCACAAGTTTAAACATCAAAAAGCCATAATTTTTGTGAGATCTTGAGCCTTTAGAGCATCTATTATTTCTTTCATGCTCACTTTCATTATGAGTGCGTTAGTATTGAATTGTTATTCTAGAACTTGCTTGATTATGCATGTCAAGACTACACCATTTGATTTGATATGTCAAAATGATAAAGGCACTTAGGTTTAACCTACTCACTCTATAAAAGCCTACCTTTACAATTAACCTTTAGTGAACCCCCTTGAGCCTAACAACCCATTCATTGATTTACCCTCAATATTAACCCATAACTCATTATTGTTGAAATCCCCTAAATTAATTTGATCCCTATTTTTGTCGAGATTTGAGTTGGAATAGCTGCTTAGCTATGTTTTATTCTATTTTGTAATTTGACTTGTTCTTAAAAATATATATATATATATATATACATGTATACATATTAGTAGTAGTGATCTTCTAAGCTAAAAAAGTTAAATTTCATATTCTGAGAAAAAGCTCTGTTGTACGCAATTGATGACTAGTCATTTTTCTAGTTAGGCAATTTTTCAATTCAATCTCGATTCTAACCCTTTCTTTCAGCTTGTGACCACACCCTCTAACCAAAGCCACGTTACAACCCTCTGAAGACCTTTTGATTGATTTTTCATCTTAATTTATAGTGGTGGAGATTTGATTTTCATGCAAGCCTATGGTAATGACTTTCCCTTATTGACTATTGAGTGCTTCATTTATTGTACTTAAACACCTCGATTGATTTGAGTGAATATTTAGTGAGGATGTGAAACTCTGTGATATTTTGAATCAAAGGAAATTACTTATACGATGGGAGACACCTATGTTTTCATAATAAAATGCTCAACTTGGAATGCTTGAAACTTTGATATTCTTTCAGTTGAAATTTCAATGTATGATTACCTATGGATTATTTTGAGATATTATCGATAGAAATTATGAGTTGAGAATAATTTATTTTGATTAAGAGTTGAGGATTTTGCTTGAGGACAAGCAAATGCTTAAGTATGGGTGTATTTGATAAACCATAATTTATACATATTTCTATCTCATGCTTAGCACATTTTATGGATGATTTTTCCTTAAAATTGGTGAATTCGATGCTCCTAATGCCTTAATTTCATGTTTTATACTTAGGTGAGCATATGAAAGTGAAAGGAATGAGAAACGGGCCAAAAATGAAGAAAATGGGCCAACATACGAAATTAACACAGCCTGGACTTCCTCACACGAGTAGATCACACGCCCGTGCCCATTTAACAGCCTTGAGCACAGCCTTAAGCAATCGCACACTGGCGTGTCACACGGGCGTGTTTCTGCCGAGCCCAAGTTTAGTTCAATTCAGAAAAGGCCAATTTTGAGGGCTCTTAGGCATTCAAAAGCCTATAAGTACACCCTAGAAGAGGAGAAGAGGGGGGACGCAGAGGAGGAAGCAAAGAATTGCTCTAGAGAAGCTAATCGATCCATCTCAGAAGCCGGATTCACCATCAAGACTGAAGATCTCCCTTCAAATTCCCTCAGGAGTTTTGGGTTTTCTTATGTTTTGTTATTTTTATTCTTTTGAGATGTTTTCTTTCATTAGTATAAACTAAAACCCCTAAATACCTAAGGGGGATGAAACCTAAGATGAACCTTGTTATTATTATCTGAATTGTATGATAAATATTTGACTTGTTCTTAATTATGTGTTCTTAATTCTTGTTTTGATATTCTAGAATATTGATTCAAGTTAAGCTCTTATTCAGAGGAGGAATAGACCCTGTCTAAGAGTAAATTTGTCATAATTAAGTGGAGTTGGTTGCACGCCTAGAGATAGGGTGACAAGATTTTGCCGGATTAGGGTGAAACCTAATAAGGGGATCCATAGATCGAGTTAATGCAACCCTAGGGCGTTAATTAGAAAGAGATATCAATTATTCAAACTAGGGTTAGACGTTGTTAGTCTCGAGAGAGATAATAACATAACTTAGGGGTCTCTACGGAACAAATTGAATAAATAAATTGTCCGATTCAGAGTCAAATAACAAGTGAAGTCTAGGTGGATTTTTCCTTAGGTATTGTCTTTGTAACACCCCTTACCCGTATCCAAGGCCTGAACAGAGTACGAGGCATTACCAGACTTAACAATACACATAGACGAAAATCGGGCCATAAAATTTCATTTAATTCAAAACTTTTCGAACACATGCATAACAAACAAAGCTAACTATATCATTACATCAAAACATAGGACATGAAACGATTAATTAAACTTATAAACCATAATGGATAAGGACCACATCTCATGATTATATACGATAGCTCAATGCAGACTGATACGTATGGTCAAAATCATAATAAAAGTACATATCACAAACCAACTTCCTATACATGCCACTCACTTGATATTTCTAATATTTGAATTAATTCTCCCAAAAATGATAGTTTGATAGTGTGATTTTGCCTTCGACGATCTCCAACCCCGAGCTGACTTGCCAATATTAAAGAAATGGAGAGGATGGGTAAGCTTTACGCTTAGTAAGTTCATATGAAAATAATAAGCAATTACTACCACTCTTTTCAAGATGAAACACTATAATTGTACCATCACACATGTTCAGGTTAAGCTGTGCTATCGAGTTATAGTTACTAAATCATTCATATCTGAAGCTAAAAAACTCCAAATTTAGTTTCGTTAATTTTTCTTGAAACTAGATTCATATATATTTCTCCCATAAAATTTCCAGATTTTTTGGTTTAGCCAATTAGTACAGTTTATTCATTAAAGTTTCCTCTGTTTTGCTGTCCAACAGTTCTGACCTCTCTCCACTAAAAATTATTTATCTCATATTTCGGGACTCGGATGATGTTCCCATCCATTCCTCCTAAAAGTAGACTCATTGAAGATTCTATTCATGTAAATTATAACTCATAATTATTTTTTTACAATTTTTTTTCCAAGTCAGAACAGGGGATTTAGAATTCATTCTAACACTGTCTCACAAAAATTATAATATCACATAATATATAACTCTTTTGCTCCCCCTGTTTCTTTTATATGAAAATAGACTTATTAATGTTTAATTCCATAATTTGTTTGAAATTTAATTCAACTTAAAAAATTTTGGTGAATTTTCAAAGTCACGCAACTGCTGCTGTCCAACACTGTTTTACTACTAAAATTCACTCTTACATAATTTCACTTAATCCATTTTGTCTTATTGAAGTTCACCCAAATATCGAGCACATTGCTCAAAATTTTCATAAACATATACCTGCACTTATTCATCATATAATCATATTCACATGTATTTTTACTTAATCGATTTTCCTGTTGAACTCTTCGGAATAATAACTGATACTCAGTTGCCTGCACATATTTTCACACTTGTAGACAAGGTTATCTGGTACGCATAGTAGCCTGCACATAGTACTACACATGCGACCAATTATCCATTACACGTAGTAGCCTGCACTTAGTACTACACACGTGATCGAAGTTATCAGGTACACATAGTAGCCTACACTTAGTGCTACACATGCGACCTTACAATAGATCATTCGTATCGTTTTTATTTTGAAGGCTCAACCGGGAAATTCCTCACTTTCCAACATGTTACAAATTTATTCATAGTCTTTTTTTCAATTTTCAATTTACAACAAATAGTCAATCTATAGGTAGCCACATTACATATGATAGCAAAATATAATAAAATAAAAAGAATCGATAAATTATTTATGTACAAACTTGTCAAAATCTCACCAGTACAACCGCAAAGCAATTCATACAACCTGTAATAGTAATTTAACACTCAATTCATGTAACAAAAATTTTCCATTCAATTTCACATGACACAACAAGCATTACATTTTTTTTCCATATCATACATACATCCATCAACTTCTCTTACACATATTAAATCATACAATTTATGTCATATCAATAGAGAATTACAATTCATGCATGGTATTGCATTATTATTAACACACGAACTTACCTCGATCCAGAAATGGCAATTTACCATTTTAGTCCATAACCTTGTATTTTCCCACTTTAAGCCTGAATCTCGATTTCCTTCATCTATAATATCACATTTAGCCTAATAATTAGTCACATTATTCAAACGGGTCCAAAAATCATATTTTTAAAAATTTTCATTTTGACCCATAAACTTTTGCATATTTGCACTTTTGCCCCAATGTTCGAAAATTAAACTTCATCTTATTTTCTTATGTTTTATGCCATGCTAATCATTTTTCCCTTCTATGGCAACATCAAATTTGTGACAGCCCAAAATTGACCCTAGTCGGAATATGGTTTCGGGACCACAAAACCGAGGCATAAAAATAATTTAAAATTTATTTTGATGCCTATAATATGTGTGTATTCATGTGTGACATTTTTGATGTTTCGATTTAGAGTTATAAAGGTAAATTTCACTAGAAAGGACCTAGTAGTAAACTTTGAAAGTATGATGGGAAGATGTGTGATGACTAGTTGATCATGCATGCAAAATAAAGGATTTGCATGTCAAATTTCCCCAAAAGAAGCTTAGTGGCGGCCATGACATGGTTTATGGGCAAAGAAAACATGTTGAAACATGTTTTGTTAATGCATGATGTGTTAAATGATAAAAAACTAATGATGTTGGATGAGAAACAAAAAATCAAAAAAATTGCTCATCCTTTTCCCCCTTGTGCCGTGAGTGAAAGAAAAGAAAAGAAAAATTTGTTCATCCTTGTTCTTTCCTTTTTGGCCGAAATTACTAAGGAAGAAGGTAGGATTTTTGCACCATCTTTTGGTTTAGAAGAGATCTAGAAGGAGATTTGGCTAAACTTGCATCAAGATTAAGGTATGTATGAGGTTGTATCATGAGATTCATGCATGTTTTAGTTGCTAACTTGATGTTCATGTTAGCCATGGTTCAAATCCTTGTTGTGCCATGGAAATGGTATTTGGCCAAGGTTGTTATTGTGTTAAAGCCATTGCATGCTAAATGTGAAGCTTGCTAATGATGCATGCAATGATGGATTGTCTACTCTTGAAATTTCCTTGTAGCAATCTTGAGTAAGACATTGAGTTTTTTTTTTTTGTTTAACCATGATTGAAGTTGAAAGGGCATGATTGTGATGTATTCGCCATGATGCATTCATGAGCATGGTTCATGCTTCTTGCATGTTAGTTAAAATTTGTGTTTTGGATGGCTATGGACACCTTGAAATTGCCTTGCACCTATATGTGTATATATGATTGCACATGATATTTTGATTATGAAGAAAGTGATAAATATGTTGTTTAAAGAAGAAATTTGTTGAAGAATGTTGTGAAATTTGCATGTACATTCGCCTAGTACACATATGATGTGAAAATCTTGCAATTTATTGTTGATTTTGTGCAAGTATGACTAAGTATAATCGGCCACATGAGGGGAATTATTGTGCATGCATTCGGTTAGAGGCAAGCTTAATGATGGCTATTCTTGACTTAGGTAATCGGCTACCTTGTTGTGAGCTAAGGCCGAATGTGTGCGTAATTAAAGAAAATTGACTAAAGTGCTTAGTTATGTGATGTTGAGTCAATGATATGTGTATTCGCCAAGGCTAGCAAGCGAGACTTTAATAAATTGAATTTGTTTGAATTAGCTCAAGAGCTTAGAGGGCCACAATTGGATAAGGGAAGGAAAAAGTGATCGAATAGCCGTCGAAGCCGTTCGACAACATCCGAGGTAAGTCCTCAAGAAATGACCCTACTCAATTATGTGAAATGAAATATGGATGTGTAATGATTATTGATTTATGTGTGTATGAGTATTTGAATGATATCCGGGCTAAGTCCCAAGGCGATTATGCTAGTGATATGTTTGTGTTTGAGCCTTAGTAACGAAAATGAAACATGGATGTGTAATGATTATTGATGTATGTGTCGCATGAGCAATTGAATGATATCCGGCTAAGTCCCAAGACATTTATGCTAGTAATTATATCCGGTTAAGACCAAGGCAATTGTGCTAGTGACTACATCCGGCTAAGACCAAGGCATTCGTGCAAGTTGTTAAATCCGGGCTAAGACCAAGGCATTCGTGCAAGTCGTTAAATCCGGGCTAAGACCAAGGCATTCGTGCGCGTGGTTATATCCGGTTGTATTCAAGAAGCTTGGGCTGAAGGTGAGCGTTGGTTGCTGTAATAAATTTAATTAGTACGCTCGAAAAGCCCAAAGGATAAGGTATGTTTATATGTGCATTGGAAAAGTCGACACGTTTGAGTAACATTCGTTAAATCGACTAACTAATTTTCAGCCATTGAGTTGGTTGATATCTTGTGAAAGTATATAATGTTGAAGTGTGAAGTAAGCATGATTATGTGTATGTGTATTAATGGAATGATTCATTTGGCTATGTGAATGTAATGCTTTAGTTAAAGCTGATTTTATTGCTTGAGACTTACTAAGCATAAAAATGCTTACCCGTTGCTTTGGCTCTCTTTTATAGATTTTGCTCGTTAGCGATCGGATTCGGGATCATTAAAGTTGAAGTCATCCACACTATCAAAGCCTCCATTTTGGTATAATTTTGGTTGAACTTTGAAATGGCATGTATAGGACTACCCTTGTTGGTTCAAATATGTTGTGATGTATATGTGTACGGCCATGCGAAAATGGCTCGTAAAAGTGAAGTACTGAACTTAGACCATTTGTGGTTTGTATATATATATGGTGTCATGATGTGATTATGGATTGAAATGGGAGTGTTGGTCACATGATCAGCCATTGGAATGGTTAAAATGATCATATGTGAACCTATGTATGGCAAGACTAGTTGGTTCATGGAGACTACAAAATAGGTAAGACCTACCTTAAAAACAGATGCTGCCAGCTGCAGTGACGTGAATGTGAAAAATCACCAAAATTTTTAGGGATGGTATTAAATAGTGAAAGAAGTATGAAATCAAACCTTGATGAATCTACTTTCATATGAAAGTAACAAAACGGTCATAGGAACAGTATACTAAGAGATATTAAAGTTCTCGTGAGACAGGGCCAGAACGGTTTCTGGGTCCCCTGTCGCGATTTTGAAAATTTACCATAAATTATCCAGAAAGAATTAGAAGTCATACCTTGTATTTTCAGATTCCATTTTGAGTCTAGTTTCATTAGGAACAAACGGAACCAGTATTAAAGCCCTGTACAGAGAGATATTCAAGTTGTAACGCGCGAAGGTCAGAGCAGTCGACTCCTGTAACATGGTTGACTTTAACTAATAAACTGTACCAATTGGCCCAACCAAAAATTCTAGAAATAAATCCAGGGATGGATACATGAGTCTAAATTCAGGGAAAATTTACGGAATCAGTTTCCGAGTTATGAAACTCGAGATATGCTTTTTAAGGCGACAGTGACGCAGATTTCCAGCTTGTCTGAAATGTCAAATTGGTTTGCAATATGTGGATTTGCTCGTTAACCCCTCGCGTCCGACTAACATGACGGTCTCGGGTTCGGGTGTTACAATTTTATTGGTATCAGATCTACGGTTTAGTCGATTCTAGGACTACCGTGATATGTTTGGGGTCTAGCTATACATGCCATATAGTGATAAATTGATAGTGTGGTGATTTCGACAATCAAATTGTGTTTGTTTATAGCAATGGATCCCGATCCCAACCGAGCAATAGCTGATGATGTGGAGAGTGTGGCGCTGCTGCTCGCGCAAGGGACAAATACCGCAGACTCTCAACCTATGGCCAGCAATCCGAATGATGAGGCTAGGCAAGCCTTTTATAGCGTGATGAATGATTGGTTCAACCAATACATTCGAACTAACATGGCTGTTCCACAACCTCCATTTCGACTAATGCAACCCAGACCTACAATACCTCCCAGAATCGACCAAATAAGGTCAAGTAAGCCCCAATCGATAGGATTCAAAACATGGGGCCACTAAATTTAAAGCTACGGATGATGACGATGCCGAGCAAGCTGAATTTTGGTTGGACAACACTATCCGCACTCGATGAGCTATCTTGTACACCGATGAGTGCTTAAAGTGTACCATCTCCTTGCTACGTGATTCCGCCTACTATTGGTGGAGTACTCGACTTGTGGTGCCTAGAGAGCAAGTGACTTGGGAGTTCTTTCAAACCGAGTTCAAAAAAGTATATCATCGAGATTCATCGACCGTAAGTTTAAAGGAATTTCTTGATCTTAAGCAAGGCTCTATGTCGCCATCGACTACGAACGAAAATTTGTGAGGCTTAGCCAGATGCGCGAGAATGCATTTCGTCCAAGCTATTATGTGTAAACGCCGAGGATGGGCTGAATGATGATATAAGGATGTTCGTTGGCATTCTCGAAATACGAGAGTTCGTAGTTTGTAAAGTCAAGAGCTTAGGAAGGAGAAACAAAAAGTTGATGTGGGAACCGGAGAAATCCGAAAAGGTCCTCGGAAAAGTCTCTTCAACAGCATCAAGAGATTTCGAGATGATGTGAGCCGGTCTAGAGGCGCCGGGCTTTTCTAGACGAGATCATGGTCGACCTCCTGTGACCACACGAGTCACTTCGATCGCCATGGTGGAAATGATCGCGAGAGAGAGCGGAGTGTCTCGCATTGTGGCAAATGGCATTCGGGAGTCAGAGGTTCCGTGATTGCTCTGCTATAAGTGTGGATCGGTGACCACTTTATCAAGGATGCCCGAGGTTGCTTGAACAAAATGTAAGTCAAAGTGGAAACCCGGTGCTACCATTGGTCGAGGTAGGCCATCCGAAATGCGGGCAATGCTAGTGGCGGTTAGAGAGGGTCGAGATGCTACAACAAGACCCGAGGCTCGTACTCTGCTAGGACTTATGCCATACGCCAAGACGCGAGGATGTTGCCTCACCGGATGTTATTACCAGTACTTTCACTCTTTTCGATACTAATGTGATTGCTTTGATTGACCCCGGTTCTACTCATTCTTATATATGTGAAACCTTAGCATCCAAAGAAGACTTTGCCTATTGAGTCTCATCGAGTTTGTAATTCGGTGTCAAACCCTTGGGTCATTACGTGCTTGTCAACAAAGTGTACAAGAAAAGTCCCCTAGTATTCGAGGTTCTTGTTTTCCGGCGGACTTGATGCTTTTGCCGTTGATGAATTCGACGTTATTCTTGGTTTAGATTGGTTGACCATGCATGATGCGGTTGTAAATTGCAAAAGCAAGACTATCGATTTGAGGTGCGCGAATAACGAGATAATTCGGGTTGAGTCTACGGACTTAAAGGGTTGCCACTGTAATATCGCAATGTTGGCCCGTAAATATGTAAGAAAAGGGTGCGGCGTACCTTGCGTATGTGCTCGATGACAAGGAGTCGTAAAAGAAACCCGAATCGCTGCCGTGGTTTGTGAATACCCGGATGTTTTCCCGAAGAATTGCCGGGTTTACCACTGCTCGGAAATAGAGTTTGGCATCGAATTGGTACCTGGTACCACTCCAATTTCGATAGCCCCGTATCGTATGGCACCAACGGAATTAAAGGAGTTGAAAGCTCAGTTGCAAGAATTGGCGGATAGAGGATTTGCTAGCCCGAGTTTCTCGCCTTGGGGTGCTCCAATGTTGTTTGTGAAAAAGAAGGATGGAACCATGAGGTTGTAGATCGACTATCGTCGACTTAATAAAGCGACGATAAAGAACAAATATCCGCTATCACAGATCGACGATTTGTTCGATCAACTCAAGGGAGCCTCGGTGTTCTCGAAAATAGATTTGAGATCGGGCTATTATCAATTGCGAATTCGAGATTCTGGACGTGCCCAAGACCGCCTTGAGCGAGATATGGTCACTACGAGTTCCTAGTGATGCCGCTTGGGCTTACTAATGCCCTCGCGGTATTTATGGATTTGATGAATCGGATCTTCGACTATATTTGGATCGGTTCGTAGTCGTGTTCATTGATGACATCTTGGTCTATTCGAAATGAGACCGAACATTTGAACACCGAGGTTAGTGCCGCAAATTTTACGGATAAGCGGTTATATGCTAAGTTCACAAGTGTGAGTTTTGGTTAGGGAGGTTAGCTTCTTGGGGCATGTGATATCTCAGACGGTATTCGAGTCGACCAACAAAATTTCAGCCATACTTAATCGAAGCCTCAGAAATATTACCGAGGTTCGAGCTTTTTGGGGCTGGCGGTTATTACCGACGATTTGTAAAGGTTTCTCAACGATAGCCACGCCAATGACGGCTACTCCAAAAGGACGTAAGGTTCGAATGGTGTGAGAAATGTCAAAAAGTTTCGATCAACTAAAAACTTATTTGACTGAAGCCCCAATTCTAGTGCAACCCGAATCGGGCAAAGAGTTTGTCATTTATAGTGACGCATCCCTACTTGGGTTAGGTTGTGTATTGATGCAAGAAGGTCGAGTTGTGGCCTATGCGTCGAGACAATTAAAGCCACATGAGAAAAATTATCCGACCCATGATCTCGAATTGGCTGCCATCGTATTCGCCTTAAAGATATGGCGACATTACTTATTTGGTGAGAAATGCCATGTGTATTCGGATCACAAAAGTCTCAAATATTTGATGACCCAAGGAGACTTAAATCTGCGACAAAGACGTTGGCTCGAGCTGTTAAAGGATTATGAGCTGGTCATTGACTATCACCCGGGAAAGGTGAATGTGGTTGCGAATGCCTTAAGTCAGAATCATTATTCGCTTTACGAGCGATGAATGTGCACTTGTCCGCCGATCCGACAATGTGTTAGTAGCTGAATTGAAAGCCAAACCATTATTAATACATCAAATTTGTGAAGCTCGTAAAGTCGACGATGAGTTGGTTGCAAAACGAAATTTGAGTGTGTTCAACAAGGAATCGGAGTTTCAGATCGATGATGACGATTGTTTGAGGTTTGAAGTCGTCGTGTGTTCCAAAGAATTCAAACTTATTTCGATAATTCGAACGAAGCCCATTGTAGCCGAATGGCAATCCACCCGGGGAGTACGAAGATGTACAACGATTTGAAACGTCGGTTTTGGTGGCATGGTATGAAACGAGACATCTCCGACTTTGTTTCGAGATGTTTAATATGTCAACAAGTGAAAGCGGAACATCAAGTGCCTTCAGGATTACTTCAGCCGATCACGATACCCGAGTGGAAATGGGATCGAGTCACAATGGACTTTGTATCCGGACTGCCATTGTCAGCAAGTAAGAAGGATGCGATTTGGGTCGTGGTAGATAGATCGACTAAGTCGGCTCACTTTGTCCCCGACGCACGGATTTTTCAATGGACAAATTAGCCAATTGTACGCTTCTCGATTTTGAGATTACACGGGTGCCTATTTCTATCGTGTCGGATAGAGATCCGAGATTTACCTCGCAATTTTGGAAGAAGTTGCAAGAAGCTTTGGGTACCAAGTTGCATTTTAGCACCGCCTTTCACCCCCAAACCGATGGTCAATCCGAGCGGATAATTCAGATACTTGAGGATATGTTGAGATGTTGCATCCTCGAGTTCGATGGTTCATGGGAACGGTATTTGCCTTTGATTGAATTCGCTTATAACAATAGTTTTCAATCAAGTATTAGGATGGCACCTTACGAGGCTTTGTACGGTCGTAAATGCCGTACACCATTGTTTTGGACTGAGCTCGGTGAAAGCAAAATTTTCGGGTGGATTTGATTAGAGATGTTGAATGAAAGTGAAAGTAATCTGTGAAAGTCTCAAGATAGCCTCCGATCGTCGTAAGTCGACGCGGATCCGAAGCGTAAGGACATCGAGTATCGTGGGAGATAAAGTGTTTCTCAAGGTTTCGCTTTGGAAAAGATACTCAGATTCTACCGTAAGGGCAAGTTGAGCCCGAGGTTCATTGGGCCATATGAGATATCCGAGCGAGTCGGTCCGGTGGCATATCGCTTGATTTTGCCCCGAACTCGAAAAGATTCACAATGTCTTTCATGTTTCGATGCTTCGACGCTATAGATCCGATCCATCGCACGTGATTAGTCCATCGGTTGAAATTCAAGCCAATATGAGTTATGAGGAAGAACCGATTCAGATCCGCACGTGAAGTGAAAGAGTTGCGAAACAAGCGGGTTCCACTAGTGAAAGTGTTATGGCTCAAACACGGGATAGAAGAAGCTACTTGGGAAACCGAGAACTCTATGAAAGAGCGATACCCAACCCTACTTACCGGTAAGATTTTCGGGGACGAAAATTTCTTAAGTGGGGGAGAGTTGTGACAGCCCAAAATTGACCCTAGTCGGAATGTGGTTTCGGGACCACAAAACCGAGGCATAAAAATAATTTAAAATTTATTTTGATGCCTATAATATGTGTGTATTCATGTGTGACATTTTTGATGTTTCGATTTAGAGTTATAAAGGTAAATTTCACTAGAAAGGACCTAGTAGTAAACTTTGAAAGTATGATGGGAAGATGTGTGATGACTAGTTGATCATGCATGCAAAAAATAAAGGATTTGCATGTCAAATTTCCCCAAAAGAAGCTTAGTGGCCGGCCATGACATGGTTTATGGGCAAAGAAAACATGTTGAAACATGTTTTGTTAATGCATGATGTGTTAAATGATAAAAAAACTAATGATGTTGGATGAGAAACAAAAAATCAAAAAAATTGCTCATCCTTTTCCCCCTTGTGTCGTGAGTGAAAGAAAAGAAAAGAAAAATTTGTTCATCCTTGTTCTTTCCTTTTGGCCGAAATTACTAAGGAAGAAGGTAGGATTTTGCACCATCTTTTGGTTTAGAAGAGATCTAGAAGGAGATTTGGCTAAACTTGCATCAAGATTAAGGTATGTATGAGGTTGTATCATGAGATTCATGCATGTTTTAGTTGCTAACTTGATGTTCATGTTAGCCATGGTTCAAATCCTTGTTGTGCCATGGAAATGGTATTTGGCCAAGGTTGTTATTGTGTTAAAGCCATTGCATGCTAAATGTGAAGCTTGCTAATGATGCATGCAATGATGGATTGTCTACTCTTGAAATTTCCTTGTAGCAATCTTGAGTAAGACATTGAGTTTTTTTTTTTTTTTGTTTAACCATGATTGAAGTTGAAAGGGGCATGATTGTGATGTATTCGGCCATGATGCATTCATGAGCATGGTTCATGCTTCTTGCATGTTAGTTAAAATTTGTGTTTTGGATGGCTATGGACACCTTGAAATTCGGCCTTGCACCTATATGTGTATATATGATTGCACATGATATTTTGATTATGAAGAAAGTGATAAATATGTTGTTTAAAGAAGAAATTTGTTGAAGAATGTTGTGAAATTTGCATGTACATTCGCCTAGTACACATATGATGTGAAAATCTTGCAATTTATTGTTGATTTTGTGCAAGTATGACTAAGTATAATCGGCCACATGAGGGGAATTATTGTGCATGCATTCGGTTAGAGGCAAGCTTAATGATGGCTATTCTTGACTTAGGTAATCGGCTACCTTGTTGTGAGCTAAGGCCGAATGTGTGCGTAATTAAAGAAAATTGACTAAAGTGCTTAGTTATGTGATGTTGAGTCAATGATATGTGTATTCGCCAAGGCTAGCAAGCGAGACTTTAATAAATTGAATTTGTTTGAATTAGCTCAAGAGCTTAGAGGGCCACAATTGGATAAGGGAAGGAAAAAGTGATCGAATAGCCGTCGAAGTTGTTCGACAACATCCGAGGTAAGTCCTCAAGAAATGACCCTACTCAATTATGTGAAATGAAATATGGATGTGTAATGATTATTGATTTATGTGTGTATGAGTATTTGAATGATATCCGGCTAAGTCCAAGGCGATTATGCTAGTGATATGTTTGTGTTTGAGCCTTAGTAACGAAAATGAAACATGGATGTGTAATGATTATTGATGTATGTGTCTGCATGAGCAATTGAATGATATCCGGGCTAAGTCCCGAAGACATTTATGCTAGTAATTATATCCGGTTAAGACCAAGGCAATTGTGCTAGTGACTACATCCGGCTAAGACCAAGGCATTCGTGCAAGTTGTTAAATCCGGGCTAAGACCCGAAGGCATTCGTGCAAGTCGTTAAATCCGGGCTAAGACCCGAAGGCATTCGTGCACGTGGTTATATCCGGTTGTATTCCGAAGAAGCTTGGGCTGAAGGTGAGCGTTGGTTGCTGTAATAAATTTAATTAGTAAGCTCGAAAAGCCCAAAGGATAAGGTATGTTTATATGTGCATTGGAAAAGTCGATACGTTTGAGTAACATTCGTTAAATCGACTAACGAATTTTCAGCCATTGAGTTGGTTGATATCTTGTGAAAGTATATAATGTTGAAGTGTGAAGTAAGCATGATTATGTGTATGTGTATTAATGGAATGATTCATTTGGCTATGTGAATGTAATGCTTTAGTTAAAGCTGATTTTATTGCTTGAGACTTACTAAGCATAAAAATGCTTACCCCGTTGCTTTGGCTCTCTGTTTTATAGATTTTGCTCGTTAGCGATCGGATTCGGGATCATTAAAGTTGAAGTCATCGACACTATCAAAGCCTCCATTTTGGTATAATTTTGGTTGAACTTTGAAATGGCATGTATAGGACTACCCCTTGTTGGTTCAAATATGTTATGATGTATATGTGTACGGCCATGCGAAAATGGCTCGTAAAAGTGAAGTACGAACTTAGACCATTTGTGGTTTGTATTTATATATATGGTGTCATGATGTGATTATGGGTTGGAAATGGGAGTGTTGGTCACATGATCAGCCATTGGAATGGTTAAAAATGATCATATGTGAACCTATGTATGGCAAGACTAGTTGGTTCATGGAGACTACAAAATAGGTAAGACCTACCTTAAAAACAGATGCTGCCAGCTGCAGTGACGTGAATGTGAAAAATCACCAAAATTTGTAGGGATGGTATTAAATAGTGAAAGAAGTATGAAATCAAACCTTGATGAATCTACTTTCATATGAAAGTAACGAAACGGTCATAGGAACAGTATACTAAGAGATATTAAAGTTCTCGTGAGACAGGGCCAGAACGGTTTCTGGGTCCCCTGTCACGACTTTGAAAATTTACCATAAATTATCCAGAAAGAATTAGAAGTCATACCTTGTATTTTCAGATTCCATTTTGAGTCTAGTTTCATTAGGAACAAACGGAACCAGTATTAAAGCCCTGTACAGAGAGATATTCAAGTTGTAACGCGCGAAGGTCAGAGCAGTCGACCCCTGTAACATGGTTGACTTTAACTAATAAACTGTACCAATTGGCCCAACCAAAAATTCTAGAAATAAATCCAGGGATGGATACATGAGTCTAAATTCAGGTAAAATTTACGGAATCAGTTTCTGAGTTGTGAAACTCGAGATATGCTTTTTAAGGCGACAGTGACGCAGATTTCCAGCTTGTCTGGAAATGTCAAATTGGTCGGTGCAATATGTGGATTTGGCTCGTTAACCCCTCGCGTCCGACACCGGCGACGGTCTCGGGTTCGGGGTGTTACAAAATTCTCACTCTAACATGTACTTATGACTATTAGGTATTTTTACCGATTAAGCCCTTTTTTCTCGTTTTCACTTAAAACCGAGTAGCACAAGTTGTCTAACATAATTTAAAACATCATATTCTATCATAAAACACCAAAATACACAAATTTCACCTATGGGTATTTTTCCAATTATGAACCTTAGGTTGAATTATTGCTAGCATAAGCTAAATCGAGCTACCGGGATTTCAAAAACATAAAAATCATTAAAAACGGGGCTTGAAATCACTTACTATGAAGCTTAAAAGTTGAAGAAACCCTAGCTATGGAGAGAGAAAAATTCAGCAGCAACATATGGAGAAGATGACCATTTTTGTGTTATTTTTCCCATTTTATTTCATTTAATATCAAAATGACCAAAATACCCTTCCTTACTAAACTTTCAAAAATTCCATCCATGTCCAAATTTGTCCATAAACTTAGAAATTGGTCAAATTGCTATTTAAGACTTCCTAATTAATATTTCACAGCAATTTCATACTAGAAACTTCTAGAATGCAAGTTTTGCAACTTATTCAATTTAGTCCCTAACTTCAAATTAAGCATTTTATGCATAGAATTTCTTCACGAAATTTTCACACAATCATGCAATCATATCATAGACCTCAAAATAATTATAAAATAATTATTTCTATCTCAGATTTGTGGTCACGAAACCACTATTCCGATTAGGCCTTAATTCGGGATATTACAATCTTAATCAATCGAGTTTTCCAAAAAGTATTTTCCCCAAATTTCTTTTCTGTGATTTCTTAGTTTAGTGATAAACCGTAATTTATACATATTTTTACCCCATGTTTAATGCATTTTATGGATGATTTCCCATTAGAATTGGTGAATTCGATGCTCTTAATGCTTTAATTTCATGTTTTATACTTAGAAGAGCATAGGAGAGCGAAAGGAATGAGAAACGGGCCAAAAACGGAGAAAATGGGCCAAATTACGAAATCAACATGGCCTGGACCTCATCACACGGGCAGACCACACGGCCGTGTCAATTTGGCAGGCTCGAGCACGGCCTTAAGTAATTGCACACGAGCGTGTTACACGGGCATGTCCCTGCCGAGCCCAAGTTGAGTCAAATTCGGAAAAGGCTAATTTTGAAGGTTCTTAGGCATTTCAAAGCCTATAAATACACCCTAGAGGAGGAAGAAAGGGGACACAAAGAATAGGGGGTAAGGAATTACTCCAAGAAAGTCTATTGATTCATCTCAGAAGCCGGATTCATCATCAAGACTGAAGATCTCTCCTCAATTTCCCCTTCAGGAGTTTTGGGTTTTCTTTATGTTTTGTATTCTTTATTATTCTGAGATGTTTTCTTATTTAGTTATAAACTAAATCCCCTAAATACCTAAGGGGAATGAAACCTAAGATGAATCTTGTTATTATTTTCTGAATTGTATGATAAATATTTAACTTGTTCTTAAGACTGCTTAGATGAACAATTTGGTAAATTCCTTAAACTCTTAAAAAAATTACATATTAACTTATTGTTTATTGAAGCTCTATCGCAGATTCCAAACGCAATGAAATTTTTAAAGGATCTTTTAGCAAATAAGCGGAAGTTGGACGAGGCACCGCATGTGGAGCTGAACGTAGTTTGCTCAGCTATTCTCCAAAATAAACTACTTAACAAACTAAAAGATCTAGGGAGTTTTACAATTCCTTTCTTAATTGGTAGTTTAGATGTTAATAATGCATTAGCTGATTTAAGGGCTAGTATTAATGTCATGTGCTACAAAATGTTTAAGCAATTAGGTCTCGGGAAACCCAAACAGACTAGGATGAGCATTCAATTAGCAGATAAAACTATAAGATTCCCTAGGGGTATTATTGAAGATGTACTAGTTAAAATCGATAAATTTATATTTCCCGTTGACTTTACTGTTCTAGATATAGAGAAGGATAGCAACACTCCTTTAATTCTGGGAAGACCCTTTTTAGCAACTGCTAAAACAATTATTGATGTTGGCATAGGTGAACTCATACTCCGTGTGGGAGACGAAATAATCACTCTTCAAGCTCGCAATTCTGGCAACACATCGGAAGTTGAAGGTGATCGTTTAACCCATTCTTCTAAAACTGACAATATGGTACAACCTAGTTTGCAGGAAATGAGTCTGAAGGTAGCACATGAGTCACTCTCAAGCAATAGTAGAGGACCCATTCATGAAGATCGAAGGCTACAAATCAAGGAGCTAGATGAATGGCGGACGTATAAACCGGGAACACCTGACAAACTGAATCTACGACAGAACAAGCTCAATCCCTTTCCAAATCAACTTAAGGTTGGAGATAGAGTCTTATTAGATTCCACAGATCCCCACATTGTCACTACCACATCGAATGAAGAAATCTCTCTTACGGTACTCAGCATTTTCCCATTCAGTACGGTCAAGATGAGTCATCCCAAGTTTGGCACTTTTAAGGTAAACAACACCCGTTTAAAACCTTATTTTGATGATATTAACAACAGGAATGAGAAGTATAAACTCCTCGAACCACTATAAACTCCTCGAACCACCATGACCATTCAATGGAGAGGTAAGTCGAGCTTAGACTATAAATAAGCGCTTCTCGGGAGGCAACTCGAGCGGTAACAATATTGATTTCTTTAAATTTTAGTATTTAACACCTAACTTACTAATAGAGATCTTGAATACAGGCTTTTCCACAAAGACACAGCCAAGCGCACGTGCGTGCTTAGGGCTGTGTGAAAACAGGGTAAAAGATTTCCCCAACACGGACTACGATAAAACACCACAGCCGTGCGACATGGCCGTGGTTGAACCTGCCAAAACAACACGGGCGTGGGACACGCCCGTATGGGAGACCTGTGGTTGAAACTGAGAAACTAGCGTGGGCGTTTGACACGCCCTTGTCTAGTACCCATGGTCGAACCTGTTAAATTAACACGGGCGTGGACCTTGCATACACGGGAGTGGGAGAAGCGAACGAAGCTAGACACGGTCGTTCGACACGACCGTGTGCACCCACACGCCCAAGTTACACGGGTGTGGGACGAATTTCAAACATGCCTAAATAGGAAAAACGCAAAACACACGGGCAAAAATTAGGGAACACGGGCGTGTTACCTGGCCATGTGCCCCCAAATCTATAAATACCCTGCACTATTCATTGTCTTCCCCACTCAAAAACCCTAACCCTAGCCGCTGCAATTCCACACGGCCTTCTTGCCACGCCCGTGCACTGCCTCCAACTCCATTTTTGACGCCCATTCTCATCTTTCTAGCGTTTGTTCACTCTTTTCTCGTTTATTCGTACTAATTTCTAGGGCTATTTATCATAATAATATGAAAATTTTCATGTTACTTTCTTATTTTTTTCATACAAATGTTATATCTAGTGTAACACCCCGAACCCGAGACCATCGCCGGTGTCGGACACGAGGGGTTAACAAGCCAAGTTCACATGTTTTGCCCACCAATTTGACATTTCCAGTCAGGCTGGAAAACTGCGTCACCGTTGCCTTAAAAATCATATCTCGAGTTTCAAAACTCGGAAACTGGTTTCGTAAATTTTCCCTGAATTTAGATTCATATATCCATCCATGGATTTATTTCTAGAATTTTTGGTCGGGCCAATTGGTACAGTTTATTAGTTAAAGTCACCCATGTTACAGGGATCGACTGCTCTGACCTTCGCGCGTTATAACTTGAATATCTCTCTGTACAGGGCTTTAATACTGGTGCCGTTTGTTTCTAATGAAACTAAACTCAAAATGGAATCTGTACATATAAGGAACGACTCCTAATTCTTTCTGGATAATTTATAGTAAATTTTTAAAGTTGCGACAGGGAACCCAGAAACCGTTCTGGCCCTGTCTCACAATAGCTTTAATATCTCTTAACATGTAAATCCTATGACCATTTCGTTTCTTCCATATGAAAATAGACTCATCAAGGTTCATTTACATAGCTTATTCACTATTTAATACCATTCCTAAAAATTTTGGTGATTTTTCACATTCACGTCACTGCAGCTGGCAGCATCTGTTTTTAAGGTAGGTCTTACCTATTTTGTAGTCTCCATGAACCAACTAGTCTTGCCATACATAGGTTCATATATGATCATTTTAACCATACCAATGGCTGATCATGTGACCAACACTCCCATTTCCAATCCATAATCACATCATGACACCATATATATACGTACAAACCAAAAATAGTCCAAGTTCATGCTTCCTTTTACGAGCCATTTTCGCATGGCCGTATACATATACATCACCACATTTTTAAACCAACAAGGGGTAGTCCTATACATGCCATTTCAAAGTTCAAACAAAATTTATACCAAAATAGAGGCGTTGATAGTGTGGATGACTTCGACTTTATTGATCCCGAATCCGATTGCTATCGAGCGAAATCTTATTCTTTGGGCTTCTCGAGTGTACTAATTGAATTTATTACAGCAACCAACACTCACCTCCAGCCCAAGATTCTTCGGAATATAACCGGATATAAGCATGTGCACAAATGCCTTCGGGTCTTAGCCCGGATATAGCCGCTAGCACAATTGCCTTCGGGTCTTAACCCGGATATAATTTCCAGCATAATTGTCTTCGGGGCTTAGCCCGGATATCATTCAATTTCTCATGCACACATACATCAATAATCATTGGACATACATATTTCATTTTCGTTACTAAGGCTCAAACACAATTATAATCATTAGCATAATCGCCGGGACTTAGCCGGGTAGAATTGAATACTCATACACACATAAATCAATAATCAATACATCCATATTTCATTCCACATAATTCAATTAAGGTCACTTCTTGAGGACTTACCTCGGATGTTGTCGAACGGCTTTTACGGCTATTCGATCACTTTTTCCTTCCCTTGTCCAATTGTGGCCCTCTTTGCTCTTGAGCTAATTCAAACAAATTCAATCTATTAAAACCTCATTGTGCTAGCTTATGGCGAATATGACAAGGAGTTTAAATGGTCATATGGCCACTCTTTAGCTTGAATACACAATGGTCATGCACATTTTATACTACATCAAGCAATTCAATACAATTTATTCGAGCATCAAGGAAAAGCTAAGGCCTTCAATAGGCTACCCAAGGCCGAATATTCATGTACATGTTGAGGCCAATTATGCACTTAATACCTCACAAAAACAGCATGCATTTTACTAGTTAATGCTTTGCATATTGTTGCTCAAAACTTATAATATAGCATCAAGCACTCATATGTGTGCTAGGCGAATGTGCTTGCAATTTCACATTCATTCTTCAACATCTTCTTCTTTAAACAAACATATTCATTACTTAGTTCATAACCAAACATCATGTGCAAACATATATATACATATATGAGCATGGTCAATTTCAAGGTGTCCATAGCCATCCAAAACACAAATTTTAACTAACATGCAAGAAGCATGAACCATGCTTATGAATGCATCATGGCGAATATGACAATCATGCTCCTTTTCAACTTCAATCATGATTAAACAAAAGAAAACTCAAAATCTTACTCAAGAGTAGACAATCCATCATTGCATGCATCATCATCAAGCTTTACACTTAGCATGCAATGGCTTTATCACCATAACAACTTTGGCCAAATACCATTTCCATGGCATAACAAAGATTTGAGCCATGGCTAACATGCACATCAAGTTAGCAACCAAAACATGCATGAAACTCCTAACACAACCTCATACATACCTTAATCTTGATGCAAACTTAGCCAAATCTCCTTCTAGATCTCTTCCAACCCAAGCATGAAGCAAAAATCCTCCCCCTTTTTCCTTAGTATTTTCGGCCAAGAAGTGAAAATAGATGAACAAATTTTTTTTTCTTTTCTTTCTTTAGGATATTCGGCCAAGGGCTATGGAGAAAGATGAACACTTTTTTTTGTTTCTCATCCTACTAACATTAATTTTTTTCCATACTCTTATTTTATTATTTCTAACATCCACCACTAGCAAAACATGTTTAAGACATGTTTTCTTTTGCCCATATTCATCACCATGGCCGGCCACTTCCCTCTCTTTGGGTAAATTGACATGCAAAACCATACTTTTGCATGCATGTACTATTAGACCTTTGAAGATTGGCCTATCACCTTTCAACAATGTTTCATATAAGTCCATCTAAATAAATTCACATGGAAATGATCAGATTAATGCATGCAACTTTCACACATGCATTTGCTAACATCATAAACATAGAATATAACTTCTAATTACTTATAAGACTCGGTTTAACGGTCCCGACACCACTTCCCGACTAGGGTTAAATTAGGGACGTCACATCTAGAATAGTTATTATCTTTTTCATGTTAAATTTTTTACTCATTATATGATTTCTCTACTTTATTTGATTAGTTAGAAGTAAATATTCATGATTAGAACAATATTCAAACTCACGCCTTTAGTGTTTTTCATTCGTCACACATATTGCATTCCATGAAATTTGTTGCTATTTTTATGCCATACAATTGATTGCTTTGATTAACTTGTTAGTCTTAGTAGTTGCTGACATTATGATTGTTATTTACAAATTATCTTCATTTTACTTTGATCATTCCTCAAAATGAATTAATGGTTCTTGATCACAGGTACCATGTTGTCTTCACGAGGAAAGAAAATCGCCGTACCTGCCTCGAAGAAGAGGAAGGGAGTGTCATCTTCTGTGGGTCTAACCATAGAAATTCGTCACCCTCTCCTGCAATTCCCCCGAGGGCCCCAAGAAGAGCTTTTCCAAATACTTCAGGCCCGACCTTTAATTGCGGGCCGTTGCATCGACTGGGCTGCCTTAGAACAAGTTCAGATGGCTGATGCAATTCGGGCCCTCCTAACCACCAACCTTTGGAAACTGTTCTTTGGGATTATCGAACCAACATATGGAACTATGCTCAATATTCCATCTTCAGACCGTAATGACGAATTACGATGATCCTGATACGGTCTAATTTCATCTAGAAAGATTAATCCACCAGCTAAGCGTCCCAGAGTTCGGTGCTGTACTGGGTTTATATACGGAGGAGTTTAAGGAGGAGAATAAACTACATGCTCTCACTCGCCACATACATTTCTTGTGACAACCCAAAATTGACCCTAGTCGGAATGTGGTTTCGGGACCACAAAACCGAGGCATAAAAATAATTTAATGCTCATTTTGATGCTTATGATATGTGTTAATTCGTGTGTGACATTTTTGATGTTTGATTTAGAGTTATAAATGTGAATTTCACTAGAAAGGACCTAGTAGAAAACTTTGAAAGTATGATGGGGAAATGTGTGATGACTAATTAAAGCATGCATGCAAAACAATGGCCTTGCATGTCAAATATCCCTCTTTTTATAGGAGGTGGCCGGCCATGACAAGGGAGTATGGGCTAAACATTTCATGAAACATGTTTTGTTGGTGCATTAGGGAGAAACAATAAACAAATAAGTATGGGTAATAAAGAAAGAAAAAAAAATGTGTGTGAGTGAACCCCCCCTTTGCCGTGCATTGAGGAAGAGAAAAGAAAAAAAATTGTTCATCCATTTTTCATTCTCTCTTGACCGAAAATACTAGAGGGGAAGGGAGGAATTTTGCTTCATGCTTGGTTTGGAAGAGGATTAGGAAGAGGTTTGGCTATACTTGCATCAAGATTAAGGTATGTTTGAGGTTGTGCCATGAGATTCATGCATGTTTCTAGTGGATAGCTTGATGCTCTTGTTAGCCCATGGTTCAAACTTTTGTTATATCATGGGGATGGTATTTGGCCAAGGTGGATTTTGTGTTAATGCCATTGCATGTTAAATATGAAGCTTGCTAATGATATATGTGATGGTGGATTGATGGCTCTTGGACTTTCTTTTTAGTATTTTTGAGTAAGACATTGAGTTCTTTGTTTAATCATGACCAAAATAATGGTAGTTGCTTACATCTTAATATCTATGAGTTCCTTTCTTGGTTCTACCATAGACCCACGAATTATATGTTTATTTGGTGTTGTTGGAGATTATGATAGAAGCTAATGAGTGAGAGTTTGATAGATACTATGAGGTTAAACTTCATGAGGTTGTAAGCTTGTAATTTGGATGATGAAATTTATGCTTTGTGAAGGTAAATGGTGTGGAAGGAGCATTCGCCATGGTAGTAAGATGAAATGCAAAATGTTAGTATTTGCTTTCTAGTGTATAAATGCGTATTAGCTTGAGTTTTGAATTTGAAATGAAACGAGATATAATCAATACGAGTAACCATACTTGTAGGAAGTATTGAGCATAATTGGCCTCAACATATACATGCATACTCGGCCACATGAGAAGATTAGTGTTGCATGCTTTCGGTTAGAGGCAAGCATATTGATGCCTTTATCTTGGTTAGGAAAATCGACTAAAAGGGATGTGAGTTAATATGTTGAGTTGATGCATGATTTCACATGTATGTGACTTTAATGTCTAATGTATAAATATGGGCTAAGTGCCTTGTATTCCTCTTTTCGATGCTCAAATGATTAAGTCAATTTGTTTGTTTAATTAAGCTCAAAAGCCTAGAGAATCAAGTTGGATAAGGGAAGGAAGAAGTGATCGAATAGCCACCAAATCGTTCGACCACATCCGAGGTAAGTTTTAAGCGATTAATCGTTGAGTAAATTCAATCATAATAGGACATAATGAGTTGATTTGATAAGATATGATGTGGCCATGATATGTCTTAAGCCCAAATGGTAAGTTCATAAGTGTTTGGACTTGGAAAGTTAAGAGCAAATTGTAATAAATTGCTTGGACAGCAGCAGTAATGTGATTTTAGAAAATCACTATAAATTGTTGGTGTGGAATTATAGGCTGAATAAAACATGTAATCAAAGCTTAGTTGGTCTAGGTTCTTATAAAAGAGACCGTGGAAGCAAAGGAATTTCCTATAAAGAGATATTTAAAGTTGTGCGGGACAGTGTCGGAATGACTCAGAAATCCCCTGTTCTGTTTTTGAAAAATCATTATAATTTGTACAAAAATGGTTATGAGATAAGATTTATATGCTTAGACTCCTTAATGAGTCTAGTTTCAAATGAAATCAAATAAAACACATTATGAATTCTTTACAATGAAAAATTTGATTCGTAGTGAAGAGTGGTCAGATTGGTCAAACAGTGAAATAGGGGAAACTTTAAGAAAAATCTGGTATTGATTGGCTGAACCTAAAATCCTTAAAAAAAATATGTAGATGGACATATGAGTCTAGTTTCAGGGAAAAATTACGAATCTGATTTTCGAGTTGTGGAACTCAAGTTATGATTTTTAAGGTGACAGTGACGCAGTTAGCCATCGTCTGGAAAAATTTTTAATTGATTGCGAGAGTAAATGAATTAGTCGGTTAGCACCTCGTGTTCGACTCAAGAACGGTCTCAGTGCACGGGTGTTACATTTCTCTCCCTCGAAGTGCTGGAACACTTTGGCTCCTGGCGCAGCCTCCTACAATCCTAGCCCCTCCAAGGCATCAGTTCTCCCATCATCCCTGAGGTACCTACACGCCATTTTGGCTTACACGATTATAGGGAGGTGAAAGAGCACTGGCGTCATCAACACTCACGATGCCTACTTCTTATGGTATATGTTGCACGGGCACGTCATCGACCTTGCCTATTTCATCTCCCTCGCGATTCAGCACCAGACGGAGTGGCATAGGAAGGGGGTCATCTCCATTGGCCCCTATGTGACGCGATTGGCTCGAAACTTTGGGCATCTCGACACCGCGGCCCAGGAATCATCCTTGACCGTTATTGGCCAGATGTCTCCACAAGGCATCTCGAGCATGCTTAGCATGAGGATGATCGAGAGGCGCCGAGGAACCTACCCTCCTAAATATTGTCTCGCCCAATCTACCAAGGAGGAGGCCTACGAGGACATTCCTGATAATGCCCCTCCGCAGCACGAGGACCCACCATCCCAGCCACCACCACCCTCTCGTCCAGTTCATGCGGCGGCTTCATATGTTGACATCTCTGAGTGCCTAACTCGATTCGAGCAGTAGTGTTTTCAACGATTTGACAACATTGATGCTACTCTACAGCAGATTTGTCAGCACCTCCACATCTCATCGCCAGACCCACCTCGCGAACCATACAACGATGAAGATGTTTAAAAATATTTATTTTTTTATGTTTTTAATTTTTATTAAAACTACTTTTTATTTTTGATTGGATTTTAGAATTTTATTTTTAATTATCAATTTCAGTTATTTCTTTATGAATAATTATTCTCCCTAATATCCCCTAAAAAGTTCCTGATCTTATCACAGTTATATAGAGTTCTTAAAGCTAATCATCGCATAGGAACTAAAAACTCCACCGAGAAAGGTTCTCCAGGACTGCCATGTCCTGATCGACCACGACCATAGCTACCACTAGATATAATATTCTTTTGGCGCAGGACTTATAGACTAATGAACCTCTACGACTGCCGGAGTATCCTCCTCCACTCTCGAACCGATCACTCTCCAAAACTCCAGTTCGAGGAATTCATCATACAGGAAGTTTCACTTCTCTCCCTATCTTATTTTTATTCTAATATCTATCTTTGTACATTGAGGGCAATGTACATCTTAAGTGTGGGGGGATATTTATTCCATTATCAGAAAAATCCCTGAATGACTGTCTTGTTCTCTTGGAAAGCTCTCATATCGTATTTAAGAAAAATTTTGATTGATTTATGACGATGATTGATATATCTTGAATTAAAATGTAGGCATTAATGCATTGATTGTTTAAACCTCAAGACATTAGAGAATCAAGCATGATAAGTTGATTTTTAAGAATTTAAAATCTTAGGTTGTTTTCCTAAAGTTTAGGTATTACTTTGAGTTGGAATTCACAAGTTTTAAACATCAAAAAGCCATAATTTTTGTTATATTTTTGAGCCTTTTGAGTATCTATTAATTCTTTCATGCTCACTTTTATTATTGCTTTGAGTGCGTTAGTATTGAACTATTTTTCTAGAACTTGCTTGATTATGCATGTCGAGACTACACCATTTGATTTGATATGTCAAAATGATTAAGGCACTTAGGATTAACCCACTCATGCCATGAAAAGTCTACCTCCACGATTAACCCCTAGTAAACCCCCTTGAGCCTAACAAGCCATTTCTTGTAGTACCCTTAATATTAATCCTTAACCCATTATTATTGAAATCCCCTAAATTAATCCCTATTTTTGTCAAGATTTGAGTTGAATAAATTGCTTAGCTATGTCTTGTTCTTAATAGTTTGTCTATGTTATTTAACTTGTTCTTAAAAAAAAAACTATGTATATACATTAGTAATTCCATATTCTGAGAAAAAGCTCTGTTGTACGCAAGTGATGATTAACTCCTTTTCTAGTTAGGCAATTTTTCAATTCAATCTCAATTCTAACCCCTTCTTTCAGCTTGTGACCAAACCCCCTAACCAAGCCTCATTACAACCCTCTAAAGACCTTTTGATTGATGTTTCATCTCAATTTAATCAATGGTGGAGATTTGATTTTCATGCAAGCCTATGGTAATGACTTTCCCTTATTGACTATTGAGTGCTTCACTTATTGTCCTTAAAACACCTTGAGTGATTTGAGTGAATCTTTAGTGAGGATGGGAAACTCTGTGATATTCTGAATCAAAGGTAATTAATTAAATGAGGAGAAACACCTATGTTTTCTGGAGAAAATACTCAACTTGGAATGTTTGAAACTTTTATGTTCTTTTAGTTAAATTCTCAATGTATGATTACCTACGTATTATTTTGAGACATTATCGATAGAAATTATAAATTGGGAAGAATTTATTTTTATTATGAGTTGAGAATTTTGCTTGAGGACAAGCAAATGCTTAAGTGTGGGGGTATTTGATAAACCGTAATTTATACATATTTTTACCCCATGTTTAACGCATGATTTCCCATTAGAATTGGTGAATTCGATGCTCCTAATGCTTTAATTTCATGTTTTATACTTGGGAGAGCATAGGAGAGCGAAAGGAACGAGAAACAAGCCAAAAACGGAGAAAATGGGCCAAAGTACGAAATCAACATGGCCTGGACCTCATCACACGGGCATACCACACGACCGTGTCAATTTGGCAGGCTCGAGCACGACCTGAAGTAATCGCCCACGTGCGTGTTACACGGGCGTGTCCCTGCCGAGCCCAAGTTGAGTCTAATTCAGAAAAGGTTAATTTTAAGGGTTCTTAGGCATTCCAAAGCCTATAAATACACCCTAGAGGAGGAATAAAGGGGACACACAGAATAGAGGGTAAGGAATTACTCCAAGAAATCCAATTGATTCATCTTAGAAGCTGGATTCATCATCAAGACTGAAGATCTCTCCTCAATTTCCTCTTCAGGAGTTTTGGGTTTTCTTTATGTTTTGTATTCTTTATTATTCTGAGATGTTTTCTTATTTAGTTATGAACTAAATCTCCTAAATTCCTAAGGGGAATGAAACCTAAGACGAATCTTGTTATTATTTTCTGAATTGTATGATAAATATTTAACTTGTTCTTAATTATGTGTTCTTAATTCTTGTTTTGATATCCCAAGATACTGATTCAAGATAACCTCTTATTCAGAGGGAGAATAGACCCTGTCTAAGAGTACATTTGTCATAATTAAGCGGAGTTGATTGTGTGTCTAGACATAGGGTGACAAGATCTTGCCAGATTAGGGTGAAACCTAATAAGGGGATCCATAGATCGAGTTAATGCAACCCTAGGGTGTTAATTAGAGAAAGGTCTTAATTATTCAATGTAGGGATTAGACGTTATTAGTCTTGAATAGGGATAATAACATAACTTAGGGATCTCTACGGAACAAGTTAAATGAATAAATCGTCCGATTCGAAACCAGAATAACAAGTACAGTCTAGGTGGATTTTTCCTTAGGTATTGTCTTAATTCAATCAATTTTCCCAAAAGCAATTCCCTAATTCTATTCTCTGTGAATTCTTAGTTTAGATAACTAGTTAGTTAAAACAAAATCTCTTTATTCTTAGGCTAGATAATAAAAAGACAATCATTACTAGTACTTTTAGTTCCTTTGGGTTTGACAATCCGGTCTTGCTAAAACTATACTACTGTTCGATAGGTACACTTGCCTACATTGCGATAATAGTTAGTTTCGAGAACGATTAATTATAAATATTTAAAAGCTATCACGAAATCAAGCGATCATTTAGTTTATTAGTTAGATAAACAAAACCCTTTTATTTTTTAGGCTGGATAATAAAAAAAAGTTGATACTAGTACTTTTAGTTCCTTTGGGTTCGATAATCCGGTCTTGCTAAAGCTATACTACTGTTCGATAAGTACACTTGCCTTCATCGTGATAATAGTTAGTTTCAAGAACGATTCATTATAAATATTTAAAACCTGTCATGAATATCATGTATCAAAGTCCAGGCCGTGTTGATTTACCATGTTGGCCCATTTTCTCCATTTTCGGCCCATTTCTCGTTCTTTTTACTCTCTTGTGCTCACCTAGGTATAAAACATGTAACTAAAGGATTAGGAGCATCGAATTCACCAAATCTAAGGAAAAACCATCCATAAATGTGCTAAGCATAGGATAAAAATATGTATAAATTATGGTTTATCACATTTGTTAATCCAAAAAGCATAACAAGGAATTCATAGTGTCCATACCTTGTTCTGAAAGCAGTTTTTGGCATATCCGCCTCTTTAACTCTCAATTGATAGTAGCCAGATCTTAAATCAATCTTTGAGAACACTGTTGCTCCTTTCAACTGATCAAACAAGTCATCAATTCTCGACAAAGGATACTTGTTCTTTATAGTCACCTTGTTGAGCTGACGGTAGTCAATACAAAGCCTCATGGATCCGTTTTTCTTTTTTACAAATAACACGGAGCACCCCAGGGAGAAAAACTCAGTCTCGCAAAACCTTTGTCTGTTAACTCTTGCAGCTGAGCCTTTAATTCTTTCAATTTAGTCGAAGCCATCCTGTACGAAGCAATAGATATCAGCAAGGTCCCTGGTACTAACTCAATACCAAATTCAACTTCTCTAACCGGTGGTAATCTAGGAAACTCTTCTGAAAACACATCTTGATATTCACAAACTATCGGCACTGATTCAATTTTCAATTTAAACACTTTTGTATTCAACATATAAGCAAGATACGCTTCACACCCTTTTCTTACATATCTTTGGGCAGACATCGAAGAAATCACAATAGGTAACTCACTAGACTCTTCTGAATCAATCCGAAGAGTTTTACCATTTTCACATTTTAGTTCAATAATCTTTCTTTTACAGTTCACTACGGCATCATGCAGTGTTAACCAATCCATACCCAAAATAACATCGAATTCATCAAATGGCAACAACATTAAATCATCCAAAAAATAGTGACCTCGAATCATCAAAGGACAATTCTTGCAAACTCTATCAACTAACACATGTTTGCTTAAAGGGTTTGACACTCTAACCACAAATTCAGTAAACTCAATAGGCAAGCTCTTACTAGTTACCAATTTTACACAAATATAATAATGAGTCGATCTAGGATCAATCAATGCAATTACATTAGTATTATAGAGAGAAAAAGTACCAGTGATAACATTAGGAGATGTCATTTCTTCGCGAGCACAGATGGTATAGGCTTTAGCAGAGCTTCGGATCTCATAGCTGTATCTTTCGTCACACCTTTACTACTAGCTCCATTTTTTATATTTCTCGGTGGCCTACCCCTATTAGTAGTATTACTCGGCCTTGCGCTCTGAAACTTTTCTTTCTCAGCCATTTCAGGGCAATCTCGAATAAAATGCTCTTGAGAGCCACACTTAAAACAAGCCCGATCATTCATTCTACACTCATCGGGATGACGTCTGCCACAATGCTGACATTCAGGTCTGTTAGGCCTCACATTACCCACACTTGCCATTGAAGTGGCTTGTGATTTAGAACCCAAGTATTGCTTCCCACGATCTCTGTGTGAGTATCCCGCTGAAACATTCGAATAAGAATACATTTCTTTAGACTTCTTTGAATGAGATGGAAATGACTTACTCATAGGTATTTTCCTCAAATCTTTAGTTTTAAGATTAGCTTTCCTCTTTTCTTTATTCAATTCCTCAGCCTTACAGGCTCGCTTGACCAATACCACAAATTTTTTTGGTTCTAAGATCCAAACTAACACATGAGTATCCTCATTCAATCCATCCTCAAACCTCTTGGACATAACAGCCTCGGTGGAAACACACTCTCGAGCATATTTGCTAAGTATGAAGATTTTTGTTCATCCCTCTCTAAAATAAAAATTCTCGCTCATACTCAGCCACTGTCATACGACCATGTTTCAGCTCAAGAAATTCCTTATATTTCTAATCGATGAATCACTAATTAATTTATTTCTTTTGGAACTCCTCTTGAAAGAATTCCCATGTAATCCTCTCTCTCGGTACCACCAATACCAGGATATTCCACTAGTGATATGAAAAATCTCTCAGAAGTGAGATGACACACTTTAAACACTCATCCGGTGTGCAGGATAACTCATCAAATGCCCTGATGGAATTTTCGAGCCAAAACTCGGCTCTCTCGGGATCATCATCCATATTAGCTCTAAAATCTTCAGCCCCATACTTTCGGATCTTATAAACCAGAGGCTTGTTCATTCTTACAAATTCCATACCTTGTGGACCTATGGGAACCGGTCAAGGAATAGGTGGGGGTGGAGGAGGTTGGGCATTCAGATTTGTTCGAACAAATTCTGTATACCAATCATTCATCATGTGGAGAAAGGCTTCCCTACCTCCTTCTCCTTGACTAATCGTTAAGGGTCTACTATCAAACGAAACTGCCCCTTAAGCGGGAGCCGGTGCATTACTTTCAACGTCATCAGCCTCATCTCGATTGGGATCCGTTTACTATACGAAAACATAATTTAAATTTGTCAGGAGTCATCACACTATCACAGTTCGTTTATGGCATGTATAGCTAGACTCTTACACAAGCTATGTTAGTCCGAGAATCGACTAAACTGTATTTCTGATACCAATAAATGTAACACCCATTACCCGTATTCGACGTCGGAAAAGGGTACGAGGCATTACCAGACTTAAACATAAGCAAACATACAAAACTGAGACGTAAATTTCCATCCAAATTTAAAACTTTTCATTTACATTTACATCGTCCCTAAAACGAGCCTACGAGGCCCAAAACATGCATTAAAAGCGGTTCGGGACTAAACCAAGAACTTTGGAAAATTTCACAACATTTAGAAAATTTTTCATGTTTTAAGAGCCACACGCCCGTGTGGCTTGGGACACGCCCCTGTAGGCAGGCCGTGTCGTCAGGCACGCTCGTGTCCCTAACTCGTGTAACTCTCTATTTGTCACCCATGAACAAATTGAAGTCACACGGCCAAGGCACATGCCTGTGTGCTTAGGCCATGTGGTCGATTTAATTTTCATAATTTTTTATAAAATAGGTGCAGGCTTCACACGCCCAAGGCACATGCCCGTGCCTGAGGCCGTGTCATCCACACGGCTGAGACACACACCCGTGTCTCTACCCGTGTGCCCAATTCTGAGCATTCTATTTTGCACAATTAAGGTGCAGGGGAAACACGGCCAGCACACACGCCCATGGGGCAAGCCGTGTGTCAGACATGGCCTAAACACACGCTGTGTGTCTACCCGTGTGGACAAAAACAAGGCTATTTACCAAGCCATTTTGTCAGCTTTCCATGCACACACCTACACAAAAAAACATAACACCAATCCAAGCAATTATGTTCAACCAATTTAGCCACAATCAAGACATCTGCACATCATTCACATGCTACCATTTACCACATACAAACATCACTTACTTATCAACTTCAATCATGCAAACTTCCATATCCATGAAAACATCTTCACATGCATGTTTATATATATATATATATACTTAAACCAATATTAGTAAACACCATATGGCCATGTGCAAAATAAATTATCAACCAATATATGCCAACACATTAGGCCAATTCAATATAACACATAACAAAATGACTAAGTCCCTATACATGCCATAACTCAAATTATTGAAATCATTGGTACCCAAAATATTAAGTTGATAGTGTGACTGGATCTCCGACAATCTCTGATCTTCGAGCTGGCTTGGTGACACTCGATACAAAAATAGTAGGAAATGGACCTAATCGTCAAATACTTTGTTTTTCCCCAATTTAGGTCTGAACCTCGTTTTTCTTGATAATCGAGCTTGAAAAGTGGCAAAACCCTAGATATGTCTTCCTTGAAATTTTTGGCCAAGCATGAAGAAGATGGACTAAATTTTGGCTTGATTTTTAGTTTTTAATTTATTTAATTACCAAATAACCAAAATGCCCTTTTCTCAATACACTAAAATTCTCTTACCTCATGTCTATTTTTGTCCAACTTAAAGTAAAATGGTCTAATTACCATCTAAGGACCTTCAATTTAAAATTTCATAACAATTAGACACCTCTAGCATGTAGAACTCAACTTTTGCACTTTTTACAATTTAGTCCTTTTGACCAAATTGAGTGCCAAACATCAAAAATTTTCGAACAAAATTTTCACGGAATCATTCCATAAAATTATAGACCATGAAAATGTAATAAAAACAAGTTTTACTACGTCAGATTCGTGGTCCCGAAACCACTGTTTCGACTAGGCCCAAAATCGGGCTGCTGCATATGTATAATTGGTGATTGAATATTAACTTGATAAGTCATTAGACTGATAATGGTAACATTATATGGATTGACACAATTATCATTAAATGATTCATGCGATATATATTGGATTGAAAATGAGGATTGAGTAACATATTTTTGAAATGAATATGTGTTTGAATCTTAAATGGTATTGTTGCATACATGTTAACATAAGGCATGGTATTGAATGCTTCATTTGATGATTAAATGAGTTTGTATCTGAGATTGGTATGTAATACCCCTTGCTCGACCAGATCGTTGGGACTGAGTTATAAGATGTCTCTTGAAATAATTTGGTTGATGTACAAGTAGACACAATCGTTGACATGTAATAAGTAGTAAGTAAGAGTTATCGTCTCCACAAGGACTATTTATGCAAATCAAGAATTGCAAAATTAATACTTAGCAAATTGGTTGGTGATGAAGTAAATTAAAGTGTGATTAATTTAAAATTATACTAACACTAACCTAAGTATGCTTAAAATTAAAAAAAAAAACATAGAAAAAAAATATGTATTCAAGTTTTTAAGAGTTAATCATAATAGCATGCATGTTTTAGAATAAATTTCCTTCCTAACTTAGAATTATATATAAAATGTTAAAAGATGTTAGGGAGGCTCCGTGGCAAGTTGATCTGTTACTAACCTTATTTAATTAGGTTATAATGTTAAACTTATTTAATTACTAAGTCTATCTAGCATATTTTTATATTTAATAAAGTTATAATTGCATAAGCAAACATCAAACAAAGGTTATGTAAGGTAATAATATTTTGGTATTATTACTAATTTAATCCCTAAATGATTAAACATACACCATATAATTATTGTTTCAATTAATTAAAATCTTTGTTGGATTAATTAATTAATTCAGTTTTTCCTTCATTCATAATGCATGAGAAACATATTTATGATTTTACTCGCATAAGTAAACAGATCAAATACACAAAACATCTTTAACAAAATTAAATAATTTAAGCTACAGAATTTAAATCATTCTAACACCAACAAAATTAAGCAATCATGATTATATTAAAAGTATAAAACTTAGTTGCAATCATGTTTCTTGAATTTAACAAAAATAAAAGATTGAAGAGTAAAAGAATGCTAAGTCGTTCTAGTGGTTCTCCGAGGCACAACTCGTTTTGTTCCTCTTTTTTTCTTCTTTTCTTGTCATGACTACCAAGCTTAAAAAGCTTTTAGTATAGTCAAATGTGGCTGCTCTCAAAGCCTTGCAAACACTCTTTGAAGAATAGAAAAATGAAAGTGAAAGAAGAGAGAAAAGGGAGAAAAGATCTTGAATGAGGGATGAATGAAATGGAGATCAAATGCCTCTCTATTTCTAATAGTGAGGAGCTCTTTGCAAACACACTTTGAAGAATGGAAAAAAAGGGAAGTGAAAGAAGAGAGAAAAGGGAGAAAAGATGGTGAGTGAGGGATGAATGAAATAGAGATCAAATGTCTCTTTATTTGTAATAGTGAGGAGCCTCTTGCAAACACTTATTGAAGAATGGAAAAAGGGAAGTGAAATAAGAGAGAAAATGGAGAAGAGATGGTGAGTGAGGGATGAATGAAATGGAGATTAAATGCCTCTCTATTTCTAATAGTAAGGAGCCCCTTGATTTTTCTATTTTTAGCGTGATAATCCCCCTTTTTTCTCTCATGCATGGCCATCCCCTTATGTTAAGGAAGGAAGGTCGATGACTTTGTTAAATTTAGTTAGCTCATGCTTGATTCATAGAAAGGAGTTGAACAGTCATGTGAGAA
Source organism: Gossypium arboreum (assembly GCF_025698485.1). Classification (NCBI taxonomy): domain Eukaryota; kingdom Viridiplantae; phylum Streptophyta; class Magnoliopsida; order Malvales; family Malvaceae; genus Gossypium; species Gossypium arboreum. The sequence continues at coordinate 127,533,354 of NC_069077.1, forward strand.
AATTTTTGTGGCTGATTTTTTATATTTTACCAAGTCTTGGGTGCTTCAATTAATTATTTTTATGATCAGTTGGACTTCCCATAGCCAAATTGAGCTTTTTCCTCCCTTAGTAGACGGTTTAGGCTTCAAATTTAGCAGTAGGCTTGTCCATTTCAGCGATCCAATTGTGAGCTTGGTAAAAGTTAGTTTGAGAATCCAAAAGATGAATTAGGATGCCTCATGCTGATTAGCCATCAACCCATGTCTGCATGGCCTCTGCTACAAGAATGCTACAACATCGAGCATCGAATAGGTAAGCTTCAAGACTAACTTTTCTTCTATTACACGAAACTGCGTCAAGTTGGAACAAATACGTCAAATTATCATGTAAATAAGTAAGATTACAAATTTATCTTTAATTTTTCCTACTTTATAAATATGTAATAAAACTAAAAAAATTTGCTATCAAAACACTTATAATTCGCATGAATTACTAGTAAGAAGGTGTTGTAAATGTCTATATAATTTAGAGTTATCACCCCCTAAATTTAATTCATTGCTCATTCAGAGTGATGATATATGTTAACTTACATTAAAACTCAAGGAGTCACTTTTGCAAAAATCCCTTCAAACGAAATCAATCCTTCCCATAGTCATGTGTTTACCAAAATTATGCTAAAAAATAAAAAAAAATGTAAACATGCAACTTGAGTACATATATAACTCAATTATTTTCAAATATTAACATGCTAACAAAAATATGTACTAAATGTCTTCCCTTAACAAATGTGTACTTAGTACTTTCCAATCAAAATTTATTTCCATCGATTAAACTAAGTAGCCATCCTAAAGTTTAATTATGTCTTCATATGTTGAACTCAGTAATTCCTCTCCACTAATTTAGTCGGCACAAAAATCTAAATCAATAGGTCTTTAATACGGTGGTAACGTGGCTTTGGTCAAGGTAGGAAAAAGATAGACAATTTTTAGGCTAAAACCTTAACCTCAGCTTACCTCAGACTTTCCAAATGCAATTATCCCCAAGAAAACCAACTTTTTTGAGTTTGAGTACACATGCTTTATGTACATCTTTATTTTTTTTCAATAACTAAATTTTTTAAGCAATCAATGATGCTTTCTTGAGCATATGACTCAGCATTTTGAGCATTCCAATACTTCTCTCTAGCTCCCTCAAACTTAATCATAAAAAATATTCTAGATGAACTGAGTCTAAGATTTAAGACAAATAGAGATAAATTAAGGAAGGGATGACTTATTAATGTAAGGTTCAAAAGAAAATCAGGCCATATAGCTCAAAGTAGGGTTTCAAGGGATAATTATTACTAGTGTTGGCTTGAAAGGCTTAAACGGTTCAAACAAAAATTTGCTTAAATCATTTCCAGATTACCATGCCTCCTAAGATTTCACCTCAAGGAAATACTAAGTTGATTTTAAAGGCTTAAACTTTCACGGGTGCTTAGTTTTTCTAAGGAGTTAAAAAATTTCATGGCATGACTTATACATAATTACTAAGTTCAACATTTTTTTATCATAATTAAGCTAGCATAAAAATAATTGAAATAATAGAATTTTACCATATTAATGCTAATAAATTAAGAAAACATTAAAATTTTTAGCAATACTTTACTATAACATAACTTGATGAAAAAAAAATTAATTTTCGTCAAAAATAAAAAAAAAAAATTTTTGGTCCCCCACTAAAGAGAAACAATGTCCTCATTGTTTAAAAGCAAATATCAAAAGGGTAAAAATAAAGAAGTGAATGAGAACTATTACGAGGTAGGTTCCCAAGAAAGAGAGGTGAGTCTTATTTAACTGCTTAAATACCAAGCATTTCCTTGATAGAGCTAATTCTAGACATGCACATCACATTGCCACACTTCTTATTTTATGTGGAGCAAAATTAATGGTAAACTTCAACTTTTCTTATTCATAATTATAATTTAAAATTTATTGAACTAGAAATCTAAAATAGTAGTAGAGAAAAAATGAATTAAATCACAATTGAAAATATAAAATAACGATTGAGAAAAGTTAAGAGAACTCCCTCAATTTTATTTGGAATCGAAATATAAAACCTCAAACCTAGCCTAGACATTACGGTCGAATTATGAAAGTTACATTGACACATTAAGTATTGTACATATATTTTTGTGAAATCTTAAGGTTAAAAACCGTGAGTAAATAAAATAAATTTACTTAAACATAAATACCATTAATTTGTGTGAACCCATTTTGAAGGAAGCTCGACTTATAAACTGTTTAAAATCAAATCCTTTTACCTTAACCTCTCGTTATCATAACGCAAAACTTGATTTTCAAAATTGTTTGCAGCGAAAAAAAATATTTCAAAGTTCTTAAGTTTGAAATTCTTAGTTTTCATTGATTTTGTCGTCTTTGATAGAAATAATAATTAAAATATTGTTTTTTTCCCTTTTTTTAAAATAAAACCAATACCAAAATTTAATGTCCTAAAAACAAATTAAAATTCTAAAAAGTCCATAACAAACAAAAACAAACTTAAAGTTTTAAATGTTTAAACTGAGCTCCGAAATCGCTGCCAAATCCTAAGTCTAAGGATCACTTGAAAAGTGTCAAAACAAATGAATGATCTAGAAGCCCAGTGTGTGACTTAGCCCACACACAAAATTTTACTTATATCATACATAAATGCAAATATTAGAATAGAATTTCATATTTTTTGAGAAACATATATCATATCAGAACAGATCCTACCCCCATACGCTACATACCATCTCTGACCAACCAATCATACTAATTAGGACTCATGAGTCCATCCATCCAATCACATTGGAATGTGGTGGTATGCCACTCATAAATATGCAGCTGAACTACCAGGCAAATATTGTAGTTTAATCGCCAAAATTTGCAATAAAAACTACTAGAATACACTTTGTCCATCATATCAAACCCACACCAATGCACATGCATAATCATATTAACATACTTACATATCACATGAATTGTATGGCATGCATACCTAAGCATATTTTTACGGATAATAACATATCATATTCCTTATACAAAATTAATCCTAATTAACATGCTTTCTAAGCGTACTAATGTGTAACATACCGAATTTTATGCTTTTATAAGCCTACAAAATAGTCACGAATTCAATTTTTGAGTTCCTTAATCAGCCCCTAATCGAGCCTCCAAATTGGCCAAAAAAGGCCCACATGCTCGTGTGGCCCACACGACCCAACAAGCCAACTTGTGTGGTCCACATGCCTACCTGTTCAGACCATGTAATCACACAGGACTGTATGCTCCACAAGGCCTAGCACACGGCTAACCACACGGTCGTGTGGTGCACACGGTCTGTCACACGGTCGTGTGACGCAAAACAATTTCAAAAATAGCCTATGTTTTTGGGTTTTTGTTTTTGAATTCCGATTGAGTTTTAGGGTTAGTTTCACACACTTGATAGTATTTCTGATAAACCAACAATAGCGCACTCTGAATCCTACATACGAAACCAAATCAAATCAATTAAAAAACATGAATTAACCCAAATTCTACCACTTTTCTAAATGAAAACAGTCCCTAAAGGAATACACGAGTACTTACTTCACAGGAACAACGTCGAAACGACGACTACTCCGCTGGAGGATTTTGATTCTCATACCATTCGCCTAATCAAAATCATGAGAAAACTTAATATAATGTGCAACAAGAACTAATACTAAAACTTAACCTTGCACAATGAATGAATTAAAGCTAAAGTAGTAGAAAAATAATTGATAAAACTTACACTATTATTGGATTATGATTGAAAATAATGAGTCTAAAAGTAACCCGACGATGATTTAATGGCAGTAAGCAAGAATCAACCACAAAAGAAAAAGAAAGAAAACTCAAAAGAAGAGAAAGAAAAGAAGAAGAAGAAAATAGAGAAAAACAAAGGAAAGGAAAAAAAAAAGTGAAAGAAGTAGGGGTTTGGACGATTGAATTTGGGAGAAAAATTAGGGAGCTAATAAATCAAGAAAATAAAAAATAAAATAATTAAATCTTAATCAAATCCTAACACATTAGATTTTATAGAATCCAAATTAACCACAACCTTTAGCACATGGTAAGAAACAAAAATAATTCCCCTTTTCGCAAACACTGAGATTTGAACATAGGACCAAAAGGTAAGCTGACACCTTACCACTGAACCAACAGACTCATTCTAACATAACTTGTACGAAAAAAATATTTAATTCAAATAATCTAGGATAAGGATTGAGTCAAAATTAACAAAATTTGAAGGAAATGACTCGAACCCAAAACCTCACGCACACAATCACAACACCCAACCCCTGAAACAAATTAAATTATTTGACATAATGTAACATTCCAAACTTAAGAAAATTTGGGGCGTTATACGTCATTGACTGAGACAGTGTCAAAGGGTCATCTATCATACCAACCATGCTCATCTAGGAAGTAATCATACTCCTGCCTAGCAAATCTATCCAACATCTGTTAAGGGAAGAAAACAAAAAATGATCTTTCTTGGTGGCCTCATTTAACTTCTTGTAATTCATGTAAATCCTCCAAACTATGACTCAAATATCTGAAATAATCCATCAGATGCCCTTCTTGTGCCTTTTCAAAACCACAAGTGACTTTTCTTCTTGATTCTTGGTGAAATTAATTGAAATAATGACAGGTAAAGTCGAAGATAAAACCAAATAATCATATTTCAAATGAGAAGGCAAGATCTTCAATTCCAATTAAACTAGCTCTTCAATCAATGCTTTCAATTGTGTGTACTCTCGAGATATAACTTTAATGATTCAAGTGGGATTTTCTGAGTGAATCATTTCAAATTAGCTTCTAACAAAGCCAAAAATTCCTTGTCTTCATCACCACTCGATGAATCAATTGGTAGAATACGTTCTAATAGATCGTCTAGAGACTAAAGTTCCAATTCTGTAGAAGCCATTGATTCTATATTGGAAACAATAGAGCATTCTTCGAATACATTTGGGGATTTAATAGAGTTGAAGACATTACAAGTCACCTTGTCATCCAAAATTTCCTTAAGTTGAGTATCATGTTACTACTTCTGGAATTGTTGAGGATATGACAGTGGTGGAAGCTTAGCTTTAACCAGACAACTTTTTTATGGTGATGCCTCTACATTTGTCACAGGAGCTGAACTATCAAGATAAACTTGTTGTGACAATACCTCAGTAGAAGTAGCAAAATCCGACTTCTGTAAAGTGGGAATTTCATCATTCGATTGATCTTCCTCTTTGTTCTGAGTAGCAACAAAGTCGTGTTTAGCCTAAAAAATTTTGGGTTCCAGCGTCTTTCCACTTCTAAATTAGACAAATTTGCAATGTTCTTTACCTACACTTCTTCAATTTTCAGTTTCGCTCGACAAAGCTCCTTGGGGTCGACTTCTAAGCTCGTTGGCTAGTTGTCCCACTTGGTTTTCCAAAATCCTCAAGGTTGTATCATTCTTTTCCATATATGCCTTCAACAGGTTCTCCAAGCTATTGGAAGATTCGACTTGTGGAGGTTTCTGAACTTGTTGAGTAAATCCTAGTGGATTATTTGGTCAGGATGGCATATAAGAGTTGTTAGGACCTGAGCCTTGATTATTCCATGAAAAGTTTTAATGGTTACGCCATGAAGAATTATAAAGGTTTGGATGCTTAAGTTGGCCATTCCTATTCTGATTTTGATTCCCCATGTAGTATATAGACTCTGGATTTGAGGGGCAATTTTTGAACACATGGTTAACCCCACAGAACACACTTAAAATGTTCTCAAATTGAATTGGTTGTTGTCCTGTCATATTGTCATTGAAATCTTTAGCAATAAAGTTCTCAAGCACAAAGGACACTGAAGATACCTGAGCTACTAAAGATATAAGTGCATCCGCTTCTTATACTCCTGCCACTCTTTTTCCCATGGCTGCTAGTAGCCAACCACTGATAGTTGTTGTTAGAAATCCTTTCAATAATTTCATAAGATTCATTAGATGATTTAGAAAGAAGGGCTCCATTTTCTCAAACATCCAACATCATTCTAGTATGAACACTAATACTAATATAAAAAGTCTCTATTTGAATGCAATAAGGAATACCATGGTAAGGACACCTTTCCAATAACTCTTTGAATCGCTCACATACCTCGTGTAAGTATTTTCATCGAATTACTAGAATGTGGTGTTCTTATTCCAAATTTTGGCATTCTTACTAGGAGACAAATACTTCATCAAGAATCTTTTGGCCCATTCCTGCCATTTTTTTATGGAACTGGATGGTAGAGAGTTCAACCACGCTCGTGCTCTATCTTTCAAGGAGTATGAGAATATTTCAGTCTCAAGGCATCTTTTATAACTCTGATCAATTTGAACAAGTCAATTACTTCCATGAACAGCAAAGATAAAGATATAGAGCTTCAGTAGGCATCCCGTTAAATTGACCCACAGTTTGCAACATTTAGAACATTACTGACATTAGTTCAAATTACAGTGCCTCAATTTCAGGTCTCACAATACCTGGATTTAGCTTATTGAAGAGAGAAATTTCATATTATCGAATGATGCAATTTCTATTATCGACAACAATGATCGAATTGTGAACATTATAAGAAAATGCTCCTCCTTGAACATGTTGTAGAGGATCAATTATCACCTGAACAATAACGGAAACTATTAAAGTAAAAACAAAAGAAAATTAAACTAATTGCAAGATAATTAATTTCACAAATAATTGAATAAAATAATAATCCTCGACCAATGACACCAAAAACTTGTCTCGAAATAATTCGATTGGTGTACAAGTATACACAATCGTTGCAAGTAATAAAATGTTAAGTTATCATCTCCACAGGGACTATTTATGCAAATCGAGAATTGCAAAATTAATACTTAGCAAATTGGGTGGTGATGAAATAAATTAAAGTGTGATGAATTTCTAATTATACAAAATCTAACTTAAGTATGCTTAAAAAAAAAAAGTATTCAAGTTTTTAAGAGTTAATCACAATAGCATGCATGTGTTAGAATAATTTTCCTTCCTAAGTTAGAATTATTGAAACAATGTTAAAAGATGTTACGAAGACTCTGTGGCATGTTGATAATTTACTAGCCTTATTTAATTAGGTTATAATGTTAAACTTATTTAATTACTAAGTTTATCTAGCATATTTCTATGTTTAATAAACTCATAATTGCATAAACAAACATCAAACAAGGGTTATGTAAGGTAATAATATTTTTGGTATTATTACTAATTTAATCCCTAAATGATTAAACATAAATCATACAAGTATTGTGTCAATTAATTAAAATCTTGGTCGATTAATTAATTAATTAAGTTGTTTCCCTTCATTCATAATGCATGAGAAACATATTTATGATTTTACTTGCATAAGCAAACAAACCAAATGCACGAAACATCTTTAACAAAATTAAATAATCTAAGGTACAGAATTTAAATCATTCTAACACCAACAAAATTAAGCAATCATGATTATATTAAAAGTAGAAAACTCAGTTACAATCATGTTTCTTGAATTGAACAAAAATAAAAGATTGAAGAGTAAAAGAAATGCTAAGCCGTTCTGGTGGTTCTCCTAGGTACAACTCACTTTGCTCCCCCTTCATTCTTCTTTTCTTGTCATGACTACCAAGCTTAAAAATCTTTTAATATGGCTGAATGTGGCTACTCTCAAAGCCTTGCAAACACTCTTTGAAGAATGGAAAAAGAGAAGTGAAAGAAGAGAGAAAAGGGAGAAGAGATGGTGAGTAAGGGATGACTAAAATGGAGATCAAATGCCTCTCTATTTATACTGGTGAGGAGCCCCTTGAGTTTGCTATTTTTAGCATGATAATCCCCCTTTTTTCTCTCATGCATGGTCGCCCCTTGTGTTAAAGAAGGTCGATGACTTTGCTAAATTTAGCTAGCTTATGCTTGATTCATGGGAAGGAGTTGAACGGTCACATGAGAAAATTTTTGTGGCTAATTTGTGATATTTTACCAAGTCTTGGGTGGTTGAATTAATTATTTTTATGGACAGTTGGACTTCCTATAGCCTTCTCCCTTAATAGACGGTTGATAAACGCCAAATTATACATATTTTTACCCCAAATACCTAGCATATTTATGGATGTTTATTACTAGATTAATGGATTTTGGTGCTGTTAATCCGGTTATTTCATGTTTTGTACTCAGGAGAGCACCAAGAGTCAAAAGGAGCCAAAAATGAGCCAAAAAGGGACAAAACGTACCAAATCAAGAAGATGACATGGCCTAAGCCTTACCACACGGGCTGTTCACACGCTCGTGTCTTTCGAGGGTGTCGACCAAGGTTTTCACGATTCACACGGCCTGGCCATTGACCTACACGGTATGCAATTTAATGGATCGAACACGGCTTGGCAATCACGTCACACGGTCATGGCACACGGGCGTGTCCCTTTTTCAAAGAGTTGTATTTTACACAGAAAAGGATACTTAGGGAGGAAGAAAGTCAATCCAAAGCCTATATAAACACCCTAAGTATCAATTAGAAAGGGGCCGCTCCCCTCCATAACTTTTCTGGAGAACAAAACCACATGTCGAGAATTACTTGAAGGAAGCCAGACGATCCATCCCAAAAGCCGGAGCTACTCCAAGACTGAAGATCTCTCTCAGAATTCCTTCAGTGGTTTTAGAGTTTTCTTTATGTTTTGTTATTTTCATACTTTTGAGATGTACTCTTATTTTATTATGAACTAAACCTTTTAGATACCTAAGGGGGTTGAAACCTATGATGGATCTTGTTATTATTATTTGAACTGTATGATAAATACTTGATTTGTTCTTAATTATGTGTCTTAATGCTTGAGTTAATATTCTAGGTATTAATTCATGATTTGATGTGCTTATGCAGAGGAGCAAAAGTCCCTGTCTAAAAGTAGATTTGGCATAATTAAGTAGAGTTGATCGAACGCCTAGAAATAGGGTTACGAGATTTTACCGGATTTGGGTGAAACCTAATATGTGAGTCCATAGATTGATTTACTGCTTCCCTAGGGGTTTTAATTAAGAAAGAAATTTTGATTAATTCAAATGAGGGTTAGGTGTTATTAGTCTCGAAAGAGATAATAATATAGGTTAGGGAGTCTTACGGATCAAGTCAAGTGAATAAATCGTCTAGTTTAGAATCAGATAACAAATGAAATCTAGGTGGATTCCTCCTTGGGTGTCGTCTTTATCAATTACTTTTCTTCAAGTTTTTTTTTCCAAATTTGATCTTTTCTTTAGTTTAGTTAGTTAATTGGTTTAGTTAATTAGTTTAATAAACAACCCCTCTTTATTTTTAGGTTAAATAATAAAAAGATAGTTATTACTAGTACTTTTGGTTCCCTTGGGTACGATATCCCGGTTTTGCCATTACTATACTATTGTTCGATAAGTGCACTTGCCTTTTCGTCGTGATAATAGTTAGTCTAGGTTTGATCTTCATTATAAAAAATTATTACTTGTTACGAATCACGCGATCAACGGTTTGGTCTTCAAATTTGGCAGCAAGCTTATCCACTTTAGTGATCCAATTGCGAGTTAGGTCAAAATTAATTTGAGCATCCAATAGATGAATTTAGGATGCCCCATACCAATCAGCCATCAACCCATATCTGTATGGCCTCTGCTGCAGGAATGCTACAACATCGAGCATTGAATAAATGAGCTTCAAGACTAACTTTTCTTCTATTGCGCAAACTACGTCAAATTAGTAAAAATATGTCAAATTAGCATGTAAATAAGTAAGATTACAAATTTATCTTTAATTTTGTCTTACTTTACAAAATTTTAATAAAACTAAAAAAATTTTGCTATCAAAACACTCAAAATTCGCAAGAATTACTAGTCAGAATGTGATGTAAATGTCTATATAGTTTAGAGTTATCAGGATTCTACATTCGTTGTCAAAGAAAATACAATAAGCTTCAAAACAATTCAATTAGTCCAACAAGTTCATTAGCATAAACCACATTTTCAATATTATATACAAACATATTAGGGTTTTATACGAGATTACAAAAGCTCTTTTGTTAACCCGAGGTCAGATAAGGACTTAATTGAAAAGATTTCAAACTTGCAGATTGACATCGTGACATCATGACCTCACGTCGTGACTTTATTATTCAGTGAGTTATGCCATCAATTCTAGACTTTCGACGTCAGAACATCACTCATTGTCATCTATGTCACGACGTTGGGGACTATTTTGACAAAAACCACATTGGTACACTTTACATGTTTCCAATTAAACACCTATATAATCTCATAACATCTTTCCACAATCCAACAGCATCATACCATACCAAACTATACCAATTCAAGCATATGAAAATTTGAATCCAAGCATTTAATATGACATACATCACATGATAATCATTTAAGCTCATCCAAGCCATGTATCAATCTAGCCATGCCAAGCTAACCCACTTCAAGTTCAAATACATTTTACTAATGCAATTTGAGAATCAAGAACTTATATGGCCTTAACATGAACAAAAAAAGAGTATAAACTAAACTATAAATCATGTTTAACATTCAAACATAATATAATCTCAATACCATGATGACATTTACCACTAAGGATGGTCATTTACATAATCAAGACCTATCAACTTACCACGTTTCCAAGTCCAAACATATTTACAGCATGTGAGCTTTAAAATCCAAGATTCAATAAGCATAGATATGATCAAAATAGGCTTATAATAGACCATAAATGAAACTTACCAAAAAAAAAAAAAGCCTTTTCCATAAACATAACATAGGCAATCACAATTAAGGATGATCATTACAAAATACAATGACCTTATATACATGCCACAACCCTAGGAACCAAAATAAACATATTTCCACCGATTTGATGATAGTGTGACATCCGCAAGATTCAGCTTTGAGATTTCCAAATATGAAGATCTACAAGTAGGAGAAACAACTAGAATATGCATACAAGTGCTTAGTAAGTTCAAATGGAAAATATTATGCTTGTAACACCCTTTACCCAACTTGATCGCAGGGTCTGAGCTATAGGATGCTACATTCATTGTTGGAACAACTATAAATAATTGTTCACCATTCATTCATCCAAACATGTAAATAAGCATTAAGCAAATTCATAACATGTTATACAATTATTTCTGGATCTTACATGAGCTTACGAAAGCTCTTTTGTTAACTTGAGTACAAACTAGGACCAAAATATAAATTTTTATAAAATCTCAAATCGACGTTGTGACTTCATAATTTCCTCATCACGGCTTTGTTAAATCAGTGAGTCATATTAAGACGACGTGTAATTCCAAGTCGTGATGCCACTCATCGTCATACGAGGTTGCGACGCAAAGACTCCTCATCGCGGTGTTGCCCCTGTTTTTGTCAAAATGCACATTTGGTACCTAATTCCAGTATTTCCAAACACAAACTACCATTAATCCTTTCATATTTCAATTCAACCTATACCAAAATGTGGCAAACAGACCAAAATAAGCCTAAAACATGAATAAAATAGTAGATCTACTCAAAATATTACTATGATCGTTAAATGTATCAAGATATATCTAGTAATTCCAACCTAAATGAAATTAGCTCATGGGTTGGGATTTAAAATCCAAAATTAGAAAAACATTCAACATCATCATTAATAGTTTAGAAATCATAAAAATTAATTAACAGAATGAAGGTGGAATTAGAGGAAGCTTTCACCACTCCAGCTTTCACCTCGACATTACTGAATCGTATAGGACCCAAGGCTGAATGCTCATCCCTTTCCTTACATCTCTGCTCTCCTCTTAAACTGCTACCTTTTCATTTTCTCTGGAATTTCTCATGAATTTTCTCTGGAGAGAAGATTGCTATCCTAATCCCCCTCCAATATATTTTTCTCTTTCTTCTTTTATAGGGTAGGTCCCCTCTCTCAGCACACACTTTTCTACCTCTCTTTTAGGTGGATTTATCTGGTACACATCTAGTTGGCTAAGAGTGACGAGGACTAAGTGCTGCGTCACCATTTTCCTGGAATTGTCATGGCATTTCTATTGGCAATCCATCTAAGTTTTTGCCATGGCAATATTTCACTTCATTCATCCTTTTACTCCTTTTCTTTATCCTTCCTAAACTTGCTGCATACAACAACCAATTCCCTTCTTCCTAACAGTAAAAGTAACATGGAATGACATTTAAAACACAATCCAAGCGTTATTATGCAATGCTCTAAAAATAACCTGAAAATGAAAAATATCTTCTTAAGTACAAGCATTTAATCAAGCTTAGAGGTTCGAAATATAACTCTTTTCAAGAGTTATCAGTGGTTTCAGCTAATATCACTTCCTTCCAAGCTAAAAGGATCTTGATTGATATAGACAACTCTGTGGATATTGATAAACCATAAATTATACATATTTTTACCCCATGTTTAATGCATTTTATGGATGATTTCTCATTAGAATTGGTGAATTCGATGCTCCTAATGCTTTAATTTCATGTTTTATACTTAGAAGAGCAAAAGGAACGAGAAACGGGCCAAAAATAGAGAAAATGGGCCAAAGTACGAAATCAACACTGTCTGGACCTCTTCACACGGGCAGACCACACGGCCTGAAGTAATCGAACACAGGCGTTTGCCACGGACGTGTCCCTGCCGAGCCCAAGTTGAGTCCAATTTGGAAAAGGCTAATTTTGAGGGCTTCTAGGCATTCCAAAGCCTATAAATACACCCTATAGGAGGAAGAAAAGGGAGACGGTGAAGGGGGGTAAGGAATTACCCCAAGGAAGCCGATTGATCCATCTCAGAAGCCGAATTCATCATCAAGACTGAAGATCTCTCCTCAATTTCCCTTCAGGAGTTTTGGGTTTTCTTTATGTTTTGTATTCTTTATTCTGCGAAGATGTTTTCTTATATAGTTATGAACTAAATCCCCTAAATACCTAAGGGGAATGAAACCTAAGACGAATCTTGTTATTATTTTTTGAATTGTATGATAAATATTTGACTTGTTCTTAATTATGTGTTCTTAATTCTTGTTTTGATATCCCAAGATACTGATTCAAGACATGCTCTTGTTCAGAGGAGGAATAGACCCTGTCTAAGAGTACTTTTGTCATAATTAAGCGGAGTTGATTGCGCGCGTAGAAATAGGGTGACAAGACTTTGCCAGATTAGGGTGAAACCTAATAAGGGGATCCATAGATCGAGTTAATGCAACCCTAATGTGACAGTCCTAATTTGACCCTAGTAGAAAAGTAGTTTCGAGACCACAAAACTGAGTCACAACAAAAAATAATTAAATGTTATATTTTATGCTTATTATATGTGAAAGTGCATGTGTGAAAATTTCATGCTTTGATTTTGTCATTTGTATGCAAAATTTTTAAATAGGACTTATGTGAGAAATTTTGAAAATGTGATAGGTTAATTTGTAGTGGTCGAATATTTTATGGTTTAAAATAGGTGGATTTGCATGTCAAATTTCCACATTGATTTGTAGTGGCTGGCCATAATGATGATGATAAACAATATATGCATTTTAAATTAGCTTTAAAATATTTAATGGCTTTATATTATAAAATAAAGATAAATAAAATAACAAAATGAGGAAAAGGACAAAACTTGTTCATCTTTGTTCTTCATAGCCGAAATTAAGAGAAAAAGAGAGGAAAAAGCTCAAGCACATTCGGTCATTTACTTAGCATGATTCAAAGGTATGTTCCATGTATTTTCTTGATATTCTTGTGAAATTAGCATGGTCAAAGCATTGCTTAGTTAACCCATGTTTTAATTTTGAAAATTATTGTGTTGTGAGCATTTGGTCAAGAATTGAATTGAAGGAAATGGTTGTTTCATGTTCTTTTTATGAGTAATGGTAGATAGGTGAAGTTGAGCTAGACAAATGAGCATATATGTGCATTATGTGCTTATATGTGTATTCGGCCAAGGAAGTTTGATATGAAGCTTTGATAGGTTTGAGTGATGAATGGCCGAATGAGCTATAGGTTATGTATGAATGAATTTTATGCATATGTGTGTGTGGCATTAGTAGTTAATGGCATTCGGCATTGTTTAATTAAAATTAGAAATGGATGCTTGAAAGTTAAATAGGTCGCTCTAATGACCAAATATGCTAAAAGCTAATATATGGACTAGTTGACAAATATGTGTTATGGAAATATGAACAAATATCTATTTGATTTAGTATTCGGCTATGGTTAATTGCATAATAAATTGGTGTGGATGTTTTGAATGAGATATGCACAATTATAAGTTGAGTTGAGAAATGATTTCTCAAATGTCTAAATGATATTCGGCTATGGCATGTAAGCATGACTAGTTGGTGTTGAATATTTTTAATTAGAAGAAGGTTATAAGTTGAGTTTAATGTTAAAAGAAATATTTGAAAAGTTGCATAGTACCGAATGTGTTTGAATGTGACTTACAAAGTACATAAATTTGAAAATGAAATGGTGATAGACTTAAGTGGACAAATGATACGAATGAATTGGTTTTTGAAATGTATATGGTTGTCGTATGTATGTGTTTGATTGAGAAGTAAATTTGTTTGATTTAGCTCAAGAGCTTAGAGGACCAAAGTTGGATAGGGGAAAGGAGAAAGTAATCGAATAGCCGTTGTAATCGTTCGAAAACATCCGAGGTAAGTTTTAAGTAATCAAAAATAAATAACAATTGATTATAATCTGATATATTATGTGAATTAGGTATTCCTTGTAAGGTATGGATTTAGCCTAATGTTAAACATGAAATGATGGTGTATTGTATCATGCTTATATGGCATAATGGCGAGTATAACATGTTGATAAATATGCAATGTGCTTTTATAATCGAATGATAAGTTTGAAATGAATGTGAGCGAAATGTTATGCATAAGCTATCAAATACTAAGTGTGAAAATGAGATGAAAGAAAAGTGTTTGAGATGTATAATTATATATGTTCACATGATGCTAGTACCTAATTGATATGATTATGTTATATGAAACTTGTTGATTTGATTATCGTACGGTACTATTCGGGCCTTCGAGCCTAGTAGGCTATAATGCCGGTGAGTTAATATCGGGCTTCGAGCCTAGCAGGCGTAATGCTGGTGAATGAGTTCAGACTTAAAGTCTAGCAGGCTTCGTGCCGGCGACGAATTCGTGTTTTAAACCTAGCAGGCTAATTACTTGATTTGATATAAATCTAAAATTTTGAGACTTCGTGATAAAATGACAATTGAAATCGTATAATACCTTAAGTTGGCCAGGTATGTATCTTGTACTTATATGAGCTTGATTGGGGGATTGAATCCCAAGTATGTGAAATGATGTATATGTGAATAAGTATTAAGACTATATATATATGATCCTGATACATTCGGCCAAAATGTGAAGTTATGTGAAAATATTTGATTTACTTATGTTATATGAATTCAGATTCAAGTGAAGTTAATATGCTAAATATACATTAAATGTTTGTATATATATTAGGCCAAATGGCAATATACCTAAGAAATGTCACTTGAGAGTTTGATTGATCGATTTATAATTGAATTTAATTGTTTGCATTGCTTAAAACTTACTAAGCTTATGAAAGCTTACTCCGTTTGTTATGCTCCTCTATTTTTAGATTGTTGACTCTAGCCACTTGCTCGAGGATCGTCAGCAACTCATCACACTATCTATCGTTTTGGTACTATTATGTTTTTGTTTTGTATGGCATGTATAGACTAGACTTATGTGGATGATATTTTAAAGATGTTGTTGTATATAAGCCATGTGAATATGGTAACTTTTGAATGTCAGTATAAGTCTAAATTTCGATTTTTAATTTTGTTTGGCTATGCTTATAATTGCTAATGAACTTATGTAAATGTGAATGTACAAATGTAGTGTTTTGGTTTGGTAACTCTTCATAACCCACTCCGACGACGGATACGGGTTATAGGGGTGTTACACCTAGAGTGGTAATTAGAGAAAAGTCTCAGTTATTCAATCTAGGGATTAGACGTTATTAGTCTTGAATAGGGATAATAACATAATTTTGGATCTCTACGGAACGAGTTGAATGAATAAATTGTCCGATTCGGAGCCAGAATAACAAGTAAAGTCTAGGTGGATTTTTCCTTAGGTATTGTCTCAAGTCAATCGATTTTCCCAAAAGCTATTCCCCAATTCTTTTCTCTTCGCGTTCCTAGTTTAGATAATTAGTTAATTAAAACAAATAAAACCCCTTTTATTCTTAGGCTAGATAATAAAAAGACAGTCATTACTAGTACTTTTAGTTCCTTTGGGTTCGACAATCCGGTCTTGCTAAAACTATACTACTGTTCGATAGGTACACTTGCCTACATCGCGATAATAGTTAGTTCAAGAATGAGTAATTATAAATATTTGAAACCTATCACGAAACCTCGCAATCAAGTTTTTGGCGCCGTCGCCGGGGAACTAAAATATTAGGAACGCTAAATTTTTATTACTTTAGTCATTTATTTTTATTGCAATTTTATTTAATTTTATTATTTTTATTACTAATTAATTTACTTTTTCTTTCTCTTGGCAGGTTTTTATAGTTTATGACTAGAAGAAACCCGTCGGGACCATTACTTTTTGACGAAAAAATCGATCGCACAGTTCGTAAAAACCAAAGAGAAATAAGGCGCAGCTTAAGATACACAGAAAACAAGCAAGAAGACGATACTCAACCCCCAACCGAAGAGATGGCTGAAAACCAAGGCAATCAGCTACCTCCTGCAATTGCGGCTAATCAAAATCCTGCTCCACGTACTATGTATGACTATGCTAAACCTTCTTTAACAGGAATTGAGTCAAGTATAGTTAGACCTGCTATTGTTGCGAATAATTTTGAACTAAAACCTAACACAATTCAGATGATACAACAGTTTGTTCAGTTTAATGGTTTGCAGGATGAAGATCCCAACACTCACTTGGCGAATTTTCTGGAGTTTTGTGACACTTTCAAAATTAATGGCATTTCTGATGATGCCATTCGCCTTCGGTTGTTCCCTTTTTCATTGAGAAACAAAGCTAAATAGTGGTTGAACTCATTACCACGAGGGTCTATCACTACTTGGGAACAAATGACTGAAAAAGTTTTACTAAAATACTTTCCGCCGACTAAAACGGCTAAATTACGTAATGATATCTCTTCTTTTGTGCAAATGGATTTAAAAACACTTTACGATGCATGGGAGAGATACAAGGACTTACTGAGAAGGTGCCCTCACTATGGGTTACCGCTTTGGCTTCAAGTACAAACATTCCACAATGTTTCGAATCCCTCGACTTGGCAAATGGTTGACGCAGCTGCTGGCGGAACCATCAACAACAAAACACCTGAAGAGGCTTATGAATTCATTGAAGAAATGTCATTGAATAACTATCAGTGGCAAGTCATGAGGACTAAGCCAATAAAAATAGCCGGCGTTTATAACGTACATCTAGTAATGAGGTGTGACTCAAGTGGAGGAGGTGTGCATACAAAATATCAATCCTTTAATCCCATAGCGAAAGAGGAACAAGTCAACTATATGGGTAACAATAACTTTAGATCTCAAAATAACCCATACAGTAATACTTATAATGCAAGTTGGAGGAACCACCCAAATTTCTCCTGGGGTGGTCAAGGGAATCAAAAGCCACAAAATCCTCAGGGTTTTCAACCGTCACCTTATCAACAAGAGAAGAAACCGAACCTTGAGGAGATGCTCTCAAAATTCATATCAATGTCAGAAACCCGTTTCCAAAATACCGAGATAGCACTTAAAAATCAACAAGCATCGATCCAAGGACTCGAAACTCAGATAGGCCAGCTATCCAAACTAATCTCTGAATGACCACAAGGTAGCTTATCAAGTAATACTGAACCTAACCCAAGGGAACACCTCAATGCAATTAGTACTCAAGATAAGGAAGGATCCATTGCGCCTGAGCCAGAATTGATGCAAGAAACTGTGGTGAGCAAAGGTAAAAGTAAGGTAAGTCATAACAAAATGGTGAATAAAGAATATAGACCTCGTGTCCCATACCCTAACGCGACAAGGAAAGACCGCTCAGATGAACAATTCGGTAAATTCCTCAAACTTTTGAAAAAATTACATATTAATTTACTGTTTATTGAAGCTTTCTCGTAGATGCCAAATGCAATGAAATTTTTAAAAGAGCTTTTAGTAAATAAGCGGAAGTTGGATGAAGCATCGCATGTAGAGCTAAACACAGTCTGCTCAGCTATTCTACAGAATAAGCTACCTCACAAATTGAAAGATCCAAGGAGTTTTACAATTCCTTGCTTAATTGGTTGTTTAGATATAAGTCATGCATTAGCTGATTTAGGGGCTAGTATTAACGTCATGCCTTACAAAATGTTTAAGCAACTAGGTCTTGGGAAACCTAAACAAACTAGGATGAGCATTCAATTGGCAGATAAAGCTATAAGATTCCCTAGGGGTATTATTGAAGATGTACTCGTGAAAGTAGCTAAGTTCATATTCCCCGTTGATTTCGTTGTTCTAGACATAGAGGAGGATAATAACACCCCTTTGATTTTAGGGAGGCCCTTTTTAGCAATTGCTAAAACAATTATTGATGTTGGCACAGGTGAGCTAACACTTCGTGTGGGAGACGAAACGATCACCCTTCAAGCTCATAATTCTAGCATCATATCGAACATTGAAGGTAATGGTCCACACCAATCTACTAAAACTGACAATATGACTTTGCAGAAATTGAGCTTCAAAGAAGTTCACGAGCCATGTTCTAGAAATGATAGAGGATACATTCATGAAGAACGAAGGCTACGGATAGAGGAGCTAGACGAATGGCGAGCACATAAACCGAGAACACACGATAAACTGAAACTACACCAAAATGAGCCCGATACCTCTCCAAATCAACTTAAGGTTGGCGATAAAGTCTTACTAGATACCGCAGATCCTCACATTTTCACTACCACATCGAATGAGGAAATCCCTCTTATGGTACTCAGTATTTTTCTATTCAGTATGGTGGAGGTAAGTCATCCCAGGTTCGGTACTTTTAAGGTAAACAACACCCGTTTAAAACCTTATTTTGATGAGACTGATAGCAGGAATAAGGAGTATAAACCCCTCAAGCCACCATGACCATACAACGAAGAGGTAAGTCGAGCTTAGACTATAAATAAGCGCTTCTCGGGAGGCAACCCAAGCATTCACAATATTAATTTCTTTGAATTTTGGTATTTAACTCCTAACTTACTAATAGAAATCTTGAATACAAGTGTTTCCACAGAGACACGGCCAAAAACACGGGTGTGCTTAAGGCCGTGTGAAAACAGGGCAATAGATTTCCCCAACACGGGCATAGGAATAGAAAAACATGGGCGTGCCAGGGGCAAGGCTTGATTCTATTTCTTCGACACGGGCATGGGACACGCTCGTGTTGTTAAGCCATGGACAATAATACACGGGCCCGGTACCCTAACATACGGGCGTGGTACCCTAACACACGGGCATGGGAGAAGCCAAAAAAGCTAGGCACGACCGTGCGACATAGCCGTGTGCCACACACGCCCAAGACACACGGGCGTGAGATAGTAGTCGGGCACGACCTAAATTGTAAAATTCAAAAAAGACGGGCATGGCCCTAGGCCGTGTGGCCCTCCTTTATATAAGCAAACCACTGTTCATCTTCTTTCCCCTTTCAAAACCCTAACCCTAGCCGCTGCAACTCCACACGGCCCTCTGCCACGCTCGTGTGCCGCCTCCAACTTCGTTTTTAAAGCTCAATCTTTCTCACTTAGCGCCTTCAATGTCATCTTCAAAAGGAAAGAAAACCATTGTACCAGCCTCCAAGAAGAGGAAGGGAGCGTCATCTTCCGCGGGTCTAACCGCGGAAATTTTTCACCCTCTCCTACAGTTTCCACAAGGGCCCCAAGAAGAGTTTTTCCAAATATTTCGGGCTCGACCTTTAACAGTAGGCCGCTGCATTGACTGGGCTGCCGTAGAACAAGTCTAGATGGCTGATGCAATTCAGGCTCTTTAACCACCGACCGTAGGAGCTGTTCTTCGAGATTATCGAGATGACATACCTCGAGCTCACGATGAAACTCTGCTCAACGTTCCATCTCCATATCGTAATGACAAGGTACGATGATCCCGGCACGGTCCAGTTTTGCCTAGGCGGATTAATCCGCCAGCTAAGCATCCCAAATTTTGGTGCTGCACTAGGCCTATATACAGAGGAATTCAGGGAGGAGAATGAACTACATGCTCTCAGTCGCCACATACATTTCTCGTCCTTGAAGTGCTGGCACACTTTGGCCCCTAGCACGGCCTCATACAATCCTAGCCGCTCCAAGGCATCAGTTCTACCACCATCCCTGAGGTACTTACATGCTATTTTAGCTCACACAATTACAGGGAGGCGAGAGAGCACTGGCGTTGTCAACACCTACGACGGCTACTTCTTATGGTGCATGTCACAAGGACACGTCATGAACCTTGCCTATTTCATCGCCCTTATGATTCAGCACTAGATGGAGCGGCATCGGAAGGGGGTCATCTCCATTGGCCCCTACGTGACTAGGCTGGCGCGACACTTTGGGCTCCTCAACACCGCAGCGCAAGTATCATCCCTCACCCTCATCGGCCAGATGTCTCTGTAAGGCATCTCGAGCATGCTTAGCATGAGGATGATCGAGAGGCGCTGAGGAACCTACCCTCCCCAGTATCGTCTTGCCCAATCTACCGAGGAGGAGGCTTATGAGGACATTCCTGATGATGTCCCCTCACAGCACGAGGGCCCACCGACTCAGCCACCACCACCCTCTTGTCCATTTCATGCGGCGGCTTCATATGCTGACATCTCTGAGCGCTTCACCTAATTTGAGCAGCAGTATTTTCAATGATTTGACAACATTGATGCTACTCTACAGCAAATTTGTCAGCACCTCCACATCTCATCGCCAGTCCCACCTCGCGAACCATCCAGCGATTAAGATGTTTAGAAATATTTATTTCTTATTTTATGTTTTAAATTTTTATTGAAACTACTTTTTCTTTTTATTAGACTTTAGAAATTTTATTATTAAATTCAGTTATTTCTTTTTGAGTAATTATTCTTCCTAATATCCCCTAAAAAGTTCTGATTTTATCACAGTTATATAGAGCTCTTAAGCTCATCGTCACATAGGAACTAAAACTCCACAGGGAAAGGTTCTCCACGACTGCCATGTCCTAATCGACCACGACTATAGCTACCACTAGATATAATAAGTTAGTCTATGAATATTTAACTTGTTCTTAAAAAAAAACTATGTATATATATTAGTAATTCCATATTCTGAGAAGAAGCTCTGTTGTACGCAAGTGAAGATTAACTCTTTTTCTAGTTAGGCAATTTTTTATTTCAATCTCGAGTCTAACCCTTTCTTTCAGCTTGTGGCTAGACCCCCCTAACCAAGCCATACTACAACCCTCTAAAGACCTTTTGATTGATGTATTATCTTAAATTATAGTGGTGGAGATTTGATTTTCATGCAAGCCTATGGTAATGACATTTTTAATTATTAACTATTGAGTGCTTCATTTATTGTCCTTAAACACCTCGAGTGATTTGAGTGAATCTTTAGTGAGGATGTGAAACTCTGTGATATTCTGAATCAAAGGAAATTAGTTAGATGCTAAGAGACACCTATGTTTGCATGATTAAATACTCAACTTGGAATGTTTGAAACTTTTATGTTCTTTTAGTTGAATTCTCAATGTATAATTACCTATGAATTATTTTGAGATATTATCGATAAGAATTATAAGTTGAGGAGAATTTGTTTTGATTATGAGTTGAGGATTTTGCTTGAGGACAAGAAAATGCTTAAGTGTGGGGGTATTTGATAAACCGTAAATTATACATATTTTTACCCCATGTTTAATGCATTTTATGGATGATTTCTCATTAGAATTGGTGAACTCGATGCTCCTAATGCTTTAATTTTATGTTTTATACTTAGGAGAGCATAGGAGAGCGAAAGGAAAGACAAACGAGCCAAAAACAGAGAAAATGGGCTAAAGTACGAAATCAACACGGCCTGGACCTCCTCACATGGGTAGACCACATGGTCGTGTCAATTTGGCAGGCTCGAGCACGGCCTGAAGTAATCGAACACGGGTGTGTGCCACGGGCGTGTCCCTACCGAGCCCAAGTTGAGTCCAATTCGGAAAAGGCTAATTTTGTGGGCTTCTAGGCATTCCAAAGCCTATAAATACACCTTAGAGGAGGAAGAAAAGGGAGACGGAGAAGAGGGTAAGGAATTACCCCAAGAAAGCCGATTGATCCATCTTAGAAGCCAGATTTATCATCAAGACTACAGATCTCTCCTCAATTTCCCTTCAGGAGTTTTGAGTTTTCTTTTTGTTTTGTATTCTTTATTCTTTGGAGATGTTTTCTTATTTAGTTATGAACTAAATCCCCTAAATACCTAAGGGGAATGAAACCTAAGACGAATCTTGTTATTATTTTCTGAATCGTATGATAAATATTTGACTTGTTCTTAATTATGTGTTCTTAATTCTTGTTTTGATATCCCAGGATACTGATTCAAGACATGCTCTTATTCAGAGGAGGAATAGACCCTGTCTAAGAGTACTTTTGTCATAATTAAGCGGAGTTGATTGGAGCCTAGAAATAGGGTGACAAGATTTTGCCGGATTAGGGTGAAACCTAATAAGGGGATCCATAGATCGAGCTAATACAACCTTAGAGTGGTAATTAGAGAAAAGTCTCAGTTATTCAATCTAGGGATTAGACGTTATCAGTTTTGAATAGGGATAATAACATAACTTAGGGATCTCTACAGAACAAGTTGAATGAATAAATCGTCCGATTCGGAGCCAGAATAACAAGTAAAGTCTAGGTGGATTTTTCCTTAGGTATTGTCTCAAGTCAATCGATTTTCCCAAATGAAATTCCCCAATTCTTTTCTCTGTGCGTTCTTAGTTTAGATAATTAGTTAATTAAAACAAATAAACCCCTTTTATTCTTAGGCTAGATAATAAAAATACAGTCATTACTAGTAATTTTAGTTGCTTTGGGTTTGACAATTCGGTCTTGCTAAAACTATACTACTATTCGATAGGTACACTTGCCTACATCGCGATAATAGTTAGTTCAAGAATGAGTAATTATAAATATTTGAAACCTATCACAGAACCTCACAATCAGATATTTTGATGGCCAAGGCATTTTACCAGATAGGGCTTAAGTATGCGCAGTTTAAACTTGTAAGCCTAGTATACGATTTTAACAACTAGCCCATTACAGTTAAGGGATCCATTATTCTTTTAGTGGTACTAGGAGATGGTGTGCAGACCACAACAAGTATGGTAGATTTTTTGGTGTTTGACCACTTGACGGCTTATAGCGCCATTTTTGGGAAACCAAGCATAAGGATGAAAAAGATGGAAGAGGGTACATTTTGCATAATGGCGAAGTTTCCAACTCCCATAGGTGAGAGATACATGAAGACTAACTCAAAGGCAGCCCGTGAGTTTATATTGTCCCCCTATAGCTTATTGGGAAAGATCAGAAAGCTTTGCCTCTCCCTCCAGCTTGTTGCATGTCTCATTCCCACCTTGCTGCTGAAGTTAACATAATTGGGAAAGTAGGAATCGACTTAGAAGGCCTCGAAGCCAAGCCAAAAAATGAAATCCTCAAAGTACAGCTAGCAGAGGCATCAAAGCCCATCCATTTGTACCGAAATGATCCTAAAAAGGTAACTCAAATTGTCTTAGTCTTTCTCCCGAAGAAAAGGAAAGCTTGGAATCTTTGTTGATAGAATGTACGAACATTTTTGCTTAGAAAATGAAAAACATGCCAAGAATTAATCCATAAATAATTCTTACACACTTCTTAAGTGTAGAACCTAATGTTTAGCCATTAAAGCAGAATAAGAGAAAAAAATTCGATGAGAATGTCACAATTATTAGAGAGGAGGTGAAGAAGCTTCTAGCTATAGGTTTCATCCGGAAGGTCACCTATCGAGATTGGGTTTCTAATGTAGTCATGGTGTCCAAGTCCCAAAATAGGTGGCAGATGTGTGTGGCTTTACCAACCTAAATATGACATGCCCAAAAGACAACCTCTCACTCCCATCTATAGATCAGTTTGTAGACTCCTCTACAAGCCATCAATATATGAGCTTAATGGATGCTTTTTTAGGCCATAATTAGATATTTATGGTAGAGGAGGACTAAGAGAAGATGACTTTCATCACTAAAGATGGGTAGTTCTATTGTAAGATGATGTCTTTCAGTCTCAAGAATGCGGGAGGTACATACCAATGGTTAGTGAATAAGCTATTTTAGAACAAGATAGGGAGATGTATAGAGATGTGCATTGACGATATGTTGGTCAAGATCACTACCATGGAGCAATATATAAATAGCACTTGAGAGTTGTTCATAGTGTTACACAGATACATCATGAAGTTCAATCTGAGCAAGTGCACTTTCGGGGCTAATGTTGAAAAATCTTAGGTTTCATGATATCCAGTAGAATGATTACGGCCAACTTGGAGAAGATAAAGGCCATCCTGTAAATGAACCCTCCTCAAATGCCCAAAGAGATTCAACAGCTAACCAGATAATTAGTGGCATTGAATAGATTCATTATGAAGATGGTTGATAAATGCCTTTCATTTTTCAAAGATTTGAAAGGTCCTTTTCAATGGATAGAAAAGTGTTATATTTTTTTTGACCAATTGAAGTAGTACTTGAGCACCTCTTCGCTCCAACATCTCTCTTACCTGGAGACTTGTATCTTCACCTCACCGCCTTTGATTAAGCAATTGCGACAATATAAGTCGGGGAAGTTAAAAGTCAGCAACATTTGGTCTGTTACATCATCAAAATCCTGTAAGATGGAGATATAAATTAGTCCTGGGTGGAAAAAATCATTTTTGCCTTGATTATAGCCACAAAGAGGCTCCGCCATTGTTCCAATGTCACCCTATCATGGTATTGTCAAACCAACCACTCAAAGATATCCTAGGGACTTTTGACATCTCGAAAAGGATGATCAAGTGGAATGCCAAATTGAGTGAATTAGGATTGGAGTATTTTCCACGAAAAATAGTCAAAGCTCAGGCCCTAACAAAACTTTTAGTTGAATGTTCATTTTTTAAGCTTTTGAAGAAAACAATCCCACCAACATTCCAACAATGACACCCAAAGAAGGTATATTTACAACTTCCCTCCCATTGCAAGAAAAGCCTTAGGTGGTTCATGTTAATGGTTCCATAGAAAAATAAGGGTCCAGAGCTAAAGTCTTACTAATCAGCCTCGAGAAAGAAGAGTGACAATACAGTTTATCTTTTCTCCTTTCCTACCTTTAACAAAATAGCTAAATATCAAGCTCTTATAGCAGGGTTGGTGTTGGCCTAGAAACTGAAAATCCAAAGTCTTCAAGTTCGATCAAATTCCCAACTAGTAACAAAACAAATTTAGGGAGAATATGTGGTCAATGAGCCAATAGTGGTCAAATACTTCTCTCTAGCTATAAACTTGCTAAAAGGTTCCTTGAAGTTCAAGCGAACAAAACCCTCAGGATGGAAAATGTTAGAGTTGATGCCTTATCTAAGCTAGCAGCCACCATCTACATCAAAGAAATAGGAAAAAATCTTGTTGGAACATAAACATTATTTGAGTTATAAGACAATAAGGCAAGTTCTTGTTATTGATTTAGAAGATACTTGGATCATCCCTATCCAAGATTTCTTATCAAGAGACAAGGTACTTGAAGCTTAGAAGGAGTATCAAAAGATGACATAGGTAGCCTTTCGCTGTACATTGATTAATGGAGTTATGCACAAGAAAGGTTTCCAATAGCCATTACTCAAATTGGGACCATCCGAAACAAAATATGTCCTAATAGTAGTGTACAAAGGAACCTGTGGACATCATCTAGACAGAAGGGCCCTCGCGCAGCGAATCCTATTGCAAAGTATTATTTGCCCATTATGTAGAGGGACGCAATGCAGTATGTGGCCAAATGCCAACCCTGTCAAAAATTCTCACTAATACGCAGACTACCAGCAAACCTCCTCATAGCATCACCAACCATTGTCTTTTCAACATTTAGGCAATAGATATAGTTGGCCTATTCCCATCCACTGTAGCATAGAAGAAATACATTATGATGGCCATCGAATACTTCACCAAGTGGATGGAAGCAAAAACGTTAGCCACCATCACTAAGCAATAAATGGAGAATTTTGTATGGAAAGCCATTATTTGTCGGTATGTGATCCTGAAATTGATAATTGCAAAAAACAAGACCCAATTCTAGGGAAAATTCGAGGATTCTAGTAGGTTTCTCCATATTTCTCTAACTCACAGCTTAATTAAAACATCACTAACAAATGGTCAAGCTAAAGCTACTAACAAGAACATTCTCCAAGGGCTAAATAAGAAAGTAGATGGGGCTAAATACGGATGGCTAAAGGAGCTTCTTCGAATCTTGTGGTCTTTTTGCACAACATCACATTCTGGAATCGAGGAGACTCACTTGAACTTTATGTTCAGTACTGAAGCAGTAATACTTGTAGAATCGACCTCAACACCCATCGTGTATTGAACTACACTTCTTAGGGCAATGAAATGATGCTTAAAAAGAACTTGGATTTCTTAGAAGAAACTAGAAATCAGTCAACCCTTCACCTAGTAATCAGGGCTCAACAAGTGGACTAGTACTACAATTCCAAGGCGTATAAATGAGAATTTCTAGTTGGAGATCTATAGCTATGAGGAATGCATGTGCAAATCAACCAACAAAGAACAAAGGAAAAATGTTAGCTTCACGGGAAGGATCATATCGAGTGGCATCTATTGTCGTAAAGCCTAGGGTTTAAGTTCTTCCTCTCCCAAATATTTGATTTGCTAAGGAAACCCTACATAGAAATCAGTTAATCACACCTCCACTCGCTAATACCCCATAAAAAGGATTAGTTCCTCATGGATCTCATGAACATAATAAACTTGATGCTAAATATAAACATAAAGAATGAATTCAAGAGAAAATGTTTAAGAGAATCTTGAATTATATTGAGTGAAGCGGAAAATCCAAAAAGAGTTGATTGAGTCTATAGATCAGACCTCCTGATGAACGTAAATAGAAAAACTAGAAATAACCTAAAGCCTAAGAAAATGGAAAAACTGAAAACTAAAATTACACTAAAATTTTCAAGTCTAAAAGTTGTCCATAACAAGTGTTAAATGAGCTTATTTATAGATTTGAGGTTGTCATCGTCCTCAACCCTAGGTCAACTAACGTTCACATGTTAAATATTTGATTGTGCAAACCAAAATACCTTTGGCTCATAAATATCTACCATATAGAACTGATGTCGCAACACCCTAGTGCCTGTGTCGGGACATCGAAAGCAGTATGCTCAGATTCAAGGTAGCTTCAAGGTGTGCCGCGACATCCCTAGGCTGTGTCACGACACAAAAGGTAGTCTCGTAATTCTTGTAATTTGCTCCCTATGTTGCATTAAGCTTCCTCTATTGCAACAAAGCAAACGATATTGAGTTTGTACACCCTCTGATGGTCTCCTACACACTCACTAAGTATATTAGCTCACCTTTAGGCCTCATTTGGCCTTAAAGGTGAATAAAAGACTTATAATACATTTTTTTTGAATTTAAACTAAACTATGAAAACTTTATTCAAACATAATGAAAATACTCGTATTTAAGCTCCTCAAGTGCGAAAACTAGTTTAATTCGCTATACCGAATTACGACAGATCAAACTCCCCCACACTTAAGACATTATTTGTCCTCAAGAAAAACAAAAAAAAAACATAAAAGACGACCTTTGAGGAAGTATAGTGTAAGCATCAATTTGGTATACATAATTAGACATTTCGTATCTACAAATAATCTCGACATGATATATAACTGACTTACCACTTTTAACATCAAACACCTAAGTTTAGTCTATTAAAAAGTATAGAAGCATTAAGGTTTTCTGTAACAACCCATTTTTTAATGAGATCGGAACAGTGGTTTCAGGACCACAAATCCGATCCAAAAATATGATTTATTTTTATTTTATTATATGGTCCGTATTATAATAGGCATGTCACATGAAAATTTTGACACGAAAATTTTATCGATTAAGTGCTTAATTACGAGAAGGACAAAATCGCATAAAATGCGAAAGTTGAATTCTAGTAGCCATAAGGATTAAATAGCTATGGAATTCAAATCTAGAGGTCCTTATATGGTAATTAGACCATTAAGAAAAGTATGTAGATTTTCCTTGATGACTCATCCATGGAAAAATTGGAAAAGGCAAGGGACTAAATTGGAAATCACTAAAATTAAAAGATGGTAATTAAATAAAAAGAAATAATCATCTAATTTCATACCATCTTCTCCAAAATTTCCATGGAAACCCTAGGAGAGAGGAAGACAACTTACCAAGCTTAAAAAGGTATGAAATCAAGTCCTGTTTTCAATGATTTTTATATTTTTGAAACCGAGATAGTTTAATCTCTCTCTCTTTAGGGGATTAATTTGAAAAGTTATCAAGTTATGAAATTTGGATCACGGATGAATATGCTGAAAATTAGAAATTTATGGTAGAAAATGAAAGTTTGTTCATAGATGAACAACTTTTACAAGGCAAATTTTGATAAAAACATGATTTAGGGACTAAAATGAAAAGTTTCAAAATTTGATGAAAAATTCTAAAATTTTATGAAATCATGTGCTGGAAAATTTGTAATGGGGCTTTGGTTATGCTTGAAATAGGGAGTAATTTGCATAAGTTTCATTTTCTAGGCCTAGGGACAAAATCAGAATTTATGAAAAAGTTAGGGGTAAAATGATAATTTTGCTTAGGACGTAAATTAAGTCCAGTTAAATATGAAATGTGTGAAATTGATGGTTAAATTCATTTATATAGATGTATACAACACTAATTCGAGGTTAGATCGAGGAAAAGAAAAGGTTTCGGATTAGTAGACTTTTTACGCGAACAAGTGTTTAGGTAAGTTCGTGTAACTTAATCGGGCATGTAAATATGTTTAATTGAATGTTGTGCTGTATGGAATGTGACTTATATTGATGTACATTACTTGAATGTTATAATGAGAAATTTAATACATGCTTGATATGGTGAAAAAGGGTTAAGTCCTGATTGAATATTGAATTCCGATGAATATATGCGCATTCTCGAAACGAATAAGGTCCTACATTTGTTGCGAACGGGATTTATCTCAGATGAGTAATTCTATTGACCTTGATATAGAAAGGATTTAGCTCGGATGGGTAATCCGAATATAATACCTCTCGAGTATACATTATGATTAGGGTTTAGCCTGGACCGATAATCCTAATTGAACTCTTTTGAGCATACGTTATATAAAGGATTTAGCCTAGATTGGTAATCCTGTCATATGATATGTGGCTTGAGAGTGTGTTCATTGATTAAGTGCCCTAATGGGTACTCTTGAATAAAAAATTGACGGATTATTGAATCGTACACCTCGAGTGTACTACTTGAGCATCCATCGGAATTTCAATGATTCAACAGACATAAAACTCTTGACATGGCATGAGAATTATGAGATGAAATGATAATGACTTGAAAGAATATTGCATGATGAGCTCATCTATGTTTACTTGATTGATAATAAGACTTTTGGTGACTAAAATGTTTGATTGAATGTATGTGTTTAGGCAATTTAGCCAAATGGATGGAAAACATGATAATGTATGCTTAGATTTAATAAACGGGATTGGTTAGTTTAGTTTCTGATAAACTGTAAATTATACATATTTTTACCCCATGTTTAATGCATTTTATGGATGATTTCCCATTAGAATTGGTGAATTCGATGCTCCTAATGCTTTAATTTCATGTTTTATACTTAGGAGAGAATAGGAGAGAGAAAGGAACGAAAAACGGGCCAAAAAAGGAGAAAATGGGCCAAGGTACGAAATCAACACAGCCTGGACCTCTTCACATGGATAGACTACACGGCCGTGTCAATTTGGCAGGCTCAAGCACTGCCTGAAGTAATCGAACACGGACATGTGCCACGAGCGTGTCCCTGTCGAGTCCAAGTTGAGTCCAATTAGGAAAAGGCTAATTTTAAGTGCTTCTGGGCATTCCAAAGCCTATAGATACACCCTAAAGGAGGAAGAAAGAAAGACGGAGAAGGGGAAGTAAGGAATTACTCCAAGAAAGCTAATTGATTCATCTCAAAAGCCGGATTCATCAAGACTAAAGATCTCTCCTTAATTCCCCTTTAGGAGTTTTGGGTTTTCTTTACGTTTTGTATTCTTTATTTTTCTAAGATGTTCTCTTATTTAGTTATGAACTAAATCCCTTAAATAACTAAGGGGAATGAAACCTAAGACGAATCTTGTTATTATTTTCTGAATCGTATGATAAATATTTAACTTGTTCTTAATTATGTGTTCTTAATTCTTGTTTTGATATCCCAAGATACTGATTCAAGATAAACTCTTATTCATAGGAGGAATAGACCCTATCTAAGAGTACATTTATCATAATTAAGCGGAGTTGATTGCGCACCTAGACATAGGGTGACAAAATTTTGCCAGATTAGGGTGAAACCTAATAACAGGATCTATAGATCGAGTTAGTGCAACCCTAGAGTGTTAATTAGAGAAAAGTCTCGGTTATTCAATCTAGGGATTAGACGTTATTAGTCTTGAATAGGGATAATAACATAACTTAGGGATCTCTACGGAACAAGTTGAATGAATAAATCGTCCGATTCGGAGCCAGAATAACAAGTAAAGTCTAGGTGGATTTTTCCTTAGGTATTGTCTTAAGTCAATCGATTTTACCCAAAAACAATTCCCCAATTCTTTTCTCTATGAGTTCTTAGTTTAGATAATTAGTTAAAAATAAAACCCCATTATTCTTAGGCTAGATAATAAAAAGACAGTCATTACTAGTACTTTTAGTTCCTTTAGGTTTGACAATCCGGTCTTGCAAAACTATACTACTGTTCGATAGGCACACTTGCCTACATCGCGATAATAGTTAGTTTTAAGAATGATTAATTATAAATATTTAAAACCTATCATGAAATAACGCGGTCAGTTTCCATTATACGAACTTACTAAGCATGTAATGCTTACTTCGTTTTATTTTCCCCCTATTTTATAATACTCGGAAGCTCGCAAAGGTTGAAGATCATTGGAGCATCATGACACTATTAACTAGTTATTTTGGGTATACTTAATAAAATCATTTTGGTATAATGGCATGTATAGGACAACTTGAACATTAGTGACTTGATAATGATGCTTCTAATCTAGCCATTGAAATGGCTAGTAATGGTTGTTTTGATATATGTGTGTCTTGGTTGTGTGAAACCTGTACCGAATTTCGAATTAAATTAATTAACCACACGACCTAGCACACAGGCATGTCGCATGGCCTTGTGCATAAGTCAGAGAGTTACATGGAGTCGAACACGGCCTCTAGCACGGGCATATGAGCCCTGCACTTTGGAAAATTTTTGCAATTTCATGAAAAATTCTTAGTGCTCCTGATTAAGTCCCGACTCGATTCTAATGCTCGTATTTAGCCTCGAGGGTCCAATTAAGGGACGTTTTGAATGATCTCGGTTAATGAATAGTAATTTTCATAGATTAATGGATCAATGTTATGAATGTTCTGGTAATGCTACAAAACCCTATTCTGGCGACAGGTACGGGTTAGGGGTGTTACATTTAATGGTATCAGAGCTATGGTTTAACCGATTCTTGGATTTGATGTAGCAAACGAGTTTAGCTATACTTTCCATTATATAGATTGTGATATTGTGATGACTCCTGATCGTTTTAAATGTGTTTTTCATATAGTAATGTCATCCAACTGAGCCAGAGCTATAACACCCCAAACTCGGCCTAGACGTTATGGTCGGATCTATCGATGTCATATGATAGGGTGTTTGAAAACTGTGTTATCACGATAAAACCATTTCCATTGAATTACTTACCTTAATATTTTATTAGTTCCAAAATCGTGTTACTCATTTGGTCGATAATTTCAAAATGTTATTCGTTGCGGAAGCTTTTAAAACTGTTTAAACAATCGGGCATTTCCAAAAATCATTTGTTTCTTTAGAAAATTGAGGTTTCCTACTACTAGCAGTTGTAATTTATAAGGTAAAGATAATTAAAACCCAAAACCAAACCAAAGTCTGAAAGTCCAGTTACAACCCAAAAATTTAACCAGTAAAAATAGACTAAAAACAAAACCAATAATCATAAATTAAAACCATGACAGTCCAAAACCGTGGTCACCATCGAGTCCTCTGCCACATCGATCCATCTAGGTTTGGAGATTACCTGTGCACATTAACCAGAGAGGGGTGAGTTTTAGTAAACTCAGTGTGTAAATCTCGCAGAATACAACAAACAATTAGTAATCACAGTGCACAGTCAAACAGTCTTGGCCTAAGCCCCTTTTAGTATCAGTAACAGTTTGGGCCTTAGCCCATCTCAGTATCAGTATCAATCATGCAGTTTTCAGTAACAAATTCCTACATAACCAGCCTCTACACACCATCTCCGTTCAACCCTACACTCCGTTCAACCCACCATCCCTACACTCCAGATAGTACCGGCTGCGGCACAAATCAGTAATTTGCAGCTAAGCTACCAATATATTAGGCTTAAAAGCCTTTCAGTACACTTCCTCCAAATAATATCAAACCAACCCATGCAATGAAACATACAATGAAATGTCATGCTATCACAGGTTTGTCAAATACACATTCAGTTCAGTATACATGCTTGTATATAATATGCTCAGTACATAATTCACACAATCAATATCATACAGTTAAGGGTCTAAGTAGTGCTTATCGACCCTACGGAAGGTTCACAGTTGACTTGGGCAACCCGTGAAACCTAAATAGTTATTTCAGCAAAAATGGGCTCACACACTCATGCGCCCTACCCGTGTGGGCCCACACACCCGAAATTGGCCTTGGCCGTGATAACCTGGACTCATCGATCACACGGCCTTGTTAGGGCACACAACCTACCACACAAGCAACCACACACCTGGGTGGCGTCGGCAGTGAGGTTTTTGGCTTTTTTTGGAACCTCATTTTCTACGCAATTGAGTACACACCTAGATCATTTTCGCTCCTAAACATAATCCCGTATTTCCAGAACCGATGATTGACATTACCAAAGTAAATTTTAGCAGCACATTCACAAACCAACTCGGGAATATTTACAACATCATCTTAGAATCATTAAAAAGCGAACACAATCACTTACCGAATAACGAGCCAATATTCTTGTTGTTCAAGACTCTACTGAGGCACTAATCGTTGCCTAATCCTTGCCTAAATCGATAGAACCAAAACAACCCTTTTTTAGAAACTAATTTCAGAACAACAGATTAGTGGTAAAATGAGTACTTACCGAACGAGTGACAAGAAACATTGTACAAGAAGTAAGCAAAAGAAGATAAAAAAAGAGAAAAGAAGCAGAATTTTGGCAGATTCTTGGGCTACACCTAAATCGAGTGTAAAACAAATCCTCTTGTTAATCACCCAGTCAGAAAATTG
Organism: Gossypium arboreum; assembly: GCF_025698485.1. NCBI lineage: Eukaryota > Viridiplantae > Streptophyta > Magnoliopsida > Malvales > Malvaceae > Gossypium > Gossypium arboreum. Next base: position 127,567,000 of record NC_069077.1, read on the forward strand.
CTAAGACTTATGACAAAAAATAACTTACCGAACGATCAGGATTACTCGCAGCACAAAACAAAGGAGGTGAACTTGAGTAAAACAACGAAAAAGATGAGAGGGAATGAGAGATAGAATTTCAGCAGAGAGAGGGGAAGAAGAGAACAAAATTTTGTAAAAAGAAAATTGAAGAGAAATATTCTGATAACCCCCTATCATCTCTTTATCTGATAACCCCCTATCCCAATTCCCCTTACTTTTGTTACTTTTCTCCATCCAACACCCTACTACTCAGAGTTCAACCATAGTACAACTCTAGCCGAAAATTAGTCAAAAACAAAAATACTATCCCTTACTAATGTAGAAAATCGAACACAGGACCTCCATCCCACCAACACTCCACTTATCCACCAGACCAGCAAGCCCATTTTGTTAATTACTTACCATCTTTTATTTAAAAGCCTATCAACCAAAGATTGTGCTTTATTCATAAAAATACCAAAATTTGCCCAAGTCATGGCTTGAACGTGGGACCTCCCACACACCCAGAAAACCTTTGAAGCAGATACAGATTTGTGTCACACATTTGCAACAGCAAAAATTTAAATTTTGGCATGTTACAACTTTACACCCTAACAGAAAATTTCTTCCTCGAAATTTACCTGATCAGAATAGATGAGGATACTGCTAACGCATCGCATCCTCACGCTCCCACGTGGCCTCCTCAGTGCTATGATTCTACCACAGGACCTTTACCAGTGGAATAGACTTCTTCCTCAGAACCTTTATATCACGGTCTAGAATCTAAACCGACTCCTCCTCAAAGGTCAACTCTGGCCTAACCTCAATCTCCTCAACAGGGACAATATGAGTAGGATCAGAGCAGTAGCGCCTCAACATCGATACGTGAAACACATCATGAATGCGGTCTAGCTTGGGAGGTAGCTTCAACTGATAAGTGACTGGTCCCACTCGCTTTAGAATTCAGTAAGGCCTAATAAACCTAGGGCTCAACTTGCCCTTACGACCAAAACCCAGTACTTTCTTTCATGGCGAGACCTTGAGAAAAATGAAGTCCCCCACAGAATACTTGATCTCACGCCTTTTTAAATTCGCATAAGATTTCTGTTTGTCAGAAGCTGTTTTCAAACGATCCCAAATCAATCTAAACTTATCCTCTATCTCAGAAACCAATTCAAGACCCAGAACATGTCGCTCGCCCAATTCAGTCCAACATAAAGGAGTGCGACACTTACGACCATACACTGCCTCGTAAGGTGCCATTTGGATGCTAGACTGGAAGCTATTATTATCGACAAACTCCGCTAATGGCAGATAGTCCTCCCAACTGTCTCGAAAATCAATAACATAGCTTCTCAACATATCCTCTAGTATTTGAATCACCCTCTTAGACTGACCATCGGTCTGAAGATGGAACGCAGTATTGAAGTCCAACCTTGAACCCAAAGCCTCATGTAATTTTCTAAAAAATCGAGACGTGAAATGAGGATCCCTATTAGAGATGATTGAAACCGGTACCCCATACAGTCTCACTATCTTAGAAATATAAAGCTTCGCTAGCTTCTGCAGAGAATAATCAACTCTAACCGGTATGAAGTGCGCAGACTTGGTCAACTGATCCACGATGACCCATACCGAATCCGTCTTAGTGGGTGTTAGGGGCAACCCACTAACGAAGTCTATGGTTACTCGTTCCTACTTCCATAGAGAAATCTTAATAGGCTGCGGCAAACCTGAAGGTAACTGATGCTCAGCCTTAACCTACTGGCATGTCAAACATCTCGCTACAAAATCAGTAACCTCACGTTTCAACCCTAGCCACCAATATAACTCACGGAGGTCTCAATACATCTTATTTATGCTAGAATGCATAGCATAAGGGCTACTATGTGCCTCCCTCAATTAAACTGTCTTAGATCAGTATCATTTGGAACATAGATTCTCCTACGAAAATAGAGTGCCCTATCACTATTCAGTCCAAAATTCTTAGTGCTACCACTATTAATATGTCGGAACCGAAGACCTAAAGACTCGTCCTCTAACTGCTTACCCTTAATCTGCTCAATCCATATCAGCTTAACCTGAAGTTTGGCTAATAAGCTACAATCATCAAATAGGCTTAGGCGAGCAAACATTGCCCTCAAATTAGTCATAGCTCTACGGCTCAGTGCACTGACCACCACATTGGCCTTGCCAGGATGGTACTCAATGGTGTAGTTGTAGTCCTTAAGCAGCTCAATCCACCTACGTTGCCTAAGATTTAGCTTCTTCTGAGTAAGGAGGTACTTGAGGCTCTTGTGATTATTGTAAATGATACACTTCTCACCATAAAAGTAATGCCTCCAGATTTTCAAGGCAAACACCACAGCGGTCAATTCCAAGTCATGCGTCGGATAATTTGTCTCATGTGTCTTAAGTTGACAAGATGCATATGCTACCACCTTACCATCTTGCATCAACACACATCCCAAATCGATATGTGATATATCACTATAAACCGTGAACTCCTTTCCAGGTTCTGGCTGTATCAAAATAGGGGCCTCAGTCAGTACAGTCTTGAGCTTCTCGAAGCTCTCTTACTGCACATCAGTCCAATCAAATGGTACACCCTTCCATGGCAGCTTAGTTAAGGGAGCTGCAATCAATGAGATTCCCTTCACAAATCGTTGATAATAACCCGCCAGCCCTAGAAAACTGCAGATCTCGATACATTTCTAGGTTATTTCAACTCTAACACAGCCTCAATCTTTCGAGGATCAACTTGGATTCCCTCAGTAAAAACCACATAACTAAGAAATGTCACCTCATGCAACTAGAACTCGCACTTACTAAATTAGCATAGAGCTACTTTTCCCTCAAAGTCTGTAGGACGACTCGAAGGTGCTCATCATGCTCCTCCTCGGTCCTCGATTAAACCAGTATGTCATCAATGAACACTACCACAAACCAATCCAAATAAGGCTGAAATACTCGGTTCATCAAATCCATGAAAGCTGCCGGTGCATTAGTCAATCCAAATGGCATCACTAGGAACTCATAGTACCCATAACGAGTCCTAAATGTCGACTTATGTATGTTAACCTCCTTGACCCTCAACTGATAATACCTAGATCGTGTAAGAGTATGCCAAATGATCAATCATGAGATGGTTGTAATAACATACTTGATTTACCATGTTTATTAATATAAGGCGTTGCCATTATTATTTCAGTTTCTTTTCTGTGTGTATAAATAAATTGTTTTATAATAATGTCCTTAGAATAATATGATTATTCTTAAAAGGTCCTTAGTCAAGTATTATTGTTGACTAGGACAACAATAATGCATTAAGACTAACATGTAGTTGATTGATGATAAAGAGTTGTCATTGATATGGAGTCTCAGAATCAATGCATGAATATGTGTGTTAGAGAACAACATATTGGACTGACCCACTATGAGTATGTTTCTTAGATTATTATGTAATTGCCACAACATTACTCATAGTGATTAATATGTATATGATCCTCAGACTTGAGATCATCATTATCCCAACATCGTGAGCTGCATATTTTGATCTGATCAAGATATCATGAATCGGTTGTTTTATAAAGGTGATGTTGGATATACCACAATCTATGTAGAGGGATATGGTTGATTAATATAGGATAAGTCCCTCCTACATAATGGGAGTAATATCTTAGGCCACTTGATTGAGTGAGATAAAAATTGCATGGCCATGCTCAAATAAGTTGATATGAGATGTCATACTTATTTGTGTATCATAGTCTACTCAAGGTATCAAGAAACATGGGATGGACTATGCAAGTGTGACTATTCCATGACTTGTGTCCATTCCGGAGATAAAGGACTTAAGGATTAATGCATGAAAGGTTAATCACAAAAGGTTATGTCGAATCATGTCTTCTTGTAACTTAGGTAGCAATGATGCATTACTAGATGCCACTCATTGTTTGTAACATTAGAATCGTTCTAGTATTACTGCTAACATTACAAGAACATACAGGGTCACACCCTATGGTTGAAATGAACAAAATAAAACATAGTTGGTATTGTGTTTGGTTGTCACATGAATTAAATTAATTATAGAATTAATTTAATTGGGCAATCAAATATCGAACATATTATATGTACAAGGATGTTTTACACATAAGGAGAACATAATTCTAATAATATATGAATTTGGTTCAGTATATAAATTTAAATAAATATAGTTTACCAAAATATTTATTATAATTAATGTAATTATAATTTTCGGTTAAAACATTATTATATTTATTTATTTTAATTATAATTATTATGTTCGGATTAAAATTTAATAAATTAAGAATTCATTATATACATACCAATTATAAGGGGATTTCTATATAGAAAGGGAGAAAAACCCTATAAAGTGAATATATATACAAACCCGAAGCTTTGCTACTAGGTCTAGCAACCGTCAAGCAAAATATCTCTAAAAATAGTTTTGGGGATTTCTTCCATTCATTGTCAACTAGGTGGATTACGTAGAGGTCGGGATCATAAAGATTGCGGCTTGGATTCGAAAGCAAAACAGTATTCTCATTGTCGAGGCTTCATTGTCTATTCAGATTGAAGTTTGGGTAATTTCAAAACCTTTTTCACCCCGATTCATTCCTCGCACATGGATCCATGGTTTGGATCTCCGAAATATTTTTTTCAGCTGTGCCATGGGGGTACCGGCGTTCCAACAGTGGTATCAAAGCCACTTGTGTGATATGGACTCGGGTTTAAATACTTGGGTGATGCAATTGTATGAGATGCATGCTTTAATTTTATTACATTTTTTTATTGTTTATATCGTCTATGCATAAACTGATTATTGTTCCTTTCGATAATTGAGTAAATGTTAATCATGGTGTTATGGCCTATTCAGTTTTATGTTATTACTGTTAACTTTAAAAATATGCAGTGATGCGACGATGGTATTTACAGTTTCCAATAAGAGTTAGCTGGCTAGTGGAACAAGGGTTGTTCCGATATGAAACCTCAAGGATTCAAATCATGAAAACACGATTCTGTTGATAAAAGTTATCAAATCGTGAGGTTTCATTTGACTGGGGTACCTGGCTCTTACCGTGATAGTTCCCTCTAGTATTTTGGGAATCCCTCCGACCGCCTTAGATCCCCATCATCTTTTAGTATGTTTTGTAATAAATAAAACTTGATGGGCCATAAAAGGTTGAAAGGTTATTTTATAATTCATTTAGAAAAACGTTGAATGATGTATGCTATTTTTGAAATGCACGGTGTTTGAAATGCATAGTTATAGCCCGATGACCCATTTGATAAAAGGTTGTAATTTTATAAATACGGCTTGCGTGTCGTGCCTTACTACTATTCTCTTGTATTTCTCTTCTCATCTTACTCCTTCGTATGTAAAACGAGTTTCTAAATATTGTAATTTGCAAAAGTTGCTGTGGACTAGACGAGAAGGAAGATGGGCTAACTAATGTGGACCGACAACTTGTGAAACGGCTTACAGCTTTAGGTTTCCTTTTGGTTCTCCCATTGGCTTGAGTTGAACCACCATATTTTATGGGCTATAACTATTGCATTTATTTATTGCTTTATCTATTCATGTATGAGATGCTATGGATGTCTAAAGCATGCAAATTTGGTAATAATAAACCCCATTAATTGATGAGATCAATTAAAAGATTAAATGGATTGAAGTAGATCATAATTGGTGAGATACAAAAACTTTGATAAAATCCCTCTATTAAAATATTAAGTCAACATGGCCTTCCAATTTTTTCCCTAGTTAAGGCCTCGATCAATACTAAGTAGGTTCTGCCAAAGTGAATTACTAGTATTTATCTTGGTTAAATGCGAAGAATAAACAAGTGATATTCACTGGTTAAAAATTGGTTAATGACTTAACTAGGTTACTCTAATAGGATTAGAAACCTAGAGGCAAGTAATTTGGATAAATCATAAGATGATTAGAACATGAGTTGTTCACCAAATTGTAGGAGTTACATATGATGTAATTAGCAAGTGTTGCTTACCTAAATAACCATAATCTTGAGAGTAAAGCCAAAGCTGACTTAAGAGGAGGTGAAATATGAATCCTTAACCCACTAGAAATACTTTTAAGAAAATCTTTCCGAAATTAATATATAAGGGTTATTAATTTTAATAATTGATATAAACTTGGTAAATTTATTCACACGCATATTTTATTGTTGTAGATATATTATGGCTGTAAACACTAATACACTCTCATTGCAATCGGTCCTTGAGAAGGATAAATTGAATGGTTTGAACTTTCTTGACTGGTTCCGTAACTTAAGGATTGTCCTCAAACAAGAACAGAAATTATATGTCATTGAACAACCACTTCCTAATGAACCACCCGCTAATGCCTCGAGGGTTGATAGAGATGTTTACCAGAAACATCTCGATGACATGGTAGACATTGGATGTCTTATGCTTGCTACTATGAATCCTGAGCTTCAAAAGCAACATGAGGACATGGTTGCTTATGATATGATCGAGCACCTAAAAGAACTTTATCAGGGGCAAGCACGGAAAGAGAGATTCGATATCTTTAAGGCCCTATTCCAATGTAAGACCTCATGTCCTTAAGATGATTAGTTATATTGAAAGCCTGTCTAAGCTTGGGTTTCCATTGAGTCAAGAGTTGGCCACTGATGTTATTCTGCAATCGTTGTCGGATAGCTACAGCTAGTTTGTCCTCAATTTCAATATGAATGAAATTGACAAGACTCTGCCATAGTTGCTCATTATGTTACGAACTGCTGAAGGCAACATGAAAAAGGTTGGACCCAAGCCCATACTGATGGTCCGTAACAACAAGGGCAAGGGAAAGGCCAAAGTTCAGACAAAGCTCAAGGGCAAAGGTAGGCCCAATCCTGGAAAAGGAAAGGCTGCACTGAAACCTAAAGGTGGGGTGTCTAAGAAAGGAAACTGTTTTCATTGTGGTTTGACTGGACATTGGAAGCGGAACTGCCCTGTCTATCTTGAGGAAATCAAGAAGGGCAAGGCAAGTGGAACGTCTGCTTCAGGAATTTATGTTATTGATATTAATTTATCAACTACTACTTCTTGGGTATTAGATACTGGTTGTGGTTCTCATATTTGTACTTCTGTACAGGGACTATAAAGGAGTAGGACTTTGGCTAGAAGAGATGTGGACCTACGAGTTGAATATAGAGCAAGAGTTGCTGCATTAGCTGTGGGAACATATACTTTATCTTTGCCTAGTGGACTTGATTTATGTTTAGAGGACTGTTATTTTGTGCCTAGTTTGACTAAAAACATTATTTCAATTTCTTATTTAGACAAAATTGGTTTTGAGATAATTATTAAGAATAAATGTTGTTCCTTTTATCTCAATAATGTTTTCTATGGTTCGGTACAATTAATTAATGGCCTCTATATTTTAGATTAAATGAATCCCATTTACAACATAAATACTAAAAGATCTAAAATAAATGACTCAAATCAAACTTATCTTTGGCATTGTCGTTTGGGCCACATAAGTGAGAAATGCATATCCAAACTCCATAAAGATGGTCTCTTGGATTCATTTGTTTTTGAACAATTTGAAGTATGTAAATCTTGCTTATTGGGAAAAATGACTAAATCTCCTTTTACTGGTAAAAGTGAACGAGCTAGTGATTTATTAGGCTTAATACATTCTAATGTATGTGGACCAATAAATACACAGGCCAGAGGTGGATTTCACTACTTCCTTACTTTCATTGATGATTTCAGTAGATATGGGTATGTTTATCTCATGCGCCATAAGTCTGAGGCCCTTGAAAAGTTTAAGGAATTCAAAAATGAAGTACAAAATCAACTAGGAAAAACTATCAAGACACTTCGATCTGATCGAGGTGGAGAGTATTTGAGCTTAGAGTTTAATTATCTTTTGAAGGAATGTGGGATTGTCTCACAACTTACTACTCCTGGTACTCCTTAATGGAATGGAGTTTCTGAGAGAAGAAATCGAACTTTGTTAGACATGGTTCGATCCATGATGAGTCATGTTGATCTACCGACTTCCTTTTGGGGGCATGCACTTGAAATAGCTGCTTTCACACTAAATCGTGTTCCATCTAAATTGGTTCAAAAGATGCCATATGAGATATGGACTGGGAAACGTCCCAGTATGTCTTTTATGAAAATTTGGGGCTGTGAAGCTTATGTTAAATGTCAGACATCTACCAAGCTTGAACGCAAATTTGAAAGGTGTATTTTTGTGGGGTATCCGAAAGAAACCAGAGGATATTATTTCTTTAATCCCACTAAGAACAAAATGTTTGTTGCTCGAACTGGTGTCTTCTTAGAGAGAGAATTTTTTTTTAGAAAAGGAAGTGGGAGAAAGATTGAACTTGAAGAAATTCGAGAATCACAAGATACCACTGAACCAGAGATAGAACAGCAGCAAATTCCATAAGAAATTGAGGAACAAGTAACTGCTGTAGAAACACAACCACCGCGCAGATCTTTAAGAGAATGCCATACACCTAAGAGATATGGATTTCTCATTACAACGCATGGTGACGTTCTTCTTATTAATCAAGATGAGCCTAGAACTTATCAAGAAGAGGTGACGAGCCCAGACTCTGGGAAATGGCTTGAGGCCATGAAATCTGAGATGGATTACATGTATGAAAACCAAGTATGGACTTTGATTGACCCACCCGAAGGGGTTAAACCCATAGGGTGTAATGGGTTTTCAAAAAGAAAACCGACATGGATGGTAATGTACAAACATACAATAGGCGATTAGTCGCTTAAGGTTTTCACCAAATTCATGGTGTTGACTATGATAAAACCTTTTCTCCTGTAGCTATGTTTAAATCCATCAAGATCTTGCTTGCCACAGCTGCATTTCATGATTATGAAATCTGGCATATGGACGTCTTTCCTTAACAGGAAACTTGAAGAGGATGTGTACATGACACAACCTGAAGGTTTTATCAATCCAAAGGATGCTAGAAAGATATGTAAGCTACAAAGATCCATTTATGGATTAAAGTAAGCTTCTCGAAGTTGGAATCTTCGTTTTAAGAATGTAATCAAAAAGTTTGGTTTTATTAAAAATGAATATGAGCCATGTGTTTACAAGAAAGTTAGTGGAAGCACTATCACATTCTTCGTACTGTATGTAGATGAAATACTTATCATGGTAAATGACATACCTACCTTGCAGTCTGTTAAGACTTGGTTGGGAAGTTTTTTTTCTATGAAGGACTTGGGCGAAGCCACTTACATATTAGGAGTCAAGATCTATAGAGATAGATCAAGATGACTACTAGGTCAAAGCAAAAGTACATACATAGATAAAGTATTGAAAAGGTTCAGCATGGAAGAATCTAAGAGAGGATTCCTACCTATAAGGCATGGTATTTCACTCTCGAAAGAAATGTGTCCTTCAACTCCACAAGAGAGAGAACGCATGAGTAAAATTCCATATGCTTCTACTATTGGATCTATCATATATGCCATGTTATGTACTAGTCCAGATGTCTCATATGCCTTAAGTATGACGAGCAAGTACCAAGTAGATCCCGGTGAAGGTCACTGGACCACAGTTAAGAATATCCTTAAGTACTTGAGAAGAACTAAGGATACGTTTCTAATATATAGAGGTGAGAAAGAGTTAAGTGTAAAAGGTTACACTGATGCCAGCTTCCAAACTGACAAGGTTGATTCTCAATCGCAATCAGGTTTTGTGTTTTTCCTTAATGGTGGTGTTGTGAGCTAGAAGAGTTCAAAACAAAGTACAGTAGCCGATTCTACAACAGAGGCCGAGTATATTGCAGCCATTGAGGCAGCAAAAGAAGTGGTTTGGATCAAAAATTTCATCACTGGACTAGGGGTTGTGCCTAGCATATCAGATGCTATAGAACTCCGATGTGATAACAATGGAGCCATTGCACAAGCTAAAGAACCTAGATCTCACCAGCGATCCAAACATATACTTAAGCGCTACCATCTTATTCGAGAGATTATCGATCGAGGGGATGTAGAGATATGCAGAGTACCTACAGATGATAACATTGTTAATCCCTTGACCAAGCCTCTGACACAGCAGAAGCATGATCGTCACACTAAGTTACTTGGTATTAGATATATAAGTGATTGGTCTTAGTGCTAGTGGGAGATTGTAATAGTATGCCCAAAGATCAATCATGAGATGGTTGTAATAACATACTTAATTTACCATGTTTATTAATATAAGGCATTGCCATTATTATTTCAGTTTCCTTTCTGTGTGTATAAAAAACTATTTTATAATAATGTCATGAGAATAATATGATTATTCTTAAAAGGTCCTTAGTCAAGTATTATTGTTGACTAGGACAACAATAATGCATTAAGACTAACATGTAGTTGATTGATGATAAAGAGTTGTCATTGATATGGAGTGTCAGAATCAATGTATGAATATGTGTGTTAGAGAACAACATATTGGACTGACCCGCTATAAGCATGTTTCTTGGATTACTATGTAATTTCCACAACATTACTCATAGTGATTAATATGTATATGATCCTCAGACTTGAGATCATCATTATCCCAACATCGTGAGCTGCATATTTTGATACAGTCAAATGTACACTGTAACTGGTTGTTTTATAAAGGCTGATGTTGGATATACCATAATCTATGTAGAGGGATATGGTTAATCAATATAGTATAAGTCCCTCCTACATAATGGGAGTAATATCTTAGGCCACTTGATTGAGTGAGACTAGAAATGCATGGCCATGCTCAAATAAGTTGATATGAGATGTCATACTTATTTGTGTATAATAGTCTACTCAAGGTATCAAGAAACATGGGATAGACTATGCAAGTGTGACTATTCCATGACTTGTGCCCATTTTGAAGATAAAGGACTTAAGGATTAATGCATGAAAGGTTAATCACAAAAGGTTATGTCGAATCATGTCTTCTTGTAACTTAGGTAGCAATGATGCATTGCTAGATGTCACTCACTGTTTATAACATTAGAATCATTCTAGTATTACTGCTAACATACAAGAACCTATAGGGTCACACCCTATGGTTAAAATGAACGGAATAAAACATAGTTGGTATTGTGTTTGGTTGTTACATGAATTAAATTAATTATAGAATTAATTTAATTGGGCAATCAAATATCGAACATATTATATGTACAAGGATGTTGTACACATAAGGAGAACATAATTCTATTAATATATGAATTTGGTTCGTATATAAATTTAAATAAATATAGTTTACCAAAATCTTTATTATAATTAATGTAATTATAATTTTCGGTTAAAACATTATTATATTTATTTATTTTAATTATGATTATTATGTTTGGATTAAAATTTAATAAATTAAGAATTAGTTATATACATACCAATTATAAGGGGAGTTATATATAGAAAGGGAGAAAAACCCTATAAAGTGAATATGTATACAAACCCGAAGCTTTGCTACTAGGTCTAGCAGCCGTCAAGCAAAATATCTCTGAAAATAGTTTTGGGAATTTCTTTCATTCATTGTCAACTGGGTGAATTATGTAGAGGTCGGGATCATAAAGATTGCAGCTTAGATTCGAAATCAAAACAGTATTCTCATTGCAGAGGCTTCACTGTTTATACAGATTGAAGTTTGGGTAATTTCGAAACCTTTTTCACCCCGATTCATTCCTCGCACATGGATCCATGGTTTGGATCGCCGGAATATTTTTTTTCCGCTGTGCCATGGGGGTACCGGCATTCCAACAGACCAGAGGTCAATTTTGGAGAATACCGAAGCTCTTCGAAACTGGTCAAACAGGTCATCTGTCCTCAATAATGGGTACTTGTTCTTAATGGTCAACCTGTTCAGCTGGCGATAGTTAATACACATCCATATGGATCCGTCGTTCATCTTTACAAACAATACTGGTGCTTCCTACAGAGACACACTAGGGCGGATGAACCCATAATCCAATAACTTCTGAATCTGAGCCTTAAGCTCCGTAAGCTCCTTCGGTGCCATTCGGTAGGGAGCGATGGATACCAAAACTGTACCAGGAAGGAGCTCTATCCCAAAATCCACTTCACGATTCAGAGGTGACCCCAGTAGCTCTTCAGGAAAGAAGTTCAAAAAATCCTTTACCGTTCTGATGTCCTTAACAGTAGAGTCGCTAGAATCAGAAACACTTACGTCAGCCAAAAATGCCTCACATCCCTTACGAACCAACCTCTCCGCCACCAGCACAGAACTTACATTAGGTAAATAATTCTGGTGTTCTCCAACCAAGACTACCTCATTATCCTCCTTAGTTTGCAATACGACCCTCTTAGTTGCACAGTCCAAGTTGACACGGTGCTTGACTAACCAGTCCATCCCCAAAATTAAGTCGAACTCCCTAAATGGAAGCTCTATCAGGTCAGCCAGAAAGATTGCCCCTTGAACCTCTAAATAGATGTTTCTAAACAACTTGTTAACCCTTATAGATTGCCCCAACGGACTCAGTACGGTAACTTCACGTGTAGTGCTCTCAACCAAAATCCCCAAGTTTTCAAACACAGTATAGGCTATATAGGAGTAAGTGGATCCTATATTTATCAATGCAGTATAAGGTACATCATGAATAAGGAATGTACCTATAATAACATCTGGAGCATCTTTGTCCTCTCGGTAACATGCAGTGTATACTAGAGTTGGATGCTCACCTTAGTCTGTCCAGAACCTCTGCTCGGTGTTATTTGTCTGCGGCCCATACAATTACCACTCCTAGCCTGACCACGGCCTCTCGGTGGCTGCTGTGCTACCCTCTGTGGCAGTACATTACCAGTACCCTGACCTTGCATCTGATTAACCCTCAGTAGATACTCTTTGATTCGGTGATCCAATGATCCACACCTCAGACACGCCCCAGTCCTCCTCCAACACTGGCCCTGATGGTGTCTACCACAATCAACACATGGCTGCTGTCTAGTAGCAACAATAGGGGGCCCAACTCCAACCGGCCCATCAATTCTGACCTTTTTCTTAGGCCTCTGTACAGAACTCGAGGGTTTCAAATCCCTCTTATTCCTACCTCTCTCTTTGTCACAGTGTTAGAGCTCAGCGTGCTTAACCTCCTCGGCGATCTTCGCCTTCTCAACCAGTGAAGAAAAATCACACTCCCTCTGTAGAGCTATCAGGACTCTCAAATGATCCCTGAAGCCATGATAAACATCAAATTATACATATCTATACCCCAAATACTTAGCATATTTATGGATTTTTACTACTAGATTTGTGGATTTTGGTGCTCTTAATCCGGTTATTTCATGTTTTGTATTTAGGAGAGCACCAAGAGTCAAAGGAGCCAAAAACGAGCTAAAAAGGACAAAAAGGACCAAATCTAAAAGACCACACAGCCTAAGCCTTTCCACACAGGCTGCTCACACGCCCGTCTCCTTCGAGGGTATCGACCAAGGCTCTCACGATTCACACGGCCTGGCCATTGACCCGCACGGCCGTGCGCAATTTAATGGATCGAACACGGCCGTGGCACACGGGCGTGTCCCTTTTTCAAAGAGTTGTATTTTACACTGAAAATGATACTTAGGGAGGAAGAAAGATAATCCAAAGCTTATATAAACACCCTAAGTGTGACCTAATAAGGGGGACTCTTCTAGAACTTTTCTGGAATGTAGAACCACAATCCAGGAATTACTTGAAGAAAGCCAAACGATCTATCCTAAAAGCCGGAGCTACTCCAAGACTGAAGATCTCTCTCACAATTCCTTCAGGGGTTTTAGAGTTTTCTTCATGTTTCAAAAGTACTTTTACTTTATTATGAACTAAACCCCTTAGATACCTAAGGGGGATAAAACCTATGATAGATCTTGTTATTATTATCTGAACTGTATGATAAATACTTGATTTGTTCTTAATTATGTGTTCTTAATGCTTGAGTTAATATTCTAAGTATTAATTCATGATTTGATGTGCTTATGCAGAGGAGGAATAGACCCTGCCTAAGAGTAGATTTGACATAATTAAGCGGAGTTGATCGAATGCCTAGAAATAGGGTTACGAGATTTTGCCAGATTAGGGTGAAACCTAATATGGGAGTCCATAGAGTGATTTACTGCTTCCCTAGGGGTTTTAATTAATAAAGAAATTTCGATTAATTCAACTGAGGGTTAGACGTTATTAGTCTCGAAAGGGATAATAACATAGGTTAGGGAGTCTCACAGATCAAGTCAAGTGAATAAATCGCCCGGTTCAGAGTTAGATAATAAGTGAAATCTAGGTGGATTCCTCCTTGGGTGTCATCTTTATCAATTGCTTTTCTTTAATTATTTTTCCAAATTTTCTCTTTACTTTAATTAAATTAGTTAATTAGTTTAGATAATTAGTTTAATAAATAAACCCTTTTATTCTTAGGCTAGATAATAAAAAGATAGTTATTACTAGTACTTTTGGTTCCCTTGGGTACGATATCTCGGTCTTGCCATTACTATACTATTGTTCAATAGGTTCGCTTGCCTTTTTATCGTGATAATAGTTAGTCTAGGTTTGATCTTTATTATAAATATTTATTACTTGTTACGAATCACACGATCAGGCCATCTTCGAAACGGACACATTGCTCATACTCAGTTGCCACCATACCTCGCGCATAATAGCTTAGTCGTAGGAATTCGGCCTCATACTCGGCCATAGATCGATCTCCCTGAGTAAGTTTCAAAAACTCCCTCCTATGGCCATTCACGTAGCTTGCCCCTACATATTTCTCCTGGAAGGCAATCTTGAAGAACTCCTAAGTCAGACGTTCGGGCTGAGTGCCCTCCTTAACAGTCAGCCACCACTGATAAGCCTCATCCCGCAGCAGTGAGACTACACCCTTTAATTTCTGCTCAGGGGTGCAATCTCGATCATCCATGATCCTCTCCGTGGCCTCAATCCAGTATTCGGCCGCATTAGGGGCGACCCTAGTAAAATCCCTGAAAAGCTCAGCTCTACTGGGCTGGAGTCGTTCCACAACAGACCCTCGGCCCCTAAATCCAGTGTTGGGCCCAACGACCCTCTCCAAAATCCTTAGCATAGCCTAGGACAATGCATCGTCCCCAGCCATGCAATCTTGAGACCCATCTCAGTAGCCGGTGACACTGGCCAGATGAAAAGGACTCAGCTCGAGCCCCTTTACGGCCTCTTCCACAATCTCTAGTACCCCGTCCGCGGATACCTCATGTGTTCATATGTAATCGAATCTATCTGTATTAAAAGTCTTATGAATTAGTTACAGTTCCAATGTTTATTAACAAATATTTTATGTAAAGTAGTGCCAGAGTTTGTTTTCGTTTGTCATAATCTCTAATAGTTTACTATAGTTTTGGTTTAACTACAGTTTTCAGTATCTACTAATTAGAGTATTTTCATAGTTTACTACCTATAGTAGTTTCAGAATATCATAACATTTTCAATTTAAGCAAAAATCAATTTCAGAATAATTACAGGATCAGCGCCGGAGGCTCGATGTACCACATACTCAGTAGAAATATTTCAAATTATTTGAAAATCAATCCTTTAAAAACCAAATTTTAAAAAACCCATAATTCTATAGCTGAATTTTACAGCATGGCTCTGATACCACTAAATGTAACACCCCAAACTCGGCCTAGACTTATAGTCGGATCTAGCGATGTCACATGATAGGGTGTTTGAAAATCATGCCTTCGCGATAAAACCATTTGTATTGAATTACTTACCTTAATATCTTATTAGTTCCAAGTTTATGTTACTCATTTAGTCGATAGTTTCAAAACGTTATTCATTGCAGAAGCTTTTAAAATAGTTTAAACAATCGAACGTTTCCGAAAATCATTTGTTTCTTTTGAAAACTGAGGTTTCCTACTACTAGCAGTTGTAATCCATAAGGTAAAATAATTAAAACCCAAAACCAAACCAAAGTCTAAAAGTCCAGTTACAACCCAAAAATTTAACCAGTAAAAATAGACTAAAAATAAAACCAATAATCATAAATTAAAACCATGACAGTCCAAAACTGTGGTCACCATCGAGTCCTCCGCCTCACCGATCCATCTAGGTCTGGGGATTACCTGTGCACATTAATCAGAGAGCAGTAAGTTTTAGTAAACTCAGTGTATAATCCCGCAAAAACAAAAAAAATAATCAGTAATCATAGTGCACAGTCAAACAGTCTTAGGCTTAAGCCCCTTTCAATATCAGTAATGGTTTGGGCCTTAGCCCATCTCAGTATCAGTATCAGTCATGCAGTTTTCAGTAAAAAAGTCCTACCCAACCAGCCTCTACACACCATCTCTGTCCAACCCTACACTCCATGTGGGGATTAAATCAACCCACCCATCCCTACACTCCAGATAGTATCGATTACGGCACAAATCAGTAATTTGCAGCTAAGCTGCAAGTATATTAGGCTTAAAATCCTTTCAGTACACTTCTTCCAAATAATATCAACCTAACCTAATGCAATGCAAGATACAATAAAATGTCATGCTATCACAGGTTTGTCAAATACATATTCAGTTTAGTATACATGCTTGTATATAACATGCTTAGTACATAATTCACACATTCAATATCACACAATTAAGGGTCTAAGCAGTGCTTACCGACCTTATGAAAGGTTCATAGTTGACTTGGGCGACCCGTGCAACCTTAATAGTCATTTCAGTAAAAATGGGCTTACACGCCCATGCGACCTGCCCGTGTGGGCCCACACGGCCCAAATTGGCCTTGGCCGTGATGGCCTCGCCTTGCCGATCACATAGTCGTGTTAGGGCACACAGCCTACCACACGGGCAACTACACATCCGGGTGGCATTGACAGTGAGGTTTTTGGCTCTTGTCGAATCCTCGTTTTCTGTGCAATCGAGTACACATCTGTATAGTTTTCGCCCATAAATGTAATCCAATATTTCCAAAATTTATGATTGACATTACCAAAGAAAATTTTAGTAGCACATTCGTAAACCAACTTGGGAATATTCACAACATCCTCTTAGAATCATAAAAAAGCAACCATGATCACTTACCAAATAACGAACCAATATCCCTACTATTCAAGACTCCACCGAGGCACTAATCGTTGCCTAATCCTCACCTAAATCGACAGAACCAAAATAGTCCTCTTTTAGAAACTAATTTCAGAACAACAGATTAGTGGTAAAATGAGTACTTACCGAATGAGCGACAGGAAACGCTATACAAGAAGAAAGCAAAACGAAGATCAAAAATGAGAAAAGAAGCAGAATTTTGGCAGATTCTAGGGCTACACCTAGATCGAAAGTAAAACAAATCCTCTTGTTAATCATTCAGTCAGAAAATCATTTGGACTTATGACAAAACAAAACTTACCGAACGATCAAGATTACGCGCAGCACAAAACAAAGGAGGTAAACTTGAGTAAAACAACGAAAAAGATGAGAGGGACGGAGCGGTGAAATTTTGGAAGAGATAGGGAGAGAAGATAACAAAATTTTGCAAAAAAGAAAATTGAGCAGAAATGTTCTGATAACTCCCTATCATCTCCTTATCTAATAACCCCCTATCCCAATTCCTCTTACTTTTATCCATCCAACACCCCACTACTTAGAGTCCAACTACAGTACAACTCTAGCAAAAAAATTAGTCAAAAACAAAAATATTATCCCTTACCAACACAGAGAATAAAATATAGGACCTCTATCCCACCAACACTTCACTTATCTACTAGACCAACAGGCCCATTCTGTTAATTACTCACCATCTTTTATTTAAAAGCCTATCAACCAAAAATTGGGCTTTATTCATAAAAATTCCAAAATTTTCCCAACTCAAGGCTTGAACTTGGGACCTCTCACACACACCCAAAACACTTAACGACTGAAGTAGATACAGATTTGTGTCACACATTCTCAAAAATAAAAATTTAAATTTTGAGCTGTGACAAAAGCTAAATTCGAGGAAGTTGAGAGCAATGCTTCAGCTTCAGTTCAAAGAGTTACGTCTGCGTCTGGTAATGAAAGGCTCGTGTCTGAAGGCCAAGGTGAGGAGGCAAAACAGGCCTTCTTTCAATTGGTGAATGAGTGATTTACCGAGTACTTAAGAACAAACCCCACTGTACAACGACCTCCCCCACCTGCTCCTTAACTGGTTCCTGAGGAGCCACAGGGTGTCGAACCTGTTAGAATTGGTAAGCCTCCAATAAATAAAATCCGCAAGCATGGGGGGAAGAATTTAAAGCTACTGCAGATGATGATCCGGAAAGGGCTGAGTTTTGGTTAGAAAATACTATTCGGGTTTTTGATGAATTATCATGTACACCTGCTAAATGTTTGAAATGCGCAGTATCCCTACTGAAAGATACAGCTTATCATTGGTGGAATACCATAACTTCAGTGGTACCTAGAGAAAATGTTACATGGGAATTCTTCCAGGCTGAATTCAAAAAGAAATATGTTATTCAGAGATTCATGGATCAGAAAAAGAAAGAATCTTTAGAACTTAAGCAGGGAAACATGACCGTATTCAAATATGAACGAGAATATGTTCGATTGAGTAAATATGCCAGAGATGGGTTCTAACCGAGGCTAAAATATGTAAACACTTTGAAGAGGGCCTAAATGAAGACATCAAATTATTGATTAAACTTCTCGAGATATGGGAATTTGCAGTGTTAGCTGGTCGAGCCCATAAAGCTGAGGAATTGAGTAAAGAAAAAAGACAAGCCGAAAGAGAGGCTCAGGTTTCTAGGAAAAGAACTATGAGTAAGTCACAATCATTTGCTTCTAAGAAATTAAAGAAGTATTATGATTTTGTTACCACCTCTACGGGATATTCTAGAAGAGAGTGGGGCTCTCAACGTTCTAACCTGAAGTCTTCATTTCCATCTGTGACCAGTGTAGGTAGTGTTGGTAACCCCAAATCGAAATGTAAATATTGTAACAAATTTTGTCATGGGGAATCTCGATCTAGAAGTGGAGCTTGTTTTGGATATGGTTCACTTGAACATTTTCTCAGAGATTGTTTAGAAAGAGTTGAAAAGGAGATAGAACCAGCTCCAAAGTCGAGTAAGCCTGTCTCGAGGGGCAGACCACCCCTCTATCCTGACAATGTTGGTGGTAGTCGAGGTACTACCGAGGATACAATAGTTAGATCTGAGGCATGAGCACCTACAAGGACATATGCTATTCATGCTAGAGAAGATGCCTCTAAACCAGACATTATTATTGGTATATTTTCTCTACTTGATACTGATATTACTGCATTGATTGATCCTAATTCCACATATTCATACATATGCACGAACCTAGTGTCTGTTAAAAATTTACCTGTTGAATTCACTGAATTTGTGGTTAAATTTTCAAACCCCCTGGGCTAATGTGTTATGGTGAATAAAGTGTTTAGGAACTGTCCATTAATGGTAAAAGGTTACTGCTTTTCGGCTAACTTGATGTTATTGCCATTTGATGAATTTGATGTGATTTTAGAAATAGCTTGGTTAACCCAATATGATGTAGTGGTAAACTGTAAACAAAAATATATTGTATTGAAATGTGAGAGTGGTGAATTACTTCATGTTGAATCTAATAAACTGGATGGATTTCCTAATGTGATTTCAGCAATATCAGCACAGAAATATGGCAAAAAGGGTCATGATGCTTATCTTGCATACTAAAGTATCTGAGTCAAAGATTCAGCCAGTGCTGGTTGTATGTGAATTTCCTAATGTAGTCCTAGAAGAATTCCCTGGTTTACCACTGGATAGAGAATTGGAATTCTCTATAGATCTTGTTCTGGGAACAACACCTTTATCCATAGCACCTTACAGAATAGCTCCAACTGAATTGAAAGAGCAGAAAGTAAGCTGCAAGAGTTGATTGACAGAGGTTTTGCACAACCTAAGTTTTCACCTTGGGGAGCACCGATTCTATTTGTAAAGAAGAAGGATGGATCGTTGAGGCTATGTAGTGATTACAGACAGCTCAATAAAGTTACAATAAAGAACAAGTATCCATTGCCTAGTATTGATGACTTGTTTGACCAGTTAAAATGTGCCACTGTATTTTCAAAGATTGTCTCCGTTCTGGTTACTATCAACTACGGGTAAAAGATTCAGATGTGCCAAAGATAACTTTTAGAACCCGGTATGGACACTATAAGTTTCTTGTGATGCCATTCGGCTTGACAAATGCACCTGCAATGTTTATGGATCTGATGAATAGAATTTTCCGCCCGTATTTGGGTAGGTTTGTAGTGGTATTTATAGATGATTTTGGTTTCCTCTGAAGATGAAAATGAACATGCTGAGCATTTGAGAATAGTGCTGCAAACCTTGCGAGAGAAACAATTGTTTGCCAAATTCAGTAAATGTGAATTTTGGCTACGAGAAGTTAGTTTCCTTGGGCATATAGTATCTGCTGAATGTGTCAGAGTAGATCCGAACAAAATTTCAGCCATTGAAGAATGTATCTGAAGTCTGAAGTTTTCTGGGACTAGATGGTTATTATCAGAGATTTGTAAAAAAAATTTCAATTATAGCTTCTCCGATGACTCGTTTACTGCAAAAAGATGTAAAGTTTGAGTGGACTGATAAATGCCAGCAAAGTTTTGACAAGTTGAAGGTTTTATTGGTAGAAGCACCAGTGTTAGTTTAGTGAGAATCGGGTAAGAAATTTATAGTTTACAGTGATACGCCATTGAATGGTTTAGGCTGTGTTTTGATGCAAGATGGTAAAGTAGTAGCCTATTCTTCAAGACAACTAAAGCCACATGAAAAGAATTAACAAACACATGATCTTGAATTGGAAGCCATAGTGTTTGCATTGAAAATCTGGCAGCATTACTTGTTTGGTGAAAAATGTCACATATTCACTGATCATAAAAGTCTAAAATATTTGATGTCACAGAAAGATTTGAATTTGAGACAGCACAGATGGCTTGAGTTATTGAAAGATTATGGTCTTGTTATTGACTATCATTCCAGAAAAGCCAATATAAGGGCAGATGCTTTGAGCAGAAAATCCTTATATACTTTGTGAGCAATGAATACCCAATTATCATTGTTTGATGATGGTTCAATCTTAGCTGGGTTAAAAGCTAGACCAATGTTTTTACAGCAAATCTTTAAAGCTCAGAAAAATGATAGTAAGTTGCAAGCAAAATAGGTCCAAAGTTAATCGACTCTTGACTCAAAATTTCAAATTGGGACTGATGATTTCTTGTTATTCAGAGGCAGAGTATGTGTATCGAAAAGTTTAGAACTAGTACAGAATATTTTGAAGGAAGCTCATGACGGTAACATGTCTATACATCTTGGTAGTAATAAAATGTATAATGATCTAAAAAAGATGTAATGGTGGCCAAGAATGAAACGAGATATTTCTGAGTTTGTATCCAAATGTTTGATATGTCCGCAAGTAAAAGCTAAACATCAGTTGCCTTCTGGATTATTACAGCTAATTACGATACTAGAATAGAAATGGGAAAGAATTACTATGGACTTTGTATCGGTGTTACCCTTGTCTCCAAAGAAGAAAGATGCCATTTGGATAATTGTTGATCAGTTGACAAAGTATGCACACTTTATTCTAGTACGTATGGATTTTTCCTTGGATAAATTACCTGAATTATGTGTTTCTGAGATTGTCAGATTGCATGGAGTGCCTGTCTCCATTATTTCAGATAGAGACCCTCGGTTTACATCTCGATTCTAGAGAAAACTGGAAGAAGCTCTGGGTACTCAGTTACACTTTAGTACTGCATTTCATCCCCGGGCATATGGTCAATTTGACCAAGTAATACAGATCTTAGAAGATATGCTTCGATGTTGTATACTTGAGTTTGAAGGTAACTGGGAAAAGCACTTGCCTTTAGTTGAATTTGCTTATAATAACAGTTATCAGTCCAGCATCAAAATTGCACCGTATAAAGCTTTGGATGGTTGAAAATGCAGAACTCCATTGTATTGGACAGAACTCAGTGAGAAAAAGTTACACGGAGTTGACTTAGTCTGGGAAACCGAGGAAAAAATGAAAGTAATTCGGGACAGTTTGAAAGTAGCCTCAGATCGTCAAAAGTCTTATACTGATTTGAAACGAAAAGAAATAGAATTCCAAGTCAGTGACAAAGTGTTCTTGAAAGTATCACCTTGGAAAAAAGTTCTCCGGTTTGGGCACAAAGGAAAACTGAGTCTACAGTTCATTGCATCATATAAGATTACGGAAAGAATTGGACTAGTTGCTTATCAGTTAGCTTTACAACCAGAGCTTGACCGGATTCATAATGTTTTTCATGTGTCTATGCTACAGAAGAATCAATCGATCTTTCACATGTTATCTCTCCAACAGAGGTAGAGATCTAGCCTGATATGACATATAGTGAAGATCTAATCAAAATCTTAGCTCGGGAAACAAAAGAGTTAAGAAATAAAAAGGTAGCTTTAGTAAAAGTTCTTTGGCAACGACAAGGTATAAAAGAGGCTACCTGGGAGGCAGAAGATACTATGAGGAAGCAATACCCGAATCTTTTTGCTGGTAGGATTTTCGAGGACAAAAATCCCTAAAGGGGAGAGTTGTAACAGCCCATTTTTCAGTGAGATCGGAACAGTGGTTTCGGGACCACAAATTTGACCCAAAAATATGATTTATTTTTATTCATTATATAGTCCGTATTATAATAGGCATGTCGTGTCAAAATTTTAACACGAAAATTTTATCGATTAAGTGCTTAATTACGAGAAGGAATAAATCGCATAAAATGCAAAAGTTGAATTCTAGCAGCTATAAGGATTAAATAGCTATGGAATTCAAATCTAGAGGTCTTTATATGGTAATTAGACCATTAAGAAAAATATGTAGATTTTCCTTGATGACTCATCTATGGAAAAATTGGAAAAGGCAAGGGACTAAATTGAAAATCACTAAAATTAAAATATTGTAATTAAATAAAAAGAAATAATCATCTAATTTCATATCATCTTCCCCAAAATTTCCATGGAAACCCTAGGAGAGAGGAAGACAACTTACCAAGCTTAAAAAGGTATGAAATCAAGTCTCGTTTTTAATAATATTTATATTTTTTAAACCGAGATAGTCTAATCTCTCTATTTAGGGGATTAATTTGAAAAGTTATCAAGGTATGAAATTTGGGTCATGGATGAATATGCAGAAAATTAGAAATTTATGGTAGAAAATGAAAGTTTGTTCATAGATAAGCAACTTTTACAAAGCAAATTTTGATGAAAACATGATTTAGGGACTAAAATGAAAAGTTGTAAAATTTGATGAAAAATTATAAAATTTTATGAAATCATGTGCTGGAAAATTTGTAATGGGGCTTTCGTTAGGCTTGGAATAGGGGGTAATTTACACAAGTTTCATTTTCCAGGCCTAGGGACAAAATCAAAATTTATGGAAAAATTAGGGGCAAAATGGTAATTTTGCCTAGGACTTAAATTAAGTCCATTTGAATATGAAATGTGTGAAATTGATGGTTAAATTCATTTATATAGATCCATACAACACTAATTTGAGGTTAGATCGAGGAAAAAAAAAGGCTTGATATGGTGAAAAAGGGTTAAGTCCCGATTGAATATTGAATTCCGATGAATATATGCGCATTCCCGAAATGAATAAGGTCCTGCATTTGTTACGAATGGGATTTAGCTCGGACGAGTAATCCTATTGACCTTGATATAGAAAGGATTTAGCTCGGATGGGTAATCCGGATATAATACCTTTCGAGTATACATTATGATTAGGGTTTAGCCTGGACTGGTAATCCTAATTGAACTCTTTTGAGCATACGTTATATAAAGGATTTAGCCTAGACTGGTAATCCTGTTATATGATATGTGGATTGAGAGTGTGTTTCTTGATTAAGTGCCCTAATGGGTACTCTTGAATAAGAAATTGATGGATTATTGAATTGTACACCTCGAGTGTACTACTTGAGCATCCGTCGGAATTTTAATGATTCAATAGACATAAAACTCTTGACATGGCATGAGAATTATGAGATGAAATGATAATGACTTGAAAGAATATTTCATGATGAGCTCATCTATGTTTACTTGATTGATAAAAAGAGTTCTGGTGACTAACATGTTTGATTGAATGTATGTGTTTAGGCAATTTAGCCAAATGGATGGAAAACATGATATTGTATGCTTAGATTTAATAAACGGGATTGGTAAGTTTAGTTTCCGTTATACGAACTTATTAAGCATGTAATGCTTACTCCGTTTTATTTTTCCCCTATTTTAGAGTGCTCAGAAGCTCGCGAAGGTTGGAGATCATTGGAGCATCGTCACACTATCAACTAGTTGTTTTGGGTATACTTAGTAAAATCATTTTGGTCTAATGGCATGTATAGGACAAGTTGACCATTAGTGGCTTGATAATGATGCTTCTAATCTAACCATTGGAATGGCTAGTAATGGTTGTTTTGATATACTTGTAATGTCATGTTATGGTAGTTAAATATATGTTAAGAAGTTAATCAAATTATATCTAATATATGGATTGAATCAAGGTAAGATTGTGAGCATGTATGCATGTAATAGTATGCCTTGTTGAATGATGGAATTTGTTTAATTTGAATGCTTGAATTGGTTGGTATTGGTTATGTGTTTAAAATGCAGGTCTTGGGTGAAATTTTGGGTGACAAATGAAGCTAGAAATGGATTCATTTTGTCCACACGGGCAGACACACGGGCGTGTGTCTAGACCGTGTGTGACACACGGCCTAGTAACATGGGCATGTGCTTAGGCCGTGTGTCCCCTGCACCTTAATTTTGAGAAACAGAATACTCAAAATTGCACACACAGACAAAGACATGGGCGTGTGTCTCAGCCGTGTGGCCTAGAATACGGGCGTGTGTCTTGGTCATGTGAAACCTGTACCTAATTTCGAATTAAATTAATTAACCACACGGCCTAGAACATGAGCGTGTAGCATGGTTATATGCACAAGTCAGAGAGTTACACGGGGTCAAACATAACCTTTAGCACGGGCGTGTCCCAAGGTCACACGGGCGTGTCCTTTGGACCACACAGGCGTGTCCCTTTGACCACACGGGTGTGTGAGCCCTGCACCTTGGAAAAGTTTTACAATTTCACGAAAAATTCTTAGTGCTCCCGATTAAGTCCCGACTCGATTCTAATGCTCGTATTGGGCCTCGAGGGTCCAATTAAGGGACATTTTGAATTATCTCGATTAATGAATAGTAATTTATGCAGATTAATAGATCAATGTTCTAAATGTTCTGGTAATGCTCTAAAACCCTGTTTTAGCAACGGGTATGGGTTAGGGGTGTTACATCTTCAAACATATAGATCCAACAATAAATTATACAAGTAATTTGATTATCCTAGCAGAATACAAATGGTCATAAATGCAATTATCTAATATGATGATAATTCATGAATAAGTGTACCTAGATCACCTAGGGCTTTTTGGCTTGTAACATTCTAAAGCTTAAGACGGGTATAGGTTTCAAGAACAGTAAGCATCGAAATAGTTTCAAGTACGAAAATAGTTTGGCACATTGTATTGTTCCCTATTCTCCCTCTTAGTGACCCTTACCCGTTCACTGCCTTATTTCTTCACATAGGAAGTCACAGAATGATATTGTAACACCCCAAACCCGAGACCATCGCCGGTGTCGGACCCGAGGGTTAACAAACCAAGTTCACATGTTTTTGCCCACCAATTTGACATTTCCAGTCAGGCTGGAAAACTGCGTCACTGTCGCCTTAAAAATCATATCTCGAGTTTCAAAACTCGGAAACTGGTTTCGTAAATTTTCCCTGAATTTAGACTCATATATACATCCATGGATTTATTTCTAGGATTTTGGTCGGGCCAATTGGTACAGTTTATTAGTTAAAGTTACCCAAGTTACAGGGATCGACTGCTCTGACCTTCGCGCGGTATAACTTGAATATCTCTCTGCACAGGGCTTTAATGCTGGTGTCGTTTGTTTCTAATGAAACTAGACTCAAAATGGAATCTGTACATATAAGGTATATCTCCTAATTCTTTTGGATAATTTATGGTGAATTTTAAAGTTGCGACAGGGAACCCAGAAACCATTCTGGCCCTGTCTCACAATAGCTTTAATATCTCTTAACCTGTAACTCCTATGACCATTTCGTTTCTTCCATATGAAAATAGACTCATCAAGGTTCATTTACATAGCTTATTCACTATTTGATTCCATTCCTATGAATTATGGTGATTTTTCACATTCACGCCACTGCAGCTGGCAGCATCTGTTTTTAAGGTAGGACTTACCTATTTGGTAGTCTCCATGATTCAACTAATCTTGCCATACATAGGTTCATATATGATCATTTTAACCATGCCAATGGCTGATCATATGACCAACATTCCCATTTCCAAACCATAGCCACATCATGACCCCAAATATATATACATACAACCCACAATAAGTCTAAGTTCATGCTCCCCTTTTCGAGCCATTTTCGCATGGCCATACAAACTTACATTACAACGTATTTAACAAACAAGAGGTAGTCCTATACATGCCATCTCAAGTTCAACCAAAATTTATACCAAAATGGAGGCTTGATAGTGTGGATGACTTCGACTTCAACGATCCCAAATCCGATTGCCTCGGCGAAATCTAGAAAACTAAGAGCCAAAGCAGCGGGGTAAGCATTTTTATGCTTAGTAAGTCTCAAGGAATATAATGAACTATAATTTACAGCAATACATTCACATAGCCAAATGCATCATTTCATTAATACACATTCTTACTTCATACTTCATCATTGTATAAGTTCGCAAAGCATCAATCAATTCAATAACTGAAATTCATTAGTCGATTGAGCGAATGTTGCTCAAACACGTCGACTTTCCAATGCACATATAACGTACCTTATCCTTTGGGCTGTCCGAGTGTACTAATTAGATTCATTTCAGCAACCAACACTCACCTCCAGCCCAAGATTCTTGAATATAACCGGATATAATCACGTGCACAAATGCCTTGGTCTTAGCCGGATAGAATAACTTCATACGAATGCCTTGGCCTTAGCCGGATATAACCACTAGCACAATTGCCTTGGTCTTAACCGGATATAATTTCAACATAATTGTCTTGGGCTTAGCCGGATATCATTCAATTTCTCATGCACACATACATCAATAATCATTGGACATACATATTTCATTTTCGTTACTAAGGCTCAAACACAATTAATATCATTAGCATATTCGCCTTGGGACTTAGCCGGGTGGAATTCAAATACTCATACACACATAATCAATAATCATACACATCCATATTTCATCTCACATAATTCAAGTAAGGTCACTTCTTGAGGACTTACCTCGGATGTTGTCGAGCGGCTTTTTCGGCTATTCGATCACCTTTTCCTTCCCTTGTCCAATTGTGGCCCTCTTAGCTCTTGAGCTTAATTCAAACAAATTCAATTTATTAAAACCTCATTGTGCTTGCTTATGGCGAATATGACAAGGATTTTAAATGGTCATATGGCCACTCTTTAGCTTGAATACACAATGGTCATGCACATTTTATACTACATCAAGCAATTCAATACAATTTATTTGAGCATCAAGGAAATGCTAAGGCCTTCAATAGGCTACCCAAGGCGAATATTCATGTACATGTTGAGGTCAATTTTGCACTTAATACCTCACAAAAACAGCATGCAATCTACTAATTTATGCTTTGCACATTGTGGCCCAAAACTTATAATATAGCATCAAGCACTTATATGTGTGCTAGGCGAATTGTGCTTGCAATTTCACAAGCATTCTTCCACATTTTCTTCTTTAAATCAATATATTCATCACTTAGTTCATAACCAAACATAATGTGCAATCATATATATGCATATATGAGCATGGCGAATTTTCAAGGTGTCCATAGCCATCCAAAACACAAACTTTTAACTAACATGCAAGAAGCATGAATCATGCTCAAGAATGCATCATGGCCAAGTATGACAATCATGCTCCTTTTCAACTTTAATCATGATAAAACAAAGAAAACTCAAAATCTTACTCATGAGTAGAAAATCCATCATTGCATGCATCATCATCAAGCTTCACACTTAGCATGCAATGGCTTTATCACTATAACAACTTTGGCCAAATACCATTTCCATGGCATACCAAAGATTTGAGCCATGGCTAACATGCACATCAAGTTAGCAACCAAAACATGCATGAAACTCCCAACACAACCTCATACATACCTTAATCTTGATGCAAACTTAGCCAAATCTCCTTCTAGATCTCTTCCAAACCAAGCATGAAGCAAAAATCCTCCTTCTTCCTTAGTTTTGGCTCAAAGAAAGGATGAACAAAATTTTTTCTTTCCTTCTCTACAACTCACGGCAATGGGGTATGCCACTCTCTCACACACATTTTTTCATTCTTTTCTTACCCATGCTTATTTGTTTACTATTTCTCCTAATGCCCAACAAAACATGTTTCATGACATGTTTGACCCATATTCTTTGTCATGGCCGGCCATTACTTGTAGAAAGGGGAATTTGACATGCAAGTCCATTATTTTGCATGCATGCTTTAATTAGTCATCACCTATTTTCCTATCGTACTTTCAAAGTTCACTACTAAGTCCTTTCTTATAATTTAGCACCTAATTAATAAAAATCGAGACACGAAATATTTACGCATACCAATTCCACATACAATAAGTACGGAATATAACACTTAATTATTCTTGTGACTCGGTTTCGTGGTCCGAAACCACTCTCCGACTAGGGTCACATTCGGGTGTCACAACTCTCCCCCACTCAAGAGATTTTCGTCCCGAAAAGTTTACCGGTAAATAGGTTCGGATATCGCTCTCTCATTGAGTTCTCGGTCTCCCAAGTAGCTTCTTCTATCCGTGCTTGAGCCATAACACTTTCACTAGCGGAACCCGCTTGTTTCGCAACTCTTTCACTTCTCGTGATAGGATACTGAATTGGTTCTTCCTCATAACTCATATTAGCTTGAATTTCAATTTCGATGGACTAATCACGTGCGTTGGATCGGATCTATAACGTCGAAGCATCGAAGCGTGGAAGACATCGTGAACCTTTTGAGTTCGGGGGCAAAATCAAACGATATGCCTTTGGACCGACTCGCTCGATATCTCATATGGCCCAATGAACCTCGGGCTCAACTTGCCCTTACGGCCGAACACGAGTATTTTTTCCAAGGCGATACCTTGAGGAACACTTTATCACCCACGATACTCGATATCCTTACGCTTCATATCCGCGTCGACTTCGACGATCGAAGGCTATCTTCAAACTTTCACGGATTACTTTCACTTTACATTCGGCATCCCTAATCAAATCCACCCGAAAATCTTGCTTTCACCAAGCTCGGTCAAAACAATGGTGTACGGCATTTACGCCCGTACAAAGCCTCGTAGGGTGCCATCTTAATACTCGATTGAAAGTTGTTGTTGTAAGCGAATTCAATCAACGGCAAATACCGTTCCCATGAACCACTAAACTCGAGGACGCAACATCTTAACATATCCTCAAGTATCTGAATTACCGCTCGGATTGACCATCGGTTTGGGGGTGGAAGGCGGTCTTTGAAATGCAACTTGGTACCCAAAGCTTCTTGCAACTTTTTCCAAAACCGCGAGGTAAATCTCGGATCTCTATCCGACACGATAGAAATAGGCACCCGTGTAATTTCACAATCGAGAAACGTACAATTCCGCTAATTTGTCCATTGAAAAATCCGTACGTACGGGGACAAAGTGGGCCGACTTAGTCAATCGATCTACCACGACCCAAACCGCATCCTTCTTACTTGCTGACAATGGCAGTCCGGATACAAAGTCCATTGTGACTCGATCCCATTTCCACTCGGGTATCGTGATTGGCTGAAGTAATCCTGAAGGCACCTGATGTTCCGCTTTCACTTGTTGACATATTAAACATCTTGAAACAAAGTCGGAGATGTCTCGCTTCATACCATGCCACCAAAATCGACGTTTCAAATCATTGTACATCTTCGTACTCCCCGGGTGGATTGCCATTCGGCTACAATGGGCTTCATTCAGAATTATCGAAATGAGTTCCGAATTCTTTGGGACACACAGACGACTTTTGAACCTCAAACAATCGTCATCGTCGATTTGAAACTCCGAGTCCTTGTTCGGAACACACGCGGCCCGTTTTGCAACCAACTCGTCATCGACTTTCTGAGCTTCTCGAATTTGGTGTGTCAATAATGGTTTGGCTTTCATTTCAGCCACTAACACACTGTCGGATCGGATAGACAAGTGCACATTCATCGCTCGTAAAGTGAATAACGATTTACGACTCAAGGCATCCGCAACTACATTCGCCTTTCCCGGGTGATAGTCAATGATCAGCTCATAATCCTTTAACAGCTCGAGCCAACGTCTTTGTCGCAGATTTAAGTCTCGTTGGGTCATCAAATACTTGAGACTTTTGTGATCCGAGTATACATGGCACCTTTCACCGAATAAGTAATGTCGCCAAATCTTTAAGGCGAATACGATGGCGGCCAATTCGAGATCATGAGTCGGATAATTTTTCTCATGTGGCTTTAATTGCCTCGACGCATAGGCCACAACTCGACCTTCTTGCATGTAATACGCAACCTAACCCAAGTAGAGAGGCGTCGCTATAGATGACAAACTCCTTGCGGGACTCGGGTTGCACTAGAATTGGGGCTTCAGTCAAATAAGTTTTCGATTGATCGAAGCTTTTTGGCATTTCTCCGTCCATTCGAACTTAACATCCTTTTGGAGTAGCCGTCATCGGCGTGGCTATCGTTGAGAAGCCTTTACAAATCGTCGGTAATGTAAGCAAGCCCCAAAAAGCTTCGAACCTCAGTAATATTTCTCGGAGGCTTCCAATTTAGTATGGCTGAAATTTTATTCGGGTCGACTCGAATACCCGATGCAGATACCACATGACCCAAGAAGCTTACCTCTCTTAACCAGAACTCACACTTGCTGAACTTAGCATATAATTGCTTGTCCGTAAAATTTGCAGCACTAACCGCGGTGTTCAGCATGTTCGGTCTCATTTCTTGAATAGACCAAGATGTCATCAATGAACACGACTACGAATCGATCCAAATATGGTCTAAAGATTCGATTCATTAAATCCATAAATACCGCAGGGGCATTAGTGAGCCCAAACGGCATCACCAGGAACTCATAGTGACCATATCTCGTTCTGAAGGCAGTCTTGGGCACGTCTGAATCTCGGATTCGCAATTGATAGTAGCCCGATCTCAAATCTATTTTCGAGAACACCGAGGCTCCCTTCAGTTGATCGAACAAGTCATCAATACGTGGCAACGGATATTTGTTCTTTATCGTCGCTTTGTTAAGCTGACGATAGTCGATGCATAGTCGCATGGTTCCATCCTTCTTCTTCACGAACAACACCGGCGCACCCCAAGGGCGAAAAACTCGGGCGAGCAAAACCTCTATCCACCAATTCTTGCAACCGAGTTTTCAACTCCTTCAATTCCGTTGGTGCCATACGATACGGAGCTATCGAATTGGGGTGGTACCGGTACCAATTCGATGCCAAATTCTATTTCTCGAGCAGTGGTAAACACGGCAATTCTTGGGAAAACATCCGGTATTCACAAACCACGGGCGCAGATTCGGGTTTCTTCTCGATTCCTTGTCATCGAGCACGACGCAAGGTACGCTTCGCACCCTTTTCTTACATATTTACGGGCCAACATCGGCGATATTACGGTGGCAACCCCTTTAAGTCCGTGGACTCAACCCGAATTATTTCATTATTCGCGCACCTCAAATCGATAGTCTTGCTCTTGCAATTTACAACCGCATCGTGCATGGTCAACCAATCCAAACCAAGAATAACATCGAACTCATCGAATGGCAAAAGCATTAAGTCCGGAAAACAAGAACCTCGGAACACTAGGGGACTTTTCTTGCACACTTTGTTAACAAGCACGTAATGACCCAAGGGTTTGACACCGAATTACAAACTCGATGAGACTCAATGGGCAAAGTCTTCTTTGGATGCTAAGGTTTCACATATATAAGAATAAGTAGAACCGGGGTCAATCAAAGCAATTACATTTGTATTGAAAAGAGTGAAAGTACTGGTAATAACATCCGGAGAGGCAGCATCCTCGCGTGCGGCGTATGGCATAAGTCCTAGCAGAGCACGAGCCTCGGATCGATGGTAGCATCTCTAGATCCTCTCGACCGCCATCGACATTGCCCATATTTCTAGGTGGCCTACCTCGGCGATGGTAGCACCGGGTTTGCACTCGACTTGCATTCTGTTCATGCATCCTCGGGCAATCCTTCATAAAATGGTCGGCCGATCCACACTTATAGCAGGAGCGATCACGAAACCAACAGCTCCCGAATGCCATTTGCCACAATGTGGACACTCCGTCCTCTCTCGGCGATCATTTCCGCCACCGGCAATCGAGGTGACTCGTGTGGTCACAGGGGGTCGATCGCGTCCTCGTCTAGAAAATCCCGAAACGCCTCTAGACCGGCTCGCATCATCTCGAAATCTCTTCGATGCTTGTTGAAGAGACTTTCCGAGGACCTCTTCGAATTCTCCAATCCCACATCGCTTTTTGTTTCTCCTTTCTAAGCTCTTGACTTTACAAGCTCGCTCAACAAGTACTACGAACTCTCGTATCTCGAGAATGCCAACAAACATCCTTATATCATCATTCAGCCCATCCTCGAGCGTTTGCACATAATAGCCGGACGAAATGCATTCTCAGCGTCTGGCTAAGCCTCACAAACTTTCGTTCGTAGTCGATAACGGACATAGAACCTTGCTTAAGATCAAGGAACTCCCTCCGCTTTTGGTCGATGAATCTCGATCGATATACTTTTTTTGAACTCGGTTAGAAAGAATTCCCAAGTCACTTGCTCTCTAGGCACCACGAAGTCGAGTACTCCACCAATAGTAGGCGGACTCGTAAAAGGAGATGGTACACTTTAAGCACTCATCGGTGTACAGGATAGCTCATCAAGCACCGGATAGTGTTATCTAACCATAATTCAGCTCGCTCGGCATCATCATCATCCGTAGCCTTAAATTCAGTGGCCCCATGTTTTGAATCCTATCGATTTGGGGCTTACGACCTTATTGGGTCGATCACCGGTGGTATTGTAGGTGCGGGGTTGCATTCGTCGGGAATGGAGGTGGTGGAGCGGCCGTGTTGGTTGAATGTATTGATTAAACCATTCGTTCATCACACTATAAAAGGCTTGCTTAGCCTCGTCATTAGGATTGCTGGCCATAGGTTGAGAGTCCGCGGCGCTGTCCCTTGCGCGGAGCAGCGCCACACTCTCCACATCATCAGCTATCGCTCGGTTGGGATCGGGATCCATTGCTATAAACAAACATGAAGTCAAATTGTCAGAATTCATCACACTATCGATTCATCATTTAATGGCATGTATAGCTAGACCCCAAACACATCACGGTAGTCCTAGAATCGACTAAACCGTGGCTCTGATACCAATAAAATTGTAACACCCCAAACCCGAGACCATCGCCGGTGTCGGACCCGAGGGTTAACAAACCAAGTTCACATGTTTTTGCCCACCAATTTGACATTTCCAGTCAGGCTGGAAAACTGCGTCACTGTCGCCTTAAAATCATATCTCGAGTTTCAAAACTCGGAAACTGGTTTCGTAAATTTTCCTGAATTTAGACTCATATATACATCCATGGATTTATTTCTAGGATTTTGGTCGGGCCAATTGGTACAGTTTATTAGTTAAAGTTACCCAAGTTACAGGGATCGACTGCTCTGACCTTCGCGCGGTATAACTTGAATATCTCTCTGCACAGGGCTTTAATGCTGGTGTCGTTTGTTTCTAATGAAACTAGACTCAAAATGGAATCTGTACATATAAGGTATATCTCCTAATTCTTTTGGATAATTTATGGTGAATTTTAAAGTTGCGACAGGGAACCCAGAAACCATTCTGGCCCTGTCTCACAATAGCTTTAATATCTCTTAACCTGTAACTCCTATGACCATTTCGTTTCTTCCATATGAAAATAGACTCATCAAGGTTCATTTACATAGCTTATTCACTATTTGATTCCATTCCTATGAATTATGGTGATTTTTCACATTCACGCCACTGCAGCTGGCAGCATCTGTTTTAAGGTAGGACTTACCTATTTGGTAGTCTCCATGATTCAACTAATCTTGCCATACATAGGTTCATATATGATCATTTTAACCATGCCAATGGCTGATCATATGACCAACATTCCCATTTCCAAACCATAGCCACATCATGACCCCAAATATATATACATACAACCCACAATAAGTCTAAGTTCATGCTCCCTTTTGAGCCATTTTCGCATGGCCATACAAACTTACATTACAACGTATTTAACAAACAAGAGGTAGTCCTATACATGCCATCTCAAGTTCAACCAAAATTTATACCAAAATGGAGGCTTGATAGTGTGGATGACTTGACTTCAACGATCCCAAATCCGATTGCCTCGAGCGAAATCTAGAAAACTAAGAGCCAAAGCAACGGGTAAGCATTTTTATGCTTAGTAAGTCTCAAGGAATATAATGAACTATAATTTACAGCAATACATTCACATAGCCAAATGCATCATTTCATTAATACACATTCTTACTTCATACTTCATCATTGTATAAGTTCGCAAAGCATCAATCAATTCAATAACTGAAATTCATTAGTCGATTGAGCGAATGTTGCTCAAACACGTCGACTTTCCAATGCACATATAACGTACCTTATCCTTTGGGCTGTCCGAGTGTACTAATTAGATTCATTTCAGCAACCAACACTCACCTCCAGCCCAAGATTCTTGAATATAACCGGATATAATCACGTGCACAAATGCCTTGGTCTTAGCCGGATAGAATAACTTCATACGAATGCCTTGGGCCTTAGCCCGGATATAACCACTAGCACAATTGCCTTGGTCTTAACCGGATATAATTTCAGCATAATTGTCTTGGGCTTAGCCGGATATCATTCAATTTCTCATGCACACATACATCAATAATCATTGGACATACATATTTCATTTTCGTTACTAAGGCTCAAACACAATTAATATCATTAGCATATTCGCCTTGGGACTTAGCCCGGTGGAATTCAAATACTCATACACACATAATCAATAATCATACACATCCATATTTCATCTCACATAATTCAAGTAAGGTCACTTCTTGAGGACTTACCTCGGATGTTGTCGAGCGGCTTTTTCGGCTATTCGATCACCTTTTCCTTCCCTTGTCCAATTGTGGCCCTCTTAGCTCTTGAGCTTAATTCAAACAAATTCAATTTATTAAAACCTCATTGTGCTTGCTTATGGCGAATATGACAAGGATTTTAAATGGTCATATGGCCACTCTTTAGCTTGAATACACAATGGTCATGCACATTTTATACTACATCAAGCAATTCAATACAATTTATTTGAGCATCAAGGAAATGCTAAGGCCTTCAATAGGCTACCCAAGGCCGAATATTCATGTACATGTTGAGGTCAATTTTGCACTTAATACCTCACAAAACAGCATGCAATCTACTAATTTATGCTTTGCACATTGTGGCCCAAAACTTATAATATAGCATCAAGCACTTATATGTGTGCTAGGCGAATTGTGCTTGCAATTTCACAAGCATTCTTCCACATTTTCTTCTTTAAATCAATATATTCATCACTTAGTTCATAACCAAACATAATGTGCAATCATATATATGCATATATGAGCATGGCGAATTTTCAAGGTGTCCATAGCCATCCAAAACACAAACTTTTAACTAACATGCAAGAAGCATGAATCATGCTCAAGAATGCATCATGGCCAAGTATGACAATCATGCTCCTTTTCAACTTTAATCATGATAAAACAAAGAGAAAACTCAAAATCTTACTCATGAGTAGAAAATCCATCATTGCATGCATCATCATCAAGCTTCACACTTAGCATGCAATGGCTTTATCACTATAACAACTTTGGCCAAATACCATTTCCAT
Source organism: Gossypium arboreum (assembly GCF_025698485.1). Taxonomy (NCBI): domain Eukaryota; kingdom Viridiplantae; phylum Streptophyta; class Magnoliopsida; order Malvales; family Malvaceae; genus Gossypium; species Gossypium arboreum. The sequence continues at coordinate 127,603,063 of NC_069077.1, forward strand.
GGCATACCAAAGATTTGAGCCATGGCTAACATGCACATCAAGTTAGCAACCAAAACATGCATGAAACTCCCAACACAACCTCATACATACCTTAATCTTGATGCAAACTTAGCCAAATCTCCTTCTAGATCTCTTCCAAACCAAGCATGAAGCAAAAATCCTCCTTCTTCCTTAGTTTTGGCTCAAAGAAAGGATGAACAAAATTTTTTCTTTCCTTCTCTACAACTCACGGCAATGGGGTATGCCACTCTCTCACACACATTTTTTTCATTCTTTTCTTACCCATGCTTATTTGTTTACTATTTCTCCCTAATGCCCAACAAAACATGTTTCATGACATGTTTGACCCATATTCTTTGTCATGGCGGCCATTACTTGTAGAAAGGGGAATTTGACATGCAAGTCCATTATTTTGCATGCATGCTTTAATTAGTCATCACCTATTTTCCTATCGTACTTTCAAAGTTCACTACTAAGTCCTTTCTTATAATTTAGCACCTAATTAATAAAAATCGAGACACGAAATATTTACGCATACCAATTCCACATACAATAAGTACGGAATATAACACTTAATTATTCTTGTGACTCGGTTTCGTGGTCCCGAAACCACTCTCCGACTAGGGTCACATTCGGGGTGTCACAGATATACCAACTACGACTAGCTCACAAGTTTTTGTGCACCAATGAATGAGTTTTTCCACTTTTGTGACTTTGTCACATTTTTTTCTTTTTCTATACATCTCACTCACAAATGCTTTTACTTTTCAAGTAATTTTTCTACTCGTTTTTATTTTCTTTTCGAATTTTTATTTTGTTTTGCATATATTGGTTCACCTATAATTACTAAATCACCTTGTTTCTTCCTATTTCACACTCTATTTTTAGAAAACCTCTTTGATGTATGTGCTTAACCCTCAATACATCTAGCCAGACGTCTATAGTCGTGTAGTTCAGGACCAAAGAAAAAAGGGTAAATACAAATTTGTCACATCCCAAAATTGGGTCTAGAAGTTTCAAGGGTAATTTTTGAGTTATGGCATGAAATAAATTTGGAAATTCAGAATGTGGTAACCCAAAAATCAGCCCATAATTTCCCCCTTTCACCCTATTTTAAATGTGAAAGAAAAAAAGAGAGAGAAACACCCCTTCACCCATTTCTTTGTGTCATCCATTAGAGAGAAAAATCCCTGAACACCATTCTTCAATCTTTGGTCTTTACCACTCCAAACCTTGTTTTCTATCATCTTCATAACATTAAAGCTCTTTTAAATACAAGAAAAACACCAAAAATACCATCAATTGCATTGATATACAATTTAACACCCCGAATAATTTATTTCTATTTCTATAAATATCTAACATAAATATGTATCTGATTTGGTAGCTAAGTGTTTTGGGTGTGTGTGAGAGGTCTTGGGTTCAAGTCCCACCTTTGCTAAATTTTGTTATTTTTTATCCAAGCCTTGGAAGGGCTTATATTAAATTGTCTGTTAATTCATATTAGAATGAGCCTGCTGGTTCGAGTGGTAAGGGGTTGGTGTGTTGGGGGTCCTGTGTTCGAATCCCTGCAAAAGCGTGGGTATTATTTTTGCTCGGTTTCATGATAGAGTTTTGGTGGAATTAAAATTCTGTAGTGGTTGAGATTGAGGAGTTAATGGGAGAGATATGGGGGTATTATTTTTATTTTTTTTCAAATTTCGTTATTCTCTCTCTTTCAAGAAAATTTTGACGTGATTTTTTCTTCTCTCTTCTTCTCTTTGTTAATATGAGCAATTTTTTTTTTGTATTCCTCGCGTTATACTCGAATTTGGCACTTGTCGTGGGATATAGGTAAGAGGGCTATTTCCGTTTTAATTTTTGATAAACTGTTAGACATACCCTTTCTGTAAGTGTGTTTTTTTTTCTGCATAGTTAGAGGATTTGATTGCTGCGGAATCATTGTGTAGGAGAAGGCGGTGGTGAAAGAGATTCGCTCTGACAGTTTAAATCGTGTTGATATCTTTTTTTCGACAGTAAGATTCTTACGTTATATTATGAGTTGATTCATTAATTGATTGCTAAGTGGTCAATGGATTACTGTTTCTTAGGTTTTGGAGGGCTCGAGGTTGTTGTAGCGTCTTAAATGAACCAGGTGTGTTCCCAAAACATAGAAAAATGAGCTCCGGTGATAGTCGAAGAACCTCACTGTCGATGCCACACGGGCGTGTGCCTGGCCGTGTGTGAGACACGACCGTGTGATTGACAAAGGCATGGCCGTGCACAAGACATGACTTTGCGGTGGCTTGAGTGTGGCCGTGTGCGCCACACGGGCGTGAAGGTTTGGGGCCAGGCCGTGTGGGCCACACGGGCAAGGCCAATCTCTGTGTGTGGGCCCACACAGGCATGTGGGTCAATTTTTTTGAAATTCTCCCTAGGGTCGCACAGGTTGTTTCGATCAACTATGGGCCTATCGTAGGGTCGGTAAGGGCTAACCAAACCCTTAAACTATGTGATCTGATGTTCTGATGTTTTGCTCTAAGTATGATACTGTTATGCTTGTCTGATTAGTCTGTTCTATATACACCTGATATCTGTATATGAGCATGCAAGCATGTTAATCTGTATCTGTGTACTGTATCTTTATTTGTATATGCATTTGGGGGTGGGATTTGTATATGAGGAGGAAGTGATATGTATGGCGACTTTTCACCTATATTCTGACAGCTTGACTGCATATTATCTATAATGTGTCGCTTCGAAAATATATGGTGTATAGGGATGGGTGGGTATTTATAACCCCACGTAGTGTGATGGGATGGTCGAAGATGGTGTGTAGAGGATGGGGCTAGGACTCACTATATCTGTTCTGTTTATCTGTATCCGTAACTGTAACTGTAAAGGACTATAATCCGACTCTAAAACTGAATCTAACAGTGTTTATGATATATGTTTGTTATGCATGTCTAATTCTGCTGGGTTACACATTGAGTTTACGAAAACTCACATCTGTTTGTCTGATCTGTTCAGGTAATCAGCCAACTTAGTCAGATTGATACGACGAAGACTCAGCGGTGACCACTCGACTGTAAACTGTTGGTTTTATTTATGGTTTTATTTATGACTTTGGTTTTAATTTGAGAGTTTGTAATTTTTGGGCTCTCCAGACTATTGGTTTTATTTTGGATTAGATGCGCTTTGACGTTTTCATTGCAATGCTTTTCCGAAATCACGATTTTACGAAACAAAGGTTTTTTAAAAATACAAACTACCCGTTTAAAAAAATAATGGTTTAAAGAGTTCTGCTGTTAATCATGTTTTGGTAAACGAACTAATTTAATGACAGTTTCAGAAATAACTATGAATGAATATAGGTTATAAAAGTTTAATGGTTTATTGATACAAACTCAGTTTTCAAAACCATTCCTTGTGACACATCCAGATTTGGCCATAACGTCTAGGCCAAGTTTGGGGTGTTACATACAACAAGTGGGTTTTCTCAAATTTCAATCAATCAATCAATCATTGTTTTATTCTATCAGGGCAAGGTTTTGTATTTTTAATAGTTTTTAATGTAGTCTAGCCATTTAAATCAAGTTTTAATAGATTAAATTAAAGATTTTCCATGTTAGCCAAAATTAGGGTTGTTAATGGCAGTTTCTACATTTATAAATGAAACTATTGATTTTATGTAATTTTCAACTTTTATGTGATTAGAAGGTTTTTAAACTTTCTTTAAAGTTTCATTAAAAGATTTGAAGGTTTTGTTGAGTTTTTGTTAAGATTGGCCATGGATGTCAAAATTTTCGAAACTGTGGCTATGGATGTTGAAATTTTCGAAATTGTGATACCCCAAACCCGACTGGAATAGAACGACCCGAGTCTGAAGCGACACATTAGCCACCAAAGTGACTCTCCAGCACAAAACCACCCCAAAACACACCCCAACCTTATAACACCTCAATTCTAACTAATAACTATCTAATCTTATTGTGGAAGCGGTTTGTGAACCATTTTAATACTATTTTTAATGATTTAACTCTAAAGATATTTTAGTCATTTTACCACTTAAAACTAAACGATCCTAATTTTAATTCTAAATGATTACCAACTTCCTTTTAATGAATTTTGGGAAACCCCTAAAATTCAGTTTAATTAACCATTTTTCCTTAATCCATTTACTAATTAAGGTTATGTTAGTTAAGTTTTATTACTTTAATCATATATATACAATTTTAATTAATCTAATTACAATAAATAACATGTATTCATAATTTAAACATGCAAATTCATTCTTAACAAACAATAATTAAATCATACAATGGACTTACCTTAGCCACAAAGCTACCCACTCCTTGACAAGCTACAATTAAAATGTATTAGTGCAAAATTCATGTTTCAATCACCATGATATCACGTAGCAACATACCATAATGCACACAACATTTAACCATAAAATCAATCATTAAAAAAACAAGTATAACATCTTAAAATTCAAATTCAAATAAAAGTCTCAAATGTTCATTACAAGTATATCAAATTATTCCAATTGAGTGCCACAATGCCCTCTAATGTTTCTAAAGAAGAGTCCTTAATCTATACTACATAATAGCCTTAAACTTGGACTAGCCTTGTCCTTGCTCTTCAACTCCCCAAAGCCAAAAAAATAAAGAAATAAAAATAAAAACTCTGCACAAAGCTGTAAGGTTGTGAACTGAAAAAACTCAGTGAGTGGCCATAAATTTAATAAGTAAATCACATAATAAAACATACTTAAACCAAGGCAAATCATGTATCAAATTTCGAGTATATGAATCATAGTTTCAATTATATTTTTATGCTCAATTATAGCATTCAACTGACTAAAATTTCCAGCAACAATGTAACATTATAACATCATAATTCCATATGTTATTCCATGAGTAAAAATCACATTTATTATGGCATATGGAAACATAATTTAATTAACAAACAAATACTTATATTGGCAAATGACATCCATGGCAAAATATAAACATGTGATCATGCATTGGATAAACGGATCTCCGATCTCCCAAATATCGAATACAATACTCCGGTTGAGTGGGGCGTATGTACACACTCCCTTATATTGTTGGAAATTGCTAATAATTGAGTGCAGAAAAAGGATCAACACTCCCTTATCGACTCCAACAAAATCAATACTCCTAAAGCCATATGCTCACAAATAACACATATAGTGGTGAGTACTCACTAATCCTATGGCATGCCATCTATATCTAGTGGATCCACCATGCAATGTTGCCAATATAACCAATCATACAAGGCATAAAAACTGATATTTAAGCACTTAATTCATGATATAAAAATTCAATTTAAATCATGTCACTTAGCAATTTTAGTATCAACATGGATAAGCATAATAAGTGTCTTTGTCCATGGATCTAAAATCAATCATAAAAACATCATCAAGTGCTCTAATATACAGTAATCCATGCTCCAATTATTATTCAATACAATCCAAATAAATCATACCAAACACACAATTCAAAATTTTCATAAATCATTTACAAATATGCTTATATAAAATTAACATCAATTTTAATAATCTAAACCATTTAAGATACAATTGAATCATTAGAAACACAATTCAAAACCTCAATTTAGAATGCAAATAGGCATGCTTACAAATTGCCTTTAAAAACCACCCACCTTCACACTTTACATATCAAGCCAAAGTGTATCAAGTAACTGTGTTTGGTCCTACGTTCTGATTAACAATGGTCTCTCCTCATTTTTGAGCTTAAATAGAGATAAAATAAATGTTACAAGCTATCATTAACAATAATAAAATAAAAAAAAAATCATAAACTACATGGATCTAAAACACCTCTCCAATCTACCTTACCGAAAACTCATGGTATAGCCAAAACATAAATTTTAGCCCCTAAATGACCTTCTTTGCACCAAAAGCCATTTCTAAACATCTTTTCTAATCTATCAACACAAAAACTATGTATCCATTTCATCAAAAAAACGTTTTATAATATTTTGGAAAATCGACTCATGTTCTTAGTTAAAAACGGATTTGTCAAAATTGATCAATCAAACAAGTTTAATATTTTATTTTTTGATAAAAAAAACCTCTTAATAAACATGATTTGAGCTTAGATATCCATTTAAACTTGGATTCCAAATTAAAACCATGAATTTACCATTGATGAATTTCATGTTCAAGAGAGAAGAGATCAAGATTTGAAAACCCATTTTAATCGATTTAAATTGAAAATAATGATTAAAACCAACTTAAAATAAATTTAGAGTTGAGAAATTACCTTCAACTGATTTAGAATCATCAATTTTACAGATTGGATCAAGATCCTTGAAGTACTTGGATAAGTTTTTTCTCAACTTTGAAAATCTTTTCTGGAGAATTTTGAAAGAATTTGGAGAAAATAAAAGATGAGATCTAATCTTTGATATGTGGACTTCAAAAATGAAAAAGAAAAAAGAGAGAAAACACTTAGAAATCAAGTGAAAATTGTGTGTGAAGTGACGGGGTTGCAGTGTTTTTGACCTAAAGAACCCCCACCTGATTTTCAAAAATTAGGGAAATTGCCATCAGGTCACTCCCACAATTCCCTTGTTTTAAAAAATGGTCTTATGTAATTAATATTTTTAATTCTCTCAATTAAACCCCCATTTAATTTATTTTTCAATTCTAATTTGACCCAAAATATTTATTTTACCCAAAAATTATATAAAATTTCTTTTTCTAAAAATATTTTTATTTTTCAGAATATTATTTCTCGATTTTTTTATATGAATTAAGCTAACTAAACTAAGAGAAAAATTACTAATAACCACAATTAAGTCCTAATTTTTCACTCAGAACCCGGTAAACTTACCCAAAACTAAACCTATTTTTAGGGCCTTACAAGAACCATGAATCTAAGGAGTTTTAGGTGTTTCAAAGGTTGAGAATTGTTGTTAGATGAGTAATTAGATATTTAGAATTAGTTTTAGGCAATAAGAATGAATTTGGATTAAGATATTTGAGTTTCGGCTATGCTAGTTCAAAAATTTTACTTCTAAGAAGAACTAGCCTTAGACTTGTTTTTTTGTTTGTTTAAGGTGTGTTATGGCTACTAATTAATTGTGAATATTGTGCAGTTAATATGTGTGAAGCTTTAAAATTGTTGGAACCTTATTCGGGTAAGACGAAAGGTAAGGAAAAACTAGTTTAAGCTGTTGGCAAATAGGTGAAAGCGTGAACTATGAGTGTTTCGAAGTCGCTGTTGGTATGTGCAATTCATAGCGCTAATCAGGAGCTTAGGAATAGCCTAAACCCTTATCCTAAGTTCTGAGTGTAAGCCTTTCTTATACTTTTTGACTTGTTATGAAAATATGCGTAATGTTTGTTGAATTATGGAATGTGATGTTGATGTGACTGGTAAAGTAAGTGAATGTTGGTATGTGGTATATGATAATCTAATTTTAATGCATTCATATGTGAATGGAGATGTGATGGCTCAATGAGCATAGTTGTGGCAGTTAATGTGCAATTAAATGTGAATCCGATAAGTGTGCTTTGTGTACAAATTGTCATGTGAATTGATGTTTATGAACAGATATTAAATGGATAAGAACAGTAATTAAATGTGTGTATTTGTGGATATTTTTGGCCTTGTGATCTCATGAAACTGTTGGATATAGTTGGCATGCCATAGGTTGTGAGTACGCGTCCTTGTGTTTTGTGATTTGGGAATTAAGGCCCCAAGACAGATTGGAGGGATAAGGGAATGTCGAGCTAAGCTCCATTCACCGGGATATGTTGGTGTATTGGAGAGTGTTTAGCTTTATGCTACACTTTTGGGATATGTTAGACTCTTTGAGTCATTGGTGTGATGGAGATTCGTGTCTCATATGTGTGGTGATAGAGCCCACTATTATGTTTCATGTTTCCCAATTGCCAAATTATCATTAATTGATTAATATATGAAAATGTTGTATGTAAATACACGTGAATATATAAGCTAGACTTGTAACACCTCTAACCCGTCTCTGCCGCCGGAGTAGAGTTATGAAGTGTTACCGTACAATCGAAAAATTTTAACATCATAATATCCAAACAAATTAAACATATCAAAATCCATCCAATCACATGCACTTTGTCCCTAAATTGAGCCTTCGAGGCCCTAAAAATAGCCTGGAAGTAATTTGGGACTAAATTGAAACAAATTAAAAGTTTTAAGAAAAAATGCAAAAATTGGAAAACAGGGGTCACACGGCCGTGTAACTTTTAAACAATGGACACACGGTAGTGTTCTCATCTATGTAACTCCTTAAGTAGGGTCACACGACCATGTCACATGCTGTAACACCCCACACCCGTACCCTACGTTGGGATGGAATACGAGGCGTTACCTACCTTGAACACATGCATTCCTATGTTTCTAAATCATCAAGACCTGGAAAATTTGAAACTTTGTCTAATCTTCTTCAATACGGCCTATGAGACTCCAAACATTCATTTAAAAATTGATCGGGACCAATTCAGGTCCTTCAACAAACTCTAAAAAATATCTCTAAACACAAGGGCACATGCCCGTGTGGGAGGAGCAACACGCCCATGTGACCAATTTGACATGGTTGTGCTGTTGGCCCGTGTGGCTCACACGGCCTAAGCATACAAGGACACGCCCGCATCTATTACCCATGTGGGAATAATTTCAAATTCGAACCGACAAGGGTTTTTACACGGCCTAGCACACGGCCGTGCCCATTGCCCATGTCCCTCACACAGCCATGACACGCCTGTGTCTTAGCCTGTGTGCAAAAACCTGGACATTCTGTTTCTGGCGTCTACAATTCTTAAAGGTCACACGGCCAATGCACACGCTCTTATGCTAGGCCGTGTCCTTCACACGGCTGAGACACACGACCGTGTCTCTGCCCGTATTTTTACTACCATGCATACTGACTCAAAATTTTTATGTGCAAGGGACACACGGCTGGACAACACCCCCATGGGACTGACACACGACCTAGGCACGCGCCCATGTGTCTACCCGTATGGACAACATAGGGCTATTTACCAAGCCCTTTGCCACCCTGAAACATAAAATAACAACATCCATCATGCTAAAGATCATCGAAATATGATTCCCCAATCCAACAACCACAACTAAGGCCTTTACACATTTCATATTTACTAAAACAACCAACAAATTACCCATTCATGAAATAACTTCTTGTATTCATATAATAACTTTCAACTTTAACCATTTCCGTGGCCTTATACAAAATGAATCAAAATGCCAAAATAAGCCAACACATTTGGCCAATTAACAATGACGCAATTTCTAAAGCCAGGGTCCTACACATGCCATAATCAAAATAAATAGATCTAACTATACCAAGTACTTCAATTGATAGTGTGATCAATGCCTCCGACGTCCGTTGATCCACGAGCTAATTAGTCAGCATTATAAGAAAATAGAAAGAAATAGGGTAAACGTAAAGCTTGGTAAGTTGCATGAAAATAAATATAATGACAACTTTACCAATCTTCATCATGCTCATGATACAAAAATAGGTATAAGAACAAGTTACTCATCACTATTCAATACCATTCACATAGCATATACTAAGCTCACATCTCATACATTCAAATAGGTACCTGTACCACTGATCGCGTGATTCGTAACAAGCAATAAATATTTATAATGAAGATCAAACCTAGACTAACTATTATCACGATGAAAAGGCAAGCGCACCTATCGAACAATAGTATAGTAATGGCAAGATCGGGATATCGTACCCAAGGGAACCAAAAGTACTAGTAATAACTATTTTTTATTATCTAGCCTAAGAATAAAAGGGTTTGTTTTAATTAACTAATTGTTCAAACTAATTAACAGATTTAATTAAAGCAAACAGAAAATTTGGAAAAAGATTTGAAGAAAAGCAATTGATAAAGACGACACCCAAGGAGGAATCCACCTAGACTTCACTTATTATCTGACTCTGAACCGGACGATTTATTCATTTGACTTGATCCGTGAGACTCACTAACCTATGTTATTATCCCTTTCGAGACTAATAACGTCTAACCCTCAGTTGAATTAATCAAAATTTCATTCTTAATTAAAACCCTTAGGGAAGCAGTAAATCACTCTATGGACTCCCATATTAGGTTTCACCCTAATCTGGTAAAATCTCGTAACCTTATTTCTAGGCGTTCGATCAAATCTGCTTAATTATGCTAAATTTGCTCTTAGGCAGGGTCTATTCCTCCTCTGCATAAGCACATCAAATCATGAATTAATACCCAGAATATTAACTCAAGCATTAAGAACACATAATTAAGAACAAATCAAGTATTTATCATACAGTTCAGATAATAATAACAAGATCCATCATAGGTTTTATCCCCTTTAGGTATCTAAGGGGTTTACTTCATAATAAAATAAGAGTACATCTCAAGAGTATGAAAATAACAAAACATAAAGAAAACTCTAAAACCCCTGAAGGAATTCTAAGAGAGATCTTCAGTCTTGGAGTAGCTCAGGCTTTTGAGATGGATCGTCTGGCTTTCTTCAAGTAATTCCTGACGTGTGGTTCTGTATTCCAGAAAAGTTCTGGAAAGAGCGGCCTCCTTCTAGGTCACACTTAGGGGTGTTTATATAGGCTTTGGATTGGCTTTCTTCCTCCTTAAGTACCCTTTTCTGTGTAAAATACAACTCTTTGAAAAAGGGACACGCCCGTGTGCCAAGGTCGTGTGACATGATTATCAGGCCGTGTTTGATCCGTTGAATTGAACACGACCGTGTGGGCTCAATGGCTAGGCCGGGTGAATCGTGAAAACCTTGGCCGACACCCTCGAAGGCCACGGACGTGTGAGATGCCCATGTGGCAAGGCTTAGGCCGTGTCATCTTCTCGATTTGGTCCCTTTTTGTCCCTTTTTAGCTTATTTTTGGCTCCTTTCGACTCTTGGTGCTCTCCTGAGTACAAAACATGAAATAATCGGATTAAGAGCACCAAAATCCACAAATCTAGTAATAAATATCCATAAATATGCTAAGTATTTAGGGTATAAATATGTATAATTTGGCGTTTATCAAATACCCCCACACTTAAGCATTTGCTTGTCCTCAAGCAAAATTCTCATTTACTGCTAGAATTCATTCTTCTCAATCACATAATTATTACTGATAATGTTACAAGTTATTCCAAAGAAAATCATACAGTGAGAATTCAACTATAGGGGCATTAAAAGCCTCAAACAATCTAAATCGAATATTTTGATAATAAAATCATAGGTAATCTCCTTCCTCTAAGTAATTAACTTTAGTCCTAAATATACAAGAGATGACATCCTCACTAAAGATTCACTCAAATCACTCAAAGTGTTTAAGGTTCAAGATTAAGCACTCGATTGTCTAACATGAAAAATTATTACCATAGGCTTGCATGAAAATCAAATCTCCACCACTTGTAATTGATATGATACACTAATCAAAAAGGTCTTTGCATGGTTGTAACAGGGTTTAGGTTACAGGTATAGATACAAGTTGAAGAGACAAAGGTTAGAATCGAGATAATTTCAATATATTACCCCCACTATCAAAAACTTAATTACTGAACCACAAACAAATATCTAGAACTATTTTACAACTTTAGCTTGTTGAGAATTACATTTTTTTTAAGAACAAATCAAATCAATACAATATAGAAATCATACTTCATGATTCAGTAACAAAAAATGGTGAACATAGCGAGGTAACAATATTAAATTCAGTCTCGATAAAAAGGGTCAACGATTTTTGTGGAGTAAATGGGTTAAATCCTAAATGTCTTTATTATCTCAGTATATCAAATCATACGTGTGATCTCGATATGTATAATCGAAGCAAGTTCTAGAATAACAGTTCAATGTTGACACACTCAAACCACAAAAGAAGTGAGCAAGAAAGAAAGCTATATGCTCAAAAGGCTCAAAAATCTCACCAAAAATTTGGGTTTTTGATGTCATTCCTGTATACTTAAGATTTCAAGATAATACCTCAATTTAGGAAAATAATCTAAAAAAAATTTAGTTCTCAAAATATCAACTTATCATGCTCGATTCTTTAAGGTCCTATAATCAAATAATCATGCATAATTCCCTTGTTCTAATTCACAACATATCAACAATAATTATAGATCAATCAGAATTCATTCTATCAATATTATGAGAAAATCACTTAAGCACAAGACCAAATTCAGGGATTGGAGAATAATGCAAAAAGTTAGGTTTCATGTTTACCCCTCACACTTAAGATGTACATTGCCCTCAATGTACAAAGATAGATTATTCAAAATAAAGAAAATCATAAGAGGAAAGGAGGTGAAACTCCCTGTTATATGGATGTGGAGCTTGATTCTGAGGATGGAGTGTTCGGGGAAAGTGGTAGCTGCCATTATTCTTGGATAGATGAAGAAATTGGGTCGTTGAACATGGCACTCGTGAGGTATTGTTTCCCTTTTGTTCCCTCATTCCATAAAATATTCCTAGCAGCTTTGCTTGGAAGTCTGTAGAATCATGAAGAGTTTATTAAGAGTTGGTGTGGAAGAGAGCGTAGTGGAATTACATGTTAGAAATACCAGAAAATGGGAAATGCAAAATTTACTAATATAGATATGTGTTTCAAAATAAAATAATAAAATTGAACTGAAAATAAAAATCAAAAGAAAAATAAAATAAAATAAAAATAAGAATAAATAATAATAAAAAATAGGAGGAGTTAGTGATCCTCGCCGGTGGGGCCCTTAGGTGGTGGTGCTGGAGTCGCGATGTGGAAGTGTTGGCACAGCTGCTGCATAATGGCATGCATATCGTCCATCTGTCGGTCCCATTGCCGATCTCGCTCGTAGATCATCTCAAACAGTGTAGTACAATACTGCTCGAAATGGGCGAGTCGGTCGGAAAGCTCTGCCAATGAAGTAGCCGCATGAGCTGGTCGCTCCCTAGGTGGCGTGGTAGAAGGCTCCTCATGCTGTGGAGGAACATCATCAGGGATGTCCTCAAGATCCTCCTCGTCAATGGCATGCGACAGACGGTACTGAGGAGGATCGGTCCCACGTCAGCGCTCGATCATCCTCATGTGTAACATAGCCGTGATGCCCTGTAGAGACATCTGACCTATTAGGGTAAGCGCTGATGACTGGGCCACGGCGTTGAGGAGGCCGAAGTGTCTGGCAAGGCGCGTCACGTAGGGGCCGATGGAGATCACTCCCTTCCTATGCAGCTCAGTCTGATGGCGAATGGCGAAAGCAATGAAGTATGCTAAGTTGGTCACGTGTGCATTCGCCATGCACCATAAATAGTAGGCGTCGTGGGTGGTGATGACGCCAGTGCTCTCTCTCCTTCCGATCAAGGTGTGTGCCAATAGCATGGAGATATTGTAAGGAAAGGGGAAGAGCTGAGGCCTTCGAACGGTTGGGGTCGTAGGTGGAAGATAGTGGTGCCAAAGCCTTCCAGCACAAAGAGGGGGAGATGTGTATATTGCGTGGTAGTGCATTCATGTCCTCCTCCTCCATAAACTCATCGGTGTAAAGTCCCAAAGCAACTCCAAACTCTGGGACACTCATCGAACGAACTAGACTGCCTAATCGAAAATGAATGGTGCCTAGGTCGTCATTGTTCGTCATCACCACTTGTAAATGAAAAGTAGAGCATACTTCTAAAGTTAGCTCTAAATAAGTGGGCTTGATAATAGTGAAGAACCGTTCCCATGGGTTTGTGGACAAGAGGGCACGGATGGCGTCAGCGAGCTGGACTTGCTCTACGGCATCCCAGTCGATGCAGCGACCTGTGGTGATGGGTCGTGCGCGTAGTATCTGAAATAGATCCTCCTGTGAAGCTTGTGGAAATTCAAGGAACGGGTGCCGAACTTCGGCTGTAGCACACACCGAGGAAGAACCTGGTCCCCTACATCTCTTTGAGGATGGACGGCGGCCTTCTTTCCTCTTGATGACGACATAATGTACCTGAAAATATATGAGCATTGATAGAATCCAAGATACATCAGTAGTTAAGCAAGAGGCCCAAAACTAGTATATGCTATTTGGTGGCTTAAATAATTCAAATATAGAAAATTCTAAGGCAAATTTTTTACTTGTCTAAAGCAAAATATTACAATATCTATGTAAAGCATGTAGAACACTAATGTAGCAATATAAATAGGAAAAATAAAGTTGAGAAAGTGAACCAAAGGCTGTTGTATGGCGGCGCACGGGCGTGTTGATGTCGAGCACAGGCGTGTGACACCGGGGTATAGCCGTGTGGAGGAAAAATAAAGGGTATAGAGAGGGGAAAGTAGGGATTAATGCAAGGGGAATGGATTTTAGGGTGGTTTGAGGGTTGGAGAAGTGAGAATCTTGGGAATGATGGCCAAAATAAGGATTAGGGAGTGGGGAGGAGGAGTTTTTGGCTCGGGTTTTGAAAGGGCGAAGAAGATGAATAGTGGTTTGTTTATATAGGGGAGGGTCACACGGCCTAGGGCCACGCCCATGTACTTTGAGGGTGAGCCCGTGTTTTTCAAATTTTTCAATTTAGGTCATGCCCGGCTATTGTCCCACGCCCGTGTGTCTTGGACGTGTGTGGCACACGGCCATGTCGCACGGCCGTGCCTAGATTTGTTCATTTTTCCCACACCCTGTGTTATAGTAGCACGCCCGTGTATTATTGTACACGGCTGAATGGCACGGGCGTGTCGCACGCCCGTGTCAAAGAAACAGAATCGAGCCTTGTCCCTAGTACGCTTGTGGGTTTTCATTCCCACGCCCATGTGTTCCTATCAAGTTCGCCCACGGCCATGTCGCAGGGCCATGGGGATTTATCACACCCCGTGTTTTGGGGAAATCATGTCCTGCTTCAACACGGCCGTATCGCACGGTCGTGTCTCTTCCCCTGTTTAGCCACGGCTTTAGGCATGCCCGTGTGCCTGGCTGTGTATGCTGAAAAACTTTGCAATTCAAAGATTAAGTTAATTGATTTGAAGTGTGAGAAAATAAAAATAAAGAAATCAAAATATGTTAGTGCTCGGGTTGCCTCCCGAGAAGCTCTTATTTATAGTCTAAGCTCGACTTACCTCTCCGTTGAATGATCATGGTGGTTCGAGGAGTTCATGCTCCTCATTCCTGTTGTCAGTTTTAAACTAAGGTTTTAAACGGGTGTTGTTTACCTTAAAAGTGCCGAACTTGGGATGACTCACCTCTACTGTATCGAATGGAAAAATACTAAGTACCGTAAGAGGGATTTCCTCATTTGGTGTGGTAGTGACAATGTGAGGATCAATGGCATCTAGTAAGACTGTATCACTAACCTGAAGTTGAAAAGAGAGGTATCGGGCTTGTTTTTGCGTAGTTTTGATTTATCATGTGTGCTCGGTTTGTGTTCTCGCCATTCGTCTAGCTCCTCTATCCGTAGTCTTCGTTCTTCATAGACATCTTTGTTCTCTTCATGATAGTAGCGCACTGTCTCTGTTGTCTTTGTTCAAGGAAGTTTCTACAAGGACGATTGAATATTAGTTTTATCATCGACAGTTTTTATAGCATTATCTTGAGTCTTAGAGGTTTTGACTGAGTTGCATGCTTGGAGTGTTACTGCGTCGTCACTTGCACGAAGTGTTAGCTCTCCTGTGCCTACATTAATAATGGTTCTGGCAGTTGCTAAAAATGGTCGTCCTAAAATTAGAGGTACCTCGTTATCCTCATCCATATCTAAGACAATGAAGTCTACTGGGTAAATAAATTTATCAATTCTAACGAGAACGTCTTCAATAATACCCTTAGGAAATCTAACTGTTTTGTCAGCCAATTGTATGCTCATCCTAGTCTGTTTGGGTTTACCGAGACCTAGTCATTTAAAAATTTTATATGGCATAACATTTATACTTGCCCCTAGATCAGCTAAAACATTATTCACAGATAGACTACCAATTAAGCAAGGAATTATAAAACTCCCTAGATCTTTCAATTTGTTAGGTAGCTCATTCTTTAGAATAGCTGAGCAGACTGCATTGAGTTCCACATGTGATGTAGCGTCTAATTTCCTTTTATTCCTCAGAAGTTCCTTTAAGAATTTTGCTGAGTTGGGCATCTGCGAAAGAACTTCAATAAAGGGTAAGTTAATATGTAATTTCTTTAAAAGTTTGACAAACTTACCAAATTGTTCTTCTATTCTGTCTTTCGTCATCGCTTTAGGATATGGCATACAAGGTTCATGATTTGTACTTACATGTTTGGGATCATTATTGTTTACCTCTTCTCGTCCTTTGTTCATCGCGTTGTCTTGCTGTATTTCTGGCTCAGGTGTAATGAATCCTTCTGTATCTTTAGTGCTAATTGCATTAGGTGTTCCCTCGGATTAGGTTCAGTATTACTCGGTAGGCTACCTTATGGTCGTTCAGTGATTAGTTTGGACAGCTGGCCTATCTGAGTTTCTAGTCCTTGGATCGATGCTTGTTGATTCTTAAGTGTTGTCTCGGTATTTCGAAAACGAGTTTCTGACACCGAGATGAATTTAGAAAGCATCTCTTCAAGGTTTGGTTTTTTCTCCTGTTGATAAGGTGGCTGTTGAAAACCCTGAGGATTTTGTGGCTTTGGATTTCCTTGACCTCCCCAGGAAAATTTTGGGTGGTTCCTCCAACCTACATTATAAGTATTACTGTATGGGTTATTTTGAGATCTAAAGTTATTATTACCCATATAGTTGACTTGTTCCTCTTCGGTTGTGGGAATGAAGGATTGATATTTTGTATGCACACCTCTTCCGCTTGAGTCACACCTCATTACTAGATGTACCTATGTAGAACCAAGAAAACTATCAATCTTTTTATTAAGAAGTTCTACCTGATTTGAGAGCATGGTGACTGAATCGATGTTATAGACGCCAGCTGTTTTCGTTGGCTTTGTCCTCATAACTTGCCACTGATAGTTATTCAGTGACATCTCCTCTATAAATTCATATGCATCTTCTGATGTTTTATTGTTGATGGTTTTGCCAGCAGCTGTGTCAATCATTTGTCTTATCGAGGGATTCACACCATTGTAGAACATTTGAACTTGCAACCAAAGCGGTAACCCATGGTGAGGGTACCTTCTCAGTAAGTCCTTGTATCTCTCCCATGCATCGTAAAGTGTTTCTAAATCCATCTGCACAAAAGAAGAGATATCATTACGCAATTTAGCTGTTTTAGCCCGCGAAAAATATTTTAGTAAAAATTTCTCGGTCATTTGTTCCCAAGTAGTGATAGACCCTCGTGGTAATGAGTTCAACCACTGTTTAGCTTTGTTTCTCACTGAAGACGAATGGCATCATCAAAAACGCCATTGATTTTGAATGTATCGCAAACTTCAAGAAAATTTGCCAAGTGCGTGTTGGGATCCTCATCATACAAACTATCAAACTGAACAAACTGCTGTATCATCTGAATTGTGTTAGGTTTTAGTTCAAAATTATTCGCAGCAATAGCAGGTCTAACTATACTAGACTCAGTTCCTATTAAAGAAGGTTTAGCATAATCATACATAGTACATGGAGCAGGATTTTGATTAGCTGCAATTGCAGGAGGCAGCTGATCGCCTGGGTTTTCGGCCATCTCTTCAGTTGGGGGTTGAGTATCGTCTTCTCGCTCGTTCTCCGTGTAGCGTAAACTACGCCTTATTTCTCTTTGATTTTTGCGAATTGTACAATCGATTTCTTCGTCAAAAAGTAATGGTCCTGATGGGTTTCTTCTAGTCATAAACTATAAAAACCTGCCAAGAAAGAGAAAAAAGTAAATTAATAAATAATAAAATAAAATAAAATTGCAAGAAAAATAAATGGCTAAAGTAATAAAAATTTAGTGTTCCTAATATTTCAGTTCCCCAGCAACGGCGCCAAAAACTTGATCGTGTGATTCGTAACAAGTAATAAATATTTATAATGAAGGTCAAACCTAGACTAACTATTATCACGACGAAAAGGCAAGCGCACCTATCGAACAATAGTATAGTAATGGCAAGACCGGGATATCGTACCCAAAGGAATCAAAAGTACTAGTAATAACTATCTTTTTATTATCTAGCCTAAGAATAAAAGGGTTTGTTTTAATTAACTAATTGTTTAAACTAATTAACTGATTTAATTAAAGCAAAAAGAAAATTTGGAGAAAGACTTGAAGAAAAGCAATTGATAAAGACGACACCCACGGAGGAATCCACCTAGACTTCACTTGTTATCTGACTCTGAACCGGACGATTTATTCACTTGACTTGATCCGTGAGACTCCCTAACCTATGTTATTATCCATTTCGAAACTAATAACGCCTAACCCTCAGTTGAATTAATCGAAATTTCATTCTTAATTAAAGTCCCTAAGGAAGCAGTAAATCACTCTATGGACTCCCATATTAGGTTTCACCCTAATCCGGCAAAATCTCGTAACCCTATTTCTAGGCGTTAGATCAACTCTGCTTAATTATGCCAAATCTACTCTTAGGCAGGGTCTATTCCTCCTCTGCATAAGCACATCAAATCATGAATTTATACCCGGAATATTAAATCAAGCATTAAGAACAAATAATTAAGAACAAATCAAGTATTTATCATACAGTTCAGATAATAATAGTAAGATCCATCATAGGTTTTATCCCCCTTAGGTATCTAAGGGGTTTACTTCATAATAAAATAAGAGTATATCTCAAGAGTATGAAAATAACAAAACATAAAGAAAACTCTAAAACCCCTGAAGGAATTCTAAGAGAGATCTTCAGTCTTGGAGTAGCTCCGGCTTTTGAGATGGATCGTCTGGCTTTCTTCAAGTAATTCCTGACGTGTGGTTCTGTATTCCAGAAAAGTTCTGGAAAGAGCGGCCTCCTTCTAGGTCACACTTAGGGGTGTTTATATAGGCTTTGGATTGGCTTTCTTCCTCCCTAAGTACCCTATTCCGTGTAAAATACAACTCTTTAAAAAAGGGACACGCCCGTGTGCCACGGCCATATGACGTGATTACCAGGCCGTGTTCGATCCGTTGAATTGCACATGGCTGTGTGGGCTTAATGGCCAGGCCGTGTGAATCTTGAAAACCTTGGTCGACACCCTCGAAGGCCATGGGCGTGTGAGATACCCGTGTGGCAAGGCTTAGGCCGTGTCATGTTCTCGATTTGGTCCCTTTTTTTCTCTTTCTAGCTCGTTTTTGGCTCCTTTCGACTCTTGGTCCTCTCCTGAGTACAAAACATGAAATAGTCGGATTAAGAGCACCAAAATCCACAAATCTAGTAATAAACATCCATAAATATGCTAAGTATTTGGGGTATAGACATGTATAATTTGGTGTTTATCAACCACTCACAATATGGTTATACTTTTCTCATTAAACTTAAACTGTGACTCTTGCTGTTGAACCATTTGAAATACTATCGAATATTCACTGAGCCTCTAGCACAGGACATAATGCCGATGCCATGTCCCAAGCATGGTCTTACACTGGCGCACATATCTATGCCGATGCCATGTCCCAGACATGGTCTTACACTGACACATTTTGTAGTCGATGCATGTCCCAGACATGGTCTTAATGTCCCAGACATGTCTTACACTAGCACACAAATGACCCGAGTGTCATGGCACGAATATCCGATTTATTTCCTAAGGTTCGAACGGGAGTTCTACTATCTCAATATTCATCATACATAATCATTTCCACAAACAAGCAATTTATGCTATATCAATTCAAACACATATAGTAACATTATAGTTGCAATATTTACATACAACTTACCTCGGTATACAAAATGTAGACTACTCGTTCGGCTTAGTCCACTTACTTTGCTTTTCCCCGGTTTAGGCCTGGATTTTGCAATTCTTGATCTAAAATGATAAAAATTCACAAATTTAATCATTTTAATGATCTAGATATTCAACAATTTATAATTGGGCAAAATGACCATTTTGCCCCTATACTTTTACAAAATGACCATTTTACCCCTAAATCCAAAAATTGATTTTTATCAAATTTCTTCATATCTTAAGCCTAGCTGAACCCTTTTTACTCTTATAGCAACCTAAAATTTCCATTATTTCTCACATTTACTATCTAATTTTTCAACTTATGCAAAATGGTCCCTAATTAGGGCTTCCATGAAAATTCCGTCACAAAAGTTATTTATTTCACAACCATAACTCATATTCTTCCATAAAATTTCAGAAATCAATATGTTTACTATCATGGAAAAACCCTAAACTTTCAACCATTTTGCAAAATAGTTCCCTTGTTAGAAAGTCATGCTACAAGGACCTCAAAAGTACAAAAATATTCAAGAAAAGCCCCCAAAATCACTTACTTACAAAGGTTTTAAGTTGCTGAAATTTTGAAGCTCCAAGAACTCTACAATGGCTGATATTTTCGGTGATGAAGAGAGGGAATTGAGAAAGATGATAGCTAGCTTTAGGTTTATTATTATTTTATTCTTTTTGTCACCTAACATTTGACCATCCCTTAATTTAAGGCTCCATGTCTAACCACTAATATAATATTGGTCTATTTTCTCAATAGAGACCTCTAATTTAATGTTCCATGACTATTTGACACTTTTAGCTATCTAAATAGGACTTTTGCACTTTATGCGATTTAGTCTTCTTTCGCGATTAAGCTTACAAATGCTAAAATTACTTCACCAAATTTTTCATGCACTAATATAAACATGCTATAACTCTAAAATAATAATAAAAAACTTTCTCCGAATTCGGATTGGTGGTCTCGAAACCACTGTTTCGACTAAGCCCAAAATTGGGTTGTTACACACGCTTGTGTGCCAGGCCATGTCAAATGCCCGTGTACCAAGCCATGTAACTCTCTGAGTTGCCCAACACGCACGTGTGTCAGGCCATGTAACTCACTGAATTGAATACTTAAGGAACTCTTAGATGACACACGGCTGATTCACATGCCTGTGTGGACCCAAAATTACCAAATATCAAACCATCTCAAAACCATTCCATGCACAACTTTTCAACCCATTTATGAATACTTTAAACGGACCTAAACATCACCTAAACACACATCAAAATGTCATTTCAAGATCCTATTTCAACTAACTAATATGCCATTCAAAGGCACCACATTATAACAAAACAAAAACTATCAAAATTTGTCAATATTTTACCATTTCATACATGATAACCTATTCCAACTAGTTACTAAAACATACCTCTTATAATCATTTTCAAACCATGCAAAACATACCATAAGAAAAATATATTCCAAGTATCTGAAGATGACCAACGACTCAAACTTATCAAAGCATTTGAGAAAATCCATCAAACAAGACTTAAGCCCCAAAAGCATATTTTTACCAAAATGATCATAAACACATTCAAGAGCTATTAATATTCAAGGTCTTTTACATGCCATATAACCAAAATATCCCAAAATCTACCAAATTATTCCTTGAGATAATGTTCTTCTTTGAGCTTGATTCGGTCTTCTGTCTGCAAAAATATGAAAGCTACAAAACAAAGAACAAATAAAGGTAAGCTTACATGAAGCTTAATAAGTTCGTAGAAATAACAATAAATCTTACCACAAGTTATCTTACAACAAAATTGAATTACAACTAAGATAAATCCTTATCATTCATAATCCACCATAGATAAGAGCTACTCACTTCATTAAATCAGTTTAATCAGATATCATAGCTCTTCATTATTAGAAATATAGAGTCTCGCTCATTCGACCATATTCTAGATATATTGACCGTTCCGCAATGCTGCTCACACAAGCTGATAAGGATCTGCAATGTATGCAGGACCTCAGCCATTGCCACGGTTCATTCATTAGCACAAAACATTTAGTCATTTCATTAGATCTTGAAGTTGCTCACACAAGCTGTCGATAATCCATAACTTACGTAGGATTCTTAGCCATCGGATTACTCCAAACATCAAAACATAAATGTGATCAATTCATCACTTCACATCCCAACCCAAGACCTAATAACTTTAATTGTTCATTTTATCCATTCTTAATCTGATTCAATAAACTTAGAAATTATACGACTTAATTATTTATTGTTTTATGGAAAGAACCACTAATTATAAAATTAGAAATACAAACTTACCAGCTAATTCGTAGTAATAGCCAAAGTTAGGGACTACTCCGCTACCTTGTTTTTGCCTCGGTCCTCCACACGTTCGTGATCTAAAACAATAGTTTCATTTAATGAACTAAATAAACAACAAATTTAATCATTCTGTACAATTAGTCCACTTTTGACACTTACAAAATTGTCCTAAATGTTTCGCCTTTATTCAATTTAATCCCTAAGCCCCAAACATACAATTTACCTATTTTCTCTTGAACCCATTTTATCCAACCTTCCATGGTTTTCCAACAGCCCCCTATTTGCAAATATTTCATATGAAGGACAAGCAATTTCATCGTTTTAGCAATTTAATCCCTAAACATTAAAATTATCAAAAACTACTTTACAAAACAGTCCATTCAACATCTAAGCTTAGAAATCTTTCAAAACCTTTGAGAAACAACTCAAATTATCAATGGAAAAATCCAAAATATTTGACAATTTTACAAATTAGTCCTCGGGTTAGATAGATTAAGCTAATCCAAACTCAAAAACATAAAAATCACTAAAAATGGGGCAAATTTTACTTACCCAATCGAAGGAACAAACATAGAACGAATATTTTCTCCTCTTTATTTCAGGGTTTTGGCTAAGGTGGATATTAGGTTGAAGATGGTTTATTTTCATCATATTTCCTATTTGTTTATAATGGTAATTAACTAATTGCTAAATTGCCCTTACCATTATAATCAAATTTCATGCAATTTCAAACCTTAGAACTGTCTGCTAATTATAAAAAAGGTATATTTACCATCCAAGACCCTTAATTAACCTTCCCTTAGCTATTTGGTAACTTCTAAAATTGGAAATCAACTTTCTTCATTTTTACACTTTAGTCCCTTTTACTTAATTAACTATCTAAACGATAAAATTTCTTAACCAAAATTTAATACAATACTAATGATCTCATAAATATTAAATAATTAATATTTAGTAGCCGACACGTCAGATTTGTGGTCTTGAAACCATCGTTTCCAGCACTATTGAAAAACGGGCTGTTACAAGACTTGTGAGTTATTAAAGCATGAATACGTTGTTTTTTTCTTGATGAATAATCATAAAATGAATTATTTATATATGAGTTAAGTATAATTTCATGTGAGAATATATGCTAGTTTTATGATTTAATGAAGCATGAATATGTTATTTTGACTTGATTAGAATATGGTTTTGAATGTATTGTAGTATGTTCTTGTTTAACCTTTGATGTTGTGTATGTTTTGTGGTTATTTCGACATTCACTGAGTTTGTTTAAGCTCACACACTCCTCATTAAATCTTTGCAAATAAGTAGTGTTTTTGGTGTGAGCTGTGCGACCAAGGAAGTGATGCTAGCAAGGTAATAAGTTTAAGTAGGTCTTGTTATAAACTTTAGGTATTTTGAATAAAGGCAATATGGGTTTAGAATTTCGTTCATTATTATTTTTTTATTATGATTTTGGACTTTGGAGTTTTGGTATTGTTTGGAACCATATTTATGAATGTTTAATGATTGGTAATGTGTCTAATGATGCATGTTAAAAGGAATAATAGTTGAGCATGGGTGCATATTATGTTTTGTTGTGTTCTTGGTGATTTGTACTGAAGTATCGATATTTAAGGCTTAAATATTGGTAACTCGATGTTAAAATGTATGTGCAAAAAAATAGTAGCTTAATTTGGTATCGATACCCTTTCACGAGTATCGATACTTGGGGTAAAAATATGGATACCTTTGATTATGTATTGATAAAATGTTTTTGGTTCAAAAAAGAGTTAGAAAAGTAGAATGGTAGAATGGTATCGATTTTTTTATTAGTATCAATACATGTTTTACTAAATATTGATACCTACTGTTGTGCATCGATACTTACATTATTTTCTTTGGAAATTTTCTAAATGGTCTCTAAGCATGTCTTTAAATTGTTTCTAATGTTTATTTTCAAATGTTGTGTCGTGAGCACCTCTGTAATTGATTAATTTATTAAAATTTGACCTTGTTTGAATGCTATGTGTGTATGTGTAAGTTACGGTGGTTGATGTGCATCCTGATACTCGGGTCCGACAATTGAGCTGGGTGTACGGTGTTACAAAATTAACGTTTTTAGCTTGATTTCTGTATGAAGATTCATCAAGAAGTGTTTTATGGCTCAAATATATGTACTAAGGATGAATAAACAAGGTTAGCTTTTTAGGTCTAGGTGTATACTAAACAATGTCTTGGGTCATACCTAGGTATCTCAATCTTCACAAATTTAATCAATCAAACAATTACAAATTCAACAATCTATCATCCATACTAGCATGCTCATTTCCATGTATTCTATATATCATTTTGTCCATTCAATTGCTCAATGCCTATTTACAGTGTAATATATAGAACTTAATAGTCTAATAATTAAAATTTTAAACCATCTACTATCATGCCAAATTTATAGTACATACAATCAACCTATATACATGCGCCTAACCAATCACTTGTATTTCTATAAGGTCAAGCACACAATTGACAATAAGAATTAAAAAAAAAAATTCTATGTTACCCCCCACACAGTTTAGATAACACATTGCCCTCAATGTGTGGCCCTGGAAAGATAAGGAAAAAAGTTACTTGATTGATCATGATGGTTCTTGTTATCTAATGGTAGGTGTTTCCTTCCTTTTTCATTATGAGTTTGAATATGTTGTGTTTTTTTCATATAGGGTTTCTACACAGAAAACTTGAAATAGAAACAAAACAAATATATAAAATCTACTGTTAGTTCTACTCCTAAAACTATAAAATAAAAATTATCCAAAATTAATTACAGTTTAAAAATAAAAATTCAATTCAATCATCATTTGAATCTTCAAAAGGGGGTGATTACCCCCTCTCTATAGGTGCCTTTCCCTTTTTGAGGCATATCCTTGAGAACTACCACCACTTGATGGTTATGTATGTCTAGTTGGGCTACGGATGACGGGACCCTTTGGCATGGAATACTGCAGTTGGAATGACACCTCGTAATCATCCTCCTCCATTTGGAAGTCTTGCTCCATAGCCTCATCCTCCTCTTTTCCTTCTTCTTCACTCATTTGTTCCCTGAATCTAATGTTGAATGACACAAATGTATCTAGGTTTGTAGGAAGTTTGGTTCCTTGATATTGTGTTGTCATGCAATCTCTTGGATGGCAGGTCCTGATTCTTGCATCCAGTGGATCATCAATCTAGCTTTGTAGTCTCGTTAGCTCTTTCTTTCCGATTATTTGTTGTCAATTTCTTTAATTATGCATGGACGTCTATCTTCTGCTTTATTCTTTGGTTCCAATATGTAATTTGGCTTCTTTGAAGCTCAACATATTGAGTGTCTATTGAGTCTCCGATCAAACTCTTTGTTGGCTTCATAAATTGCTCATTGTCTTCCATTGGAACTTTAGACTTTTTGCATAAAGTTGTCACAAGATGAGGAAAGAAGACCCCAACCTTTTGGCTACTAATGCATCATTTCATGTTTCGATGTATCCATCTCTCGACACATATATGTTTTCTTTGCAAAATACTATACAAAAAAATAACTAGAAAAATGTTTACATTAGAGACATTTATTACAGGTGCGATTCTAGTACAAATAAGTTGCATCCACATCTTAGCTTCTAGGAACATAATTACTGTCGAAACCATTTTTAAATCGAGTTTTGAAAAATGGGAATCGACTTTAAGAAAAACGAAAACGGGAGTCGCCACCAATCTTTTTAGGTGTGATTGGATCACCTTATAAAATGTTTTGTTTTAAAATATTAATTTTGGTCTACAAAAGTCGAGAAAATGGATTCGGGTGTCGGTTACGTACGAGGAAGGGTTAGCACCCTCGTAACGCCCAAAAATTGGTACCTAATTGATTATCAAGTGTCTTTAATGTCGGAAATTTGAAATTTTTAAGATGCAAACCTCTTTTAATTAGAATGTCTCAATTTTGAAAATTAAGGCTCACTTATTTTAAAAGAGTCAAAACATCACATCTAGTAAGTTAGGACGCAACATTTTAAAACCTTCGAAACTAAGCTCGTCTTTCGAAAATTTCTATCTCAAAACAACAAAATGCCATATCCAGTAAGTTAGGACACTATGTTTTAAAATCTCGAAATAATTGTTTAAGTTTTGAAAACTCAAAATCACTTAGAAGGGTGCTTGACTATTCGAATTCAACGAGAAAAGTCACAACCCAGTAAGTTAGGGCACTACCTTTCTCGAAGTTTCCAAACATCAAGCATTGCCTTTTATTTTTTTAAAAAAAAAACCTTGGAATATTATTTTAAATGACGTTTTAGAATGACATATTAATGCATCATGAAGCATAGTTGTACAAAATATTATAACATTTCCATACAAACATAAATAATATCATTATGACAAAACTAAATAACATGAACATACGTTTAATGAAAAAATCATACTAGGTAAATATAAGATAATAAACAAACAAAAACATGAGTAAACTAAAAGAAAAACATAATACATGCAAAAATTATACAACAATATATATCATAAAATAACACATAAAAGAAATAATTAAACATAGCATATAAAAAAAATGAAACTATGCACAAATAAGATAAATGACATACACTAAAAAATGAATAAATAGAACATTTAGAAATTATAAAAATATAATGCAATAGTTCAAAATACATGAAATGATAATATAATATATATACATGCATAGAAAATATATATTTGAAAATAAACTATATAAAAAGGTTAAATATTATAATATATAAAATACATAATCAAATGTATAAAAGATAGGAATAAATATAAATATTTGAAAAATGAAGAAATTAAAATAAAAAAAAAGGTTGAAAAACTAAGATAGACGAAGAATAAAATAAGAACAAACCACAGAGAGTAAGAACACAAGAGGGAGAGAAATTTGAGTGAATGCTCTCAAGAATTCTTATTGCTTCCCAAAACTCAAGTGATTTACAATGAAGGGAGAGGCCTCTATTTATAGTTGAGCCTCCCCAAATCCAACGGTACAGATCAATTACATCAACGGTTAAGATTAAAGGATATCTACAAATTAAATCTCCAAGATTACAAGATCATATCTTCAAGATTGCATATCATATCTAAGATTGCATATCATATCTAAGATTGTATCATATCTAAGATTGCATATCATATCTAAGATTGCATATCCTTAAAGATTATATTTCCATATGAGTCAAGCTTATAGATGGACCTTAAATCTTTTCAAGTAATGGGCCATTCCGATTGGGCCAAATTATATGTTTGTAATTTTGTACTGGACTTGGACTTTGTTTTATTTTTATTTTTTTGGGGTTTATTATTTTAAATACTGAAATGGGCCGAGCAAAATTGAGTGTCTACAGCTGCCCTTCTTTGTTCATTGCTGTGTAACAGGAATAGAGCAAAGACTATTAAAGGACCAATTTTGCCCGGGCTCGCCGAGTCTTGAGTTCTTGATCCTTGATCTTCTTTAAATGGCCTCTTGACGGCTTCAATCTACTTCACTGCAACTCAAGAAGGCGATATCTGCTATCTTTGATCTGCTCCCCGTCTAATACAGAGATGCCAAATCTGTTATCTTCAATCTGCTACCCGTCTAATCAAAGACGCCAAATTTGCTTCTTCAATCTGCTTCTTGCAAACTCATGACTGTCATGTTGATATCTTCGAAAAGGCGCCAAATCTGCTTCCTCAATTTGTTCCCTGACAATGCCAAATCATCTTAGATTTGCTTTAATGTAAGCACGTGAAAGCCAAATCAGCTATGTCTTTAATTTGCTCCTTGTAAGCACAAGGATGCCAAACCATCTTGGATCTGCTTCAGTATAAACATCTGAAGGTTGGATCTGCTATGTGTCTGCCCTCCGTCGAAGTGGAGATGCCAGACTTCGATTTGTTCTCTGACAATACAGAGATGCAAAATCATCTTAGATTTGCTTCAACGTAAGCACGTGAAAGCCAAATTAGCTATGTCTTCGATTTGCTCCTTGTAAGCACAAGGATGCCAAACCATCTTGGATCTACTTCAGTATAAACATCTGAAGTTTGGATCTGCTATGTGTCTACCCTCCGTCGAAGTGGAGATGCCAGACTTTGATTTGTTCTCTGACAATACAGAGATGCCAAATCATCTTATATTTGTTTCAACGTAAGCACGTGAAAGCCAAATCAGCTATGTATTTGATTTGCTCCTTGTAAGCACAAGGATGCCAAGCCATCTTGGATCTACTTCAGTATAAACATCTGAAGGTTGGATCTGCTATGTGTCTACCCTCCATCGAAGTGGAGATGCCAGACTTCAATTTGTTCTCTGACAATACAGAGATGCCAAATCATCTTAGATTTGCACGTGAAAGCCAAATCAGCTATGTCTTCGATCTGCTCTCCGCCAATACAGAGATGCCAAATCTGATATCTTCGATCTGCTCTCTGACAATACAAAGATGCCAAATCTACTATCTTCAACTTGTTCCCTATAAACACAGGGATGCCATGCTAAAATCCTTGATCTGCTTCACTGTAAGCACAGGAGTGTCAGATCTGTTATCTTCGATCTGTTCCCTATAAACACAGGGATGCCAAATCTGCTATCTTCAACTTGTTCCCTATAAACACAGGGATGCCATGCTGAAATCTTTGATTTGATTTGCTGTAAGCACAGGAATGTCAGATCTGCTATCTTCGATCTGTTCCCTATAAACACAGGGATGCAAAATCTTGTTTCTTTGATCTACATTGTCCCATAAAAGACATAACCTGTAGAATGCATATGAGTTCATGCCTAATAATTAGAATGCTATGATCGAAGTGAGTCAAATTCTCCTAATTAGACATGTTATAATGCAAAATGTTATGAAAATGATTCCTATTTTGGATCACTCATTCCTTCATCGAAGTTTATCCTTACTTCTCTCGAAGTTTCATTCCAACTCCACTTGTGGGTTTGTACCATTCTTCAAATGCTATGACCCGCTGAAAATGTCTGTAAGATGATCCTCTCCTAGGATCGAATCGTTTGATTTGTTCAATCATCATTTAGACTAAAGAAGAAATTTCAGTTTCCTCGAGTACATCTGACCCTCACATATGGGAATTTCTTAAACAATTGTCTTGTTTCAGTTTCTTGTATTATCTAGAAATTTCCAGAGTAATATGCAAAACTTCATTTGTGAAGATATTTTAATTCATCTATCATTATTTCAATGCAACATGCTTTATGAATAATGGGAGACAAATAATTTGATCCTGAGGATAATTAGATTTGGACAAATTATTGGAAGGAACACAAAAAGATTAACTTGAGAACATATCTTTGCGAAGAAAAAGAATCCAAAGATAGTAAATAGGACAGAAATCAGATGCCCCAGATATCGCCGCTTGAGTGTCTATACACCAGCTCCATGAAGACTTTCTTGAGTTCAACATGTGTTTAAAAGATCCAAAGTAATTCGTTGATGCCTCGATATGTAACATACTTCACTTCGTCGAATTCGGTATAGCAAGGTCCTTGCATGACTTTCTAAATTTGAGTCGCCCTTCGGGTTTTCAACTCAAAACCCCTTTGGTCTCAAGGCGCCCTTTGCGGGTTTTCACCTTGGCCTCTCCATTTTTCTTTTTTCTTTTTTTCTTTTTTTCTTTTTTTTTCTTTTTATTTTTTTCTCTTTTTCTTTTCTTTTTTTTTTCCTTTTTTTTTTGAAATAGAAGTCCCAAAGTGCCCTTTGCGGGTTTTCACCTTGGCTTCCCTTCTCCTTCAGACAAAGTACTCCTTGACCGAGTCTGAATTCACTAGATCAGATAAATTCTTCCTATCCATTTCTTGTCAAAATCAGTGCACCTCTAGAGAAAGCCCTCTTCGCAACATATGGCCCTTCCCAATTCAGCATCCTTTTGCATGGGAAGGATCTCTTTCAGCACAAGGTTTCCTTTATGAAATTATTTTGGACGAACCTTCTTTGTCATAAGTTTGTGTCATCCATTCTTGGTAAATTTGCTTAGGATGAATACTTTCAAGTTAAGTTTACTAGAGGTATTCAATTCTTGACTCCATCAAAGCTTGGAGGAAAAATCTTGATTCATAAACCCATGAGAAAGGGATTGCCCCAGCAGCAATCCTGGCTATTGTTTGTCAAACCCTACAAAAAGATGGTTCAATGATTCTCAGCAAACAAGAATAAAGTTGCTGACTTTATCCTTCAACCTGGAAAGCTGAGGTACAGAGATTACTCCGGAGCATACATCCCACCATGACTTGATGATGTTTCTGAAGCATCCCTAATCTTCATAAATTGCCCGCAACTGTGAAGCTGCCAAATGAGTGTAGCAAATAGGAGCCACAAAAAATATGGTCGTGGTGCTCTTTTGATATAGGATAGAGAATGAACAAACTATTGCAGATCATTAGCCGAAAACCCAGCCTAGTCTAAGAGAACATGATAGTGGGTCTGCCTCGTGATTCTAATCATTCTAGCATGGATACCAAGGTAAAAATCATTGTTCTTTGGATGGCATACTTTGTTGTCAATGACAGTACCATGTAGCACATTTTCAGGAGATCCCTGCTGAAAAAACTTGGTATGATGGTTTTTCGTACAACAATAACCACAATCTTTAGGGTTCCACTTCTCGTCAAGGAACTTGCAAGCCTCAATAACTTGATCAAAACTTGATTGAATTGAGACTCGCTAACCCTATCCCTAAAAATAATGATTTGATCAGGTTTCCTCTTCCCTGAACTTGTATAGAAGTCTAAGAGAGCTTCCTTCATGATACCGTTATCCACTTTGTCAGAAACTGGTTTTGATGAAAGAATCTATCATTTTAAGCTTCAGAGATCGTGGTACTACCGATGCCCCATAGCTAGAAATCAATGGCCACCGCCTGGAGCTAACCATTGATGGCACATCAGACTGCTTAGGAAATCCAAACAATGCACCCATTCCAAGGATGATGGTTGGAACCTTTGAAACAACTGGAATTGAAGGTGTTTGCCCCAGTGTAAGCATAGAGAGTAGGCTGTAGTTTCTTATGCCAATTTTTACCAGTCTCGGTCATCTTCTGTAATTTGTTTTTTTCTTCTTTTTCTTTTCTTTTGGCAACCTTTGTTGTACTGTGGTATGGCGCATTATCTTTGAAAAGACTACAAACTTTTGGCATTGTGTAGTTATATAATCTTTTTTTTTTTTTTGAAATGGATGACTTTTGACTTTGTAATATTGGCATATGAAACTATCTCCCCTCTTAATAGAGTAGTTGACGTCCACAAAGATAAGTCATTGTCAGCTTGAAACCTTTGACGAGCTCGGGCCCATAACATACATGGCCTATACGTCTTGACTCCTTTAAATTTGACATTCATTGTGCAACTGATGCGATCCCTTTCCATGGTGGACTAACAATGCCCCAAAACTTCATGTTTATCCTGGAAATTGCAAATCCTCATGCATGCGTCTTTGAACCATATTTTTGAATTCCCATAATAGTCTCAACAAGGTCTTGTTTTGTCTCCTCAGCTAATTCCAATTTCGCAATCTTTCCTTCATCTAAAGCTATATTTCCTACCACCACTTCATGGGGTAAAAGCCATTTTCAACAAATTTAGAAACAAGTCACAATTTCTGTCACCTTTAAAGTACTGAGATTCCTCTAAACACATATCGCACTCAAAAGGAACTCTGAATCTGTAGTATCGTTGCCCGTGTCATTGATATCTAGGGATCTATGATAGGCACACAAAAGAATATACAAGGAATTCAAGAATGACTATTTACATGAAATGAAAATTTATAAAGAACGTCAAAGGTTAAAAGAATCAGAATGAAAGAATATTTACTCGGATAAATAATAAAAGTATGTTTTATTGAAAATAAAAATGTCTGAACATGAGCCCACTTCTCAAAAGAAATCTCATTACTCCTAGGCTTTAGAACAACAAGAGTGTTCTGAATATTACTCCGTAAAATTCCTAAAGATTACAGGAAGTTCTTCTACAGCCCAATTGTTTAAAGAACTTTCCGGTTCGTAAGGGCGAATGCCCTCAAGGTTTCTTTGTTCAATCCCTTCCTCATGTATGACATTGATGGGATGATTTTCATTCCCAAACCCCCTTTTCCGGGTAAGCTATCCCTCCTGACATAAAAGTCGGGGATATGTAAGGGAACATCGTTAATTCCCATTCAACTTCTTTTCACTCAGCCATGACCCTCTTATCTCTCTCTCTTTTTCTTTCTCTTTTTAATAACTTTAACTAATTAGGGTCTTTTTATAATTTTGAATGCAAATGATGCAATGAAATGCTATAAGATGCAAATGAATGCAAAAGGTATCGATCTCGATTCAATCTCATTTAGAAAACTTTATTTAGAAAAAGAATATCTTTACATATAAATGGATTACAAATACGCTTTCACCCTAATGCCCAAAGTTTTTAACTCTATCTAATAAAAAGGCTAACTCTCGTACTATATCCAACGACGATCCGTACATTAGACTCAATACATCAGCTCGTATTGCCAAATCTTGTACATATTCAGCAACCTCTCGAATCTGGGCTACGGCTTCACCAATAACGCGATCCCTTTCTCTAACCTGTCCTTTAGACTGATGAAGCTCTCCTTTTAGATAATCTTCTCGCGCCTCGAGCTGTTCAATCCGAAGTTCACCATCATGCAATGCCACTTCCAAATCTTCCACCTTACTTTTTAGCTCCTTTAACTCGACCGTAGGATCATGATTTCGATGCCAATGAAGGGATCTTCCAAGCTCAGTTACCTTGGTCTTCAACCCTTTATTTCTTCCTCTAATGCCAAATTCTGTGACTGCATCTCTTGGAACTTCCTCTCCCAATACTCGGCTTTAGCTTTTTCTTCTTGGACCTCTTTCTACAACTGATCTGAAGACCCCTCTATTCTCGCTGTCCTCAAAGATACTTGTGCCTTTTTGTAATGCTCTTTCAAATCATCTCGATCTTCCTCTTTTCTTTCCTCTCTTTCTCGACCTCAATTTTTTGAATGTCAACGTCTAAGCTCAAGTACATCTTTTCTTCTTCAAGCTTTGCTATCCTTTTCTCAAGCTCTAAGTTCTTTCTTTCAAACTCTTGCTTCATAATTTCTAACTCCGAGGGCATCACTTGCAAATATTCTTCTATCGGTCGAGCTCCTTCCACGCTTGGCTTAGGGATGTTATCATTAATCCTTCTACCTCTCCACTCGACGTACTCCGGAGTCGTAGCAGGGCTAAAAACTACTCCCTTTACGACAAGTCTTGTTCCAAGCACTAGAGATCTCACTGACCTTCCTCTTGTAGTCAGCTCCTCTATACATGAACTCACTCTGAACCAAACCGTAAGTTACCGGTATGAACTGTCTCAATCCATGTTGCCTCAACACAAGCAAAGGGGCATAACTAATGGCACCCCAAATTCCTAATAAAGGAACTCAACCAAAACTGCCGCATCGGTAAAGAATCTCACTAGGAATCATCCATGGATCCCTCCACTCCACATCCTTTGACTGCAAGTTCTGAAGTAGCGCTATCCAATTTTTTCAGGAACATCAACTCTCCTAGTTGAAGCTGCTATGTCCTTCAACGGGGAGTAATCCTCGAAGAAGACCCGACAAACCACCCTATCTAGCAATCGGAAGTGACTGTAGAACCAAGCTAAAAGTAACTGAGCACAACTAACAAACCTGCCTGCACAGCCCTCCTACATGCACCTAAGGACCTGAATGTCTCCGCCAAAATTGCAGGGACGGAATTGACCTTTTTACTGAGTCGATGAAAAAGATCTATGGTTGCCTCGTCCACATATCCCAAAGCCCTAGAGAAAACCATCAGTCCATACAAACTTAAGGCAAAAACATCTACCTTCTTCGTCTCATCGGGGTGTGTCAAAATCAGATCTTTTAAAGCATCCCACGAAATGCACTTGCACTCACCCTTCTCTTTAATTCTGGTCGTGATCCACTGCTCGCTCATCCCCGTAATAGTCATTAATTTCTTCCAAAAGGTAGGGACACAAGCAGCTCGAGAATAGATCATATCACTCTGAAACCTAGGACAACGAAGTAAGGCAGTGTACTCCTCCACGGTAGGTACCAAGTCTACTTCCCCAAAAATGAAACAACTGTAGGCTGGGTTCCAAAACTGAGCAAGGGCTCGGAACAAGTGCTTATCTACCTGAACATCGAGCAAGTAAGGTAAGTCTCCGTAACTATCGTAGAATAACTGTTTGGTCTCATTGCCCCACTGATCCCAAATTTCCTTAAGCTCTTGGAGATTATTCTGTGTGACACTAATACGAGTATAATCTGATAGCTCCGACACATATCCCATAGTTATACTGTCCCCCTTTTCTAGTTGAGTTTGCTCAGACCATCTATGGACGTTAGCATTGCCCTCCACTCTATCAAGAAGTCCGTTCTCCATAATAAAACTTCGTAACTTAGAAACTGACCGTGAATCGATACCTTTGTAAATGCAAAATGACATGCGAACAAAAGAAAAGAAATAGTTAGTATCATATGATATCAATAAATCTCAACGATAATTTATAAGGGTAATATCTAAAGTTTAACTCTAACCAAGTTGGGCTCTTACGGTTTTTCTATATGAGGTTGGTTCTAAAGTTTGAGGTACCTGAACCAGCAGATTCCTCGATTCTCACCCATTATAGGCTCATTTGAATCGAGTTCAGTTCAGGGGAATACATTTCCCTATGGCTACACGGAGATGAAAATCTCACGAAACCATAGGTACGAATGTATCCCGAAAGTGATCCACTATCCTTCACGGAGGCGAAAACCTCACGAAGGCGTAGTTTTTCACTCCCACTTAAGGGTGTGACCACAACGGTCATGCAAATGCAATGCGCATCAGAATATAGCAACACATGCAATAATACAAACACATGTAATGCAAAGAGGATTAGATTTTAAAATTTTTAATTTCTGACATTAAGACAAGAGATAATCAATTACACGGCTTGACTCTCTTATGGCATCCCCAGTGGAGTTGCCAAGCTGTCAAAACCATTTTTAAATCGAGTTTTGGAAAATGGGAATCGACTTTAAGAAAAACGAAAACGGGAGTCGCCACCAATCTTTTTAGGTGTGATTGGATCACCTTATAAAATGTTTTGTTTTAAAACATTAATTTTGGTCTACAAAAGTCGAGAAAACTGATTCGGGAGTCGGTTACGTACGAGGAAGGGTTAGCACCCTCATAACGCCCAAAAATTGGTACCTAATTGATTATCAAGTGTCTTTAATGTCGGAAATTTGAAAGTTTTAAGATGCAAACCTCTTTTAATTAAAATGTCTCAATTTTGAAAATTAAGGCTCACTTATTTTAAAAGAGTCAAAACATCACATCCAGTAAGTTAGGACGCAACATTTTAAAACCTTCGAAACTAAGCTCGTCTTTCGAAATTTTCTATCTCGAAACAACAAAACGCCATATCCAGTAAGTTAGGACACTATGTTTTGAAATCTCGAAATAATTGTTTAAGTTTTGAAAACTCAAAATCACTTAGAAAGGTGCTTGACTATTCGAATTCAACGAGAAAAGTCGCAACCCAGTAAGTTAGGGCACTACCTTTCTCGAAGTTTCCAAACATCAAGCATTGCCTTTTATTTTTTTTTTTAAAAAAAAACCTTGGAATATTATTTTAAATGACATTTTAGAATGACATTTTAATGCATCATGAAGCATAGTTGTACAAAATATTTTAACATTTCCATACAAACATAAATAATATCATTATGACAAAACTAAATAACATGAACATACGTTTAATGAAAAAATCATACTAGGTAAATATAAGATAATAAACAAATAAAAACATGAGTAAACTAAAAGAAAAACATAATACATGCAAAAAATTATACAACAATATATATCATAAAATAGCACAAAAAGAAATAATTAAACATAGCATATAAAAAAATGACACTATGCACAAATAAGATAAATGACATACACTAAAAAATGAATAAATAGAACATTTAGAAATTATAAAAATATAATGCAATAGTTCAAAATACATGAAATGATAATATAATATATATACATGCATAGAAAATATATATTTGAAATAAACTATATAAAAGGTTAAATATTATAATATATAAAATACATAATCAAATGTATAAAAGATAGGAATAAATATAAATATTTGAAAAATGAAGAAATTAAAATAAAAAAAGGTTGAAAACTAAGATAGACAAAGAATAAAATAAGAACAAACCACGAGAGAAAGAACGCAAGAGGAGAGAAATTTGAGGAATGCTCTCAAGAATTCTTATTGCTTCCCAAAACTCAAGTGATTTACAATGAAGGGAGAGGCCTCTATTTATAGCCTCTATTTATATTTGAGCCTCCCCAAATCCAATGGTACAAATCAATTACATCAACGGTTAAGATTAAAGGATATCTACAAATTAAATCTCCAAGATTACAAGATCATATCTTCAAGATTGCATATCATATCTAAGATTGCATATCATATCTAAGATTGTATCATATCTAAGATTGCATATCATATCTAAGATTGCATATCCTTAAAGATTATATTTCCATATGAGTCAAGCTTATAGATGGACCTTAAATCTTTTCAAGTAATGGGCCATTCCGATTGGCCAAATTATATGTTTGTAATTTTGTACTGGACTTGGACTTTGTTTTATTTTTATTTTTTTGGGGTTTATTATTTTTAAATACTGAAATGGGCAGGGCAAAATTGAGTGTCTACAATTGCCTTATTAAAATTAGTTGGTAACTCAATATCTGGTCTACCGTTCCATACGCCTCTCTATTAAGTTAAATATTTAACAACGTCATCCATGTTTATGTTCCTAAATATATTTAAATCAGTGTTTTCTAGGAAGTCTTTTGCATAGTATGGGACGTTGTAAAATTCACTTATTTCTCGAAGAGTAACCCATACTTCCTTACCTCTTACAGTAATGGTTTCCCATATTTCATCGTATGGTCTCTTCATCTCTAGATCTCTAAAAGAGGCATAGAATTCTTGAACTACCAGGATAACTATATTTTCTTTAGGAGTGACACAAAATCGCTCCCATCGATGATTTTAGAACAATGTTCAAATCTCATTACACAAAACCATTGATGGCTCAAACCCCCTTTCTTGAATAAAAAATTTTCCTTGCAAATCGAGAAAATATTTTTCAGCATTCGGGTTTTGAAATTTTAAGAGGTCCGACACCACCGGTGTTTCTTGTACCTTAGTCTTTCTTAATTTCCTATGAGGCATTTTTAATATAATTTTTACTAGGAACACTAACAAAATAACAAGCAATGTGTTTCAAAAGCAATAGAACAGTAGATTCAAGTTGGAACTCTTACCCTTGGCTTTGAAATCTTCTTATTCCTTTCTCCGAGATAGTGATGACTTCCCTTGTTAGTGATTATAGTCACACATGCACCAAATAAAATGAGAAAAGATTATAACAAAATAGAAGAGAAAGGAAGAAGAAGAAAAAGTTACCTTTGAAGAATTTTGAGATGATTTGAGAGAGTTTAAAAGTTAAAAGAGCTTTAGGGTTTGGTTAAAAGAGTGTTTTAGAATTTAAAAGGGGATTTGAAGGTTAAAATTGGGTAAAATGGAGTTAAAAGCCGACAGGATGAACAATCAGGTTAGGTCGACCCTGTAAAAATTTGCAACGATGTCGCGACACAAAGGTTCTGTGTCACAACACCCCTGGCACGATACTGATGGCACAACATCGAGGTTCAGTGTCATAACACACTCTAAAATTTTGAAAACCTGGGTAAACTATCATCTGTTTCGCGACACTGAGGTTCTATGTCTGGACACAATGTTGTGATACGGGATTGTTGTGTTGCAACACCGACTCTATGTTAGCCCAAATTTCCAATTTTCAAAGTGTCTCGATTTCAAAATTTTAATAACAATTAAATTTTGAACTATCATTTAGTTAAAAATACAATAATATAAGTAAGGTTTAAAATTCAAGTAAGAATGTCAAGTTTTGCTGTTGGATTTATCCATAACTCAATTAGCGTGCTCGTGGATGCTTATCCTATCTCGTTTCTATTGGTGTTTATCCAGCATCCATCGTGTCATTCCACCTTCCTTCATTTGTCTTGCTCTTTGAACTTGTTCTTTCGTCTCGCATTTATCATAGAGAATACCTTTCATAGATCGAAGTGATTAGCCACCTGTATAAATATTCTGTAACCTCGTAGTCCTAAGCACCTCTTATAGTTTTATTTTTGTGAAACACTCTCGTGATATGTTCCGCTTTCTCCTTTAATTTCCCTCTTCTTAAATTATTAATAGTCCTTGAAAGACTTACAAAAAAGTATTCTAGTACCATGGATCTTTCAAAGTTTACCTTGTGATCTATAGTCATATATTTATCCCACATCTTATACTTACATTATTCAATTAAGCCTTATCTATTATTTTTATTAGTCGAGTGCCAATTTAATCATAAGGTTTTAATAAGACATGAGTGCTTTCTAAATTTTGTAACTCTAGTTTCTTAGTTATCGGTTGGGTAAATTGATTAGAAGTAACTTCTAAGTTACTTGAAACTCTATCAATAAACATGGTCCCTATCTTGATTAATATTGTGAAACTGCTTGTATCTCTAAATTTTTTAAGTACTTAAAAGATGATTGTTTTACAAAATTTATCCGTATCAAATAGGTCTTCTTTTTTACAATTCTCATTTTTTAACAACGTGTGCAAGCTTTCGTGATTCCTCTATTGGTTCCATAAAATTTAACATCTCGTAGAATGTTCGAAATGGAGCCAGGACACTTACCTCGTCATCTAAACCTTGATATGGTTTATCCTCTAATTTTGATGAAACCAATGTTGAAAATAGAGCAAATTTCATATTTGAATAAATTGTCAATTCCACTGTTGACTCTATTTCACATTGGATACCCTTTTGTAATATTGTTTCTTCTTCGAACTCACTGGGTTCCTTTTGATTATTCTCCCAACTTAGGGTTTCTTGGCTACTCAAGATTTCACTTTCCCCAAGTACTCTTACTGTTGATTTTTCCTCTTTACCTTTGCTTTCACCTTGAACTGGTGATAGATTATATTTACCTTTGTGCTCTTGTCACAATCTTGTAGATCTATCAAGACTTCACCTCTAGTTGGCTTAATTCTAGCATCAATAGCCTGTGGTTTTCCTAAATTTCCCATTCTTATAGACACCTTCTTTATAAATTTCATCATTGAACCACATGTAATCGAATTCGTCCATGGTTGGTTTCGGTATCTTTTCTTGCAGGAATCTTTCTTCTTTTCAAGTGTGTATATTGGGAATTTCTTGAAGAAAAGAAAAATGCTAGTACTGTAAAATGAATAAATAAATAAATACAAAGTATTGAAAATCGTATCTATAATTTATAAAATTTCTAATTATTCTATTAGCACATAAAAATTAAAATCAATTTAGTAGTGTTGCCTCCCCAGCAATGACGCCAACAACTTGATTGCCTCCGGATGTGCCAACGTCCAAAGTAAGAATCTTGCACAAAAGATACAAAATAAGTGATGTTCGCAAGTATATGGGTTAGGTTGTAATATAGTTACAATGAAGTAAGCAAGTACTCCGAGGATCATACCCAAGGGAGGCTAGCACTAAATTAATCCTAACCTAAACACAGCTAGATCTAATTAGCACTTTAAATAAATTATATTACAAATAAACATAAAGAAAGATTTTTTTGGCGGTTTTTTGTAATAATAAAAAGAATAGCATAAATAAAGAGACTTGATTTAACTTTGGTGATTAGCTCACTTTGGTGGTCATAACTAATTCATGTTTCAAGTTCCTATTCAATCAACTAGTCATTAACCTAGCAAGATCTCTCGATCTTCCACTAAACTAATGAGTCAGCAAGAACTACTTATCTCTCGACCTCACAGTCCAAATTGGTTTGGGGCTAAGGTGTTCACAGATAAGCTATACCAATTTTGGGTTAATTCCCACTTAAATGACTTCCTAGGTTCGTCAAGCCTAGGGTTTGAGTTTTTCCTCTCTCAAACAGTTGATTCGCTAAGGAAACCCTATATAGAAATCAATTAATCACACCTCCACTCATTAATCCCCCATAAAAGGATTAGTTTCCTATGGGTCTCATGAACATAATAAACTTGATGCTAAAGATAAACATAAATAATCAACTCAAGAGAAAATGTTTAAAAGAATCCTGAAATATATTGAATGAAGCATAGAATCCCACAAAGAGCTGATTGAGTCTACAGATCAGATCTCTCGACAAATGCAAATAGAAAAACTAGAAACAATCTAAAGCCTAAGAAAATGGAAAAATTGAAAATTGAAATTACAATGAAAATTCTCAAGTCTGAAAATTGTCCATAGCAAGTGCTAAATGAGCCTATTTATAGACTTAGGGTCGTCATCGTCCTCAACCTTAGGTCTATTGACACTCTCATGTTAAATATTTGATTGTGCAAACCAAAGCGCCTTAGGGCATGTATTGTAACATCGGAAACAGTATGCTCATACTCAAGGTAGCTTCAAGGGTGTGTCGCGACATCCTTAGGTTATGTCGTGACACTTAAGGTAGTCTTGAAATTCTTGTATTCTGCTCCCTATGTTGTGACATCAAACTTCTTGTGTTACAACATAGTGACCAGTATTGAGTTTGTACGTCTTCTAATGGTCTCTTGCACACTCACTAAGTATATTAGCTCACCCTTAGACCTTATTCGGCCCCTAAGGTCAATAAAAGACTCATGATACACTTTTTATTAAATTTAGACCTTAAATCATAATGAAAATACTCATATTCAAACTCCTCAAGTGCAAAAACTAGTTTAATTAGCTACACTAAATTACGATAGATCACCGTCCCCCATACATTGGGAATAGACCTTCCGTAAGCCTTCTCCCATGTGTAAAAGAAAACCCCCTCGTAAGCCTTCCCCATGTGTAGAAACATGATTTTCAATGGATTTCTTCAACATATCCACAATGTAAAATAGTCGAACAAGCCATGTCTATTGTATAACTTCAAAAGTCCACAACATAATCTATTGATATAGTCATGCAAGGAATCCTACTTAGCGCAACTAATTATAACAAGTTTTCATCAATAAACAATAAGAAACAAATGCAAGGTCTTTCGAGTAATCTACACATTCCAATGCGTGAAAAATCAAAATGACGCAGCATATTCTTTTTTTTTTAAATTTTAATAATTTGACAAGTTTTTCTAAGCCAACAAGGAAAAGTTTAAGTAACGAAAGGGTGTAATTTCATTCAATTTGCTTGAGGTTAAAAAAGTATGGCGGAAAATAAACAAAAACAACAAATTAAAGTAAAAGAATAATAAAATAAAATTTTATTGCAAAATTTAGTCATCTACATTAATAAAGGCCCCAGGCCCAACATTACAAGTATTATCCCCTAGAAGGATTAACAATATTATTTTTTGAAGAAGTAGGAGGATCAAAACCTTCTAAGACACCACCATCCGCTTCATTATCAGGTTCGTCACCTTTTGTAGAAGTGCCACCTACTATTGTTGCAGTAGAGGTCTTATTGGGAGAAGTAGTCAAAGAAACTAGAAGCCTATCTTGAAATTCTTGCTAATTCTCATCCTCAAGATCTGGATTGAGCAGGTCAAAATCCATCGCTTTGAAGTTCTCCAAGAGGTGTTTTGTTTCACACGAAGAAAGTTGAATGGGCTATAAACAACCTAAAAGTCCAATACTAGTTGGTCCTGGAAGAAATCCAACACCTCCTTCTAAGCCAAAGTAAAACAAGCTTCATCCATGGCACAAGAATCCTTTTCATTGGTTTATCCTCCAATCCCCTAACCCTTTCCCCTAACCAAAAGTTTTCTATTTTTATCTTCTTCTTCTCCTTTAGTTTATTTTCCAGAACTTGCACTTCATCAGTCAAGTCCTTCAGTTGCCCCTTCAAGGTAGAGGCAGACTTTTTGTAACACCCCTAACCCGAATCCGATCACCGGATTAAGGCTAAGAGGTATTACCGAACTAAACATTTAATTATCTCATTCACATTGTCAATAAACATAAACAGAGATCGAGCTGAAATACATACTGATATTTAAGTTATACGCCATTTTCGTATGGCCAAAATATTTACAATTTCAAAACATCGTTATCATCAGCCTAACCTACACATGCCATATCAAGTCTAAAATATAATTGTACCAAAAAGATCGATAGTGTGATGAATTGCTGACGATCCCCGAGTCAGTGGCCAAAATCAACAATCTATAAAACAGAGAAATAAAGAACAGAGTAAGCTTTCAAAGCTTAGTAAGTTTTAAGCATCACAAACAATTAAAGACTTATCGAAAATCGAAACATTCATTTAAACAGACTTATTCTCAATTCAAATTACTTCATGGCCGAATACACATAAACATATACATAGATTTCTCAGTACATATTTTTCTTCTACTTAAGGTTCATACGATGCATTTAAATCAAATAATCTCATATATTAACAACATTTGACCGAATAGGTCATTGTTTTACTCGTAGATATAACAATCATTCACACTTAAGTATCATTCTTTCATACTAATAATTCACAAAATCATTGACTGAATGTACATGAGTACATAAAGAAATTTTAACATATAATTCATATACAAATATACCATGACCGATTAAATCATTCTCATATTCGCAAATATAACCATCAATCATATTTTTATATATATATTTTTCTTTGATGATAATGATTCACTTCGAAATCAATTCAGCGATGAGTAAGTAATACGTACCTGAACATCTTAAATGTATAGTACTTACTCGACGACAGTTTACTGCGAACATTCAATATCGTAATCTTACTTAACTTACTGGCATTAAGCCTGTCAGGTCTTAGGACTTGAAACCAATTACCAACACAAGCCTGCGGGAATTTAAACCCGATATAATACCAGGTCGAAGCCTGCGGGACTTTAGCCCTGACATATTTCCAGCACAGAACCTGCGGACCTTAAGTCCGGTTATAATTCCAGTACATAGCCTGCGGACCTTAAGTCCGGATATAATTCCAGCACATAGCCTGCGGTCTCTAAGTCCAGATAAACATCACTGAATGTCATGCATACTTATTCGCAAGAAAATTCAATTCACATAACATCTCACAATCATAGTTCGTTTATTCCCTTCGAATAATAGCATAACATGGGCACCATTCATATAACTTTTGGCTCAATAACATACATAAGAATATATGTCCATTTTACTTTCCAAGCTTAACTTCTAATGTCTATTCGGCTTTAAGCCTTAAACATAAATTATTTGTCACTCAACTATATTCAAATAGAATCAATAGATCACAGTACAGTTATCATACACATATCAAGACATTATCAACTACGTACTAAATGTGACTATTCAAAACTTACCTTGGATATACTTGAACGGTTGCAGAAAGGCTACTCAATTACTTTCTCTTTTCCCTTATCTAACTTCGACCCTCTTTGCTCTTGAGCTTAAATTCAAAAATTTTAAACTAGTCATTATTCGACTATTCAAGCATTACTTCAGAAATATAATATATATATTCGACTTTCACACATATAGATCATAGTAAGTTTATAAGAAAACATTAAGCAACTCATTAACAAATTTTTATCAATGTTTACCACATAATCACAAATTCACAATAAGCTGTCTTCCTGAGCAACAGTCACTAAATTATTTATAACTGGAGCTACGAAACTCCAAATCAATTGCCGTAAAATTTGCCTGAAAATAGACTCATATATATTTTATCCATAAAATTTTCAGAATTTTTAGTTTGGCCAAACAATACCAGATTTTTCTTAAAGTTTCCCTTGTTTCACTGTTTGACTAATCTAACCACCCTTTACTACGAATCAAATTTCTAATTGTACAGAATTCAAAATATGTTCTCGTTGATTTCATTTGAAACTAGACTCATTAAGCTTTAATTACATAACTTATTCAGCTTCTAACTCCACTCCCACAATTTATGGTGATTTTTCCAAATTCACATTACAACTGCTGTCCCAAGCAGATTTACTACAATTTACTCTTTCACAACTCTTTGCATTCATATTATTTAAACATGTATATCACCAATCAATTTCATCACATATATCTATAATTTCACTTATGCATAATCTCAATACAACACATCATGCTCAAATCATTATTCAAGTTCAAATTCGGCTAACACACATATAAACACTAGCAACTAAAAATTAACATTGCATTTCACCATAATAGCCAATTGCCATTAAACAATTAAGCCACAATTATTCAATTTTACCAAGCTTCGACTTAATTTATAACTATCTAAATCATTTAAAACATTCAACAACAAATTCTTCTTTAATTAAGCACATATTCTACAATGAC
Organism: Gossypium arboreum; assembly: GCF_025698485.1. Lineage (NCBI taxonomy): Eukaryota > Viridiplantae > Streptophyta > Magnoliopsida > Malvales > Malvaceae > Gossypium > Gossypium arboreum. The sequence goes on from NC_069077.1 coordinate 127,647,588, forward strand.
AATGGTAATTTAGCAAACCTTAATTTAACTTATAATTGTTCATAACACATTTAAAGCATCCACTCCATTCCATCATTTTAAAGCACATACATTACTCAATATTATCCATTTCATAATAATTAGTACCCACTCGAATATATATTTTTGCATTTTAGCAAAAACACATTCCCAACTAAAGCATTACTCAAACCGATTCATTTACCCAAGTATCTCACGCACTACACATTAAACAAAATTTTCAAATTAAGCTAATTACATGACCGATTATACCTCATAACTATCATCATTATAAAACCATTTCCAAAACATATAACACCTTCAAAGACACCCAAACAACCTATAACCGAATGCATCATTTCAAGCCAATAACAAAAATTAATTCATGGGCTATGAAAGGAGCTTAGCAATTAACTCAAATTCACATAAATTATCAAGAAATAAAAACAAACATACCTCCAATTAGAAACACCAAGGCCGAATATCTAAGAACCTTTTGTTTTACTTGTTCTTTAAATTTCGGCAAAATGAAAGATGAATGGATGAAAACTTTGTTTTTCTCACCTATTTTCTTTTATTAATTTATATAATTCCTCTTATAATATCATTAAATATTATGATGCTAACATGGAATCATATAATATTCATTAGGTTATTATTTTATAATACAAAATACATATTTTACTTATCAACAATCATCATTGCCGTCCACTAATTTAATAGTGGTCCATTTGACATGCAAGTCCTCCTTGTAATATACCATGCATTATTTGGCCCTCTAAATTCTTCCTATCACATTTTTAAGTTTTAACACACAAGTCCTTTTTAGCTAACTCCACATTCAAATGACAAAGTTAAGACACAATACTTTCACACATACACTTTCACATATAATAAGCATAGAATAGAACATTTAATTATTTTTATGACTCGGTTTTGTGGTCCCGAAACCACTTTCCGACTGGGGTCAAATTAGGGCTGTCACACTTTTAGCCTTAACAACAACCTTTCTCTTTTCCTCCTTTGAAGATTTGGTAGCACCTTTCACTTTACTCTGATCTGTCTGAAAGGTTAACTTCCCTTGAGCCACATAATCATGAGCCAACTTCAAAATCACCATTAGATTCATAGACCCTATACAAATAGTCAATGTTAGCATCATAAACACAACTTAATTAAACCAGCAAACCTCATAAAATTACTTAGAGTATCAGAGATAGCGAATGGAAGCACAATGGTAAGAATAGGAGGAATAGAATAACCCCCCAACAATAAAGGGGTTATCAACAGTAGTAGTAGTGGCTTAAGGAAGTGAAGCGTCTGTAGTAGACAGAATGATGACCAAACCTATAGTAATTGTAAAGGAACAAATGAAGTTGTTATTATCATCATCATTTGGAAGGTCAACCTTAACAGTAATGTGTTTAAAAAGAAGAGATACAACTACTCATTTTAACATATTCTTCCACAGCATCAACCTTTCATTGATCTACTTCATTGTCTATGAGTGATCTTACAAAAACAAAGGAAGTTAAAATTAAATTAGTAACTTAACAAGAACCGAAAATAAAAAAATCTCTTATTACGTCTTTTCCTCTCTAAGTGAGTAAAAAAAATGTAGGTAGTCTCCTTTAGAAATTATTTGGTCCAATTTCAAATGGTTCCATAAGGATCTTCACTCAAGCGAAAGAGAGGCAACGGATCTATCACTACTAATTTAGTTGTGGGCTATTTCAAGTCAAGATGAGCTCCTATAGCCACCAAGTGGTTCCAAAGCGTTGAAACCCTCCCTGTTAGCACTTGGGCTATAGGGTATCACTATCAAAGGGAAATGACTCAGCTCGAGGTCTCCAATTCTTTCTTAGATCAAACCCTTTTGCAAGATCTTCATCAATGTACCCACAAACTCTCGTGTCAAAAATAAAATACTTGAAGACCTTCTAAAGAGAGATGTTCTGAGGAACAACAAGCAAGCCCTCCCGATTAATAATCTTGAAGTGCTCTTGAGCATTCAGGTCATTGGCTAAAAAGGGTTTGAATTTATAAATATCTCTAGAAGGTAAAAGCCATTCGATAGGGAAACCAAAATCATCTCCAAAATTTAATTGAAAAGTGACATACTTGCAACAATTAATCCCTATGTTGCTTGTTTTCCCATACAAGACGTGCTTAGTTTGATTCCATTTGAATAGTTTACACAAGTTCTTAAAAAACCTTAAGTTTCAAAGTTTTGAATTTATCCTTCTTTTTTTACATAAGACGATGAAACTAGTTAATAACCACCAGAAGGTTACAGATAGCTGCCCAGGAATTATTTTATAAAAATTCAACACCTCCCTCACAAAAGGGTGCAATGGAAGGGTAAAACCCCCTTCTAAGGTATACAAAGGGAACAAGAACCACAAAGACACACAAGCGTGTGTCTAGACACACGGCCAGCCCAATGGGCGTGTTGTCCAGCCGTGTGTCCCCTGCACGCAAAATTCGCAAGTCAGTATGCATGGTAGTAAATATGCGGGCAGAGACACGGTCGTGTGTCTCACCCGTGTGAAGGGCATGGCTTAGAACACGAGCATTTTCCTTGGCGTATGACCCTTAAAAGTTTCTAACGTCAGAAATAGAATGTCCAGGTTTTTGCACACAGGCTAGGACACGGGCGTGTCATGGCTGTGTGAGGGACATAGGCCCCGGGCATGGACGTGTATCAGGCCGTATGAAAACCCCTATAGGTTCGAAGTGGAAATTAATTCCACACGGGTGAAGGACACGGGCATGTCCCTAAGTGCTTTGGCCGTGTGAACCACACAGGCCATCAGCACGACCATGTTGAAAAGGTCTGTAACACCCTAAACCTGGCCCAAACGTTATGGCCAAATCTGACGTGCCACATTGAAGTTAAAAACCCATGTTTCGTTTTAGTGCGTTAAAAACTGACTTTTGTTAAGCTAACAAAGTGAATGGAAGCTGGGCACCAGGTAGGAATCCGTAACAGAGGAGGTGAGCCATGAAGGCTGCTTAAGTACCAAGCTCTTCGAATGGATCCAATCCTAGACATGCCCACAACCATTGCCACACTTGGTTATATCGATTTGAAATTTATTTAAGTGGATATCTTTGAGAAATCGGATAATCGTAACGTTGTGTTGTTTGGAAAACAAGTGTCATTTTGAAAACGCGTCCTAAGTCTCGCCCATTTATTATCAACCAGTTTAAAGTTATTAAAAATAAAATAATCCTAGAAAAGAAAGAAAATAAAGTTAAAATGGCCTTATTACAACCCAAAAATAATTAATAAATAAAGCAAACTTTAATGAAAACCAAACACTTATTCAAAAGCCCAAAAGCGATCACCGTGGCCACTCTGAATCCCCTCCGGCTCCAAGTCCCCAAATCAAGGCTCACCTGCAAGGTTAATGAAAGGGGGTGAGTTTGGAAACTCAATGTGAACAAGCCCCTTTCAGAGCCCAAAGCAATATCAGCCTGCTGGGCCTAAGCCCAACTTCAATCTCAACGTATACCGGGCTGAAGCCTTTTCATATTTCATATTACCGGGCCGAAGCCTTTACTGTAGACGGTATGGCCCGTAGGCCCATTTCAATATCACATGTAATATTAATGAATGTATGCACCCATTTGGGGAGACTACTCAACCCACCATCCGCTACTCTCCACCCGTACCAACCAACACACCATGTGGGGAATAACTCAACCCACCCAACCAACACACCACTGGTAGCATAGTTGCTTTATCAGATATCTGGAGGCCTAGCCTCTTTAATAACTAGGGAAAAGCCCTTTTCGATAAACTGGGGCAAAGCCCTTTTCAATAAACTGGGGCATAAGCCCTTTTTCAATAAACTGGGGCATAAGCCCTTTTTCACTTCCTCCATCCATATAAAAACCCAACCCAATGCATTTATGAATACATCATGTGCATATCATACATATCATGAGCATATCATATTAATCATGTATATCAAAATCGCATGTATCAAATTATAAGTAAACCCTAGGGGTATAACGGTCATTTTTACCGAGGGGCAAAATAGTCATTTTCATAATATAAGGGTAATTTCATAATTTTACCAAATATTAGGGTTTTTCGTGTTCATTATTAGTTACTACCCATTCATATGTTCTAAACAGCGATTCTGGCCCATTTTTCGCGATACCGAACTATTGGGCCAGAAACCTCTAATGGGCCCTACATAGTCGATTTAGTCATCTAGGCCCATTTAGCCTATTTTCCATAATGGTGTTACCAGTCTTAATGCGCAATTTAACAGGTTTTCATTTTCTACCAATTTTACCCAAATGGGCCCGAAAGCCCATTGGGCCCAACTTCAGCCCCTCGAGGCCCAACTTACCGTAATTCCAAAAATCATGCCCTTGCCTTTTCCAACGTTCCCGATCATCAACTTAGTGAATCTAACTAACCAATGAGCGTTCACTTGCTCACAAGTCTTCGAAATGCCAGAATTTCAGCATTTTGGCTTTTCGGCATTTATCGTTTGAAGCTATGAAAAAGGGTTCGTTACACAATTATTTTGCGATATTCCTCGACAAGATCTCCTACACGATTTCTCCTATAATCAACCATTAATAGATCAGCTCACAATAATAGAACCAAATCGAGAACCATCTATTAACAATACTTACACATTCGACCACCCTCCATAATGGCCTTAGAATCCATACCTTTGCCGAAGTTGATGACTAGATCTAGTCACTCCGATGATCCCAGCTAATCCAAGTCGACACTACGCCTTGCTGCTCCTCCACTATACAAACCATAAAAAGATTAAAAGAAGAAGCCAATAAGGCCTATACCCACATTCGGCCACCTCCCTAAACTATAGGGGTTTCGACTTTTCTTAACCTCCATAATACCGAATTAATTAAGGCCACGAGCACTTACCAAGGTTCACCTACCCAAATGATTCCAATCCCGTGCTAACTTTGATTCAACGCAGTCCCAGCTCCAAAACACTAGTAGAAATCGCACCACAAGGATCCTAAGAATCGGCCACCAAGTCACCCAAGGGTGCTGTGCTTTCGGCTTTTGGGTCACTGAAGAAAAAGTGGTTATGGACCAAAAAAGGGTGTTGACAAAAGAGTTGAAAGGATTTTGAAATAACAAGAATCGGCTAAAAAGAAAAAGAACAAGTGTATACCTTTATAGATAAATCGACTTCCCTTGACTCCTTCGGGATTTGTCTTGTTGCTATTCAGTTAGCAATGAAAAGAATGATAGGTTCGACTTTTACTATGAATGAAAGAGAGGAAGAATGAGAGGAAAAGAGTTTGTGGAAGAAATAATGGAAAAGAAATGAGAGGGATTTTCTTAAGAACAATCGGCACAAGTGAAAAGAAAGAAAAAAAAAGAAAAATGCCACCTTAAAACCCCAATAGTCGAATTTGCTCTAAACCTTCCCCTTGACCGGCCACCACTACTCCCATTTCAAATCTTCTAAAATCTCTCCTAGATACGCTCCTCCTTATCTCTCTATCATCCCTAAAATATCTCCCCTTATCACTCCTTAATCCATGCACTTGATTAATTCAAACTCCTCCAACAGAATCCACTTGGGTTCCAACGCCTACCCTTCCTGCACATAAAAACAAATAACCTTATTTGCCAACACAGGGAATCGAACCCAGGTCTTTCTCTATGCTCCACACGCCACCTTTTTAGGAGCTTAGTGGCATCACCCTTGCCACTTTACCAAAGCTCTTTTTGTGATACATTTTACCCACAACTTTACATAAGGTCATCTAGCCAGTACCCCTAACTCTTAAGTCCTAAATTCAAAAATTCTACCAGGTTTTGGCCAACACATGGGCCTTCCATAAGCCCATTTACATACTCAAATTATGAATTTCACAACCACATACCAAATTTTTAAAAACTTTACTAAAATATCGAGAATCGTAAAAAAAACCCGGAAATTAGGATGTTACAAGGTCATACAAGCGTGTTGCCCCTGTGTCATGTGTTATTTTTTAGAGTTCTTTAAATGACCCAAATCAGTCTTGAATGGTTTTAAATGAATGATTTGGGGCTCGTAGGCCCACATTAAGGAGTTTTTAGTAAAGCTTGGAAAAGTTTTAAATTTGACCATTTCTTGGTAACTCAGAAACGTGAGAATATATGTGTTCAAGTTTAAGTAACGCCTCGTATTTTGTCCTGGCGTAGGGTACGGGTGTGGGGTGTTACATTTAGTGGTATCAGAGTATGGTTTAGTCGGTTCTACGACTAACCCAGCGTGAGTACGAGTCTAGCTATACATGCCGTAACTGTATATTGATAGTGTGACTACTCCTGATGATTATAAATCATGTTTTTCATATAGTAAATGGATCCTAGCACAGCTACAGCAGATGATGTGGAAAGTAATGCGCCGGCTCCTACTGAAAGGATCGCTCTAGAAGATAGTAAGCCCATGACAATGAGTCAAGGCAGAGGGGCTAGAGAAGCTTACCTCTATATGATTGATGCGTAGTACTCAAAGTTTATTCGAATGAACCCGAATACTCCACCACCCCCACCTCTCCTAATTCCTCAACCCGTTCATATAGCTCCTCAAGGAGCAGAGATGGCTAGGAGAGAGAAACCTCCAGTGGACAGAATCTGTAAACATGGGGCCGAAGAATTTTGGGTAAATATCGATGATGGCCCAGAAAGGGTCGAGTTTTGGTTGGAGAATACCAACATAGTATTTGATGAATTATCGTACACGCCGGAAGAGTGTATGAAGCGTGTAGTGTCACTCCTACGAGATTCAACTTACCAATGGTGGAATACTCTCGTGTCAGTCGTACCAAGAGAGCAGATAACATGAGAATTCTTTCAGGAAGGGTTCCGAAAGAACTATATTAGCCAGAGGTTTATAAACCAAACGAGGAAAGAGTTTTTAGAGTTGAAGCAAGGTCGTAGGACGGTGACTGAATACAAGCATGAGTTTGTGAGACTCAATAAGTATACACAAGAGTGCATATCTACAGAAGCCGTTATGTGTAAGAGGTTTGAAGATGGTTTGAACGAAGACATCCATTTATTTGTTGGCATTTTGGAGATAAGAGAATTTGTGGTGCTCATGGAAAGAGCATGTAAGGCCGAGGAATTGGGCAAAGAGAAAAGAAAAGCTGACATCGAGTCTCAAGACTCAAGGAAAAGACAAATAGGGAAATCACAACAGACCTCATCTAAGAGATCGAGAGAGTTTTCTACCCGATCGAATTCTTCGGTGGGGTTCCTAAATAGAAATAAGAACCAGTAGAACACGACTTCTAGAGCTCAAACCACTTCTATCGCTAGTGTTGGTAGTGCTCAGCCAAATAGACCAGAGTGTTCACAGTGTGGTAGACGTCATTTAGGCGAGTGCTGAGGGAATAAGAGGGGCTGCTTCAAATGTGGATCACTAGACCACTTCATCCGAGACTGTCCCAAATTATACGGTAAGAAGAAAAAGCAAGATGTGAAGGCAAGTAGTGCTCCTTTGAGGGGTAGACCACAAAGGAACCCTGGAAGTGGGGCTAGTAGTAAAGGTACGCCAAGAGATACTGCAGTGAAGTCCGAGAGTAAAGCACCTGCAAGGTCTTATGCTATACATGCAGAATTTCTCGATGTGATTATGGGTAACTTTTCTATCCATGATATATCTATCGTTGCTTTAATTGACCCGGGGTCTACCCACTCTTTTATTTGTATGGAATTGATATCCCGTATGAACATGCTAGTAGAGTCCACCGAATTTATGGTAAAAGCGTCCAACCTTTTAGGCAGACATGTGCTAGTTGACCAAGTGTGTAGTAATTGTCTTTTGACAATTAGATGTCATTGTTTTCCGGCTAACTTGATGTTATTGTTGTTTAATGAATTTGATGTAATCCTTAGGATGGATTGGTTAACTTCTCATAGTGTTGTAGTGGATTGTGGGAGAAGGTTATTGAGTTGAAATGTGAAAACGGGAATGTTTTTCAGATTGGATCAGATGAATCGGATAACTTGTCTGTAGTGATATCGTTTTTAACTGCTGAGAAGTATTTGAAGAAGGGATATGAGGCTTATCTCACTTTTATGTTTAATACTCAAGTATCTGAGTCGAAGATTGAATTAGTACCAGTGGTTGGTGAGTTTATAGATGTGTTTTTGGAAGAGTTGTCAGGATTACCTCTAACCAGAGAAATCGAGTTTGACATCGAGCTGGTTCTTGGTATGACACCTTTCTCGATTGCTCCTTATAGAATGGCTCCAACGGAGTTAAAAGAGTTGAAGGCTCAGTTACAAGAGTTAACGGATAAAGGTTTTACAAGACTGAGTTATTTACCGTGGAGTGCTCCAGTACTTTTTGTGAAAAAGAAAGATGGGTCGATGAGATTGTGTATAGACTAGCAACAGCTCAATAAAGTAACCGTAAAAAGAAAATACTCCTTGACAAGAATCGATGATCTGCTCGATTAGTTGAAGGGAGCCACTGTGTTTTCTAAGATCAACCTAAGGTCAGGCTACTATCAGTTAAGGGTTAAGGAGCAAGATGTACCAAAAATCTCGTTTAGGACGAGGTAAGGGCACTATGAGTTTCTTGTTATGCCCTTCAGTTTAACGAATGCTCCTACGGTGTTTATGGATTTGATGAACTGTATTTTCGACCGTATTTGGATAAGTTTGTAGTGGTCTTTATCGATGACATACTGATTTACTCGCGTGATGAGGGTGAACACGCGGAGCATTTGAGGATGGTTTTACAAACCTTGAGAGATAAGCAATTATACGCCAAGTTCAATAAGAGTGAATTTTGGCTTAAAGAGGTCAGATTCCTATGACACATCATGTCCGGAGATGGAATTAGAGTTGACCCAAACAAGATCTCGGTTATTGTGGAGTAGAAACCGTCGAAAAATGTGACAAAAGTTTGAAACTTTCTGGGGTTGTCTGGATATTACAGAAGGTTTGTGAATGGATTCTCTATGATAGCCACTTCGATGACAAGGTTGTTACAAAAGGATGTCAAGTTTGAATGGACAAAGAAGTGCCAACAAAGTTTTGAGAAATTAAAAGCCTTGTTGACCGAAGCTCTAGTTTTAGTGCAACCGGATCTGGGAAAGGAGTTTGTGGTGTATAGTGATGCATCCTTGAATGGGTTAGGGTGTGTGCTCATACAAGAAGGCAAGGTTATAACCTATGCCTCGAGATAGCTGAAGCCACACGAGAGGACTACTCGACCCATGATTTGGAATTAGCAGCTATAGTGATCACATTAAAGATTTGGAGACACCACTTGTATGGTGAGAGATGCCAGATATTTACCGACCATAAAAGTCTAAATTATTTGATGACTCAGAAGGAGTTGAACTTACAGCAACGGCGATGTTTAGAATTGATAAAAGACTATAAGTTGGTGATTGACTACTACCCTAGAAAGGCTAATGTAGTAGTCGATGCATTGAGTAGGAAATCATTGTTCGCCTTGAGAGCTATGAATGCTCAGTTGTCAGTGACTAATGATGGTTCAATTTTGACAAAGTTGAGATCTAGACCGATGTTCCTGCAAGAGATTTGTGAAGCTCAAAATAACGACAAGGAATTGCAAGCCAAGAGAACTCAGTGTGAGTCGGGCGTTGAATCAGAGTTTAGTATTGGTACTAATGGTTGTATAATGTACAGAGGCAGAATTTGTGTACCCAAGGATAGTGAGCTTATTCAGAAGATTTTGCGAGAGGCACATAGTGGTTGTTTGTCTATACACTCGGTTAGTGTGAAAATGTACAATGACTTGAAGAAAATGTATTGGTGGTCGAGAATGAAAAGAGACATTTTAGAGTTTGTTTTCAAGTTTCTTGTGCGTCAGCAAGTGAAGGTTGAACACCAAGTACCGACGGGTCTACTTCAGCTTATCACGGTCCCCGAGTGAAAGTGAGATCGAATTACTATGGATTTTGTGATGAGTTTGTCGATAACCCCGAAGAAAAAGGATGTTGTTTAGGTTGTTGTAGATAGTTTAGCAAAGTCGGCATATTTTATACCAGTGTGTACCGACTACTCCCTTGAGAAACTGACTGACTTGTACGTTTCCAAGATTGTGAGCCTTTATGGAGTGCCTCTGTCGATTATTTCAGATAGAGACCCGAGGTTTACCTCGAGGTTTTGGAAGAAATTACAAGAAGCATTGGGAACAAAACTGAATTTTAGCACGGCATAGCACCTGCAAACCGACGGTCAGTCAGAAAGAATGATTCAGGTTTTAGAAGACATGTTGCGGTGTTGTATTCTCGAGTTTCAAGGTAGTTGGGAAAGGAACTTACCATTGTTTAAATTCGGCTACAACAATAGTTATCAGTTAAGTGTGAAGATGGCGCCCTATAAGGCTTTGTATGGGTGTAAGTGTCGAACACCTTTATATTGGACCGAACTGAGAGAGAATCAAATTCATGGGGTCGACTTAGTCAGAGAGACTGAAGAAAAGGTTAAAGTGATTCGTGATTGTATAAAGGCCATATCGGATAGACAGAAATCCTACGCAGATTTGAAACGGAAAGAGATCAAATTTCAAGTCGGTGATCGAGTGTTTTAGAAAGTACAGTGGAGGAGGGTTCTCAGATTTGGTAGAAAGGGCCAGCTGAATCCTCGTTTCATAGGACCTTATGAGGTTACCGAGAGAGTAGGGCTTGTGGCCTATTGATTGGCTTTGCCATTAGAATTGGAAAAGATTCATAACGTGTTTCATGTATCCATATTACGTCGATATAGATCAGACCCTTCACATGCGATTGCGCCATCAGAAGTTAAAATTCATTCGGACATGACTTATGACGAAGAGCCGGTCAGGATTTTGGCTCGGGAAGTCAAACAGTTGAGGAATAAGAGTATAGTACTTGTAAAAGTCTTATGGCATAGACATGGAGTTGAGGAAGCCACGTGGGAACCCGAGGAAACCATGAGAGACCAATACCCGAAACTATTCACCGGTAAGATTTTCGGGGACGAAAATCCCTGAGGGGGGAGAATTGTAACAGCCCGATTTTGGGCTTAGTCGGAAAAGTAGTTACGAGACCACCAATCTAAAGTCAGAAAAAGTATTTTATTATTATCTTAGAGTTATAGCATGTTTTTGTCAGTGCATGAAAAATTTGGTGAAGTAATTTTAGCGTTTGTGAGCTTAATCGCGAAAAAGGACTAAATCGCATAAAGTTTAAAATTCTTGAATTGAAAGCTAAGGGTGTTAAATTTCCATGAAACTTAAATTGGGGATCTCTAAAGGGCAAATAGACCCTTGTATAGGTGATGGCCGGCCATAGGAGACAAAATATGAAGTTAAAATTAGGTAGAAATTTGGTAGCTTATTTGACCAAAATAAAATAAAATAAAGAAAAAGGGGTGTCATCTTTTTCTCACCTTCTTCACCACCGAAATTTACCAGCCAAAATAGGGTTTAAAAGCTTGAAAAATTTCAGCCACTCTTTACCTTCACAAGTAAGTGATTTTGATAGTTTTTCTTGATGATTTTTGCATTTTTGGACCCCTTATAGCATGAGCTTTCAAAAGAGGGGACCATTTTGCAAAATGGTTGAAATTTTTGGATCTTTCCATGATAGTAAACATATTTTTTTCTGAAATTTTATGGAGGAATATAAGTTATTGTTGTGAAATAAACAAGTTTTGTGAAGTAGTTTTCATGGAAATCCTAACTAGGGACCATTTTGCATAAGTTGAGAATTAGATGATAAATGTGAGCAATAATAGAAACTTTGGGTTGCTATAAGAGTAAAATTGTTCAGCTAGGCTAAAGATATGAAGAAATTCGATAAAAATCAAATTTCAGGACTTAGGGGTAAAATGGTCTTTTTGCAATAGTCTAGGGGCAAAATGGTCATTTTGCCTAATTTTATATTTTTGAGTATCTAGGTTAATAAAATGATTAAATTTGTGAATTTTTATCATTTTAGATCAAGATTTACAAAATTCGGATCTAGACCGGGGAAAAACGAAGCAAGTGGATTAAGTCGAGCTAGTCGACTACATTTTATAATTTGAGGTAAGTTGTATGTAAATAATACAACTATGTTGTTATTATATGTGCTGAATTGATACAGCATGAAATGCTTGATGGTGGAAATGAGAATGCATGCTGATAATTGAGATAGTAGAATTCCCGTTTAAACCATAAGAAATAAATCGGATATTCATGCCATGACGTATGGGTTATCGTGAGCTAGTGTAAGACATGTCTAGAACATGCATCGGCCACATTATGAAAGCCAGTGTAAGACCATGTCTGAGACATGACATCGGCATTGAGACGAGAGCTAGTGTAAGACATGTCTGGGACATGCATTGGTCTCGTAAGGTAAGCTAGTGTAAGGCATGTCTGGGACATGCATCTGCTATAAGATGTGTCAGTGTAAGACCATCTCTGGGACATGGCATCGACACGAATATGCGAGAGCTAGTGTAAGACTATGTCTGGGACATGGCGTCAGCCTCAATGACGATAGTCAGTGTAAGACCATATCCAGGACATGGCATCGACTTGAGACATGAGTCAGTGTAAGACCATGTCTGGGACATGGTGTGACCGCCCAAAATTGACCCTAGTCGGGAAGTGGTTTCGGGACCACAAAATCGAGGCATAAAATAATTTAATATTCATTTTGATGCCTATGATATGTGTTAATTTGTGTGCGACATTTTTGATGATTTGATTTAGGGTCATAAATGTGAATTTCACTAAAAAGGACCTAGTAGTGAACTTTGAAAGTAGGATAGGGAAATGTGTGATGACTAATTAAAGCATGCATGCAAAATAATGGTCTTGCATGTCAAATACCCCCCTTTTATAAGTGGTGGCCGGCCATGACAAGGGAGGATGGGCAAAACATGTCATAGACATGTTTTGTTGGTGCAATATGTGAGGAAAAAATTAAACTAAGGTGAGGAATAAAGAATTGAAAAAAAAAAGGGAGAGAAGGTGTAATCCCCCCCATTGCCGTGAGTTGAAGGAAAAGAAAGAAAAAAAATTTGTTCATCTTTTCTTTGAGCCAAAACTAGGAAGAAAATACAAAAAAGAAAAAGAAATGTGTGTGTTCATCCTTGAACATCTTTTGGCCGAAAATTGAAGGAAAAGGGGAAGAAGGGAGTGAAACATCCGGCTATCCTAGGTCACTATTAAGGTAAGTTTGATGTTTTGCCATGAGATTCCTATATATTTTAGTAGTTAGCTTGAGTTCTAACTAGCCATGGTTCAAATCCTTACTATGTCATGGAGATGATATTCGGCTAAGGTGAGATTGTGTTGATATCATTTGCATGCTAAAAGTGAAGCTTTGCAATGGTGCATGTGATGGTGGATTAATGATTATTGAATATTCTTTTTAGCAATTTTGAGTGAGAGTTTGATAGATACTATGAGGTTAAACTTCATGACATTGTAAGCTTGTAAGTTGGATGATGAAATTCATGCTTTGTGAAGGTAAATGGTGTAGAAGGAGCATTCGGCCATAATGAAGATATATGAGATAGTCATAATCAGCCTTATGATTCGGCTCTTGCATGTATATATATATATATATATGTTTGCACATGATGTATTGGTATGACATATATACTATCTCAAGGCATATAATTACAAATGATTGATGCGTATTGAGTTACAATATGGAATCGTTAGTTAGTAAAATGTATCTTTGTTTTTGTGTGGTATTAAGTGTATAATTGGCCTCAACATGGACATGCATATTCAGCCACATGAGGGGAATTGGTGTGCATGCATTCGGTTAGAGGCAAGCATATTGATGCCTATTCTTGGCTTAGAAAATTGGCTAAGAGGAATATTAACTAATGTGTTGAGTTCGATTCATGATTTCGTACATATGTGACTTTGATGCCTAATGAGTATATATATTGGCTAAGTACCTTGAATTCCTCTTCGATGCTCAAATGATTAAATCAATTTATTTGTTAAATTAAGCTCAAGAGCAAAGGGAGCTAAATCCGATAAAGAGAAGGAAAAGGTAGTCGAGTAGTCATTTAAATCGCTCGACCACGTCCAAGTAAGTCTTGAGTAATGACCCTACTTGAATTATATTGAAATGATTTGTCATATTATGGCGCATGTAGAATGTGCGTAGGGACTAAGTTATAAAGTTAATTGAAATCATGCTCTTTGTGTGTGGCTATTGAGTAGAAATTGGAAAGGTTTGATAAATATTTTGTGTTTGAGCCTTAGTAACGAAAATGAAATATGGATGTGTCGTGATTATTGATATATGTATACATGAGCATTTGAATGATACCCGGCTAAGTCCCGAAGGTATTTATGCTAGTGAATATATCCGGCTAAGTCCCAAGGCATTTATGCTAGTGATTATATCCGCTAAGACCAAGGCATTCGTATGAAGTTGTCATATCCGCTAAGACCAAGGCATTTGTGCAAGATACCAAACCGGGTTAAGACCAAGGCAATTGTGCTTGTGGTTATATCCGCTAAATTCAAGAAGCTCGGTTTGAAGGTGAGCGTTTTGGTGCGGTAATAAATTCAATTAATACGCGAAAAAACCCATATGATAAGGTATGTTTACATGTGCATCGGAAAAGTCGATTCGTTTGAAATAGTGTTCGCTCGATCGACTAACGAACTTTCGGCTCTTAGATAGGTTGATACCTTGTGTGTGTATATGATTATGAGAATGTGTATTACTAAAGTGATTCATTTAGCTATGTGAATGTAATACTTTAGTCAAAGCTGATTTCATTACTTGAGACTTACTAAGCATTAAAATGCTTACCCGCTGCTTTGGCTCTTTGTTTTATAGATTTTGCTTGTTAGCTATCGGATTCGGGATCATTGAAGTCGAAGTCATCCACACTATCAAAGCCCCCTTTTTGGTACAAATTTTGGTTGAACTTTGAAATGGCATGTATAGGACTACCCTTTTGTTGTAGGTCATGTACCTTTCGGTTTTGTGTAAACTTAGATAGCCATGCGAAAATGGCTTATATACGTTTTTAGCATAGTACTATAATCGTTTGTATGTTGATCATTATGAGGTATGCAATTGTTTTGAAACGATTAGCCATTGGAATGGTTAATCATGATCACACTTTGTGCTATGTATGCAAAAAGGGCCAATTGAATCATGGAAATTATGAAATAGGTAAAGTCTACCTTAAAGGCGATCTGTCGCAGCAGTGGTGTGGATGTGAAAATCACTAAAAATAGCAGGAATGGAATAAATTAGTGAATAAATTATTTAAATGAACCTTGATGAATCTACTTTCATATGGAAGAAACGAAACGGTCATATGAGTTGTATGTTAAGAGATATTTAGGTTTTCGTGAGACAGAGCCAGAACGGTTTCTGGACCCCCTGTTCCGATTTTGGAAATTCATTGTAAATTAACCAGGGATAATTAGGAGTCATGCCATATATTTATAGATTCCTCTTTGAGTCTAGTTTCTATAGAAACAAACGGCATCAGTATTGAAGCCCTGTACAGAGAGATATTCAAGTTGTAACGCGCGAAGGTCAGTGTAGTCGACCCTTGTCACATGGGAGACTTTAACTAATAAACTTTACTAATTGGCCCAACCAAAAATTCTAGAAAAAATATGTAGATGGAAATGTGAGTCTAATTTCAGGAAAAATTACGAAACTGATTTTCGAGCTTTGAAACTCAAGATATGATTTTTAAAGCGACAAGTGACGCAAAGAACCAACTTTGTCGGAAATTTTTAAATGGATGTGAAAATGATTAAGTCAAGTTTATGTGCACCTTGTGTTCGACTCCGAACGGACTCGGTGCACGGGGTGTTACAATTCTATTGGTATCAGAGCCAGGTTTAGTCGATTCTAGGACTACCGTAATGCGTTTGGGTCTAGCTATACATGCCATTTTATGTGATTATTTGATAGTGTGGTGATTTCTGACGTTTGAATTTGTGTTTATTTATAGTAATGGATCCCGATCCTAACCGAAGCGATAGCGATGATGTGGAGAGTGTGGCGCTGCTCCCAAGACAAGGGACAACGGCGGCGGACTCTCAACCTGTTGCTAGCAATCCGAATGATGAGGCTAGGCAAGCTTTATAGCGTGATGAATGATTGGTTCAACCAATACATTCGAACTAACACTACTGCTCCAAAACCTCCATTACGGCTAATACAACCCCCGCACCTACAATGCCTCCAGAATCGGCCAAATAAGGTCGAATAAGCCCCAGTTGATGAATCCAAAACATGGGGCTACTGAATTTAAAGCTACGGATAGCGACGATGCCGAGCAAGCTAAATTTTGGTTGGACAACACTATCCGGGTACTCGACGAGCTATCTTGTACACCCGATGAATGCCTAAAGTGTACTATCTCCTTGCTACGTGATTCTGCCTACTATTGGTGGAGCACTCTGACTTCTGTTGTGCCTCGAGAGCAAGTAATTTGGGAGTTTTTCCAAACTGAGTTTCGGAAAAAGTATATCAGTCAGAGATTTGTTGATCAAAAGCGGAAGGAATTTCTTGAGCTTAAGCAAGGTTCTATGTCGCCATCGACATACAAGCGAAAATTTGTTAGACTTAGTAGATACGCCGGAATGTATTTCGTCCGAGGCTACCATGTGTAAACGCTTCGAGGATGGGCTGAATGAAGATATAAAAATGTTCGTTGGCATTCTTGAAATACGAGAGTTCGTAGTACTTGTCGAGCGAGCTTGTAAAGCCAAAGAGCTTAGAAAAGAAAAACAAAAAGTTGATGTGGGAACTGGAGAGTTTCGTAAAGATCCTCGGAAAGTCTCTTTTACATGCAGCAAAGAAATTTCGTGATGATGTGGGCGGTCTAGAGGCACTCCGGCCTTTTAGACGAGATCGTGATCGACCTCAATGGGTACACGAGGCACTTTGCCGCCAGTGTTGGGAATGAACGTTGAGACGAATCTGAGTGTCGAGATTGTGGCAAATGGCATTCGAAGTTGTAGATTCCGTGACCGCTCTGTTACAAGTGCGGATCGCTTGACCACTTCATTAAAGATTGCCCGAGGTTGTCTCGAGCAGAATGTAGATCGAGTGGTAAATCGGGTGCTACCACCGCCGAGGGAGACCATCTAGAAATACGGCAATGCTAGTGGTGGTCGAGAGGATCTAGAGATGCTACGACCAGATCCGAGGCTCGCGCCCTGCTAGGGCTTATGCTATACGCCAAGACGTGAGGATGCTTCCTCGCCAGATGTTATTACCTGTACTTTCACTCTCTTTGATACTAATGTGATTGCTTTGATTGACCCCGGTTCTACTCATTCTTATATATGCGAAACCTTAGCATCCAAGAAGACTTTACCTATTGAGTTCATCGAGTTCGTAATTCGGTGTCAAATCCCTTGGGTCGTTACGTGCTTGTCGACAAAGTGTGCAAGAAATGCCCCTAGTAATTCGAGGTTCTTGTTTTCCCGGACTTGATGCTTTTGCCGCTCGATGAATTTGATGTTATTCTTGGTTTGGATTGGTTGACCGTGCATGATGCGGTTGTGAATTGCAAAAGCAAGACTATTGATTTGAGGTGCGCAAATAACGAAATGATCCGAGTTGAGTCTACGGACTTGAAGAGGTTGCCACCGTAATATCATCAATGTTGGCCCGAAATATGTAAGAAAAGGGTGCGAAGCATACCTTGCGTATGTACTTGATGATAAGGAGTTAGAAATAAAACCCGAATCTGTGCTGGGTGGTTTGTGAATACCGGATGTTTTTCCGAAGAATTACCGGGTTTGCCACTGCTCGGAGATAGAGTTTGGTATTGAGCTTGTACAGGACCACACCGATTTCGATAGCTCCGTATCGTATGGCACCAACGGAATTAAAGGAGTTGAAAGCTCGATTGCAAGAGTTGGTGGATAGAGGTTTTGCTCACCCGAGTTTTTCACCTTGGGGTGCACCGGTGTTGTTTGTGAAAAGAAGGACGGAACCATGAGGTTGTGCATCGACTATCGTCGCCTTAACAAAGTGACAATAAAGAACAAATATCCGCTATCAGCAGATCGATGATTTGTTCGATCAACTGAAGGAGCCTCGGTGTTCTCAAAAATAGATTTGAGATCGAGCTATTATCGATTCATGAATCCGAGATTTGGACATACCCAAAACCGCCTTGTAAGCGAGATATGGTCACTACGAGTTCTTAGTGATGCCGCTTGGGCTCACTAATGCCCTGCGGTATTTATGGATTTGATGAATCGGATCTTCGCACCGTATTTGGATCGGTTCGTAGTTTTGTTCATTGACGACATCTTGGTCTATTCAAGAGATGAGACCGAACATGCGGAGCACCTGAGATTAGTGTTGCAAATTTTGCGGGATAAGCAGTTATATGCTAAGTTCGGCAAGTGTGAGTTCTGGTTAAGAGAGGTTAGCTTCTTGGGTCATGTGGTATCTGCATCGGGTATTCGAGTCGACCCGAGTAAAATTTCAGCCATACTTAACCGGAAGCCTCAGAAATATTCGAGGTTCGAGTTTTTGGGACTTTGGTTACATTACCGACGGTTTGTAAAAGGATTCTCGATGATAGCCACACCCATGACGAAATTGCTTCAGAAAGATGTCAAGTTCGAATGGACGGAAAAGTGTCAGAAAAGTTTCGATCAATTGAAAACTCATTTGACGGAAGCTCCAGTATTAGTGCAGCCCGAATCTGGCAAAGAGTTTGTCATCTATAGTGACGCCTCCCTACTTGGGTTGGGTTGCGTATTGATGCAAGAAGGTCGAGTTATGGCCTATGCGTCGAGACAATTAAAGCCACATGAGAAAAATTATCCGAACCATGATCTCGAATTAGCCGCCATCGTATTCGCCTTAAAGATATGGCGACATTACTTATTTGGTGAGAAGTGCCATGTGTATTCGGATCACAAAAGTCTCAAATATTTGATGACTCAAAGAGACTTAAATCTACGACAAAGACATTGGCTCGAGTTGTTAAAAGATTATGAGCTTATCATTGATTATCACCCAGGAAAGGCTAATATGGTTGCGGACGCCTTAAGCCGAAATCACTTTGTTTGCTTTATTGAGCGATGAATGTACACTTGTCTATTCTACCCGACAATGTGTTAGTAGCCAATTAAAGGCCAAACCATCATTGATTCATCAAATTCAAGCTCGTAAAGTCGACGATAAGTTGGTTGCAAGACGAAATTTGAATGTGTTCGAATGTGGAATCGAGTTTCAAGTTGATGATGACGATTGTTTGAGGTTCGAAATCGTTTGTGTATTCCAAGAAATTCAGAACTTATTTCGATAATTCTGAACGAAGCCCATTGTAGCCGAATGGCAATCCACCCGGGAAGTACGAAGATGTACAACGATTTGAAACGTCGGTTTTGGTGGCATGGTATGAAACGAGACATCTCCGACTTTGTTTCGAGATGTTTAATATGTCAACAAGTGAAAGCGGAACATCAAGTGCCTTCAGGATTACTTCAGCCGATTACGATACCCGAGTGGAAATGGGATCGAGTCACAATGGACTTTGTGTCCGGACTGCCATTGTCAGCAAGTAAAAAGGATGCGATTTGGGTTGTTGTTGATAGACTGACTAAGTCGGCTCACTTTATCCCCGTACGTACGGACTCTTCATTGGATAAACTTGCTGAATTGTATGTTTCTCAGATTGTGAGATTACACGGGGTACCTATTTCTATTGTATCGGATAGAGATCCGAGATTCACCTCGCGATTTTGGAAGAAATTGCAAGAAGCCTTGGGCACCAAGTTGCATTTTAGCACCGCTTTTCACCCCCAAACCGATGGTCAATCCGAGCGGATAATTCAGATACTTGAGGATATGTTGAGATGTTGCATCCTCGAGTTCAGTGGTTCATGGGAACGGTATTTACCTTTGATTGAATTCGCTTACAACAATAGTTTTCAATCAAGTATTAAGATGGCACCTTACGAGGCTTTGTACGATTCGTAAATGCCGTACACCATTGTTTTGGACCGAGCTCGGTGAAAGTAAAATTTTCGAGTTGATTTGATTAAAGATCTTTGAATGAAAGTAAAAGTAATCCGTGAAAATCAAGATAGCCTCCGATCGTCAGAAGTCGTACGCGGATCTGAAACGAAAAGACATTGAGTATCAGGTGGGAGATAAAGTGTTTCTTAAAGTTTCACCTTGGAAAAAGATACTCAGATTTGGGCGTAAGGGCAAATTGAGTCCGAGGTTCATCGGGCCATATGAGATATCTGAATGAGTCAGTCCAGTTGCGTATCGTTTGATTTTGCCCCCTGAACTTGAAAGGATTCACGATGTCTTTCATGTTTCGATGCTTCGACACTATAGATCTGATCCGTCGCACGTAATTAGTCCATCAGAGGTTAAAATTCAAGCCGATATGAGTTATGAAGAAGAACCGATTCATATCCTAGCTCGTGAAGTGAAGGAGTTGCGAAACAAAAGGGTTCCGTTAGTAAAAGTGTTATGGCTCAAACACGGGATGGAAGAAGCTACTTGGGAAACCGAGAACTCTATGAAAGAGCGTTACGAACCTATTTAGGTAAGATTTTCGGGACGAAAATTTCTTAAGTGGGGAGAGTTGTGATGACCAAAATTGACCCTAGTCGGAAGTGGTTTCGGGACCACAAAACCGAGGCATAAAATAATTTAATATTCATTTTGATGCCTATGATATGTGTTAATTTGTGTGCGACATTTTTGATGATTTGATTTAGGGTCATAAATGTGAATTTCACTAAAAAGGACCTAGTAGTGAACTTTGAAAGTAGGATAGGGAAATATGTGATGACTAATTAAAGCATGCATGCAAAACAATGGTCTTGCATGTCAAATACCCCCTTTTATAAGTGGTGGCCGGCCATGACAAGGGAGGATGGGCAAAACATGTCATAGACATGTTTTGTTGGTGCAATATGGGAGGAAAAAATTAAACTAAGGTGAGGAATAAAGAATTGAAAAAAAAGGGAAAAAGGTGTAATCCCCCATTCTTTGTGAGTTGAAGGAAAAGAAAGAAAAAAATTTGTTCATCTTTTCTTTGAGCCAAAACTAGGAAGAAAATACAAAGAAGAAAAAGAAATGTGTGTGTTCATCCTTGAACATCTTTTGGCGAAAATTGAAGGAAAAAGGGAAGAAGGGAGTGAAGCATTCGGCTATCCTAGGTCACTATTAAGGTAAGTTTGATGTTTTGCCATGAGATTCATGTATATTTTAGTAGTTAGCTTGAATTCTAACTAGCCATGGTTCAAATCCTTACTATGTCATGGAGATGATATTCGGCTAAGGTGAGATTGTGTTGATATCATTTGCATGCTAAAAGTGAAGCTTTGCAATGGTGCATGTGATGGTGGATTAATGATTATTGAATATTCTTTTTAGCAATTTTGAGTGAGAGTTTGATAGATACTATGAGGTTAAACTTCATGACATTGTAAGCTTGTAAGTTGGATGATGAAATTCATGCTTTGTGAAGGTAAATGGTGTAGAAGGAGCATTCGGCCATAATGAAGATATATGAAATAGTCATAATCAGCCTTATGATTCGGCTCTTGCATGTATATATATATATATATGTTTGCACATGATGTATTGGTATGACATATATACTATCTCAAGGCATATAATTACAAATGATTGATGCGTATTGAGTTACAATATGGAATGCGTTAGTTAGTAAAATGTATGCTGTTTTTGTGTGGTATTAAGTGTATAATTGGCCTCAACATGGACATGCATATTCAGCCACATGAGGGGAATTGGTGTGCATGCATTCGGTTAGAGGCAAGCATATTGATGCCTATTCTTGGCTTAGAAAATTCAGCTAAGAGGAATATTAACTAATGTGTTGAGTTCGATTCATGATTTCGTACATATGTGACTTTGATGCCTAATGAGTATATATATTGGCTAAGTACCTTGAATTCCTCTTTCGATGCTCAAATGATTAAATCAATTTATTTGTTAAATTAAGCTCAAGAGCAAAGGGGAGCTAAATCCGATAAAGAGAAGGAAAAGGTAGTCGAGTAGCCGTCGAAATCGCTCGACCACGTCCGAAGTAAGTCTTCGAGTAATGACCCTACTTGAATTATATTGAAATGATTTGTCATATTATGGCGGACAGCCGAATGTGCGTAGGGACTAAGTTATAAAGTTAATTGAAATCATGCTCTTTGTGTGTGGCTATTGAGTAGAAATTGGAAAGGTTTGATAAATATTTTGTGTTTGAGCCTTAGTAACGGAAAATGAAATATGGATGTGTCGTGATTATTGATATATGTATACATGAGCATTTGAATGATACCCGAGCTAAGTCCCGAAGGCATTTATGCTAGTGAATATATCCGGGCTAAGTCCCGAAGGCATTTATGCTAGTGATTATATCCGGCTAAGACCAAGGCATTCGTATGAAGTTGTCATATCCGGGCTAAGACCAAGGCATTTGTGCAAGATACCAAATCCGGGTTAAGACCAAGGCAATTGTGCTTGTGGTTATATCCGGCTAAATTCCGAAGAAGCTCGGTTTGAAGGTGAGCGTTTTGGTGCGGTAATAAATTCAATTAATACGCTCGAAAAAACCCATATGATAAGGTATGTTTACATGTGCATCGGAAAAGTCGATTCGTTTGAAATAGTGTTCGTTCGATCGACTAACGAACTTTCGGCTCTTAGATAGGTTGATACCTTGTGTGTGTATATGATTATGAGAATGTGTATTACTAAAATGATTCATTTAGCTATGTGAATGTAATACTTTAGTCAAAGCTGATTTTATTACTTGAGACTTACTAAGCATTAAAATGCTTACCCCGTTGCTTTGGCTCTTTGTTTTATAGATTTTGCTTGTTAGCTATCGGATTCGGGATCATTGAAGTCGAAGTCATCCACACTATCAAAGCCCCCTTTTTGGTACAAATTTTGGTTGAACTTTGAAATGGCATGTATAGGACTACCCTTTTGTTGTAGGTCATGTACCTTTCGGTTTTGTGTAAACTTAGATAGCCATGCGAAAATGGCTTATATACGTTTTTAGCATAGTACTATAATCATTTGTATGTTGATCATTATGAGGTATGGAATTGTTTTGAAACGATTAGCCATTGGAATGGTTAATCATGATCACACTTTGTGCTATGTATGCAAAAAGGGCCAATTGAATCATGGAAATTATGAAATAGGTAAAGTCTACCTTAAAGGTAGATGCTGTCAGCAGCAGTAGTGTGGATGTGAAAAATCACTAAAAATAGCAGGAATGGAATAAATTAGTGAATAAATTATTTAAATGAACCTTGATGAATCTACTTTCATATGGAAGAAACGAAACGGTCATATGAGTTGTATGTTAAGAGATATTTAGGTTTTCGTGAGACAGGGCCAGAACGGTTTCTGGACCCCCTGTTCCGACTTTGTAAATTCATTGTAAATTAACCAGGGATAATTAGGAGTCATGCCATATATTTATAGATTCCTCTTTGAGTCTAGTTTCTATAGAAACAAACGGCATCAGTATTGAAGCCCTGTACAGAGAGATATTCAAGTTGTAACGTGCGAAGGTCAGTGTAGTCGACCCTTGTCACATGGGAGACTTTAACTAATAAACTGTACTAATTGGCCCAACCAAAAATTCTAGAAAAAAATATGTAGATGGAAATGTGAGTCTAATTTCAGGGAAAAATTACGAAACTGATTTTCGAGCTTTGAAACTCAAGATATGATTTTTAAAGCGACAGTGACGCAGTATCCAGCTTGTCTGGAAATTTTTAAATAGACTGTGAAAATGATTAAGTCAAGTTTGTGTGCACCTTGTGTTCGACTCCGGTAACGGACTCGGGTACGGGGTGTTACACATGGCATCGGCATTATACCCTATGTTTGAGGCTTAGAGAATATCCAATAGTATTCCAAATGGTTCAACAGTGAGAGTTATAGTTTAAGTTAAATGAGAAAAGTATAACCATGTTGTGAGTGGTACAGGTGCCTATTTGAAATGTTGAGATATGAGCTCAATGTATACTATGTGAATTGTATTGGATAGTGATGAGTAAGTTGTGTTTGTGCCTTCTTTTGTATTATGAACATGTTGATGAATGGTAGAGTTGTTGTTATATTTAATTGCATGCAACTTACTAACCTTAATGCTTACTCCTTCTCCTTCCCATTTTCTTATAGTTCCGACTAATTAGCTCGAGGATCATCGGACATTGGAGGCATTGATCACACTATCAACCGAAGTACTTGGTATAGTTGGTTTTATTGTTTGAAGTATGGCATGTATAGGACTTAGACTTTGATGTTTGTGTCTTGTTATATGGGCCAAATGTGTTGGCTTGGGATGAATCCCTTCATGTATTAAGCCTTGGAATGATGGCTAGGGTTCATGATTGATGTATGCAAATGATGATATTTTCATGAATGAGATATTGCCTTGTGTGGCTGATTTCTACCTTGTATTTTTGAATGGATATTGTCATAACTATATTGTCCACATAGGTAGATACACGGGCGTGTGTCTAGGCCGTATGTGACACACGGCCAGCCCCATGGGCGTGTTGTCCAGCCATGTGTCCCCTGCAAGTAAAATTCGCAAGTCAGTATGCATGGTAGTAAACACGTGAACGAAGACACGGCAATGTGTCTCAGCCGTGTGAAGCGCACGGCTTAGCACACGAGCGTGTGCTTTGGCCATGTGGCCCTTAAGAGTTACTGACGTCAGAAATAGAATGTCTAGGTTTTTGCACACGGGCTAGGACATGGGCGTGTCATGGCCGTGTGAGGGACACGGGCCCGTGCACGGGCGTGTATCAGACCGTGTGAAAACCCCTATAGGTTCGAAGTGGAAATTAATTCCACACGGGTGAATGACACGGGCGTGTACCTAAGTGCTTTGGCCATATGAACCATACGGGCCATCAACACGACCATGTTGAAAAGGTCATACGGGCGTGTTGCCTTTCTCACACGGGCATGTGCCCCTATGTCATGTGTTATTTTTTAGAGTTCTTTAAATGACCCGAATTGGTCCCGAATGGATTTAAATGAATGATTTGGGCCTCGTAAACCCACATTAAGGAGTTTTTGGTAAAGTTTGGAAAAGTTTTAAATTTGACCATTTCTTGGTGACTCGGAAACGTGAGAATGTATGTGTTCAAGTTTAAGTAACGCCTCGTATTCCGTCCCGACGTAAGGTACGGGTGTGGGGTGTTACAGGAGGACCAGTTAGAAATAGACATGTTTAAATCATATTGCATGTAATTTCCATGCTACACATCCATACTTGATCTATGTCATTTGATTGTGTTAATATACGTGATCATGGATGGATTTAGTTACGATATATGTAACAAAAGTCGCATTGGTTCTATGTTAACATAATTAATGGACAAGATTGTTCGGAATGCCTTTTGGATATGATAGTAAAATTTTGAACTCATAAGGTTGTATAATGACATGTAATTATAGAGTAATTAGTATATATATGTGGTCCAAGTGAGAGATCGTTGGAAAATATGGGCATCACATATATAATAAAGGTAATTACATGTTATTATTTACTATCATGATAAGTTAGCCCAAATTAAAAGTGATCTAATTTGGTTAGAATTTTATTGGGCTTTAATTATTAAATAAAGTATGTGTTAAATATGTGTAGATACTCTAATAATTGAATTCTAATCAAATTTTAATTAATGATAGGCTAATTAGGAACTAGAACTAATATGCCAAGGTTATAAATATTAGGGTTATGGTCCCCAAATTACACAACAAGATATCTTTTCTAATATCTCATTATTAAGAAAGAGAGAGCAGATATTCTCTAAATTTCTTGTGTGCTAATTTGAAAGATCAAATCCTCAAGATCCAGTAAAACTTTAAGGAATTCATGGATTCAAGTATGTTTTCGCGTATAGTTTTATTCTTGATTTATTCTTGATGATTTGACATGATAGATCCTAGTTTATTCAGGTTTTATTTTAGATTTATTTTACAAATCTAACAATATTTACTAAAATAATTATATTTGTAATAATTATTTGATTTTATGAATAAAAAAGTTATTAATTAAAAAGATAAATTAAAATAAAATAAAAAACTTGAAACGATATGAAATAAAAATTAAAAATGTGTTTAGAAAATGAGAATTGAACTTGAGTCTCAATGATGAAAGCATTATTATTTAACCATTCAACCGAAGAAGCTTAATGATGAAAGCATTATTATTTAACCATTCAACCGAAGAAGCTAACATGTTAAAAACATTCATTAAAAAAGAAGAAAAAGCTTAAAATAACATGAAATAAAAAATATAAATATAAATGGGAGAGGAATAGAACTTGAGACCTAAGAACAAAACCATCTAACATTTAAACATCTAATCAAAGATACTAATAATAAAAAAGTTAAAAATTGCTACTTAGGGCCAGTTCTTCATTGCTTTTGAAAAGTACTTTTGAAAAGTGCTGTAGAAAAGTGCTTTTGAGAAGTACTTTTGAGAAGTGTTTTAGAAAAATTTAAGTGTTTGATATTCTTTGTCAAAAAGTCTTTTGAAAAGTAAAATGTCCATTTTAGACATGATATTATAAAGTAACAAATATGTATTTAAATAATGTTCAAATTAGTTAATATTATGATATTTTAGTAAAAATATAAAAAATAATTTATTATAACTTATTGTTAATATTTTAATATATAATATTAATTTTAAATATTTCTAAGTAATTAATATTAATTATTTATTAAATTTAATTAGAATATATAAACTATATTTAAATATTTAAATATAATAATTAAATATTTGTAATTAGATATTGACACAATTATATTATTTTAAAAATATTTTTATTTTTAATTAATGCTTTTAACACATTTGTAAAAATCATATTAAATAACCAAGAAAGAAAACACAAAATAATAGCATCAAACACATTTTAAAACACAAAATAATAGCATTAAACACATTTTAAATCAAAAAGTAAGGTTAAAAAGGTAAAATAATAGCCAAAAGTGCTTTTTGGCTGAAAAAGTTAAAATTTACTGCTTTTTCATCTCTAAAAAAGCTCATCCCAAAAGTTAAAAAAGTTGCCCCAATGATATGTGTTCTTCATTATTTTTAAGAGAAAATTACTTTTTTTTTAAAAAATTCATCCCAAAAGCAATGAAGAATATACCCTTAAAAGAAAAACGCATTCAGTTAGACGTACATTCTTGTAAATTATGTAAAAATACGCTAAACTAAACACGCTTTTAAACTCTTTCTTAGAAACAACATATTTCTCTAATTAAAGTTAAAATCCGCGATTAAAAAATAAAATTGGCGTATAGGCCTTGTTTAGCCACATACGAGATGCAGATTTAACTTTTAAGAGAAATAAATACATTACAAAAGGCCATTACAAATGAACACGTGTGAAGATGTAAAGGGATTAGGTGTGCACATTGCGGCCGCTCAAATCATCAACCACCCTAACTCGTGACTCAGAATATATGTAATTTTCCCCCAATAAGAAAACAAATAAAATATAAACATTACGGGCTAACTGTTAATCTCAGTCTGACTGAATCTCAGCAAAATCCAAGGCTTCAACACTCCGTAACACAATTATTAGGTAAAGCTAAGCCTTCACACTTCACTCTTATCCACTTTGTCTTAAGTTTTCTTTTAATTTTTATTTATTTTTTTATAATCATTCCTTTTACCATGCAGCTGCCTTCTTAGTTGTTACTTGTATGTTCAAGAAATTTTGGGTTTTCCTTTGTTTGACGGTCGAATCATTGGATGCTCTTTTTGTTTTGCATGTATTCTGTTCTTTCCTGACAATTTGAATTGGTGCTCGTAATTGTGACAAATTCTAAGTCAGTATAGATGAAAGTTTGCCTTTTGTTTTGTATTTAGAATTGGTTTTTTTTTTTTTTATTAATAAACGAATTGGGTTTGGTTTAATTCCTAGCTTATGCTTATCACTCAATTCAACGTGATAGAGGACACAAAGATGTTATATTTAGTTATGATCCTAACCAGAGTCAATTAACAGTTGTCTTAATTTTGGGCTTTTTCTACTCTTTTTATTGGTATGCATGTGATTTCAACCGGGTCAGTTAACATGATTTGTCAATTACAAATCTCTTTTTGTTTTTCTACATGTTTTTTCTTTTTCTTTTCAGGTTTGAAATATTAAGAACTGAACAAAATATCCTTTGATATGAAGGTTTACTAGATATGTACATATATGTATGAGTGTTTATGCACATGTAAAAGTTTCTGTAGTGCTTTTATATTGAAAATGTTTGTTACAGCCTGTGGGTTGCCATTGTTGAAATGGGGTATGCCATGAGTAGGCTGGAGATAGAATCTGAGTTGTTTGAAGGCGGTAATGTCACCAGTGAAGCTGGTTGCAGTAACAGGTCCGACAAACCATTCTGTAAAGTAGACCACGAGATTGCCCAGCTTACAAACCTTAAATCAGTGCCTAATGAACGATTGCATCAACTCATGCCAGGAAAGAAAAAATTACCTGTTTCCCCAGTGAAAATGTTGGCAGGTCGAGAAGGTAATTATTCAAGAAGAGGAGGATTCTCATCAGCAGATCGTTGTCACATGATTAGCCGATATTTGCCGGTAAATGGTCCTTGGCTTGCGGACCAGATGACCAGCCGAGCCTATGTTTCTCAATTTTCAGCTGATGGTTCTCTATTCGTTGCTGGGTTTCAGGTAGTGTTGCTTGTCTTATATCTGATCATTGATCGGATTGACATTGAATTCATTGGACTGTAGCTAGTAATTGGCTTGATTTGATTTGATTGTGAATTTTGGTTTCAGGGAAGCGATATTAGAATATACAATGTGGATAGAGGCTGGAAAGTTCAGAAGAACATTCTTGCCAAAAGTTTGCGTTGGACTGTTACTGACACATCCCTTTCCCCTGATCAGCGCCATCTTGTGAGTTCTTACTGGATATGGTTAATTAATATTTGCATATATGAGATGATTCAGTGATATCCAATCATGTTTTTAATTTAAACAAACTTTGTGATGTGAATGGAATTTACTACTGGAATGAACCCCCTCCCCCTGGGTCTAGTTTTAACATGTGCTCAGTGTTTTCCTTCATGTCAACGTGAATTTTTTTTTATAGCAACTATATTTGACATGGCGAGACTGTCATTGCAAAATATGAAATGGATATTTTTTTATAAGATAACACTTTTCAAGCATTAAATGGATTAAAATCATCCTCCTTCGTGCAGTAAGGGGATTTAAAATCATCCCACTTCATGTCGCACTATGCTTAAATTTTTGAGGATTCTGATATCACTTTAGGTTTTGTTACAAAGATTCATGGTATCATACAGGCTGTCGTGGTCTCACTCTCTGCATGACATGACAAAATAATTCCTGATAAAACGTTATTCTCTGGTTTCCTGATCCTTTCTTTTGCATTCTATAAGTGAAAAATTATATGACCTTATGCGGAAGAATGAAACCACAAATAAATCACTTTTCTGCTTCTCTGCATGTGCCCCTGTTCATGCCTGAATTGTCTTCTCATCTGTTGCTTTAATGTTCAAGTTCTCGTATAATGGTTTTATGCACTGATAACTAGGTTGGTAGTGTGTGGCAACCAGACTACTCCTTTTTCATTTGCTCACCTAATGCAACCTACGAAGTACATAAAATGGGGAAGATTAAAAATTAAAGGAAAAAAGATGGAAAAAGACTTAAATGAAAAGTGAGAAATGCTAGTTGAGTAAATCACCAGAATCTGGGTTTAAAGGACATGAACTTGGACTAATTTCTTCAAACTACAAATAAAGGAATGTCTTTGTACATGTGGATTTTTATTTTCTATCTCGCCATTGTTTATTTTATTACACGTTAATATTGTTGGCACTCAATGAGTCAAATGTTTGTTTCTCAATGGCCTCAAATTTCATGTTTGGTGCGGATATCTTAATCAAATATCTATTCCTTGTTTCAGGTTTATACCAGTATGTCACCCATAGTCCATATTGTTAATGTTGGGTCTGCTACCACGGAATCCCTTGCAAATATAACAGTAAATGCTCTACTTTTTAGTCTTTAAATTTGAGTAATTAACTATTAGATACATGTATATCTTAAAAGGGAGATTGACTATAGTAACTTTGTCGTTTGAGGTTGAACAACATGAGATATTATGATTTGAAGATGTTTTTGTATATTCCTTGAAACATTTTTTTTCCAACAATGCTTTTGGTCACGTTTTTGGAGTTCTATGTTTTTTCAGGAGGTCCATGAAGGATTGGACTTCTCTGCTGCTGATGGAGGGTATTCTTTTGGAATATTCTCTGTGAAATTTTCAACCGATGGACGAGAACTTGTTGCTGGAAGCAGTGATGATTCGATATATGTTTATGATCTTGAAGCAAACAAGCTTTCCCTTCGAATTGCGGCACACATGGTAGGTTCACTTTCTGTGTATTCTTGATTTGATAAGCATTTTTAATGAGTATTTTATTGCAGGAATTTTGTTGAATTTTATCTATACCAGTGTTATAAGGACTGGTTTATGACTGAAACCATATCTTAAATTACGGGAGAGTAATACATATACCAATTTAATCAATCAACCGCTTTTATGTCATTATGTCTTACTGTTTTTAAAGATTATCTTGCTGTTATGCATGCAATGGAAGTCGTTGTCATCAACTAATTTAAATGTGTTTAGATAGAATAAATGTCCCAAAGTTGAAACATTTGGCTTCCTTGAGAATCAAATAGTGATATGCAAGTATTTTGCTCTTCTATCAATTGCCTGTGCCCCAATTAGGTGCATCTTAGTCATACAGCTGCTTGTCTTACCTCCTTCCTTTATTATATATTTGAAAAGTTCTTGTCTCATCTATATCAGAATTGAAGTGCATGAATGTTTCATGATTAGGAAAATAAAGGGACTTTATCTTAGGAACAAATGTATGTTTTAAAGATCCATCAAGTATGGTATGCTTTGTTTTAGGATTGTAATTTAATTTGTGTAACCTTTAATAAGAAATTGAAGCGGAGGAAGTGGAAAAATGATCGAATTCAAGTTGTTCGACTCGAGAAACAAAGATTTGATGTGACCTGAAAGGAAGAAACCAAATAAATTTAGAAAAGAAAAGAAACAAATAAAATAACAAAAATAAGAAAATTAAAAATAAAGAGTAAGTATTCAAAATAATAACTACATAAAGAAAAGATAGATTAAAGCAAAGTGGAAGATGGAATGATAGACTGATGGATATGATGGACAGAAGGATAAACGTCTAATTGAACCCTTTGAGATATGAATCTGTTATGCGCCTTGGCGTAAGATCTAGTCACGGTTCTAGACAAAAAAGAATTTTTTCTCTGACCTATGGTTACTCAAAGAGGTAGATTCGTCCTTGACTAAACCCCCTCTGAAGATAACGTTTCTTTTTGATAGAATAATTGCTTACCTATTTATTTCATATTGGCAGTCTTTTATAGACTGTTAATAAAAGGAAAGAGTCCTAATTGACATAAAATAGAATTCCTAATTTAGAGTTGATAAAGGAAATAAAAACGTAATATAATAGAGAAAATAAGTAAAACTTGATATAATAAATAAATAAAACTAAAACTCTTATTACAATAAAAGCATCCATATCATTACTTCCCTTCTCGGAGTTGAGCTTGTCCTCAAGCTCAAATTCAGAATAAGCTTCAGAACTTATCCAAAATCATCTGTTTCATCTTCATCTTGTTTGCCTTCAACATCTAGTACTTCTATCCAAAATAACCTTTTACATTTGTGTCCCATGGAATAAACTCGTCACAATTATAACACAGCCCTTTAGCCCTTTTTTCCACTATTTCTGTCCGTTTCAATCTATTAATAAATGGTGCAAAAGAACCTATTTTGTCGTTATTCCTTGTTGGTTCCGTTGTTTGTCCCCCTCCCTTTGCAATGCTCCTAATTGATGGATTGATTGAATTGCTGCCAATGGTTTGGGAAGTTGGCCAGTTCAAGATGGCTCGAGGCGGCAGTTTGGAAGAGACATTTTATTTATGTTCCAATGTTCTAGGCATATTCATTGCAACTCCAAGGTTTTCCAGTTGTTGCATCTCAATATCAATTCTAAGTTCCTTTACCAACCTGGCAGTACCAACCTGGCAGTAAAAAGGTTTACTTGTTGTTGAGGTTTAAAATCAACAATCTTGGCCAATAGTGATTGAAATTGGGGTTGATATTCCTTTACAATCCCAGTTTGTCTCAGGTTGGCAAGTTCCCCAAAGGGATTATTACTTATAAGTGGCCTAAACCTTACATGACAACACTCTTTGAAGCGCCCCAATCAAGATTTGCCCCCTCTTCTTCCATTTGATCAAACAACAATTGTGCCTCTCCTAAGAGATGGAATAAAGTTAAGCCTATTTTGTTTTCTTCATTAGTCCGTTGATTGCCAAAAAAAATTTTGCATCTTTTCAGCTATCCTAAAGAATCTCCAACATCATAATAAATGGGAAATTCCATCTTAGAGTATCGTGGCACCTTGCACCCCCCTTTTTGCAAGTCTGAATTCCTTTTTCTGCCTTCGTTGTTTTCTTGTTTCTCACGATTTTTCTCTGAATACCCTTTCGCTGTTTTTTGGACCAAAAGAGATAACACCGCCATCTTCTCCTCTAATGCTTGTTGCTTTGTAGCCATTTGTATCATGAAAGCCTCCAGTTTGGCTGCCAAAGTCTCTTCGTCACCCATGACAGAAGACTCTAATGCCAAGTTGTTATGCGTCTTGGCGTAGAATCTAGTCATAGGTCTAGACGAGAAAAAATTCTTGCTCCGACCTATGGTTTCTCAAAGAGGCAGATTCGTCCTTGACTAAACCCCCTCCAAAGATAACGTTTCTTTTTTATAGAATAATTGCTTATCTCTTTATTTCATATTGGCAGCCTTTTATATACGGTTAACAAAGGAAAGTCTAACTTAGATTTTATAAAGGAAATAAAAACCTAATATAATAAAGAAAATAAGTAAAACTAAAACTCTTAATAAAACCTTATATAATAAATAAATAAAACTAGAACTCTTATTGCAATAAAAGCATCCTTATCAAAATCCCAACAAACTCCTTGACAAATTGAAGCGTGAAGAATGAATTCTCACGACCCCTTAAAACAATCGAGAAGAAAATTACTTTTAAAAATCACAAAAAAAGAAGGTTGAAATTTATTAAAAAACAATTAAGTATACTGAAACTTTAATTAATCTAAACAACAAGTAATTTTAAACTAATCTTTCTTATTTGACTAAGAAACAAAAACTCTTAGATAACTTAAAATATTTAAAAATATCCAAAAATCATAATAATAAATAATAAAATAATAAAACCTAATAAACACAATATTGAGCTCATATATAATAAAAATTGAGCCTAAAAATCGAATTCAATATGATTTAAACTCGAATTAAAAGCCCAAAACTCGTAATTTCTGTCATAATCCTGTTCAGAAATTCTGCTTGTGCAGTTTCATTAAAACGGTCATAACTTGAGCTCTCGAAATCGAGTTATTCAAATTGCGTTTTAAAGCTAGGAGATATATCTTAAAATGCTATGCAGACATCTAAGCCCATAAATACCTGGATACCCTCTAAAAATTCGTAACAAGTTGACTAATCTTTTCAGTTTGAAAATTGACAGCTTGGTTGAATTGACTTTAATAAATTTCACCCATTCCGCGTATGTATCATTTCTTGTTTCCTCGAAAAGATTTATCCTCACATATTGTTTTTGATCAAATATTGGTTTCATGTAATGTGGTTACCATTTCCCTATTTGGTTCTATAATTTTTGGGGTTCTAGAATTGATCTGCGTTTCGTCTTTCAGGCTGATGTTAATACTGTAACCTTTGCTGATGAAAGTGGTAATCTGATATATTCAGGAAGTGATGATAATCTCTGCAAGGTAAGCTCAGGTCTCTTATGCATAGGCATTCTATTATTATCCTTTTTTTCCTGAAATACTTATATTTTTTATTGTAATTTTCACCAGATGAATAATACCTTTTCCGAGGCCATTATCTTTTATATGGAAGGGTTCTGTTAATCCTTGACTGACATTATGCATAGTTGTTTAGTTTTAGTTCATAATTTTGTGTGGTGACACTGTAGTTTGAAAATGCTATGCTGTGTTGCAAAGAATTTGTTGCTTGCTTTCTATATTTTAGTAAGTTCCCATTTACCAACACTTTCAAAGGCAAAACCATTAGAAAGTATCTTTGAATATACCTCAACATGTTACCAAAAATGTTTGCCACAAAAAGATGTTACTGAAAGCATGAGAAGCATAAATCTGCTTTACTTTCCCTTTTGATTAAGCAATTGGCAGTAATGTTTGTTTAGGTGTGGGATAGGCGTTGCTTTGTTGCAAAAGATAAGCCAGCAGGTGTCTTGATGGGACACCTGGAAGGTGTGACATTTATTGACAGTCGAGGAGATGGTCGCTATTTTATATCAAATGGTAAAGATCAGACTATCAAGCTTTGGGATACCAGAAAGATGTCCTCCAATACCTCTTGGTATGATTATTCTATGGCATCTAATGTTACCCCTGGGAGTTGCAACCTTTTACGTTATTCAAAATGAAACTGCAGCATGGTTTAGATTTCTCTGCATATCTATGTCATGTTCGTGCTGATTCGTGGAACTTTAAATTTGAATTTCAACATCAGTTTTAACCATGCTTAGTTTGGTTTTTAGTTTAATTTACCAGATTGATTTTGGTTAAAGCAATTTCAAGTCAAATACAATGGATTGAGTTTATGGAAGTCGGTACTTTAACATCATCCCATATTGAATAGAATAAAGCAGATTAAGTTAAAGACTTCTTTATTATGTTATTGCAGCAATTTAGGGTTTAGGAATTATGACTGGGATTACAGATGGATGGACTACCCGCCACAGGCTAGAGATTTGAAGCACCCATCTGACCAATCCATTGCTACTTATAAAGGTCACTCGGTCTTGCGAACTCTTATTCGCTGTTACTTTTCCCCAGAATACAGGTGAGTGCTACTATAGATCCAGTGGTATTTAATTCTCCTTTTTGTTTAGTGAGCTATTTTGTGTTTCTCATTCTCACTATAGGGTCTGGTTTGAAGTATTTATATCGTTATCTCAATTTCTTGTACCTTATATCGCAGTACGGGTCAGAAGTACATTTACACTGGATCTCATGACTCTAGGGTTTATATCTATGATGTGGTAAGTAATCAAATTCCTTGTTGCTTTTCCTATAAGTTGCATTTAGCCCCACTATTGCATACACCATTACATTGTGTAGATAACTAGTATATGAATTATGATGATACTTCCTGTTGGATTCAAAATTGTTGAGTTTTGTGCTTAATAGCTGTAGTTACGAGGTGCATTATCTTGAACTATAAGAAGAAAGTGTAATTATGCATTTTATGAGATGCCATGCAGTAATTGATAATGCCAGGCCGGCAAATGAATGTAAATTAAAAGACTGTGGGTTAATGTTCCAACTTCCAAGCCATTGCATGAACACCAAAACAGTGTGGCCTCTGTGCTATGCAACCAAATTACCAAATTTTCTTTATCGAGGATAACATGGTCAGTTGGTACAGGTAACCGGAGCCCAAGTTGCAGTACTCAAGCACCATACATCACCGGTAAGAGACTGTAGTTGGCACCCATACTACCCGATGCTGGTCAGCTCTTCTTGGGATGGAGATGTGGTTAAGTGGGAATTCCCTGGTAGTGGAGAAGCACCAACCCCTGTGAGCAAGAAAAGAATCCGAAGGAGATATTACTACTGAAGGGTTAAGGCCAACCGTAACATCTGTAAGTTGTAAATCATATATATACTATTCTATATATGTTGTTTAAATATATATCAGCTCCAATAATGATAAATTGTTTGAACAAAATAAACATACTTCCATGCATATATATTTTTCGTTGTACATAAATAAACAATGTAATCCTCAACGTTTAGTCAAGGGCTTCATCCTTGATCCCGTATGAAGATCGCATACATACATATATAGTGATTCTGAATGCGGGGAGCTTGTTCTGGGACGCAGAACATGCACCATTACATAGTTTCAATCAGAATTGACTTGGTGTGACAATGATGATAAATTTGTGGGTTTATGGGATTGTTTGAAAAGATGGAACTTTCGTGGTAACTGAAGCCAATGAGGCCAAGAGAGAGAGGGAAAAGAAAGGTATAAAGTGGAACGATATTGTCTGTGCATCCGTTGAAGTGCTAGCTGTTAGTATTTGTTGTGTCATGGTGTAAGGGGCCTTTGCTGGCCTGCCTGTCTGCCACTCAATTTTCTCGAGGTATATCTTTGACGTGCATGTGTCTCAGAGTCAGCCTTGGCCTGAGCTGAGAGAAGAGACATTTGATGCTCCTTCCTTGTGAAAGAAACTGTAGTGGCCACTGGCCAACTAATGTCAATGGATTCCAGCCTCTTGGCCCCATTAAGTTGGGCTTATTCTCACCTGTTTTAACGTCTAGTGTAACACCCCATGTATTAGTACTAAAATAGAAGTTTCAAGGATTTAGGGTGAACTTCACAAAGGCTGACAGATAACGTACTAAAAATGGAAACATCAGTGGGAATTGAATTTATACCACAATTTTATTTCTCCTCTTGTTACTACTCTGTATTCACCATTGTTTTTGGGACGTCCAAAATATGAAACAAAACATATATTAATTAGTAGCATTTTAAGAGTGAAACGGTTTATACAAATTGATACGGTGGGTACCATGCGTATATAGGAAACCTAACAATGGACGCTCTGTCCCACCAACCAAATCATCTATAATTCTTCAAAAGAAATAAAAATTTGTTGTTAAACTATGCTCACAATCGTTTCTTTGAGATGAAAGAATTTATCAGACAACAGTCTAATTAATATAAACTTGATTTTATTCCATATGTCTTCATTTAATATTGTAAAAAGGTTTTTCATTTCTTTATTCTCTTGCATATTAGAGAGGCACGTGTTGGTTCATTGGAAGTAATGTCTCATCATTCCTTATTTGGTACAATCCTTATCATAATTTATATATATATATATATATATATATATTAACAACAGTTCATCATCATTCATCAACATTTAGTGGATATATAATAATCTAAATTCTTTTGGCTAAAAAAAAAAAAAAATCTAATTCTAAAGTCACCCCTCACTCTTTTCAACGAAGAGTTGGGTTACTAAAAACTAAATTTTCAATTAATATGTATTGTCGATAATCTAAAAGAACAAGTTCTATGTTAGCATTTTAAAATTTAAAGTTTAAGTCCCTTTTCATAAATTGTAATACACATACTTGACTCATTTGTGTCTATCTCGTTGAATAGAGGGACGCAACACATTATTAAAAATTTCCCAATACCCGTTTAAATAGTTTGTCTTAGCTATCTTAATTTAGTTTGAAAGCAACAACGTAGCAATGGGTACTCAATTTCTTTGTGTTTACAAGGCAACATTGTCCATCATTTTCAGCAGTATTCCTTTTATATTCTCATGAGTTCTCTCGTGTGGTTTAAAAAATCATTAGGGGACCTTAAAATGATGAGGGAAACATGTTAGAAATGATAAAAGGGGTCCCTACTTAGGCAGATTGATGACAATAACATAATCAAAGAGTTTGAAAATTACACCATGAAAAAACATCATTTGTGGGGGAATAAAGAACATGAGGGCCACCACTTTGATTAGGTTGACGCAAGAAGCGAATTCGAGGTCTAGATCTTACCAGGGAAAAAAAGAGAGCAATAGGATTAGCATACGGTGATCATTTTTTTCATTTTTATTTTAGGGTAAAAAAAATTAGTATACTGAATTTAAAGATAATGAGGTTAATATTTCTTAAAATAGAGGTCCAGGTTTAAATTTAGTGATTAGAAAAATAATGTTGTAAAGAGTCTTGTTTTTTTATTTAAAATTCAACTCGACTTGACCTTAATCAATCACTTAAAAATTGATGAGTTTTACCAATAATATTCACATCAAAATTCTAGAAAATTTTGTAAAATATGTCATACAAATATTAGTACCCTAAACCTTAAAAAACCCAGAGTGACAAAATATCACAGCAGTTTTATTGTATTTAGTATCTATTGATCCCTACTTGATAAGATGTGAGCCATGAATTTCTTATGTTGTTTATGCATGGAAAACTTTTGGGTTTGGTAGAAAGTGATATTCATTAAAAAGGAAAAAGGGTTATAAATGCATATCTATATCCCCCAATTCATTGGTGAGGAGACAATGATTTGTTTTTTAGGTTAATATAGTCATTGTAACTGATTTGCGATGTGATGGAAAATGAAATCAAGAAAATGGAAAACAACAAACATTTATGTATTTCTAATTGTGTTATTTTCCTTTCTTTATAACTTTAACATTATATCGATTCTAATTTCTGATACCTATAATATAATATTTTTATAATAGTTATTGTCAAAATTTTATATAATTTTATGTACTAATTATTTATTTTATTTATATTTTGATGGATTCCTATACTTACCGGTTTCCCATTATATATCTAATATTTATCTTCAAAAGGATGTATTATAAAATTTTTATAATAAGTAATTCTCACCAAATAAACTCACAACGTCAGCATAAGATAACACCCCTTAATCTTTGGGCTAATTTCTTTTAACCTCGAGTTTTGTAGTATCCCCAAAACTCATTTTGAGGGTTCGAATCTGTAACGTGTGTGAATCAACTATAAATGTAGTAATAAAATAAATATCATATTTAAAATTTCAATGTAATGAAATGAACCATAGTTATATTTACAATCATCCAGAATTCATAATTGAGAGCATTAATTTAATATAATGTCTTATTACATAAAGAACATATTAAGGCAGGCGATGACAATTACACTTTTTTAAGTATCAAAAGCCCACAACACAAATTATATGAACCACAATAATAAATCAATGAATCCCAAAAATTCCAGTTTTTTTTATCTCTTGTATAATCTTTTCTTCTGCCCCTCACAAGTTCTTCAAAGTTACCAATCTACCCTTTCCATTCGTTGCACTGGGCAGTAGGCCTAGTCTTCTCATTGCCGGCCTTCAATGGGCACAGCGTCTGTACGGGCGGCACCATGCAATTATACTGTAGACACAGCGAACTGCTTACAGGGATCTCGGCCGTCGGTTTAATCTCGATCCCTGTCAAATAGTTATGCTGCAAATATAGTATTTGTATGCTGCCGGATAATAGCCGGTCCACGAAGCTGGCCGGGACCTGACCGGTGAAACGGTTGTTATTCAGGTAAAGATTCTGCACGGTTGAGAACATTGGTGATATCTGACCCCACAGTCTGTTGTGACTTAGATCAACGGTCGAGATTGTCACTTGATCAGCTGGTTGGACTGAACTGGTAAACAAATTTCTTTCCAACTGGAGGTTCGTAATGGGGAATGAGAACAGCTGGCTGGGGATGGGACCGGTGAACTGGTTCAAACTCAAGTCTAGGTAGTTTAACTGGTCGAGCCGGGATAGAAGCCTGTCAACCGGCCCAGTCAACTTGTTCCAGGCGAGAGAGAGGGACTGGAGCGAAGGAGGGAGGGAGTCCGGAGCGAGCGAGCCGGTGAGTGCATTGTGTTTGAGGTCCACCCGGGTTAGGACTTGGGAGAGAAACGGGGGGACCGAACCGGAGAGATGGTTGTGGCAGAGAATAACATTGGTGAGCTCCGGCAAGGTTCCGATTGAGCGAGGGATTTCTCCGGTGAGCTGATTGTAGCTGAGATCAAGTGTCTTAAGACTTCTCAATTGGCCAAGAGTCGCCGGAATATCCCCGGAGATAAAATTCCGGCTGATCGCTAAAAACCGAAGGTCCTTTAACTGTGAGATTGACTGCGGCAACGAACCATAGATCCGACCCGGAACTATAGATAACTCTGCAAGAGCATATAGTTTGCCAATGGCAGGGTCTATTCTTCCAGTTAAACCCGGAGAACCAGCACGCGGGTCACCCAGATTAAGAGCTATCACTTTATCGGAATCACAGTAAACTCCGGCGAAGTTACAAGGATCGGAGGTAAAATCCCATGAAGCAAAAAAATTAGAGCCAGGCAAATCATGCAGAGACTTCCTGATGGACTGTAAAGCTAAAAAATCAAGTGGGTCCAAAATTCCAACAGCTAAGAATTTACATAGAAAGAAAGCAATCAAAAACAGAGCATGAGAACCCATTCTTCTCCTTCCTTGTTTACCCATTGATAGAAAAAAACAAAACAAAAAACAAAAAGAAAAGGGTTTATATAAGTACAAAAAGAGAACGCTTTTGGGTTGGAGAAGGTGGATTTTTGTGAGAGAAGACTACCAGTTTCTCGTGGGACAAAACCGTGAAAGCTTTTAATGGCGAAAGAATCAGCATATAAAGATTATATACACATTATATATAAAAAGCAAACAAAGATTTGGCTTGAAAAAGAAGCAAAAGACCAAAGAGAAAGAAAGAACAGAAGACTTAATTTTTTTTTTTGGTGGGATTCTTGCTTCTGAATCTTCCTCCCTTTATTGCTTGCTTTCTCTGTTTTCTCTTCTTGATGATGGGGCTGGTTTACTTTTTCATTATTTTGGCTTCAAAGAGAAGATGCAGAGCATTGACGGCTTACTTCTAACACTAATGAATGGAACTGGCAAACTAAAAAAAGGCGTGTGTGTACCTATGTCTCCCTTTTTTTTTTTTTATTAATCATTATTATTTAATTAGTCTGGTTTTATTCTTTATTGTTATTATTTACTGTTCTGATTTTGTTTTCTTTATTGTTGGTAGGTTCGGTAATAAACGGTTGTCCGAGCCTACGTGGAATACAGGGAGCTAGGAAAGG
Organism: Gossypium arboreum; assembly: GCF_025698485.1. Classification (NCBI taxonomy): domain Eukaryota; kingdom Viridiplantae; phylum Streptophyta; class Magnoliopsida; order Malvales; family Malvaceae; genus Gossypium; species Gossypium arboreum. The sequence continues at coordinate 127,688,459 of NC_069077.1, forward strand.
GAGACATGTCAGCAGATAAGGGCTGTTGTTCGAAGCAGACATCACGTGACCATACCGGTGACCATCCCCAGGTAAAGAGGGAAGATGCAATTAAGGACACCCATGAGCCACGAGCCTGGAAGCTGACTGGCTGAGGTCTCACTTTAGGATTTTACTCTCTTTTTTTTGTTTCGGTCAATTTAGGATTTTACTTTAACTATTATTTTTTTTTATGAAAGTGGATTTTACTTTAATTGTTAACTAATATTTATCTCTATAAAAAAGAACTTTTTTTTTTATTACGCGGATCTAGATATGTTCACAAGTCATGCCTGATCAAGTTTTGACAAACGTTTAGGCATGTTTAATAGACTTGAACTCAATCCGACTCAAAAAATAGTTTAAAATTTTATCCAAATCAAACTTGGATAAAAATATTAAAATCTAAGCTCGGCTCTGCAGTATTATTTTTTATAATAATTTTAAAAAAATATAATTTATCAACAACACTAAAAATATTAAAATATTTTTTAATAAATTAAAAATAAATTAAAAATTTATTATACTTAAATAACACTAATATAGGTACAACTTAACAAGCAACTACCTTTAAAATAGTAGCAAATTTAACAATAAAATAAGAGTAATACAATATCCAAACAATAACAACAAATTAATAACAACATAATAGTAAAATGACAACAAAACAGTGAGAAAATAGCAAGAAAACAATAGATTTTATTTTTTTTACAAATTCGGCCCAGGCTTGGATAGACCCATGCCAAAAAAGCCTTACGCGAGGCTTGACTCGTTTTCTAAATGGGCATTATTTTTTCCCAAGTCCATTTTTCAAACTTATATTTTTACCCGCACCGCCTAATCCATTGACAGGTCTACTTTGATCAATATTCAACCGAAAATAAATCATTTTCGTTAAAAAAATCACTTTTTATCTTTCGAAGTCATCATTTCTTTGATTAATTCTTTTCTCCTCACTTCAATTATGAGAAATTCTAATGAAATTCTTGTTGAAGGGATCAATTCTTTCGAGAGAAATCTTTGAAGTACTATTTTTGTGGACACCGCTTCTTGGTGGGTCATCTATTGTTGGGTGATTGTACATCCACGTACGGTTGAGGTGCCACTTCGCGTTTACTGTACATGGCTCTCCACAGAGTGGAGGACAAAATCCTCTTTCAGAAAATAATATATTCTATTGTTGAAGGACTGGATCAACATTCTTGAGAGCAACACTTCAAAAACTTGTATGAGAGAAACCAATCCTTCAACAAATCTTGATTTCTTTTATCAATGATTTATTTATTGAATTTTAGATGAATGTTGTTAAACACTTAAAAGAAATCTAAATCCCCAAATAATCTATATTTTTAACTTAAAACCTCAATAATCATTCACAATAGAATGAGTAGGCACAAAAATATTATTATATTTTCTTTCATTCAATTGTAATCCAAAAAAAGGAGCTGTGAACTTGTGATACTTCCATTTTTATTGAATAAAAATAATAAACAAAATACAAGTACAGCTTCAGTGTCATGGATGTTAGAAGTAGTGAATATTGCCATTGAAGGAAGATGTAAAAATAGGATGTTAGATTGCAAAATTTTCAATAAATAAAATACCAAATAGGTCAATTCTTTGACTGGTAGATTTAAATAATAAAAAATAACTGTTATTAGAGACAAAGATAGCTGAAAGGTTTGAACAAGGCAAATAGAAACGTGGACAGCAAGATAAGTGAAAAAAATGTTTTAATCTGACCCGTACATTGAATCTTGATCCAAGGGCGGAAGAACGAGTGCACCTCTTTAGTTTTGGTTAAATTTTGATATTAGTCCTTATATTTTATGTGAGTTATGGATTTAGTCCCTATACTTTAATTTGGCTAATTTAGGTTCCTATACTTTTTGAATTGATCAATTTTAGTCGTTGTGCTTTTTGAATTATAGAATTTTAGTCTAACAGAAATAGTAGCAATTAAATTTGTTTGGTTAAAATCTTGTTATTAGTCTTATACAATGTGTAAAGTTGTAGATTTAGTCTATATTCTCCAATTGAAGCTGTTAGAGTTATGTGACTTAAATTATTGTCAAATAAATTAAGAGATTGCTTGCAAGTCAAGTTAAACAAAAATATATTTTCTTTCTAGAAGATTTAGTATTTATTAGCATAATTTATTTGATCTATGAATTTAACCTATAAATATGCTCTTTTACAACTTTAGAAAAACACTCATCAAAGATTTGAACTCACAACACTTTTGGAGAATTTTGTGTTTGTGTTTTGAGGGTTCTTTGTTTTCGAGTTTCGGGGTTTAGTTTTTATCTTCATCTTTTGTACTCTTCATTCTTTTTCCGTTATAATAAAATTATCTTTGCCCGTGATTTTTTATCCTCTTTGAAGGGGTTTTTTCACGTTAAATTTGTGTGTTCAATTTCTCGATTTCTTCTACTATTTTTACTTGTTTGTTGCTTAATCGTGTCGATCCCCAACAGAGGCATTTTTAGTCATATACTTTTCAAATTTTGAAATTTTAATCTTTAGTGCAATTGACAATCGTTAAATCGATTAAGTAGCTTTTTTGAGTAATATGTGAAAGTAGCAAACTAATATAACATTACATATACGATAATAAATTTGCAATATCTGATTTTGAAAATAATAAAATTTAACTTAATGAATTTACTACCTATCATTTGGTCAGGACTAGAATTTTAAAATGTGAAAAGTTTAAAGATTTAAAATGACCAAATTAAAGTATAAGAACTAAACACATAACTTACATGTAATACATGAACTAATGACCTAATTTAACTTTTAGTTTTATATTAGTATAAGTGAATCCCAACCTTATTCTTTAAAGATTTTACGTTTAAAATTAGATTTTGTTTAAACTAATGTTTCAAAAATAAGGAAAATGTGAAATAATTTTTTATAATTTAAAATTTAAGGGTTATAAAACAGTCTAATCATAAAATTTGACTTTATTTATAATAATGTGAACTATTTAAAATTAAGGTTAAAACATGAAATAACTTTTTCATAATTTAAAATTACATTCATTAGTGAAATTATATTTTTAATTGAGTTTAATTAAATTAATAAAAATATTTTGTAATTTAAATTTATTACTAAACTTTTGATTTATCAAATAACATATTACTTAAAATTTTAATCTAAAAGAATATGTAGAAATAATAATTAATTGATATAGTGGTACTAGGAAATTTTAATTTCATAAGTGAGTTAAAATGGTGACACATATCTATAAGTTGTATTTAAAATAATTATTCAAACATAAATAAATGAAACATGTGCAAATTTTTAGGTTCCTTGTAGAGATATAAATATTGCATGGCTCAAATAAATATTGTCTTTTTATGATTTTCAATGAAATTAGGTAATAAAGAGATTGAAATGTATCTGATAAAATTGTTTAAATGAAACGGGTTCTTTCGAAAATGGACTTAGGGAAGGTAGAACAGAAATTAAAATGGTAAACATTTTTTATAAGGTCAAAACAAGATGAGTGAAGAGAGGTGTAAACTTATTTATTTATTCTTTGGATATGACAATTTTGATTATAAGATTTTTTTGACTAAAACATCAATCTACGTTTAATAATTTTGAATCAATTGAAGGGGTAAATCTATTTATTTTTGGTTTTAAGAGCAATAGTTTTAGTGGTTAACTCACTTATTTCAAATTATTTCTTATTATTAATAAAGGGTAACAAAGATAAAATACGAGCTTGTTTTATAGCAATAGTAATTCATCGTTATTGTTTAAAGATCAATCTATTTACTTGCCTAGATAATAATTTTCTTATTCTCTAATAAATCGATTAATTAAACTCATGTTTCTATAATTAATTTGATCCCTTAATTGGATCGAATGGCAAAAACATCTACAAAAGATTGCTTAGATTTAAAAAAAAAAGAAATTACTTGAATTTACTCATAATTTCTTTATTTCTTTTTTTTTTAAAAAGTAATGATTGAATAAAATTTTGTTAGAAATTTCTAATTTAGTTCACTCACGTATTAATATAATTGTACATATGTTGCAATCAATTATAAGTGGTTTATTTTATCTTATAAAGTATTCAATTAAATTATATAAACAAATTTAGCTACATTTTGTCATTGCAAAACATTGAGAAGTAAAAAAGAAAGAAAAATTTTAACATTCTTGGTCCCCAAGTCACATGGCAAATGACACCGACATTTTCTTGGTCCCAAAGGAATAACACTCGAAATTGGGGGATGCAATAAATTCGAGATCCAAACATTAATATGAAAGTTCAATCTGTAATTTCCTAATAAAGTCCCTTGTCTCAACTGCAATTTGTACTTTTGTTTTCTGTCTGGTTTGGGGTTCTAACTGGATCGCCCATAGAACGGATCACAGCTGCAAAAACACAAATTCTTTCTTGAAACAAGAAACCCCATTGTAAGATTCAGATACATATATATAAACAAAGTATAAGGTGAATTTGGTTCCTAACAGTGTAAATGCCTCTTGGAACAGATACAACTTTGCTGACAATTTATCTGATTAATGCATTCAAAGTTTGATGTTTCCAACAATAATTCAACAACCACAGGGGTGAATTTTTTTTTGACAGATTAGAATTGGGGAAATTACATTAATAGTCATCCAATTATTATTAAATTTCTTTTTTGTCATAGTCACTCAATTATTCGATTTTTTATAAAATTAGCATAATAGTAACTTTAACCCTTGATATTTATACATGTGCCAATTTAATTTTGATTCTAAAAAATTTAACTCTCAACATATACATATGATGTAATTTGATTTTTTTTGTCCACTTTAGCTTTTCTTTGTTATATTGAGGGTTAATGTAACACCCCTCGCCGGAACAGGGTTTGAGGTGTTACCCGACTTAAACTCAGTCAATCACACAAAAACCGTGCCAAAAAATTTCAATCAATTTAAATCTTTTCTTTTCACATGCAATCTGTCCCATATATGGGCTTACGAGGCCCAAAACATCACTAGCCAACATAGGCCAATTCACATGGCCAAAACACTTTATCAATACAAGCCACCACATTTGGCTAACTTATAGTATCCCATATTCAACATTAAAACCCTATACATGCCATAGACTCGAAATACTAGGATTTACTTACACCAATAATGTGAGCTCGATAGTGTGATAATATCTCCGGCGAACTCCAACCCGAGCAAATAACTGGAGCCAACAATCTACAAAACAGAGGAATGTAACAACGGAGTAAGCTTTCATAAGCTTAGTAAGTTTTAAGCAATGCAAACAAATAAACGCAATTATACTTCGATTATTCAATTTCTCAAAAGGCCATATTCTAGGTATATTGCCATCTGGCCGAATACACACAAACACATAATGCACGTTCAGCATTCTTATCATACTTAATCTGAATTCATATAACATAATTAACTCAAATACTTTCACATACTTTCACACCCTGACCCGATGTATCATGATCATAGATATAGTTATAACATTTATTCACGTATGTATCACATTACACACTAATGATTCACTTCAAATCAAACTCACATATGAGTACATAATGTGTACCTGGCCCACTTAACGTATTGAATGTATTCATTTGTCAATCTAACACGAGGTACCTTAGTCTTAGACTTTTCTCAAATCACCAGCATTTACTTTGCTAGGATCGAGGCCCGATTATCATTTCATCGGCATTATAGCCTGCTAGGCTCGAAAGCCGAATAGTATCTCACCGGCATTATAGCTGCTAGGCCCAAAGGCGAATAGTGTCTCATCGGCATAATAGCTGCTAGGCTCAAAGGCGAATATAATACCAAAGACTAAGCTGCGGGATTTAACCGGATATAATACCAAAGACGAAGCTTTATGAATTAACCGGATATATTACCAAAGATGAAGCTGCGGGATTTAACCGGATATAATTCCAAGATATAGCTCATGGATTTAACCGGATATAATTCCAAGATATAGCTGCGGTCTTTAAGCGGATACAAATATCATGCATATTTAATCATATATTAACACATTTCAACACTTTTCTTTCATCTCATTTTCACACTTAGCATTTGATAGCTTATGCATAACATTTTACTCACATTCATTTCAAACTTATCAATCGATTATAAAAGCACATTGCATATTTACCAACATGTTATACTTACCATTAGGCCATATAAGCATGATATAATACACTATCATTTCATCTTAAACATTCGGCTAAATCCCTATCTTACAAAGAACACTGAATTCACATAACATTTCATTTCATCGGCATTATAGCCTGCTAGGCTCAAAGGCTCGAATAATATTTCACCGGCATCATAGCCTACTAAGCTCAAAGCCCGATATCATCTCACCGGCATTATAGCCTGCTAGGCTCGAAGCCCAAATATCACATTTCGATAAACAATTCACTTGTTCTTTCCCACTTTCATAACTTATACTTCAATCATGTATAACTGAAACACAGATCTATGAACAAAGATTTTCATCCTTTCAACCACATAGGGTTTAATTTCCATATTGGAACACATATCTTAGTACATCATTTAATAGTATCAAATTCGACTAGATATGCTAGTCACATACGGCTCATAACTTTAATTTAATATTCATTCAACACAAAGAACATATGTATATTTTCTTTGAAGCATCATCTCAATACAATACATCTTGCTCATTTGATTTGCACACAACCATTCAAATTAGCAATTATAAGATGGTTTCGCACATAGCCCATCCTTATCGATAATTTACGATGATTTTATCCTTACTCATATATATGACATAGGCATTTTCACCTATGCTTCTCAATTCACATTCATGATTCAATTCCAATCGATTTAACATGCATAAGTACATATCGCATACGACCAACTTAATGTATTGAGCGAAATCGATTGTCGATTTAACACAAGGTCTCATAGTTGAACATAAACATGAAACCATTTCTTATATGTTCGATTCACATCAATCATCAAATTCATTTAATTCACATGTACTTAATTAGGTTGTTCGTACCTGAATAGTTTACTTTACGGAACGAATCCACATATCGTATTAGCTCATAGTCTTATAGCACCACACTTTTAATAGTTTACCGGCAATTTGCCTGCTAGGTAATAACCTGATTTCATCGCCGGCTATAAGCCTGCTAGACCTTTAAGTCCGATGTCATTTCACCGGCATTACGCCTACTAGGTTTGAAACCCGAATATATAGTATAATGCATAACTTATATCATCGATCACTAACAGTTACCTCATCGAAGTTCACATTTAATCACTTTAGTACCAAGCCACATTCGGCTACCACAAAGGACTAATAAAAATAATTTTATACACATCATGGTTTCCTTTAGATATTTAAAAATCACAAATCGTGATATCTCTACCAGAACATATACGACATAGTTTATTCATTGTAACACTCATTTAGTGCATCAAATTTCCAAATCCAATTCAACTCTTATAGCCTTAAATCATTACATATTTGACACATTAACTAAATAAAATTTACATTCTCTCTGCCATATTAATTTAGCTCTTAGGCATATAAGAAGGAATCAAGCTTAAACACTTAAGAAGTTACCTTGAACGTTGCCGAACGATTACAACGGCTATTCGATTACTTTCTTTTTTCCCTTATCCGAATTTGCCCCTCTATGCTCTTGAGCTTAAATTCAAAGATTTTAAACTAGTCATTATTCGACTATTCCAACATCACTTTCAAAATATAATATATATATTCGAATTTCACACCTACTGATCATAGTAAGCTTATAAGAAATCAATAAGCAACTCATTAACAAATTTTTGTCAATGTTTACCACATAATCATAATTTCACTGCAAGCTGTCTTCCTGAGCAACAGTCACTAAATCATTTATAACTGGAGCTAAAAAACTCCAAATCAAGTACCGTTAATTTTCCATGAAAATAGACTCATATATATTTTATCCATAAAATTTTCATAATTTTTGGTTTGGCCAATCAATACCATATTTTTCTTAAAGTTTACCCTATTTCACTGTTTGACTAATCTGACCACTCCTCACTACGAATCAATTTTCTCATTGTACAGAATTCAAAATATGTTCTCGTTTATTTCATTTGAAACTAGACTCATTAAGGAGTCTAATAATATAAATTTAATCTTATGATCATTTTTGTACAATTTATAATGATTTTATAAAAACAGAACAGAGGATCTAGAAGTCATTCTGACCCTGTCCCACATCACTTCAAATATCTCATTATCGAAAATTCTTTTGCTTACATGGTTTCTTTTATAAGAAACTAGACTCATTAATATTTAATTACATAATTTATTCAGCTTCTAACTCATCTCCCACAATTTATGGTGATTTTCCAAAATCATGTTACTGCTGCTGTCCTAAGCAGATTTATTACCAATTCACTCTTTCACACATAACTTGCATGCATGTTATTCAAACATGCATATCATAAATCAATCATCACATACCTATGATTTCACTTAAGCATAATCTCCATTTCATCATTTTAAAGCACAAACATTACTCAATGTTATCCAAGTTCACATTCGGCCATAATACACACAACATGTTAGCAGATTTTCCCCCTTAGCATCTAAGGCACATGCATGCTCATTTGTTTGGCTCAACTTCACCTATCTTCCATTATTCATCAAAAGAACATGAAACAACAACAATTTCCTTCATTTTCATTCATGACCGAATGCTCACAACACAACCAAAAACAAAAAATATGCTTCATGAGTTAAGGTAGAATTAAGAAGAACTCATGAAAATCAAGATAGAAGTAAACTACCATGAACTTACCTTGGATTTTTCTTCCCCTAGTGACTGAATTTTTCAAGAGCTTTTTCCCCTCTTGCTCTCCTATTTTCGGCTATGAAGAACAAGGATGAACAAAAAACCTTGTCTTTTACTTCCTTTTGTTATTTTATTACTAACATTTTATGACACAAAATAACATATATTATTTGTGCCATACTTATGCCATAATTTCAATAAAAAAAATTGCACAAATGCTTATCATGCCCATCATGGCCGGCCACTATGTTTTAAGGTGGGAAATTTGACATGCAAATCCACCTATTTCATACTATAAGTTATTTGGCCACTACAAATTAGCCTATAGCATTTTCAAAAATTTTCACATGAGTCCTATTTCATAATTTCACTCACAAATGGCAAAATCAAAGCATGAAATTTTCACACATGTACTTTCACATGAAATAAACATAGAATATAACATCTAATTATTTTTGTGTGTAACGGCCTAATTTTCAGTGGTGTCGAAAATGGTGATTTGAGATCACTAAATTCGACAAATAATATTGAACAAGATAGTAATTTAATATTTATGAGTCAAGGAAGAATTTAGAAGAATTTGTGAAATGGTGAAATTAGTGAATTAAAAGAATTTATTAGGTCAAACGGATCAAAAACGAGGTATCGAGACCTAAAAATTAAAAATCGAGCTATAAATATTTTTATAAATATTTATGGAGTGTCATTGAGTTAGCATTAAAGTTTCGTTAGAAAATTTTAACGTTTGGATGGCTAATTAATTAAAAAGGACTAAATTGAAAATAGCACAAAATTTGTTAAATTGTGAGTAAATAGCTTAAGTATTTAAAAAGATGGATTTAAAGAGCAATTAGACCCAAAGGTTAATGGCTGGACGGTTTGGGTATGAAATAAGCAAGAAAACAATGTGAACAAGGGGTAAAATTGGAAATAGCATAAAAGTTAATAGTTAAATAATGATGTAATTGAAAAATCTAGACATTTCTTCATATTTTCTCAGCCAAAACGCCATAGAAGGTCTGGATAAAGCTAGTTTTTCATATTTTTACATCATGTGAGTTTAATTCTTGATTTTTCTTGATAATTTTTATGTTTTTATGACTTTTACAATTAGGTCCACTTATAGAATTCATTAGTTTTTGATTTTATGGGTGAAATTGGAAGTTACCCTGGATGGATAAGGGAATTTTATGATGAATTATTATGAAAATTAAGTTCTAATTTCATATTAAGGTGGTTTTATTAAGTGATTTTGATAGGAAATGATATTTAGGACCTAATTGTTAAAAAGTTGTGAATTGAAGGTTGCTGTTGAAATTCAGAATATAAAAGGTTTTGAAATAGTTTATAATGATAAAATAAAGTGTTAATTGAGAAAAATTAGTTCAATTGATGGGTGAATTGAGCAGGGACTAAATTGTGAAAACTGTAAATTTTGGGGTAAAAGTGCAATTTCGAAATTTAAACAGCATAAATTGTGAAGTGAAATAGAAATCAAATAAATGCTAATGAGTAGAAATATTTTATATTATAGATCAAGAATCCAAAGAAGAACGAGGAAAAGAAAAAGTTGCAGAATAGTCCCGAAATTTCAATATCTTCTACAAATTAGCCGGGTAAGTTCATATGGTTGAATTTAGATGTTTATTTGTGAATGATTGAAGTATATAATGTGTTATTATATACGAATTTGTTGTGGGATTTTGTAGATTTTGTTAATGAAAGAATAAATGTGGAAATGCAAATTAGGAAAAACACAAGATTGAGTACGTTCGTATCGTGACATGTGATGAATTGACGGATAAGACCATGGTTGTTCCATGGAAAAGTGTGAAATGTAGGTATGGTATCATCCATACTGAGTTGTGAAATGTAGGTATGGTATTATCCATACTGAGCTGTGAAATGTAGGTATGGTATTATCAAATCCATACTGAGATAAGAAATGTAGGTATGGCATTTCCCATACCGAGTTGAAAAATGTAGATATGGTATTTCAATGAGGAAAACCATACTGAGTTGTGAATCGTGGCATTGAGCAACGGCGTACTCAATTTCGTAAGCCTTTTCCTAATTTGATTATAAGAAATAAAGAGAAGTGATCCAAATGAAAGAGATTGAGTAGTTATTCTTGTTGAGCTCAACTATGTGAATTATTATAACAATGGTTGTGAATCGCAGGAAACTTTAGTAAATGTTTTGGTATTGTTTGGAAATATTATGTTTGGTAAGCATTACTTTTAAACCTATGAACTTACTAAGCTTCAATAAGCTTACTTGTGCGTGTTTAATATTTTTATGTAGATTGACTTGAAGTGAAGTGGGTAGATCGGATCAACACAACAAAGCACACTATCCAGATCAATTCCGGTAGCTTTTGTTTTATGTTTGAAGATTTATATGGCATGTATAGAGTTTAAATGAAATGAAGTAAAGATGTTATAAACTAGTTAACAACATTTTGTACTAAAACAGTTTTTGGTTAGTAGCGGTAGTTTGAGTTTGAAAATTTACTATAAATCATGAAAATCTAATTAGAGGTTGAATAAAATATGAAATTAAATCTTATTGAATCTAGTTTCACATAGAAGAAACAGTGTAAGCAAAAGGCTTTCATATCAGGAGATATTTGAATTTTTGTGAGACAAGGTCAGAGTGATTTTGAACTCCCCTGTTCTGATTTGTAAAAATCATTAAAAATTGTAAAAAAATTAATTAGGAGTCATACTATATATTTATATATTCCTTATTGAGTCTATTTTTAAGAGAAACAAATGGATTGGTTATTTGAATTCTGTACATGGAGAAATTTGGTTCGTAGTGCACAGGGGTCAGAGCAGCAGAACCCTGAAACAGGGGAGACTTCAACTAATAAACTGTACTAATTGTCCCAACCAAAAATTATAGAAAAAAATTAGTAAGTAGATATATGAGCCTAGATTCGGGGAAAATTTATGGATTTAGATTTCGAGTTTTGTAACTCGAGATATGATTTTTTTTGCGTCTGTAATGCAGTTGGACAGCTTGTCTGGAAAGTATGATATAAATTGTTTGAATTTGTTTAAGTGCTCAAATAAGTTTAGTAATGCCTCGTGCTCGACTCCGGCGATGGTCTCGGGTAAAGGGGGCGTTACATTGTGACTCGGTTTTGTGATCCCGAAGCCACTTTCCGACTAGGGTCAAATTAGGATTGTCACAGTTAATTTTAAAAAAATGAGAAAAGATAAAAATTATTATCTTAAAATTTTGGGTGTTTCTATTTTTGGTATATTTTTTATCAAGGTTAGCTAATTTTTTTTTTCGATTTTTAGGTGAAAATGTCACAAAGAAAAACAAAACGATAAAAAGACTAAATTACACAATATATAAATGTTAAGGGTTGAATTTTTAGAATCAATACTAGATAGACAAAATGTGTAAATGTTTAGTGTTAAAGTTGCTTTTATGCCAGTTTTAAAAGCTAACGCATCATCTTCATGTTAGCTATTGGATGTGCACTTTAAAAAAAAATTTGAATAGTTGGGTGATCATTTTGTAACTTTTCATAATTGAGTGACCAAAAAAAAAACTCATCAACAATTGAGTGACTATCAATATAATTTACCCTTTAAAATTTGCCTTGGGATTGGGTATGCCCTATGCACTTTTAGTGTGTCTTAAAGTTTGTATGATCCGGATTACGTGACTTGTTGAATAAATAAATACAGTGACAAAATAAGAGGATCTGTGGGGGCGAGAGGCCGATGGTCGTATAGAACTATACTTCTACTATTGGACTTTGATTAAAACAAGATTTTTCAACCCTTAAATAGATGTAGTCGAAACTCCTCTTTTATCATTTGATTTTCAATATTAGTGAATTTTCTCCTCCTTTGTCCATGATTTTTCCCGAAAAAAATTTTCACCTAAAATCTACGTGTTTTTAATTTTCTTTCCTTATTGCTTGTGATCATTCTAATGCAATTATCGACTCTTAACTATAGCAGTGTGGTATACCATTTAATGAAGCTTTTCTAAAAGCCACCATTTCTCAAACTTTTCATAGTTCAATATATATACTATTGTTCAAAATTGAAGTTTCAATGATTTTGTCGTGGCCAAAATAGGAAACCTACTCTTAATATTATTTTTCTTTAAGATTAATCTTTAAAAATGTTTGCTAACAATAGTAACATAATGAAGATTTAGCCCCATGAGGGGAAAAAAGGGTAAATTCATAAAGGAAAATAAATGTGGTACAACAACAAAGAAGCTAAGAAGCATTTAGTGAAGTTAGTGAGATTTGCAGGCAATAATATTCAAAAATCAATGTCCCCAATATCTTTAAACTCTCATCAACTTGCAGACAATGGTGAAAATGAAAACCAAACACAACTGTCCGACTCCCCCAGCATCAATGTTGGTCCTAAAGACAGGCTTTAATTATAAATGGGGATGTGTGCAAGGAATGCACCCAAACCAACAACCCAAAGTGCAGGTGCATCAATCATCATCATGTGGCCATTCCATTTCTCAGGCAAGCAACCAGCTCTTGCTGTTTGCTTTTGCACGTTTACATAACTATTGTTCTAAATGTCGTCTCTTTCATCTAGCTACCTATATGCCCTTTTCCATTGCATCTCATTTTTAACCCCCTTTTCACCCCTTTTATTAATGGCTATACATCATTTCCTTCCCTCTTTTTTTTTTTTTTTTTACATAACAACCTCCTCTCATTCTCTTTCTTGTTTTATAAGAAATAGATTAGAAAATGTTAGAAGTTATTTGAAAATTTATGAAGATATTTCATGATTGCAGTAAGTTGTGTAAAAAAATAGTATTTATTAGGTCAAATTATAGTTTTGGTTCTTCTACAATTCTCAAATTTTGGATTTAGTCCCTCTTGTTAAATTTGACAAAATTTGGTCATGTTACTTTTATAATATCATGTTATTTGCTTAACTATTATGAGTAAAATGTTTACGTAAATTGTATTTTAAAACATTCCTCTAACACAAAAAACTATGTCAACAAGATGAATTGAAGTAGTTATTTTTTTTTAATGAAAGGATTAACGGTATTAATTATTTGAATTAATTATTAATGATATTATATAGATATAGAGGAATTGAATTGTATAAAATTAAAACATAGAGATTAAATTTTAAATTTAAGCATAGTACAGGGACCAAATCTATCATCTGACCTATTAATTATGTTGCAATCGTCTTTGATTGAATAAAGTATAGATTGGTTATTGTATTGAATAACAAAACTGAAAATGCAATCCATATCTCAATTACCTTTGGTTCCATTTGAAAAAGATTCTTAACTTCGATTACACAAACAAACTTGATTGATGGCTGGTTAAGTAGCAGATAAGTGCTTGATTGATTGATAACCAAGTCTTTAATTAATTCATAAAATGGATATTTATAATTTATGGGTCAATCAAATACTCAATCATTTAATAAAGAAAAAAAATCTACTTATATACAATACGATTTTCTTCCCTATATATTGACAAAAACAGTATATAATCCCTTCCTATCTAGCCCAAGGCAATAAATATCCCAAAAACACTTTGGGGGCCTACAACGAATTAAATTCTGTCTTGAATCTCAGCATTCATACATGTACCTCTCACCTTATCTTTTTCTATAAACATGAATCTCCCTACGGTTTCCTCTATATTTACATAATATGCAAAATCGAACTTGGAAAAGGGGTTGATAATTAGGAAAACCTGGTTTAATCCAGCAATATATATCACATAATTCTGCAGGTAAAAGGCAAACTTAACTCTTTAATAGTGATATCCCATGACAAGGAGAACATGGAATTCTAGTGTAATAACGGACCATCCTGGGCTAGTTGTTTCTGAGTTATGAACTTCAACAACTTGTATTGCCTTTGGGATCTTTAGGCCACAATTTCTTTCACAAACTTATCATACCATCTTCCAATCACCTAACGATAGTATAAGAACATACCAAATTACCATCATCATTGACTGCTGCGTCTGCATTCACCTCCCATCGGTTGTCTGAAGAATAAACTGCTTCAGATAGTTTCTTTTATTAGTTTAATCTGTAGGCAATCATTTTAAGAAATATTGTAATAGTGAGGATGATATAATGAACAATGTTCTGTTTAGGGTTAAATAGATATATTAAACCATGTTCATTGGATCCCAATCATTGTGCCAGCCAGACAATATGGAAGGCACGTGTAGGATAAAACACGGAACCAAATCCCACATCGGAAAGGAAAGATAATGTTTAGTGGTATTTAAAATAGAACTAAGGGCCACAAGAGTTCGAGCTTACTTGAAAAGGAACTATTTTATAGGCTCGTACCTTTGTATCTTTAAGTTAAAAGGAGACAGGTTTTCTTATCTGGTTGATGAAATACGATTGTGTGATCTTAGCGTGATTACTAGTCTGGTGGAGCCCTTGCAGGTTCACCTCGACCACAGAAGGTCGTTCTCAGTTAGCCTTGTGCCGCTGGAAAGGTCACGCAGTTGTCTGACGGACTTCCTTTTGCTTTTACATTTGAATTTGCCAGTCTTATTACGAGATTGTTAGTTCCTTTGCAGTGTTGTTTGAAGCGGGGTATTTTAGAAGGCAAGCCCTGCAGAGGGAGTTACTGAGAGTTGAATGGCTGGAGCCTTACCAAATATGAGTTTAGAATTTGCAATGCTCTGCCATTCTTAGATGAACACACATTTAATTATATTGAATGGATTCCAATCCTTGCGGCGGCCAGAGATTATGAAAGACACGTGTAGATTGTTTTTGTCAGAAGCTGAACATATATCCCCCATTGAAAAAGAAATGTCAAAGCCGGATGGTATTTAAAATAGAACCAAGGCTTGAAAGGTTATGACCTTACTTGAACAGGATCTGTTCTATAGGCTCGTATCTTATGTATCCATAAGTTCAAAGGAGACAGGATTTCTAATCTGGTTGACGAATCGAGACTGTGATCAGAGCGTGATTAATGGTGAGGTGATTCCTTGCTGGTCTACCTTAACCGCAGAGGATCGTCATCAGCTGGCCTTGTCTAGCTGGGGATGGTCACACAGTTGTCTGACAGACCCGTCTTATTTTTTCTTTCTTTTTTTGCATGCTTATTACAAAATTTGATATATATAGTTGTCAGTTCCCACTACTGCTTCTGGGATTGAAGATGGCAATCACTAGAATGCTTTGAAAGTTGCAAAAAATATATAGAAGTTGATAATTAGCTGGAGCCATAAGTGCCGTAGTGAAACTGATTGCAGGAGAGGAAAACGGAGTTCGTTTGTCAATACAAACCTGGGATTAATCTTAGCTGTTACATAGTTCTTCAGGCAAAGGCAAAACTGAAGGCATTAATGAAGCGATCCCATGACAAGAACATGGCATTCTAAGCGTTCTAAGAACTTGCGAGAGTAATAAACTTCAACAACTTGTACTGCCTCTGGGATCTCTGGTCTGGACCACCGTTCTTCAGAACTTACGAAACCACCTTCCAATCACCTAATACATAGTGTACAAAAGCAGCAAATTACCACCACCATTGACTGCTGCATCTGCATTCACTTCCCATTAGTTTAATCACATGGATACATAATGATTTAAAAGAACGAATTCAAGTTAGGCTATAAACTGTGAAGAAAGCATTACAGAGGTTAATGATCCATGGGTAATCAAAATTATTATAATAGCTGGGTGATACGGTAAATAAATATTCTATTCAGGCCTTAATAGATATATTTAATTGTGTTTATAACTCTAAAAAAAAATGTCGAATGGATCTCAATCATTGCGGCGACCACAGATTATGGGATGAGAAGCTGATCAGTATCCCTCATCCAAAAGAAAAGATAAAGTCAAGTGGTATTTAAAATAGAATGAAGGCTTGAATGGGCACAACCTTACGTGAACAGGATCTTTTCTATAGGCTCGTACCTCTTTGTCCTTAAGCTCGAAGAAGATAGGGTTCCAAGTCTCGTTGATGAACCACGACTGTGTGATCTGAGCGTGATTATTGGTCTTGTGGTTTCCTCACTGGTTTCACTTCGACCGCAGAGGATCGTTCCAAGCTTGCCTTGTGCGACTGTAAAGGTCACACAGTTGTCTGACAGATTTCACCTTTATTTTTTTATGCTTTTTCCATTTGAATATGCAGTCTTGTTCGACAGAGATTGTTAGTTCCTTTGCAGAGTTGTTTGAAGCAAAATTAAAATTACAGTTTGTAAACATTAATTATTATAAATAAATAAATAAAGAATATTTATCATGATGGAAACACAAGATGACTAATATACGCAATTTAAATCAGTGAATGAGTCACAAATACTGCAAATGCAAACCAAAAACTCAATTACGCTTCCCCTGTTTTCCTACTCCTAAAATGCAGGAAAAAGAAAAAGCCCGAAGCATTATCTTAATTGAAGAGTGGCAGATAAGGTGTTTGATTGATTGTCAACTAAGTTTTAGATTAATACATAAAACAGAAATTATCACCAAACCAACACAGCAAATTACCATCATCATCGACTGTATTCACTTCCCATCAGTTGAGTGAAGACCTACACATTGCTAACAACTACATCCTCTGCTGCAGAGTCCTTGAAATTTATTTCTATTTGCTCCGAGTAAATTTTTTTATTAGCTTAGTCGATAAACAAGCATTTTCTAAAGAGAAAACTATGAAGAAAGCATGAAACAGGCTAATGAGCCATGAATAGACTCCAGTAACTCAAGTTAATGTAATAGCTGGGATGATATTTATGTAAACTATATTGTATTTAGGGCTGAATAGATATATCCAACTTTGTTGAATGGATGGCGGCGAGAAATTAAGGAAAAGACAAAACAAGGATTGGTTTTGTCAGAAGCTGATCACTATCCCACATAGGAAAGGAAAGATAAAGTCCAGTGGTATTTAAAATAGAATCAAGGAGTCATTTTATACGACCTTACTTGAACAGGATCTGTTCTATAGGCTCGTACCTCTGTGTCCTTAAGTTCAAAAGAGACAGGATTTCAAGTCTGGTTGATGAATCACGACTGTGTGATCTGAGCGTGATTACTGGTTTGGGGTATGCCCTCGCTGGTTTCACTTCGACCGCAGAGGATCGTTCTTAGCTTGCCTTGAGCGGCTGGGAAGGTTACGCAGTTGTCTGACAGGCTCCTCACTTTTTTTTTAAAATGTTGAGTAAAAGCATTAATCATCCTCGGTCATGCTTTACACACAAATCTATAGTTATTAGCTTATTTTTTTTGAATCCTAAGCCTAAAAACCCCACCGAGTCGCACACTAAGCATAACAATTATATCAAATGATCAATTAAATTTTTATTTAACTTTATAGAATTTAGAATTGCTCATTTTTTAATTTTTATGTTCAATCAAAAAATTAAAGAATGTCATTTTTTGTTCTATCGCAGAATAGAACGTAAAGACAAGTAGAGTCTTATTCTTATTATTCTTCGTCAATAAATATCCAAATTTTGATTCCTAATACCTCATAGATAGTTCGAACTCTATAAGAGCAATACTCAATTTTCGCTCCAATGGTTTGTAGAGGAACCCTACCTTCTCGGATCCATTCGACACGTGCGATTTCTTTTCCGTCGATACGCCCTGCAATTTGTATTTGAATTCCTTTTGTATCTGCTTGCTCAGTTGATTCAATAGCCTTTTTCATTGCCTTTCGAAATGAAACTCGATTCTTTAATTGTCTGGCTATAAATTCGGCAAGAATATTAGGGTGCCCATAAGGATTTCCAATTCTTATAATAGCAATGTTGAGTTTTAGGTTCATACAATTAAGTTCTTTTTGCACATTCATCTGTAGTTCTTCGTGTTTTCGTTGCTTATCTTCAATTAATAATTTAGGAAATCTCATATAGATTATCACCTGAATTAGATCCAGTCTTTTTTGAATCTCTATACGTGCAATTCCCTCAACACCAGAAGATAGTCTCATATTTTTTTTGTACATAATTCTTGATATAGTCTCATTTTTTTATCTTCTTGTAGACCCTTGAAATACTTTTTCGGTTGTGCAAACCAAAGAGAATGATGACTTTGGGTTGTACCAAGTCTGAAACCAAGTGGATTTATTTTTTGTCCCATAATCCTCCACTACTTATATATTAGGATATGTCATATTTGTGTTCTTATTTATCCCTTTTTTAGCCATCCTAGCCATCCGGTGTTTTTTGGTTTTGGGCGCAACATATATCTGTCAACTGGTTCAAATTCAAGATCTTTCAATGCAATAATTATATGACAAGTGGGTCTTTTTATCAGATAACTCCGTCCTCGAGCTCGAGGTTTTAGTCTTTTCAGAGTAGTTCCCTCATTTACTGCGACTTGACTAATGATTAAACTCGCTTCATTGAAACTCCTATTGTGACGAGCATTATTCAACTAATTTAAGATTGTTATTACAATTTAAAACCACAATGCCTCTTAAGAAATATGTGTCTGCAACATCAATTGTTGATTCTCCGTTCCATCAAATACCATTCTATTTATTTGTTTTTATAATTATTGTTTGCTTTATTCTTTAAATTTGATTAAATGAGAATTAATTAAATTTACAACTTTGCATTACTTCCCCTAAATGCCTCTCATTTAAAATTATATTAGATCAAATGAATTTTATTATGTTTTGTTAAACATAAATTGCTCTTAATTTAAAATTTTTATATCATTATTTTAATATATTCACTTAAAAGTTACATTTTGAAGATGGAGCAGTTTTGCCAAATGAATCTTATATTGGGATTGGGAGTGTTTAGAGATGCTGATGCTAATTGGCTCTGGGGAATCTCAAGGTTGCTGGGTAAGAAAGCAATTTTAAAGATTGAATCGAGAGCTATTTTGGAGGGGCTTCGTTTAGCATGGAAGAAGGGGATTCGTCATTTAGAAGTTGAATGTGATAATACTCTTTTGATAGAGACTATTGTAAAGGGAGGTGCAGCTAATAGTCAGATAATGAAATTACTCGAGATTCATCAAATGGTGTGTTGAGGGCGAAAGGTTTGTTTTCGCCACGTTCCAAGAACTTACAATGCTGTCGCTGATCATATGATAAATGTTATGGCAACAAAACTCACTGAAATCCAAGCTTTTAAGGTCTCACCCCATTCTGTGCAAGACTTAGTTCAAGCGGATTATTTTAGATTTACAAGGGCGAATGAGCCTATTCATTAGTTTCACTTCATGCTGTTTTATTTTACCGGAAAAAAAGTTACATTTTTATCATTATGATTTTTTTTCGAATTACGGCCTCCTCGATATGTCTTAGATGTGGTGGTGAGCCTGAAACATCGATGCATATCATCAGAAGGTGTGGCCCTATTAAAAAAGGTATGGGTTTTAGGGCTTGTTTAGTAGTGCTGAAAAAAGTATTTTTTGTTCCAAAAGTACTTTTGGAACAAAAACCGAGCTAAACAAGTTGCTTTTTGTTGAAATTTTTGGTTTTTCAAAAGTTGAAAAATATTTTTAAAAAGGAGAAGATAAAATTTTCAGCTTTTCCTGTTTTAAAAGCACATTTGGTGTTTAATTACTTTTCACCACTCTAATAACATAATACTTTCTATTTATTTTCTTAGTGCTTAATTACAAATGTGTTAAAATTATTAATTAAAAATAAAAATATTTTTAAAATAATTCAAATGTGTTAATATCTAATTACAAATATTTAATGGTTATATTTAAATATTTAAAATATAGTTTATATATTCTAGTTAAATTTTATAAAAAATAATATTTATTGCTTAAAAATATTTAAAATTTATATTTCATATATTAAAATATTAACAAAAAGTTATAATAATTTATTTTATATTCTTACTAAAATATAATAATATTAATTAATTTAAATATTATTTAAATGCATATTTATTACTTGATAATAACATGTCTAAAATAAACATTTGATTTTTTAAAATTATTTTTGATAGTAATACTAAACACTCAAATCTTAAATTAAATATTTTAAAAATACTTTTTCACAATACTTTTTAAATAAAATATTACTAAACTAGCCCTTAAATAATATTGCTTGGCATGCTCGAAACAAGCAGGTCATGGAAGGCAAGCAACAACCAACTTAAGATATCAGTGTCAATGTCACGTTCTTAAGCAAATATGGAATCTAGGCTTTGTTGGCCACAATCTGCTGTGTATATTCTCTTTTTACGACACCTGGCAATATATACACATGCCAGGTTTTACAGCACTTGGTGATATATACACGATGACACCTGACATGTTTGCATAGTTTACTTTACATATTAAATTGCAGAAGAAATTTCGAAATTCCATACATTTAATCATAGTATAATATTTTACCCATAATTTTCATCCCTTAAATTTAATCACTGAATAATATATTTTTATTATAAGTGATAACCAAAATTAGCTGTAATATTAGTTTTCTAATCTTTTAATACAAATAAATTAAAATAAATATTGGTTTTAGGTCAAGGATGCCATTTCAAATATGCTTCCTCTTTGGCGAATTAATTTTGTCTTATTTCTTAAAATCATGGATTCGGTTGTTTGATCAAGCTAAAAGGTTTATCCGAAAAATAAATTTTGGTAAAATTTATGGCTCACTTTCTATGCAGCCCGGGCTTTGGGCAAGTTTTTGACTCGATTTTAGCCTAGTTCGACCGAAGATATTATGTTGTAAAAATAATTATATTAAATCACTAATTTAATAACAGTTAAATTTATTACCCAAAACATAAAAATAAACTTACCAAATTAAATAACCTAACCCAAAATATAAAAATATAAAATTATATTTAATATAAAAATATTTATTATATTTATTACTGTTTTAGAGTTTTTTAATGCATTTTATTTTTGTAATTTTTAATGTATTTAGTATATTTTATTTTTAAAAAATTATTTTAAATAAAAAGTAATTTAAAAAAATAAAATACGATGAGATCGAGTTGGGCCAACATTTATCTTTTCTAAATTAAGTTGAATTTAAACAAAAAAAATAAATTTATTTTTCGAGCCAAACTCAAACTTAAAAAATTAGCCTAAATACTTTCGCCCTTATTTTTGTTATGTCTTTGCTGCAGCTTATCGCGTTCTATTTCTTTAATTAATGTATTTTACTTACATATTTTTAATTATTTCTTAATTATAATGTTTTCAATAAAATAGAATACAACAAGGTGAAAGTTTAATTAAAATACCAGTGAAGGAAATGATAGTTCATATCTACCATCTATCTTTTTTGAGATTGGTTTTATATTTTTATGGCTGTTTGCAAAATCAATTAATGTTTTATACTTTCCCAATTGCCAATGAATTCTATATATATATATATATATATATATATATATATATATATATATATTTTCATATCAATGAACAGTACTATTAATAGTCACATCAATATTGTAATAATCAAAGATGAAAGACGTTGATCAAATGACTTAATTGATGTAATTTAAGAGTTTGAAGACTTAATTAAGGGTGTATGTTTTTTTTTTTGAAAAAAACTAATTATCTTTTATTAAAATTTAGGTGCTTATATACACTTTTTAGCCCCCAAAAAACAAAAAGGACTTGAAGACATTCTTTCCTTTATTCTTTTAGGTTTCATATTTTTTTTTTTTTTTGTAGAAAAAGGGATTGTTAGTGTTAGTTACTACGGGAAGCTATGAGAGTTGAGGGAACATGAAAAAATAAATAAGAAGAGTTGAAAGAGTTGAAAGAGAGATTTTTTTTTTCAAAGTCTACTATTAAGAAAATTAGTTTTTCAATTGTGTAAGAATAAACTCATTATTAATTGAATAATGATTTTTAATCTAGTGGTGGCTAATATTAAGTTTTGGTGTGTTTTTTTTTTATTTCTATAATTTTTTAATTTTTTGACAAATATCAGACTGGATAAATAATCAAAAACAAAATGTACATAAACAAAATAGAAACCCAAAAAAAAAACAGACTAAAAAAGAGCCCCAACCGACAAACAAAAAATAAGGCCCAAAAACTAAAATCCTAATCCAGTCCAACACCAGCTAACATCCACTCCATTTAATCCTCATCCAAAACCTTATTAGGCGATTCTAGCTTCCAAAAACAGTAGTTACCAGTATCTTTACTTTCTGTCTGTTGTCCGTTCCTTTTCTAGCCCCCCTTCCAGGCAAAAACTCCTTTAATCTGGTTCCCTCTGCCGTTTCCTCTCCAACGCTCGTCTGACGAACTCAGGCAACCCTTCCTCAAGGTAAAATTCCTTCCCCTTCTTTAAATCTTCAGTAGCTATGGTATGAGCACTGTTGTTCGCTGATTTAGAAGTACGTTTAAAGGATCTTCCAAAAATGGCCTTTATATTGTTGGACATCTCTGATTATGGCTTCGATAGTTTATTTATCAAGAGAGTCTAACTTGCATTTGTTTATTATTGTCTTTGAATCCCCTTCAGTCACCACTGAATCGACCCCCAGTTGCAACCCCAACATTACTGCCTGCAGGCACGGGCCTCCACTGCAAACAAGGTAGGGACCCCTTAATGTAAAACCATCTTCAAGGCCAGAATCTCGCCCGAAACGTTTCTGGTCACGACACCTTTTCCAGATCTGATTTGAATCAGATTGAAAGCTGCATCGAAGTTAACCTTCACTTCTGCGTCGAATGGGGGACTCCACATCGCAAAAACATTAGATCTGGAATGTGATTTCTCCTCTATCGTATCAAGTTCATACAAACAGCTTGTAGTCCAATCTGCAATATCTTTACTAGAAAGCTTTTTCCCTTCATACACTGATTGATTCCTGTTAAACCAAATACCCCAAAGACCACAATAGAACACCTTGTACTGCTCGTTAGCACTACTTATGAAAATGCAGGTAATCCAATCCTAGAAACGCTGAACTAAGTCTTGTAAAATCCAAGATAGATTTAAATTCACTCATATCTCTGTTGATGTAGGGCTTACCCGCAAGATATGTTCGATTGACTCCATTGCTCCAAGACATTTGGGACACAAGTAATTTGCAGCTACCCTTTTGTAGTTTAGATTGAGTAACATAGGAAGGAAATTCCACAAAGCTCTCCAAACTATAATTTTAATTTTTGAAGGGTTTAAGGCCCTGTTGTGTATAATTTTCATTAGCGGGTAGTATACCCTATTGTAATAGTTTGTAGGCACTCCTTATAGAGAATTCAGCTGATGGCTCACCCCTCTAAACCTGCATATCATCAAAAGCATCCTTAGCCAATGGGATCATCAGTATTCTCTTCGCGACATCCTTTGGAAAGGTAATAAAAGTTATATCCTTTCTCTATTCCCTTGATTGTGGATCAGTTAAATCCGAAACAAAGTTGACCTCAGAATTACTGATGTTGTTTAATAAACTCAAACTGACAGACCCTGGTAGCCAAAGGTCTTCCCTTATCCAAATCTTCTCACCAAAACCAACCCTCAAACGTAGTCCTTTCTGTAAAAGCCCCTTCGCTACCACACGCTTTTCCAAGCATATGAAGGTAAATTTCCTAACCTTGTATTAAGAAAATCAAAACTCAGAAAATATTTTTCTTTTAAAACTCAAACTAATAACAAATTCGGATAATAAAGAATACACCAACCTTGTTTTGCCAATAAAGCAACATTAAATTTGGGAAGACTCTTAAATCCCAAAACCCCATTTTCCTTAAGTTCGCATAATTGATCCCACCCACACCGATGAATACCTTTTTTACCGTACCTTTTTTGCCACCAAAACTTGGCCATGATGCTCTCTAGTTTACCATATAAAAACTTAGGGAGCAAGAAACAAGCCATTGAGTATGTGGGAATGGCCTGTAAAACAACTTTGATAAAAACTTTCTTTCCCCCTTGAGATAAGTATCTCACACTCCAATTTTCAATCATTTGTCGAAACCTATCTTTAAGAATCTGAAAAGAGAGCTTCTTATTTCTCCCAACCATATTAGGTAGGCCCGAATATGATTCTGGATCATTTGAGTATCTCACTCTTAAAATACCAGAAATTGTTCTTCTATCTCTTTTTGAAGTATTTGAACTATAGAAAACAATAAATTTATCGTAGTTGACACGTTGACCAGAACAACTTTCATATTCCGTTAGAATCGTTCTAAACGTTTCTACCCCATTAACATTTGCTTCTCCGAAGGGAATGCAATCATAACTAAATAGCAAGTGTGAAATCTGAGGGCCATTTCGACTTGCCTTTACCCCTATCATCAAACTTTTTTTCACTACTAACCTTATCAGAGCTTAAAGCCCTTCATTGCAAATAAAAAAGAGAAATAGACTCAACGGACCCCCTTAACGAAGTCTCCTAGTGGGTCAAAAGATCTCCATCACTTTTTCGTTTACTATAACTGAATAAGAAGTAGACATGACACATCTCATTATAATCTAAACCCACCCCAAATCGAACCTCATGCTTAATATCATCTCTCGAAGAAAACCTTACTCAACTCTATTGTATGCTTTACTCTTGTCAAGTTTTATTACCATAAACCCTTTCTTCCCCACTCTCTTATGATGGAAAGTATGCAAAATTTCATAGGCTAACAACAGTTATCAGAAATCAATCTTCCCGAAACAAAAGCACTTTGATCACTATCAATACACCTATCCAAAACATCATTGAAATGATTGATTACCATTTTAGCTACCACTTTATAAAGGACATTGCATAAGCTAATTAACCTGAAATTCCCTAAATTTATTGGGTGGGGAATTTTTGGAATTAACACAATATTTGTAACATTTAATGATCCGAAATTTATACATTCGTTAAGGACATCCAAGCAAAATCTCATGACATCAACCTCAACAATATGCTAGAATTTTTGAAAGAATAATGTTGAAAACTCATCTTCTCTAGACGCCTTGGTTGGTCTATCTCTTTTAAGGCTGTCTAAACCTCCTCCTCCGTATACTTTTCCATTATCTTCAAATTGTCCTCGACTGAGACGCATTTTTCAATTTCGAAAAAGATATGATCCAAATTGCCAACATCTCCCAAAGAGAATAACTCTTGGAAATAACAACGAGCAATTCCCTCTATTTCTTTCTTATCACTAGTTTCCCTCCCATCCTCATACTTTAAACTTCTAATAGAATTCCTACGTCTACGTTGGGATGCATAATTACGGAAGAAGGCCGTGTTTTTATCCCCTACCTTTAACCAATTCACACGAGCTCTCTACTCCCAATGCCTTTCATCCTCTTCGATTTCCAAATTCAATTGAACCTTTGTATCAATAAATTCTGCGAGGTTTTCATCATCTCTCTCTTGACATCAACTTCTTCAGTTTCCTTGTCAACTCCCTCTTAATGCACCCATTTTTTCGTCTAGTTAAACTAGCCCACGTAGACAAACCATTTTTTAAGGCTTCTAATTTGTTTAACAAATCACCTGTGAAGGACAACCATAACCTCTTGACGTCGTCCTCAAATGCATCATCCATTACCCACCATACCTCAAAATAAAATCTCATTCTATCAACTTTGTCCTTTTCTTATTCGACATGAAAAAGTAATGGGCAATGATCATAATACAAATGTGGAAGATGTTGAATCGTCGAACTGGAGAACATATTCATCTAACTATTGTTCGCCACTCCCCTATCTAAGCGCTCCCTAATGTTTGTTTTCGGTAAACTTCCCCTTTCCCATGTAAATCATGTCCCATAATATCCAACATTCATTAACTGAAAATTATTCAAAACTCTTCTAAAAGCTTCCATTCTTCTTTCATTTTGTGGCATCCCCTATTATTTTTCATAGCCATACATAATCTCATTTAAGTTGCCACAAACTAACCAAGGTAAAACCTGAACATGGCCCAGATTATGCAACAAGCTTCATGAGTCATCTCAATTACACTAGTATGGAGTCCCATAAAATCCCGTAAACCACCACTATTTTCTCACATCATCATCCCAAACTTCAATATCGATGTGATTTCTCGAAAAACCTAAGGCTAATAGAAACATTTCGCTTCCATGCCAAACAAAGACCACCTTTTATACCATCTACTAGTACGTCAATACCATTTTAAAAATCGCATTTTCTCCTTATATTTTCCATTCGAACACTACTTAGCTTAGTCTCCATAAAGAAGACCACTTAGGGATTATACATCTTTTGCGTATGCTGAAGCCTTTTAATTACTCATGGGCTCCCTAAACTACGGGCATTCCAACTTATAATTTTCATTGCGATCGATCAGCTTGCCCATTGGTAATTGTTGATAAAAAGTAATTAATTCTCAACACTCTCCTACCCCAAATTGTCAACGAACCTGACTCCTTCCTAACTTCAGGAGTATCACTGTCCCTTATGGGTTTCTTCTTGCTATCAACCCCATCTATTGCATAATCTTTCAAATCAAGTTTCATATTCGACTAACTCTATATTTTTTATGAATCCTTCTGTAGACGATGTCCTAGTGATAAATCCCTTTCTAGATTGATACCCAAGATGGAATCAATACGATTCTCCTCATGGACCCTTTCCTCACCATCCCAACTCCAATCTCCAGATTCAAAACGGCCAAAATTGTTTCCCTTATTAATGTTGCTACCCTCCTCCCTTAGTCACACACTACTTATCACACGAGTTCTCTTGGATTGAGCTTTCAGCGATAGATCTCATCCCAACTCTACAATTTTTACTCCTAATGCCATTTTTTCTTGGTAGAGCGATTCACTATGTCCTAATCCTCTACGGTAGAAACAAAGAATGTCAAATGTTCATACTTAAAGGAAACATAATAACATGTCCTGGATGAAAACATAACTTATTTCTTCCTTTTGAAAGAATGTCTGATATCTAATTGGACTCTTATACCTAAATAACTCCTCAAACTAGTACCATCAAACGAGGAAAGGCTTACGGTGGATACCTAGGCACCCAGAGACGAGGAAGGGCGTAGTAAGCGACGAAATGCTTTGGGGAGTTGAAAATACCAGAGGTTATCTGTATTCCTCGGAAACCCCACCTACATCGCCATTCAAGATTTCTTGGCCCACTATTGGCCAAACCACCTGAGGTGCCGAACCTTTCCGTCGATGTGAGCTCTTGGGGAAGATCAGCCTGTTATGATGAAAACATAACTTATTTCTTCCTTTTGAAAGGATGTCTGATATCTAATTGGACTCTTATACCTAAATAACTCCTCAAACCCTTCCCCAAACTAGTACCATCATACTCCAGATATGTTCCAAGGAAATCACCCAATTGCCTTGCCAATGCCTTATTAAAAAAATTGGAGAAACCTCATGGACTTGTATCCAAAAATTCACAAAGACTAATGGAACCTTCAGTGGATTCTCTTCCTTTACCAACCGGTGTATTATTAAAAGATGGTTATTAAAAGTCCAATAAGTCCCATTTACCACCCTTTTTAAATCCATCTTATGAAAGAACCTAAACAGAAATCTCTTCTCACCCAGATCTGAAACCTGTACCCCTCTAACAAGATGCCATAAATTCGCCATCATGCTTCTCGTAGCGAGGAAGTGAATAACACTTGCTGTTAGAAAATAACCCACTAGTCAAAACTCATCTTCCTCTATTTCAGAACCAGGGTTTGTTTGTGCCTGCAGAATCTCTTTCTCCCCGTCATCCAGTGATAGATCAACGAACTCCCTTTCCATAACCAAACACCCTCAGCAAAGTAATCAGAAAAATAAAACAAAAGTAGAAAAATCGCCCCACAAAACCAGCGCCACCACATGAACTAAAGAAAGAAAAACAATCGAGAACCTAAAATAAAACCAATAACGTGTAAGAAACAACAAACAGATGCGTGCAAGGAGAGCAAACATCTTTTTCCTTAATTTTAAATTATTTAGTGATATACTTTTTTTTAAAATTTTTAATAACCAAAGAAAAAATAAAAAGAGTAGGGGCCAAATTGACAAAAGTTGTAAAGGTTGTTAATAGAGTTAAAAGAAAAAGTTAAAAGAGGGACTAAAAATGAGCAAATCAAAAAGTAGAAAGACTAAATTTGCATATCTCGATAAGTATAAAAATTATCCTTAAAATTTAACCAGATAAAATTGAGATAATTTTAACGCAAATAAAATAAGGCTCTGTAAAATATTTAATTATTAAAATTAATTGGAAATCTAATTTAATTCACGGGCTTGTATTTTGATCAAATTTAAGAGAGGACAAACCGATATAATGGGCATGGTTAATGGTAGACCAAAATGGTCCAGATCGACCTAGATAGGTGGCACAATGGGTTGCTTCACCCTAGGGAAACCGTTGGCCTCTCTAGAGTCCTAATAGGACTTAGACTTTTCCTGCTTGATAGTTTTTAATCTCTGAACTAAAATTTTACTCTTGCATAGTGATTGGGCACCTTAGACAAGAATTCATCTTGGGATTATTCTACCAAAATTTTCTGAGTTACTTTCGTAGATTGGTGAGAGATTATAATTACAATTATTTAGTAATTATAATTCAAGATATAATAGTTTTTGCAAGATGGTGTCGGTTCTAGACAAAGATTATGTCAAACCTTAATTTGTGTTTAAGTTTTCATAAGAGCCTGCTCTCCATTTGCTTACGAGTTCAATAATAGTAGAGAAGATTGTTTGGTTGAAAGATTGAAATTATCATACTTTAGTTTGGATTGATTGAAAAAATCGAAGAGATTTTAAAAGATAGTTTGTGATTTCTACCATCTTCCTTGCATTATTGTATTTTATTCGATCAAATTTGTTGTATTAAATTAATTCGATTTTAGAAAAATTTTAAAGATCCATTTTGCTACCTAATCATGTTTTCTCTAAAATGATTTCCAGCAATTGGCATTAAATATGAGGTCTAAATAAGGATGTCAGTTTGGATTGCAAATTTGAATATTTGAGAGTTACAAAATATTTAAAATTTTGCTTCCAATAAGGTTTAGACCCAAACCTTTAACAAATAATATCATGCTTTAATCATTAAAACTAACCTTCAACTTAACTAAAATTTACACAAATTAATAAATATCATATAAATATGAATAAAATATTTTCTAAAATTAAATATTTTAATTTATAATAAAATTAAATATAATAATTAAAAATAATTATAATAAATTTAAAAATGTTTAAAAATTATTAGAAAATATATCTTATTTAACATCTTGTTCTCTTAAATGTTATGTAACTTCTCTTAAATCTTATTATTTTGCATTCCTAAACCTAATTGAGCAATGAGATGAAATCATCGAATTTCTAAATTTGTGATTATCACTTTTATTATTTTATCAACTCAATTAGTTAAATTATTTTAAACAAAGAATTAACTACTATTTATATAATTAAAATAAATATTATAATATGAATTTATTATGTAATTGACATAATTATTATCTTTAGTACATATTGTATATAAAAATAGTATACATACAATTTAAATGACATATAATATATCGGTTGCTATATAATTAAGTTGTGAATGTATAATAATTATTTTAACATTATGATATTACAATGTGCACTCTTCTACTAATGATGTACAACTTAAACCTTAAACATGTAATTAATTTTATGGTATACTATAATATATACAATTAGTATTATATAATTAAGGTATATTAGTTATGTATATTATAATAACATAATTGTATATAGACTTACATATCAAATTTTATTTGGCATGTCAGTTGGAAATAACACGGCCATATGTCAAATTTACTGGATTGGAGAAAAAGTTTTATTGAGGGTCCCCTTTACTAATAAAGAAGATAAGAAAAGGGAAACTAATGAGGAAGAGTGAATTATTTGAAATTAAGATTGATCAGTAAAAAATTCTTTTTTTTGTAAGAGTGAGTCTAGTTGATGCAACGGAGGAGCTTAACCTATATACAATTTACATATTTAAGGTTTAGGTTGCATATCGTTAATAGAAGAATACACATTATAATATCATAATGTTATAACAATTATTTTATATTCATAATTTAATTTTTGTTATTTGATGATTTCTTAAAAATAATTCATAAAATCTATTTTCAATGAAACAAACATACATGTGAGATTTTTTCATTGTTTAATTGAGTTTATTTTATATATATAAATTTATATTTTATATTGTTCTTTGTAAAACAAACACAACATAAATATATTTGTTATAAAATATTATAGTTGAATTTTCTTTTAACAATCAGAATTTATTTTATAATAAGAAAATATTTTGTAATAATCAATGTCATACTTAATAATAAATAATGCTTAATTTAAATTGTATATATTACATATAAAAGAGTACTAATTGACACATTAGAGTTGCAAGGATAAATGAATCTAAGCATTATTTAAACAAATACTCATATTTATATAATTAAAATATTCATATTTTTATACTAGGTTAAACTATGTCATAAGTCCTTGTATTCTTCGTAAATTTGAAACTGAGACAATATGCTTTTATTTTTGGGTTAGTCCTACTTTTTTGATATCAAAATTCAGGTTCAGCTTTTAGCATTATTAAAATATTTTGTTAAATTTATGTTCATTATAATATCATTTTTAGTTACATGAATACCGAGTATGTTTTATTTATAAAAATGACATCAACAAAATTGATGAAAATTTAACAATGTTAACAATTGAACTTGATTTTCAAATTTGAAAAGTAGAAGGACTAAATTATTGAGAATAAAAATTCGAGACTAAATTCCAAATTTTTGAAGAGTAAATAGACTTATGGAATATTTTAACCTTTATACTACAAAATATTTATTATTAATATATTAATAATTGTAATATAAATTTATTATTAAAATATTAATATTGAATATTTTTGATCATAAGATTTCAAATGAAAAATATATTTTTGATGATTTTTAAAACATATTTAAATTTATTATTAAATATTATATTTATTTTTATTAATGATTATTCTATTTAATTTTTAAATTTTTATTAATATTTATACACTATTTATTAGTTTGTTTAAATTCTAACTAAAGTAAAGGACTATCTTTCATGATTATAATTATAATGTGTGCTCAAATCTTATATGAAGTAAAATTTTATATATTTTGTAATGAATGTGGATTTGGATATTTGATAGATAATGATATTTAATTTGAATTGAGTTTGGATATTAAAAGTTGAATAATTTGTGGTTTTGAATTTTTAGGTAGATTCACGGATTCAAATAATCTAAATTTTACAGATATTTAACCCGCTGTTATTTGAAGACCCACATTTAACTTAATACGTGCTTGCCTCACGAGTTTACTTCTTAATGGTTATCAATTTAAGGAGAGGCCTCATATTATACCAAATTAAATTAGTGATACTTGACAATTAACATATTTATCTTTATTTTCTTTTAAGAAAAATATATTTATCCCTATTTGTATAACAAGATTAATACATAGAATAGATATTAGTGGGACTGTTAAGTATGAATCATTTAATGATGAAAAAGAAGGCTACTTACATAATACAAAATTCATGGCTAAGTAAGACAAAAACAATAATTTGATATTCCTTTCCCTTCTAACCCAAGCCAATAAATGTCCCAAGACCTCTTTCGGACATACAACGACTCAACATGTACACACGTCCCTCTCACCTTATCTTTCCCTATGGGTTTTTATTTTTATTTTTTTTCTGTCTAGAAATCAAAGTCAACATTCAAAAGCCAAGAACATGGTAAAGGCGAAACCGAAGGCATTAATAATATGATCCAATGACAAGAACATGGCACCCTGAGAGTTATAAGAGCATGTTAGAGTTATAAACTTCAACAACTTGTACTGCCTCCGGGATCTCTGGTCTGGACCACAATTTCTTCAGAACTTATCAAACCACCTTCCAATCACCTAACCATAGTGCAAGAACGCAGCAAATTACCATCACCAATGACTACTGCAGCCGCATTCACTTCCTATCAGTTAATTGAAATATTTTCTTTTATTAGTTTAATCACATGGATACATAATGGTTTTAAAGAATGAATTCAAGTTTAAGGCTATAGACTGAAGAAAGCATTAGACAAGGCCAATGATCCATGAGTAATCAAAATTATTCTATCCAGGCCTAAATAGATATGTTTAATTATGTTGAATGGATCCCAATCCTTGCGGCGGCCAGAGATCATGAAAGACACGTGTAGGACAAACACTGATTTTTTTGTCAGAAGCTGAACAGATATCCCAGCCGGATGGTATTTAAATAGAATCAAGGCTTGAAACAGTACGACCTTACTTGAACAGGATCTGTGTGATCTGAGCGTGATTGCTGGCCTGGTGATACCCTTGTTGGTTTTACTTCGACCGCAGAGGATCGTTCTCAGCTTGCCTTGTGCGGCTGGGAAGGTCACGCAGTTGTCTGACAGACTCCTCAATTTTTTTTTGCTTTTTCCATTTGAATTTGCATTTATTCGACAGAGATTGTTAGTTCCTAGCGTGATTACTGGCCTGGTGATACCGTTGCTGGTTTCACTTCGACCGCAGAGGATCGTTCTCAGCTTGCCTTGTGCGGCTGGGAAGGTCACGCAGTTGTCTGACAGACTCCTCACTTTTTCTTTTTGCTTTTTCCATTTGAATTTGCAGTCTTATTCGACAGAGATTGTTAGTTACTAGGCAGAGTTGTTTGAAGCAAAATTAAAATTACAGTTTGTAAACATTATTTATTATAAAAAAATAAATAAAGAATATTTATAATCAGCGAATGAGTCACAAATACTGCAAATGCAAATCCCAAAACTCAATTACGCTTTCCCTGTTTTCCTACTCCTACAATACAGGTAAAAGAAAAAGCTCGAAGCATTATCTTAATTGAAGAGTGGCAGATAAGGTGTTTGATTGATTGTCAACTAAGTTTTAGATTAATACATAAAACAGAAATTATCACCAAACCAACACAGCAAATTACCATCATCATCGACTGTATTCACTTCCTATCAGTTGAGTAAAGACCTACACATTGCTAACAACTACATCCTCTGCTGCAGAGTCCTTGAAATTTATTTCTATTTGCTCCAAGAAAATTATTTTATTAGCTTAGTCCATAGACAAGCATTTTCTAAAGAGAAAACTATGAAGAAAGCATGAAACAGGCTAATGAGCCATGAATAGACTCCAGTAACTCAAGTTAATGTAATAGCTGGGATGATATTTATGTAAACTATATTGTATTTAGGGCTGAATAGATATATCCAACTTTGTTGAATGGATGGCGGCGAGAAATTACTGAAGAGACAAAACAAGGATTGGTTTTGTCAGAAGCTGATCAGTATCCCACATCCGAAAGGAAAGACAAAGTCTGGTGGTATTTAAAATAGAATCAAGGCTAAACTGGGCACGACCTTACTTGAACAGGATCTGTTCTATAGGCTCGTACCTCTGTGTCCTTAAGTCCAAAGGAGACAGGATACCAAGTCTGGTTGATGATTTACGACTGTGTGATCTGAGCGTGATTACTGGTCGGGTGTTACCCTTGCTGGTTTCACTTCGACCGCAGAGGATCGTTCTCAGCGTGCCTTGTGCGGCTGGGAAGGTCACGCAGTTGTCTGACAGACTCCTCACTTTTTTTTTGCTTTTTCCATTTGAATTTGCAGGCTTATTGCAATATCCGGTGGATTGAAGCAAAATTTGGGGGATTTTAGAAGGCAAGCCCTGCAGAGATAGTATACGAGTTTAGAATTTGCAATCCTCCCATTCTTAGATGAACTCACTTTCACCAGATTAACAGCAAATAAAACTCCCATATCTATTCTTATATATATAAAACAAAAATGCTAAAAATGTTTTTTCAGGTCATTGGTCATCCTCGGCAATGCTTTACTGCACAAATCTAACCAATACCCCAATCATAAGATTGTTACTATTTAAAACTACAATAATGCCTCGTAAGAAAATTATATCTGCAACATCAACTGCTCATTCTCGCTTTGCAGTTTGTTGTATCAAATAGCCTGATATTTTTCGTTTTCAAATTGTATTTATAAGAAGTTGATGCCTAGAGTCTAAGCCCAATTCAGATCTTGTAAGTTGTTGATAAATGCTAAAAGTAATATGTTTTAACTTCATTCTTAACGTGTTTTTGATAATTATTCGATGTTAACTTTGAATTTTATGCTTCTAATCCTTTTAAATTCTTCTTTTTATGCTTAATAGAGTACTTGAGAGAAAATCGGAGTGTCGAAGCAAGCTACAGGTGTCACATGAGCTAACCAATTTCACATGGCCAGACTACATGGTCGTGTGACCCACACAGGTGTGTGGTAGGACGCGTCAATTTTATGAGATTTCACACCAAACTTCGAAAAATCGCAATTTTAAGTTTTTCAAGCATTTTAAGACATATATGACAAAAAAAGAGATAGAAGAGAGTCGTTATAGAATATTCAAGAAAACAATTCGGAAAACACCAATGAAGTCGACTTTGAAGCAGATTTTTTTCAAGATTGAAAATTCCCAGTTGATTTCTTAAGAAGTTGTAATGAGTTTCTTTATTTTTTTCGATTATACTGTATCTTAGATGTTTTTATTTTTGAGCGTGAACTAATTTTCTAAACACGTAAAGGAGATAAACCCTATGATGGACTTTGTCTTTTAATTTTAATTTTACACAATAAATACTTAGTTTATTATTGTTAATTATGTGTGCTTAATTCTTGGTTTAATACTTTTAGATTATTAATCCATATTTGATGTACTTAAATCTGTGGTTGAATAGACTCTATTTAAGAGTAGATCTTACGTAATTGAGTGGAGTTGCATGCAGTACTAGATATAGAACGATATAAATATACTATATTAGAGTCAAATTTAATAGGAGAATCCATAGCTCGAGTTGATGAGATAATAGAGGTTTTAATTAGAAAGAAATTTCAATTAATCAACCTATAGTCAGTTGCTTTTATGCTCGAAAGAGATATTAATATAATTTAGAAATTTCTGTGGATCAAGTTGCTAAGTAAAGAAATTGCGTAATTTAGTGTAACATCCTATACTCGGCCCGGTCGCCTAGCCCTAATATTAGGATGCCTTATGTATGCGATGCTTTGTACACGTTCAGATATCTGTTTCGCAATAGAAATTGTTAGTCGATATTAGGTAAATCTAGGTCTCAAGCATTGACAAGCTATAAAGCATATATTAAGGTATCTTAAAAGAACTAGGGATTATATGCTTATGTATTCTGGGGAGGACCTTACTCCTGTTGGATACACAAACTTATACTTCCAAACCTATAAAGATTTAAGGAAATCGACGTCGGGAAATGTATTCATTCTAGGCCATGGAGCCATAGTATGGAGAAGTGTAAAACAAACTTGCACTACTATGGAGGCCGAGTATGTGGCTACTTCTGAGGCAACGAAAGAAGTAATATGGCTTCGAAAGTTCTTAACCAAACTTAAAGTTATTCATCGTATGAAAAAAGCTATAACACTGTATTGTGATAACAGTGCTGCAATAGCAAATACCAAGGAAATGAGAAGTCACAAGAGGACGAAACACATTGATCGAAAGTATCACTTGATACGAGAGGTAGTAGTCAAAGGAATTGTAGATGTAATGAAAGTAGCTTCTGAAAATAACCTTGTGGATTCGTTTATTAAGACACTTGTGACTAGGAGTTTTAACAAACACGTTGACGATATTGGAATGCGAAACATGACACATTAATTTCACTAGGGCAAATAGGAGATTGTTGGGAAATGTGCCCATATTGTAGTAAACATGTAACTGTTTTCTATTTATTTGAATGATGAATAAAAAAATAAAGTTAATTTTACATTTCACTATTATGTCTTTTATTTTTTATTTTTTTTGTTTTTCATATTTTGCATGCATAGCAAAATTGTGACAAGCAAATATTAGCTCATTGATTGTCCAAATTTCAAACTGAAGAGAATATAAATGAGTCCGTAATCCCGTAAAAGAATCAAAACGAGCATTTAATTTAAATACTAAGAAGGATTATTATGCCGTCTACAATTTCAATTGGGGAGATGACTAGTCTTAACTATCAGAATAGTTGACATCACGAGTAGAGATATAGATGTATTCATTGATAGAATGATATGTTGAGCTAGACCCAAGATGAATTAATTCTGAATCCGTTTATAAATTAATTCACTTGTGACTTCATGGTGTGATTTACCTAAATCTTGAGTTAGTTATTGACCATGCGCATGTAACTCATGTGCTTTGATATAATTGGAAGCTTATGCTCTAAAGATAATCAAGCCCATAGCCCGTATGTTGGGTATATGATTTGTGTATGGCATGGCTTTACTAACAATAGTGGAATTCATAACTCAATTAAAGAGTTAATGATATCCTCTCGTTGGCATTGTGTGGATAGATAAATATGGAACGTGACCACGGGTTGCTTGTTCTCGAATGAACAATTTATCGCAGTAATTTATTAACAGTGATCATATTAATCATTAAGAAGACACAATGACAATGAGATAAAATAGGATTGTATTGATTGAACAAATTTAACTCAAAGGAATCAAGGATATCATATGAGGATAAAACACACTTGACGAGGTCATTGGACAAAGTAGTTGGATGAATTGCTTTTATAAAGAGTATACAATAAGGAGTTTTTAATTATGATACTTCTTGTGGACTGACTCCATGATTAAGTAATTGCGAATTATTGGAACGATGCTTCTGGACATAATTGCAATCATTAGAGCCTAATTGTATATATTTGATTGGTCCCTCTGCCAGCTCAGCTAGAGAATTATTCAACTAGAGAATTTGATTAAAGAATTTTCTTGAAAAATTAATTTACAAAATCTAAGTTATTTTTGGAAAAATTAATTTTGATTAAGTAAAATTAAATTAATCAAATTAATTAAAATTAATATGATATTTTTGGAAATTAATTTTCAAGTTAGATAATTGGCTCAATAAGTAATTGAACTTGAAAATTGGACCTGAAATCGTAAATTGGGCACGGGAGCTCAAAACCAAGACTAAGACCCAAAAACTGGTTAAACTAGGCTCGATATGTGAAACCAGGCCTACGGTCCAACCGATGGCTAGACTAGATCGGTTGGGTCGTCATTGCCCCGAATTGAATTGGTTCGGGTTGCCATAAGGGTGTCGCACCTGCACCACTGGACACGGCGATGTCGGTGGCTGTGACGGCGGTGTATCAGTGGCCAGTGACGGTTGGTTGTCGATGGTTAAGCAGTGGAAGGGTTACACTCCTACTGGGATTTTACCAGAGAAATTAATTTCTTATTAATTATTCCAAAAAATATTTTTATTTTAATAGTTTAATATTAAATTCAATTTAATACTTATCTTAATAGTATTTTATTAATATAATATTAAAGTGATTATGTTAATATTAAATTTAATTTAAACTTTATCTTGTAGATAAATATTCTATTATTTTAATCAGATTTAATGTTAAATTTAATTTAATATTTATATTAATAAATATTATATTAATTCAATATTAAAGTGATTAAGTTTACTTATAATTGAACTTTCTAAACTCTCCTATATAAAGAGAGCCTTGGGTTATTATTTACACACACTTGAATTCAAGAGAAAGTTGTAGAAAGAAAATTCTCTGAAGAGATTATTCTAGAAAATTTCTAGAGATATTTTCTGATTTACAATTTGACCCAAAAGTTTAAAAAAATTATAAAATTACCCTACTGGTAATTTTTATCTAAATTTTCTGATTCGACGAAAGCCCATACTCGGCAAACTTGAGCTTGAGGATAGCAGAGAAGACTACTAGGTCAAAGCGCTCATCCTAGACTAATAAAAAAGGTACAATTTTGATTAAGTGTTTATTACTTTAGATATCATAATCAAGATCTTATTTTGGAAAAAGAATTAAAATTGGTTTTTCCCTAAATTTATTCTCCTCTGTGTTTTCCAAACTAGTTTTTCCAACACCTATAATCATCCAGGTCGCTGAGCTTGAATACTAGGACGCTACAACACCGTCTCCCATCATGTTCATCTCAAATCGTCATGTTATTACGCATGCATATTTTTTTTCCTTAATTAACATAGAATTCACATGAATTGTAAGTCATACATTTACTTTTTATTGATAAAACATGCCAAGCTTACAATAAATAAACATAAATAAGTACTAAACTTGCATTAGGACCACTTAGTAAATTTCCTAAAATTATTACGTAGGTATTGAAGGAAGTATCGATAATTCTCTCAAGTGGCATTGTTACCGCTTGGAAAATCGATACCAAACTAGCTTACTGTTTCTCGTACTAAAAACTCATCTATCAGAAAATATCAATACTACAGAACATGTATCGATAATTTTACCCTGAGTATTAATACTCGTAATAAAATATCAATACCAACTAGCAAAACTGACTTCCTACACTTCGAAAATTTCAAAGGTATCATTTTTAAAACCCAAATATCGATATCTCTATTTCAAACCTTAAAAACACAACATATATCAGCATATAAGTCATACCAAAATAGTTACAAACGACATGCATCAATTACCTCATAAAATAAACACCAAAATGTTCCAAATAGAAGTCCCAATTATCATATTTTAAGTTCACAAATCATCAAGCTTAATAGGCATGCAATCAAATAAAGTTCATATCAAAACTGACATAAAATCTACCACATTGCCTTTTATTCCCAAAAACACAAATAATTAAAAAAACACCTACTAATAGCAACTAAAGTTCTGGCTTCGATCACCCATCGAGATCACACTGCTCGCACCGGCACTACTTATTTGCAATGGTTAAAAAGAGTGGGTAAGCTTAACAAGCTTACTGAATGCTTAGAACAACCGCTACACAAACAAGACACCATGCATAGACTAAGTAAACATGTAACATATTCATAACATATTTAACTCTAGTATCATATTTCACACATTTATTCATCTTTCATTTATACCATTATGCATTTAGCACTTCTGCCACATGATTATCTAAGCATATATTATGGCACATATAAACCATATTTAATCACATTCAGTCATATTATAAGATAGTTTGGCTCTTGAGGATATGAAACATAAAGTGGACTCTATCACCACTTATCGGATACACGAATCTACAACACACCAAAATGACTCATAGAATCGATCATGTCCCATAAGTGAAGCATATAGCTAACACTCTCCAACACACCAAACACACATATCTTGGTGAATGAAGCTTAACTCACATTCCCTTGTTTCTCCGAAAACTGTCCCTAGGCCTCGACGCTCCATATATCACAACACAAATGTGAGTACTCACAATCTTATGACATGCCAATTATATCCAACGGTCTCATAAGATCACAAGGCTAAAATATCCACATTATTATCACATATTTACTTACTGATTTTCTGGACATCTTCACTCATATTCATATTAGTAGCACAATATAATCACTGTCACATGGCATGAATAACATACCTACATATTTACTGTCAAATGGCATGAACAACACACCCTTATATTCACTTTCACATTAGTCATCATAACCTTTTAGCATGTCATAGCATTTCATATATGTTCATAATTTCACAATTTCACAAGCATACATATATCACATTTTATCATAGGTGTAAAAACACTTACTCTCTGAATTTAGAGTAGGGGTTTAGGCTACCTCTAAATTCCTAATTGTATAATGAATCAACTACGAACAGCTATTCCAAAATACTCACCAGAAATACACTTTTGCCAGAAAGCCAAAAGCTTAGACAAGCTTTCCTTTGCCTTTGTCTCTACTTGTTGAAGGTCCTATTGACTCCAACACTTCAATAAGATAAACCAAACAAATACACCATCAACAATCAATCATCGACTCACCTTAGACAATAAAAAAATAACCTAAACTACGTTTACTATTAATCAAAACCTTTGACATAGAAAACTTTAAATTCTAGAAAACTTTAAATTCGAGTGTATTGGCCCACACTTAATATTTTCACACAAAATGAATTCTGTTCACCTGCATATTCATCTACGACTATTTCTCAACCTTTAAACTACACAACACTACACGTTTTAAGGTATCACCATTTTTCGACAAGTTTTGGCCATTGTGACAAAAATCCATTAAAATCAAGAAATTCTTAACAAAACGTCAATGTAACTTTAGAAACCTTGTAATCATGTTAAAAAAA
Organism: Gossypium arboreum; assembly: GCF_025698485.1. Classification (NCBI taxonomy): domain Eukaryota; kingdom Viridiplantae; phylum Streptophyta; class Magnoliopsida; order Malvales; family Malvaceae; genus Gossypium; species Gossypium arboreum. The sequence continues at coordinate 127,729,416 of NC_069077.1, forward strand.
GTTGAAAAACACTTTAAAATCACATTTTAATTCGCAATCTCAAAATTCACCATTAACAACCAACTTTTCGGTTTTTATTTAAAACATGTTTTAGAGATTAGATATCATTTAAAACCAATATGAGGATGAATGGTTACCATCAATAGAGGAAACATGAGCTTTTATGTAAATCTGGGAAAACCCACTCTTAAAGAAGATGATGAAATTAGTAAGGTTTTTGGGTGTTTTCTCGATTTTAATGAAGATTTAAAGTTCAAGGGATGTTGGAAATCAAAAGAGATTAGGGTTTGGTTATCAAAAGTGATTGAAAGAGCAAAATGAGATGAAGGGACGACAAGAACACAAGAGTAGAGTTTCTATCGTGAAAACAATTTGAGGAATGGGGGTTTTAAGTTGATTTTAAAATTCTGGGTAAATTACTTCATAAAACTCTCAGATTACCAAACTTATGAAATTCTGAGCATATATAAGATAAATTTCCTAAATTACATTCGAAACTTCTAGGCCCAATTTTGGGGTGTTACATTTAGATTGATGTGACAAATGAAATCTAGGTGAAGTCTTTCCCGAGTATTGTTTTGCTTATTGATTGTTAATCGATTATTTTCTTGACTTGTTCTTTTTCGTATTCATTAATTATCTAAACTAGTTAATTTTAGTTTTTAATTGATCACTCGAACTATTCGGTTAAATAATAGAAAGACGATAATTACTATTACTTTTATTCTTCATGGAAACGATATCTTTGCTCACCGTAACTATACTATTAATGGATGGGTGCACTTGCCTTAGTCAAATTTTTAGTTAGTTTCGAGACACATCAAGTTTTTGGCGCCATTTTCGATGACTAGAATATTAGGAAAAGTTTATTTCTATTAATCTGTTACTTTTTTATTTTAATTTTAATATTTTTGTTTTTAATTTAATTTTTAAATTCTATTTTTTTATTTTGTTTAATTCCTATATGTTCCCTTGGTTTATGACTAGAGGTAACCTATTGGAACCATTAAATTTTTACAATCAAATTGAGAAGGCTACTCGCAGAAATCAGAGAGAATTTAGAGAAGCAAGGCAATGTCAACAGCAGATTTTAGTAGACTATCAAGAGCAAAATGACATTACTATGGAGATGGATAATAATCTTGTCAATTCGCAACTTCCAGTACGTCTTACTCCTCGGGCTATGTATGACTATGCTAAGCCCACTCTGGTTGGGGCTGAATCTAGTATTGTCAGACTGACTATTGCTGCAAACAATTTTGAGATTAAGCCAACAATTTGTTCAGTTTGATGGGTTGCAAAATGAAGATTTGAATGCTCATTTGGATAACTTTTTGGAGATCCGCTATATATTTAAGATTAATGGCATTACTAATGATGTTATACACTTATGGTTGTTCCTATTCTCTTTGAGGAACAAGACAAAATAGTGGTTGAATTCACTTCCATGGGGTTCCATCACAACTTGGGCTCAAATGATTAAAAATTTTCTGTTGAAGCATTTTCCACCAGCCAAAACAACCAAGTTGAGGAATAATATCTCTTCTTTTACCCAAATTGAGCTTAAGAAATTATATGATGTATATGAGAGATTTAAGGATCTTCTAATAAGGTGCCCTCATCATGGGTTACCTTTTTTTGTTACAAGTTCAAACCTTTTACAACAATTTGAATCCCTCGACTAGGCAGATAATTGATGCAATAGCTGGTGGAACATTGAATAATAGACACTTGAGGCAGCCCAATAATTTATTAAGGAGATGACATTGAATAACTATTAATGGCAAGCCATAATAACAAAATCGACTAAGGCAACCAATATTTTTAATAGAGATGCAATTGCTATGTTAACGAGTTAGGTAGAAGTTTTCAGTAAGAAAATTGATGGTTTGTGTATGGGTAAGCAGATGAATTCGGTAATGTGATATGATGCAATTGGAGTGGAGATCAATCTGGAATGTTTACCCTTCGATTCTAACATGGAGCATGAGCAGGTCGACTTTATGGGTAACAATTCTAGACTTCAGAATAACCCTATAACAATAATTATAATCTAGGATGGAGGAATCATCCGAATTTCTCTTAGGATGGTCAAGAAAATCAAAGGTCACAACCCCTTTGGGTTTTTAGCAACCTTATCAACAAGAAAAGAAGCCAAATCTGGAAGAGATGTTAACGAAATTCATTTCAGTGTCAGAAACAAGATTCCAAGACACTTAAACGACTTTAAAGAATCAACAGACATCTATTTAGGGCCTCGAGAATAAAATTAACCAGTTCTTTAAATTGGTTTCGAAGAGTTAACAAAGAGGTTTACCTAGTAACATTGAAGCCAACCCAAAAGAGCAAGTCCACTCAATCACTTTATGAAGTGGAAAAGTGTTAGTCGAGTCTAAAAATAAGTTGAATCTAGAAGCTATGAGAAAAATGATGGGGTTGAGGAATGCAAGAAATGACACAAGTCAATGGTTAGAGAATACAAACCACCAATTCCATATATGACAATGTTGAAGAAATACCACATTAATGAACAATATGGTAAATTTCTTAAACTTTTGAAAAATTTGCATATAAACTTACCTTTTGTTGAAGTCCATTAGCAGATGGCAAAGAATAAATTTTTTTAAAAGAGTTGTTAACAAATAAAAGGAAGTTAGACAAACTGTTCATTGTGGAGATCAATGAGGAGTGGTCAACCATTCTCCAAACAAACTACCTACCAAGCTTAAATATTCAGAGAGTTTTACTATTCATTGTTTTATTGGTAGCTTAAATGTAAAAAAAAAAAAATTGGCTGATTTGGGTGCTAGTATAAATCTAATGCCTTATAAAATGTTCAAAAAACTTGGTCTCAAGAAACCAAAATCCACTAGGATGAGTATTCAATTAACTGTTAGGTCAAATAAGTATCCTAAGGGTATTACTGAGGATGTATTTGTTAAAATCGATAAATTTATATTCCCTATTGATCTCATTATTAGACATGGATGAGGATATTGAGAGGTCAACCCTTTTTAGCCACTGCTAGAACTGTTATTAATGTGGGTTATAGTGAACTTGTGCTAAGGGTAGGTGATAAAGAGGTTACTCTTCAAGCACCTGATGTTGTGAGAGTTTCTAGTGAGCGAAATGATACTCGTTATTTTGATAAAGTTAGTAATCATGCAACTCAACATTCTTTTTAGGAAACCACTAAAGACGACGTGTTAGAACCGTATCCTGTTCAAGGTGATAGAAGTCAAGGGACAAGTGAAGAAAGAATGGTATAGCTCGATAAATTAAATAAATGACGAATAAAGGACGATAAAAACCCAAGAACTTACAAATGAGTAAGAAAACAAAACCATAATGAGCATTTAAAGAGGAGAAAGTAATTCAAATTTGGAGACAAAGTGCTACTGGACAATTTAGAGCCATGAATGTTCCCTGAAGAGCTCAAGTCAAGATGGTCGAATCCATTTGTGGTACAAAATACCATTGAGGTAACACACCCTGATTACAACACATTCAAGGTAAATGATTATCGACTCAATCTTTATCTTGGTGGTGATATTGATAATAAGAAAGAGGAGCTCCAGCTCCAAAATCTGAATTAACTGTGAGCTTAAAAAGAGAAGTCGAGCTTAGACTCTAAATAAGCACTTTTTGGGAGGAAACCCCGAGTGTTTTTATTTTTTTAGTTGTTATTATTATTTCATTTTTTATGTTGCATGCTAATGCTTTTATTTTTATTACTTGAAAAAAGGGAGAGAAAAATATAAAAAAAAGGGACCACATGGTCTGGGATAATTCGCACAGCTTGGCGACACATGTAACACTTATAAACCATACCCGTCGTCAGATTAGAGTTACGACATATTACCATATAATTTAGAAGAATCAATAATCGGTAGCATTAAGTTTATCATATTAAATATCATAAATCATAAATAATTAAGATTAGAATAAATCATACATCTATGGGCTTTAAATTGAACCTACGTGGCCTTAAAAATGGTTTTGGAACAATCAGAGACCAATTAGAAACAAAACAGGAGATTTGGGACGAAAATAAAAAAAAATTCAAAACATGGGTCACATGGCCATGTGGCAGAGCCCAGACCATATGGCTCCAGACATGGCCGTATGGATATCCAACACGCCCGTGTGACTACCCCACATGCCCATATGGTCACCCGTGTGTCCACCCGTGTAACTCACTAGATAAACACTGTAATATAACTCGATAGTCCGCAACAAATGCAGGACCTTAGTATACTCAGTGAACAAAGGATATACAAAAATAATCGTCACATCTCATACCAGTCTCGTACCACGCGCAAATAACCTATTGGCATGCTAATCGTACTCTATCCTACGTCATCTGGCTCAGGACATTTCATCAGTGATCAAACGATAATAACTCATTAATTCTATTTCCACATATAAGCATTAATTCATTAATCAACATTCAATACCTAAGTCCATATAACAAGCAGTTAAATTGTTTTTAAAATTAACCCGAATGAACTTACCAGACTAAATTATATCGATGTCAAAAGTATAGAGACTATTTTGTAACTTTCTATTTTCTACAATTATCAACTCGTTCTTAATCTAGAATAATAATTTCATTCAATTAATTAATTCTTGTAACATCTCGTTTTTCAGTGGTGTCAGAAACAATAGTTTCGGAACCACAAATGTAACACCCCATACCCGTATCCTATGTTGGGGCGGAATACGAGGCGTTACCTAACTTGAAATCATACTTACCACCAATTCCAAATTTTCATAACTTGGAAAATTTAAAACTTTCTTAAACTTATCAATATATTCTTAATATGGGCTTACGAGGCTCAAAACACACATCGAAAATCATTCAGGACCAATCCGGGTCCTTTTGACAACTATAGAAAAATGTCACTTGACACAGGGGCACACGCCTGTGTGTGAGGGGAAACACTCCCGTGTGACCATTCCAACATGGCCGTGCTAATAGCCTGTATGTCTCACATGGCCTAATCAAAACAGGGACACGCCCGTGTCCTTCACCCGTGTGGAATTAATTCTAAATGCACACCTACAAGAGTTTTTACACGGCCTGTTACACACCCGTGCCCCTGGCCCATGTCCTTCACACTGCCATGACACACCCGTGTGTAAAAACCTGGAGATTCTATTTCTGACGTCAGCATTTCATAAGGGTCATAGGCCAAGGCACACGTCCGTGTGCTAGATCGTGCCTTTCACATGGCTGAGACATATGGCCGTGTCTCTGCCTATGTGTTTACTATCATGCATACTGACTTCAAAATTTTTACGTGCAGGGGACACACGGCTGGACAACACACCCATGATGCTGTGAAACACGCCCGTGTGTTTACCCATATGGTCAAAATCAGGCTATTTACCAAGCCTCTTTGCCACCCTTACTTACAAAAAAGCGACCAAAACCAGTACCAAACTATTTCAGGCAATAAAATCAGCCACAATAGACAACATTTCATTTGTGCCTTCTACTCATCCATGAACATAACTCCATTTGCATATATCAAAATGAATATTAGCCATCTACTCCATTTGCATATATCAAAATGAATATTAGCCATTATTCGAGGCTTAATAGAAAATAAGGAATTTATCCCAAGCCAACACATTTGGCCATATTAATAACAACACAAAACTTAAGTCTAGTCCCTTATACATGCCATATTCAAAAATATAACTCAAACTATACCGAATGCTTTGATTGATAGTGTGATCGATATCTCTGACTTCCGTTGATCCTTGAGCTAGATAGACAGAACTATAAGAAAAAGGAAAGGAGAAGGAGTAAGCATAAAGCTTAGTAAGTTGCATATAAATAATTATACAACAATACTTTGCCATTCATCAACAAGTATCATAATACACAAGTGGGCATAAGCAAAACTTCCTCATCAATACTCAATAGACATCATATAGCATATAATGTGGCTCACATTTTATACATACCCAATAGGTACTTGTATCACTCACAACACGGTTATACTTTCCTCATTAACTAGAAATCAGAACTTTTACCATTGAACCATTCAGAATGCTATCAGATATACCATAGCCTCAAATGTGCGGTAAGATGCCGATGCTATGTCCCAGACACGATCTTACATTGGCTTATATCTCAAGTCGGAGCCATGTCCCTGACATGGTCGTACATTGACTATCATCTCGTAGCCGACGCATGTCCTAGACATGTTTTACACTGGCTTACGTCTCGAGGCCGATGCATGTCCCAGATATGTCTTACACTAGCTCTCGTCTCAATGCCAATGCCGTGTCCCAAACATGGCCTTACCCTAGCTCTCACAAATGACCCCATCGTTGTGGCATGAATATCCGATTTATTTCCTTAGAGTTCCAACGGGAATTTTACTATCTCTACTCTCATCACATTTTCTCATTTCCAAAAGTTAAGCAATTTATGCTATAATAATTTTGATACAATTCAAACACATATATTATCAAAGTAGTTGTATTATTTACATACAACTTACTTCGGATTACAAAAAGTGGCGACTAGTCGATTTAGTCGATTTGCTTGGCTTTCCCTCGGTCTAGGTTCGGATTTGATATTTCTTGATCTATTATAGAAAAATACACTTATTTAATCACTAAGTAAAATCAGGCAATTGAAAATTCACTTCTTTGGTAAAATGACCATTTTGCCCCTAAACTTTGACAAAATGGCCATTTTACCCTTAGGCTCGAAAATCAATTTTTATCGAATTTATTTATTTCTCAAGACTAACCGAACCTCTTTGAATCTTATAGTAACTCCAAATTACCACTATTTCACACATTTATTATCTATTTTACAACTTATGCACATTAGTCCCTTTTAGGTGTTTTCATACTAACACCTTTCACAAAAGTTGTTTATAAGACACCCAATACTCAATTTTCTTTCATGAAAACTCAGCAAACATTCACAAATCCTTTCATATAAAAACCCTATACTCTTAATCATTTTTGAAAAATAATACCTTCATTTGAAAGCTCATGCTTCAAGGGTCTCAAACGTACAAAAATATTTAAGAAAAGCCATGAGGATCAGTTACTTGTGAATGCTTAAAGTTGCTGAAATTTCAAGCTCTTAAAACCCCATTCTTTGCTGAAAATTTTTTTGGTGGAGGAAGAAATGAAAAGGGATGATATCCTCCTTCTTTTATCTATTTCTATTTTAGTCAAAATAAACTACCTAACCCACCAAATTTTAAAATTTTGTCTTCTCTTTGACTCTATGGCTGGCTATGCTCCTTGAAAAGGGTCTAATTGCCATTTAAAATCCCCCAATTTTGATTCTGTAATAAAATAACACCTTTAGCTATCAAATTAAGACTTTTGCACTTTATGCGATTTAGTCCTTTTTCTCAATTGAACTCACAAACGTTAAAATTAGCTCACCAAATTATTCATGCACTAATATAAACATGCTATGACCCTATATTAATAATAAAATAATTTTTATGACTTCAAATTTGTGGTCCCGAGACCAATATTTTGACTAGCCCCAAAATTGGGTTGTTACATTTCTTCTCCCTTAGGGATTTTCGTCCTCTAAAATCTTACCGGCGAATAAGTTCGGGTGCTGATCTCCCATAGTTTCCTCAGGTTTCCATGTGGCTTCCTTGACTCCATGTCTATGCCACAAAACTTTCACAAGTGCTATACTCTTATTCGTCAACTGTTTGACTTCACGAGTCAATATCTTGACCGGCTCTTCGTCATAAGTCATGTCTGGATGAATCTCAACCTCTGATGGCGTGATCACATGCGAAAGGTCTGATATATCGATGTAACCTGGACACATGAAACACATCATGAATTTTTTCCATTTCTGGTGGTAAGGCCAATCGATAGGCAACTGGTCGTACTCTCTCGATAACCTCATAAGGTCCTATGAAACGAGGACTCAACTTGCCTCTTCTACTAAATCTGAGAAGTTTTCTCCACGGGGATACTTTTAAAAACACTTGATCACCAACTTGAAATTCGATCTCCTTCCATTTCAAATTCATATAGGATTTCTGCCTATCTGAGGCAGCCTTCAAAGTCACGAATCACTTTAACTTTTTCTTCAGTCTCCTTGACTAAATTGACCCCGTGAATCTGACTCTCTCTGAGTTCAGTCCAATATAAGGGCGTTCGACACCTTCGTCCATATAAAGGCTCATAAAACACCATCTTCAAACTTGACTGATAGCTATTGTTGTAGGCGAATTCAACCAATGGTATGTACCTTTCCCAACTACCTTAAAATTCCAGAACACAACACTGTAACTTGTTCTCTAAGATCTGAATCACTTTTTCTGATTGACCGTCGGTTTGCGGGTGAAATGCCATGCTAAAACTCAACTTTGTTCCCAGGGCCTCTTTTAACTTTTTCTAAAATCTCAAAGTAAATCTTGGATCCCTATCTGAAACAATCGACAAGGGTACACCGTGTAGTCTCACAATCTCGAAAATATACAATCAGCCAATCTCTCAATGGAATAGTCAGTACGCACCAGTATGAAATGTTAACTTTGTTAGCCTATCCACAATAACCCAAACAACATCTTTTTTCTTCGGGGTTAATGGCAAATCCGCCACGAAATCCATTGTAATCCGATCCCACTTTCTCTCGGGGATCGTGATAGGCTAAAGTAGACCTGAAGGTACTTGGTGTTCAGCTTTCACTTTCTGACACACAAGGCACTTGGAAACGAATTCTAAAATGTCTCTTTTCATTCCCGACCATCAGTACATTTTCCTCAAGTCATTACATATTTTCACACTACCCAGGTGGACGGACAAACAACCACTATGTGCTTCTCAAAGAATCTTCTGAATAAGCTCATTATCTTTGGGGTACACAAACTCTATCTTTGAACATTAGACATCCATTGGAGCCAATTCGAAAATCTGATTCAATCCCCGACTCACACTGAGTTCTCTTAACCTACAAATCTTTGTCACTGTTCTGAGCTTCACGGATTTCTTTCAAAAACATCAGTCTAGCTCTCAACTATACTAGAACTGAACCATCATCTAACAACGTTAAATTAGCGTTCAATGCTCTCAACACAAAATAATTATTTTCTACTCAATGCATTGGCGACCACGTTCGCCTTTCCCGGGTGGTAGTCGATAATCAACTCATAATCCTTTAATAGCTCTAACCATTATCATTGCCGTAAGTTCAACTCCTTTTGAGTCATCAAGTACTTAAGATTTTTATTATCGGTAAATACTCGGCATTTCTCATCATACATATGGTGTCTCCAAATCTTTAATGTGAACACTATAGCTGCTAGTTCCAAGTCATGGGTCGGGTAATTTCTCTCGTGTGGTTTTAGTTGTCTTGAGGCATAGGCTATAACATTGCCATGAGCACACACCCCAAACCATTCAAGGAGGTGTCGTTATATATCACAAATTCCTTACCTGACTCCAGTTGCACTAACATTGGTGCTTCGGTCAACAAAGCCTTTAACTTCTCGAAACTTTGTTGGCACTTTTCTATCCATTCAAACTTGACATCTTTCTGTAATAGCCTCGTCATTGGAGTAGCGATCATAGAAAACCCTTGAACAAACCTTCTATAGTACCCGACCAAGTCCAAGAAGCTTCGAACCTCAGTCATATTCTTTGGCAGTTTCCATTTAGTAATAGCCGAGATCTTGCTTGGGTAAACTCTAATCCCATCACCCGACATAATGTCTCCTAAAAATCCGACCTCCTTAACCCAAAATTCACTATTACTGAACTTGGCGTACAATTTCTTGTCTCCCAGGGTTTGTAACACAGTTCTCAAATGCTCTGCGTGTTCACCCTCATCACACGAGTAAATCAATATCTCATCAATAAAAATGACTACAAACTTATCCAGATACAGTCGAAAAATACAGTTCATCAAATCTATAAACACCGCCGGGGCATTAGTCAAAGCAAAGGGCATGACGAGGAACTCATAATGCCTGTATCTCGTCTGAAAAGCAGTCTTCGGTACATCTTGCTCTTTAACTCTCAACTGATAATAACCAGACCTCAAGTCTATCTTGGGAAATGTCGTGGCTCCCTTTAATTGATCGAATAAATCATCAATCCTTGACAAATGATACTTATTCTTCACAGTTACCTTATTAAGCTTTCTATAGTCGATACATAACCTCATCAACCTGTCTTTTTTTTCACAAATAGCACTGGTGCGCCCCACGGTTAAGAACTAGATCTCACAAAACCTTTATCTGTTAACTCTTGTAGTTGTACTTTCAACTCTTTCAACTCTATTAGGGCCATTCTATAAGGAGCGATCAAGATAGGTGCTGTACCAGGGACCAACTCGATACCGAACTCAACTTCCATAGCTGGTGGTAATCCTGGTAACTCTTTCGGGAACACATCTATAAACTCAAAAACCACTGGTACCGATTCAATCTTCGGCTCAGACACTTGAGAATTCAACACAAAAGCGAGATAAGTCTCATATCTTTTCCTCAAATATTTTTCGACAACCAAGGACGATATCACCACAGGTGGTTTATTTGGTTCAATTGGTCCAACCCAAAGGACATTCCCGTCTTCACATTTCAACTCAATAACTTTTCTCCCACAGTCCACTACAACATTATGAGAAGTCAACCAATCCATCCCAAGAATCACATGTTTATTTAAAGGGTTAGACACTTTTATCACAAATTTTGTGGGCTCTACTAACATCTTCATACGAGGTACCAATTCCATACAAATATAGGAGTGGGTCGACCCCGGGTCAACTAAAGCAACAACAGATATTTCATGGATAGAAAAGGTATCCCTAATCACGTCGGAAGACTCTGTCTCTTCCCGGGCACAAATAGCCTAAGTCCTTATAGGTGCTCTGCCCTCGGACCTCACTGTAGCATCTCTGGGTGCACCTCTGCTAGAAGCCCCGCTTTCAGGGTTCCTTTGCGGTCTACTTCTCAATGGAGCACTACTTGCATTCACTTCTTGCTTTTTCTCTCCCTCTCCTATATCGGGACAGTCTCGGATGAAATGATCCAGTGAACTGCATTTAAAACACCCCTTTTCTTTAACTTGTCACTCACCAAAATAACGTCTATCACATTGCAAACATTCTGGCCTAATTGGCCGAGCATTACCGACGCTCGCAACAGAAGTGGTCTGAGCTCTAGAAGTTACGTTTTACCAGTTCTTGATTCTATTCGAAAGCCCCACTGAAGCATTCTATTGGGTAGCGAACTCTCTTGATCTTTTAGATGAAGACTGATGTGATTTCCCCATCTGTCTCTTCTTTGAATCCCGTGACTCAATAGCCGCTTTCCTCTTTTCTTTTACTAGCTCCTCTGCCTTGCATGCTCTCTCGATGAGCACTACAAACTCTCTTATCTCTAAAATACCAACAAGCACTCGGATATCTTCATTAAGGCCATCCTCGAACCTCTTACACATGGCGGCTTCTGAAGACACGTACTCCCGCACGTATTTGCTGAGTTTCACAAATTCTCATTTGTACTCTGTCACTGTCCTACTTTCTTACTTCAACTCTAAGAATTCTTTCCTTTTCTAGTCTATGAACCTCTGGCTAATATGACTCTTCTTGGAAGAATTCCCACGTTATTTTCTCTCTTGGTACCACAGACACGAGTTTGCTCCACCACTAGCAAGCTGAATCTCACAAGTGTGATACGACACATTTCACGCACTCCTCAGGCGTGCATAACAATTCATCGAATACCCTAATGGTATTCTCTAGCCAAAACTCTGCTTTCTCCGAGTTGTTATCGAGATTTGCACGAAATTATTCTTCCCATTGTTTCCGGATCTTGTCTACCGGAAGCTTCTCTCTCCTAATTATGTCCGTACCTTGCAGAGCTACTAAAGCATACTGAGGAATCGGAGGAGGTGGGGGAGGTGAAGTGTTCGGGTTCGCATGAACAAACTCCGTGTACCAAGCATCCATCATTCGGAGGTAGGCTTCTCTAGCCCCTCTGCCTTGGCCTATAGTCACGGGCTCACTCTTATCTGGCGCGGTCCCTTCAGCGAGAGCTGGTGAATTACTCTCTACGTCATCCGCCGTGGCTCTATCAGGATCCATTTACTATATAAAAACATAATATATAATCGTCAGAGATTATCACACTATCAGTATACAGTTGTGGCAAGTATAGCTAGACTCGTACTCTCGCTAGGTTAGTCCTAGAACTGACTAAACCATGCTCCGATATCACTAAATGTAACACCCCATACCCGTATCCTATGCCGAGACGGAATACGAGGCATTACCTAACTTGAACTCATACTTACCACCAATTCTGAATTTTCATAACTTGGAAAATTTAAAACTTTGTTAAACTTATGAATATATTCTTAATATGGGCTTACGAGGACCAAAACACACATCGGAAATCATTCGATACCAATCTGAGTCCTTTTGACAACTATAGAAAAATATCACTTGACATAGGGGCACACGCCTACATGAGAGGGGCAACAGGCCCATGTGACCATTCCAACATGGCCGTGCTAATGGCCCGTATGTCTCACACGGCCTAATCAAAATAGGGACACACCCGTGTCCATCACCCGCATGGAATTAATTCTAAATGCACACCTACAGGGGTTTTCACACGGCCCGTCACACACCCGTGTCCCTGGCCCATGTCCTTCACACAGCCATGACACGTCCGTGTCCTAGCCCGTGTGCAAAAACCTCGACATTCTGCTTCTGACATCAGCATTTCATAAGGGTCACACGGCTAAGACACATGCTTGTGTGCTAGACCGTGCCCTTCACACGGCTGAGACACACGACTAAGGCACATGCTTGTGTGCTAGACCGTGCCCTTTATACGACTGAGACACACGGTCGTGTCTCTGCCCGTGTGTTTACTATCATGCATACTGACTAGTAAATTTTACGTGCAGGGGACACACGGTTGGACAACATGCCTATGATGCTGGCCATGTGTCACACAAGGCCTAGTCATACATCCGTGTGTCTACCCGTGTGAACAAAATCAGGCTATTTACCAAGCCTCTTTGCCACCCTTACTTACACAAAAGCAACCAAAACCAGTACCAAACTATTTCATGCAATAAAATCAGCCACAATAGACAACATTTCATTTGTGCATCCTACTCATCCATGAACATAGCTTTATTTGCATATATCAAATTGAATATTAGCCATCATTCAAGGCTTAATACAAAATGAGGAATTCATCCCAAGCCAACACATGTGGCCAAATTAATAAGAACACAAAACTCAAGTCTAGTCCCCTATACATGCCATATTCAAAAGTATAAATCAAACTATACCGAATGCTTCGATTGATAGTGTGATCGATATCTCTAACTTTCGTTGATCCTTGAGCTAGATAGACAACACTATAAGGAAAAGGAAAGGAGAAGGAGTAAGCATAAAACTTAGTAAGTTGCATATAAATAATTATACAACAATACTTTGCCATTCATCAACAAGTATCATAATACACAAGTGGGCATAAGCAAAACTTACTCATCAATACTCAAGACACATCATATAGCATATAATGTGGCTTACATTTTATACATACCCAATAGGTACCTGTATCACTCACATCACGGTTATACTTTCCTCATTAACTAGAAATCAGAATTTCTACCATTGAACCATTCGGAATGCTATCGGATATACCATAGCCTCAAACGCGGGGTAAGATACCGATATTGTGTCCTAGGCACAGTCTTACACTGGCTTATATCTCAAGTCGAAGCCATGTTCCAGACATGGTCTTACACTGACTATCATCTCGTAGCCGATGCATGTCCTAGACATGTCTTACACTGGCTTACATCTCGAGGTCGATACATGTCCTAAACATGTCTTACACTAGCACTTGTCTCAATGTCGATGCCATGTCCTAGACATGGTCTTACACTAGCTCTCACAAATGACCCCAGCATTATGGCATGAATATCCAATTTATTTCCCTAGGGTTCCAATGGAATTTTACTATCTCTACTCTCATCACATTTTCTCATTTCTACAAGTCAAGCAATTTATGCTATAATAATTTCAATACAATTCAAACACATATATTATCAAAGTAGTTGTATTATTTACATACAACTTATATCGGATTATAAAATGTGGCGACTAGTTGATTTAGTCGATTTGCTTGGCTATCCCTCGGTCTAGGTTCGGATTCGGTATTTCTTGACTATAATAGCAAAATACACTTATTTAATCACTAAATAAAATTAGACAATCGAAAATTCACTTCTTTGGTAAAATGACCATTTTGCCCCTAGACCTTAACAAAATGACCATTTTACCCTTAGGCTCAAAAATCGATTTTTATCGAATTTCTTTATTTCTCAAGACTAACTGGACCTCTTTTAGTCTTATAGCAACTCTAAATTCCCACTATTTCACACATTTATTATCTATTTTACAACTTATTCACATTAGTCCCTTTTAGGTGTTTTTATACTAGCACATTTCACAAAAGTTGTTTGAAATACACCCAAGACTTATTTTCTTTCATGAAAAATTAGAAAGCATCACAAATCCTTTTATGGAAAAACCCTATACTATTAATCATTTTGCAAAATAGTACCCTCATTTGAAAGCTCATGCTTTAAGGGTCTCAAAAGTACAAAAATATTTAAGAAAAGGCATTAGGATCACTTACTTGTGAAGACTTAAAGTTGCTAAAATTTCAAGCTCTTAAAACCCCATTCTTTGATGAAAATTTCGGTGGAGGAAGAAGATAAAAAGGGATGATGTCATTCTTCTTTTATCTATTTCTATTTTAGTCAAAATAAGCTACCTAACCCACCAAATTTTAAAATTTTGTCTCCTCTTTGACTCTATGGCCAGCTATGCTCATTTAAAAGGGTCTAATTTCCCTTTAAAATCCCCCAATTTTGATTCTCTAATAAAATAACACCTTTAGCTATCAAATTAGGACTTTTGCACTTTATGCGATTTAGTTCTTTTTCGCAATTGAACTCACAAACGTTAAAATTAGCTCACCAAATTATTCATGAACTAATATAAACATGCTATGACCCTATATCAATAATAAAATGATTTTTCTGACTTTGAATTTGTGGTCCCGAGACCACTATTCCGACTAGCCCCAAAATCGGGCTGTTACAAAAAATCCGACGAGTAAGTTCGTATAATTAGTATTTAAATTATAAGAGTCGATAATTATTTTTATATTGAATTATGATTTGATGATTTTAAACTATTGAATTAAAAGTTAGTGTAAGTGGTTTTGTTCAAAAGTCAAGAGGTTTTTGAAAATGAGGTATTAGGACCTCATTTTCGTATTTTAAAGTCACAAATATTTTTATTAAATATTTATACAGTTGTATTATAGGTGAATTGAAGTTTGGTCTAGTAATTTTTACGATTGATTGCTTAATTTAGGCAAAAGGACTAAATTGTAAAAGAGGTAAAAGTTGATCGCTATAGATTTAAAATACAAAAGGGACCAAAATGGTAATTAAACCACGGTAAAAAATTCCAAGCGGTGGTGGAGATTAATCTAATGGCTTTTGGGCTATTTCCTCTTTTAGTCCTAATTAGTTTAGGATTAAATTGTAATTAAGTTTATTTAGTTGGAATTTAATTTAATTGAAGGATCAATTGTGAATTAAACCCTCCTTAGATGGTAATTATACCATATTTTCGATCGATGGACAAATCTGGACTTTTATAGGTATATTATAAAAGTTAAATTTATAAATTAAGAAAATAAAAGGTTAAAATTAAAATAATGCTAAATTGAAGCTATCATCTTCTTATTTTTTTTCTTTTCAAAATTGTTTTTAGCCATGGGGGAAGAAGGAAGAAACCTTCGCCAACTAGGGGTCTTCAATTTAGGAGGTAAACCTCGTCCCTTTTTAGTATTTTTTATGTTTTTGAGCTTGTATTAGCTTAATCTAGCTAACCTAGGGATTAATTTGTAAAACTGTCAAATGTAATGGATTGTGTCATTGATGAATTTCAGATGTTCTTGAAATTTTATGGTAGAATTTTTAAGCTTGGTTTCTAGATAGGACTATTTTGTAAAGTAATTTTTCGTAATTTTAATGTTTAAGGACTAAAATGTGAAATTAGTAAAAGTATAAGGACTTGATGTGAAATAACAGCAAATATGGGCTTTAATAAGGTTCTAAACAATTTTTCTAAACTTGAAACTGAATAAAAATAGTTAAATTGCATGTTTTGGGCTTAGGGACTAAATTGTTTAAAAGTAAAACGTTAGGGGCAATTTTTTAAAAATTTCAAAAAGACTTAATTGCATAAAATGATTTAGTTTTTCTATTAGAATTACTAAATTGAATGGTATTATTATTTTAGATCTTAAACGAGTGAAAAACTAAGGAAAAAGGAAATTTACCAAATAGCCCCTGTACTTGGTCGTTCTGCAGTTTAGTCTAGTAAGTTCGTTCGACTTGTAATTTAATATCTATATGAATTGTACAATGATATGCTATGGAATAATGGATATTAATTTTATATTAATGATGTGAAATTACTAGGTTTGGCCCGGATGAACGCGGGATAAAGTACAACTAATTACATGGTGTGTTATATAGGGATTGAAGAAGAGGAGATGTTACATGAATTATATATATTTTTTGAGTATACCGAGGTTCAGCATTTGTTTTGAGCCATCGTGTATTACTCCCTGATTCTGGCATGTTATTGGGGTAGGATGTAAAGCCTTCGGGTTGGCACTTAGTGCCGGGGTGTGTTTTGGAGGGATGTTGGCCTACGGGCTAGTCACTTAGTGTCGAGGTGTGTTTTGGAGGGATGTTGGCCTACGGGCTAGGCACTCAGTTTTGAGGTGTATTATTGGTTGGATTAGCTCTTGTGAACATTTGGTGTGTTTCGGTTGGACTACTTATGTACTCGTACTGTTAGTCGTTCATTAGGTCATAATTATTGGATTAATTGCTTATTTAAAGACTTCGAATGGTATGTTTTGTACTTGGTATCTTGAAGTGATTTCCTTGTGGACATTTATGCTTTTCAGAAATTGATATTGAGAATTGAATTGAGCTACTTTGGATTGTTACTGCAAATCAGTCCTGTAAGTTTATTCGGTTTAATTCTAATGCATTTAAATGTATATTGAATTAATTAATTTTTTTTGGATTGAACATTATAATGATGTTAAGTATATGAGTAATGAAGTAATAGATCGTTATAAAATTGAGCACTAACGAGATATTCTGAGCTGATAAATGTTTGGTTGATGAACTAATGCATGTATATGGAATATGAGATAGTGAATTATTCATATATTGATTTGTGTTGGTTGGTTTGGCTTATACGAACTTCTAGTGTGTTGGATGGTTAACTGTGTACTCGTATCTATTTATCGTTCATTGGGCTATGTTTTAATGATCTCTGAATGTTATTGAAATGTGGAAATTAATTTGTACTAGTGTTTTGAGCATTACTCACCTATTGTGAGTTGTGATTGACAGGGACTCTATTAAGAACCTTATCGCCTAGAACTCTGTTAAGGACTTTGTTGTCAAAAACATTGTTTATAAATTTTATTAATTGAATTATTATACGTAATATAGTAAGATTTATTGTTCAATCAACAAACTTACTAAGCTTTAGAAAAGCTTACTTATGTGTTTGTCTTGTTTAATTGTAGATACATTTTGTGGATCGGGTGACCAGATTAGCACGAAGAAATCACACTATCTAGGGAATTATTGGTAACTTTTGAATCTATCTTGGCTTATATAGCATGTAATAGGAAATCTGATTATGTTTTGTAATGGTCATAAGTACATGTATTGTGTTTGATGATGTATTTTGATGTTGTGATATGATAGTTTAAATGTGGTATGTACGTTTAATTTCATGTTATAGTATAAGTGAACAATCATGGAAGTGTAAGTGTGACTTGAATTAGGTATAATATAAGTGAATTGAAGGTAAGTTGAATATGAGTATATTGAGACTAGTGTGATGAAACTAAAGTAGTGAAATGTTGGATAATTGAGATGAAATTTCATTATTGACCCATTGGTTAGGTCTTAAATGGATTGAATTAGCATGTTTTGGATGTTCTTGTATGTGTTTGAAGCCTTGTGATCATTTGGTTTAGGTACCTATGCAATTGAGTGAAGTTTGAGCTTGAAGTAGGACATTTTTGGGATCACACGGCCTAGGACACAGGCTGTCACATTGCCATGTGAAGCACACGGCAGCCCACATGGGTTTGTGTTTGAAGCGTGTTTAAAAAAAATAGTATAGGTGTTATTTTCACATAGGCAAACACACAGCCTGTGACATGACCATGTGAGGGTAATTCTAATGTTACACGGACTGGCACACGGCCTGCGGCACAATTGTGTGATCCAAATTAGAGAGTTACACGGTTCATACACACGAGCGTGTGAGCTTCTGATAAAATATTTGTTTTAGCTTTGGATTATTTGGAACACACAACCTGTTATGGAAATACATCATACCATCAGCATCTACAGTGCATCCCGTAGTCGAGTCATTCTAGATTTTCTCTCGTTTAGCTAATAACTTCGGGTCGTCATCCTGTAACTTTTGAATTCATTGAAGAAATAACGGTTGAGCCCTCAATTTAGCTAAAATAGAACCATCACCCTCTAGTTTCAAATGCGTATTCAATGCTCTCAAGAAAAATAACGGCTTCCGGCTTAATGCATCTGCAACAGCATTAGCTTTCCTGGGATGATAGTCAATCGTAATATCATAATCTTTTAATAGCTTTAGCCACCGTTGCTGTCTCAAATTCAACACTTTTTGAGTCATCAAGTATTTTAGACTTTTATGATTTGTAAATATGTGACATTTTCACCGTAAAGGTAGTGACACTAAATCTTTAGAGAAAAAAATAATAACAGCTAACTCTAAGTCATGAGTTGGGTAGTTCCTCTCATGTGGCTTTAACTGACAAGAAGCATAAGTTATTACTTTCCCGGCTTGCACTAACACATAACCCAATCCGCTAAGTGAAGCATCACTATATACAATAAATTCTTTCCCAGATTTAGGTTGTGTTAGTACTGGAGCTATTATAAACAAAACAATTTATTGTATACAGTGATGCTTCACTTAGCGGACTAGGTTATGTATTAATGCAAGCCGAGAAAGTAATAATTTATGCTTCTTATCAGTTAAAGCCACATGAGAGGAACTACCCAAACAAAACTCTACTAGTACTCATCTAACCAAACAAAAAAAAAAAACATTCTTCTATAGCAACTTAGTCATCAGTGAAGCTATTATAAAAAAGTTTTTAACAAAGCGACGATAATAACTTACTAATCCCAGAAAACTTCGTACCTTTGAAATATTTTTTTGGAGCTTTTCAATTAAGAATGATAGAAATCTTGCTCGGATCAACACGTATCATATCTACAGAAACCACATGTCTAAGAAATCCAACCTTTTGAAGCCAAAGCTCACATTTGCTGAATTTTGCATACAACTATTTCTTGCGCAGAATCTATAATACAATTCTCAAATGCTGAGCATGCTCAGATTCTATTTTAGAGTAAATCAATATATCATCAATAATTACAACCGTAAATTTATCCAACTGAGGCTAAAAAACCCGATTCATCAGATCCATAAAAGCAGCCGGAGCATTAGTTAATCCGAAAGACATTACCAAAAATTCATAGTGGCCATATCAAGTTTGGAAAGCAGTTTTTGGCACATCATAGTCTTTTACTCGTATTTGGTAATATCCTGATCAGAGATCTATCTTAGAAAATACAGTTGTACATTTCAACTGATCAAATAACTCACCAATACAAGGTAAAGGATATTTATTATTTTTTGTCACTTTATTCAGCTACATGTAATCGATGCATGATCTCAACGAACAGTCTTTCTTTTTCACAACAACACTAGTGCACCCCGTGGAGATACATTCGGCCGGATAAAACCTCTGTCTAACAATTCTTGCAATTGTGTTTTAGGTTCTTTCAACTTGGTTGGCGTCATTCTATACGGTGGAATGGATATAGGTGTAATCTCGGGTATCAAATCGATAACAAATTCAACTTCAAGTTTGGTGGCAATCCTGATAACTCTTCAGGAAATACATCTGTAAATTCATTAATAATAGGTACCTGATGTAGCTTAGACCCAAAATCTCAAGTATCCAATATATAAGCCAGAAATGCCTCACAACCCTTACGAATAATTTTTTGTGCAGAAATAGTTTAAACAACTCTTCTAACACTGTTTGCTTTGTCAGACTCAACTGTAATCAATTCGCCCTCCGAACATCTCAAATCAACCCGTTTCAGTTTATAGTTTACCACAGTATCATGTAACGTTAACCAGTCCATTCCCAGAATTATATCAAATTCATGAAAGGGTAGCAACATTAAATCAGCGAGAAATTCACAGCCCTGAACTCTTAGTAGACACTTACGACATATTAAATTAACTATTACACTTTGATCTAGTGGATTTGTAACTTGAACATCAAATTCAGTTGACTCAACAGGTAAATTTTTATCCGTACCCAAAGAAGTGCAAAAATACGAATATTTTTACTCAGGGTCAATCAAAGCATATACAGTAACATCAAAAAGACAAAATATACTAGTAATGACATCAGGCGTGACAACCTCTTCTCTTGTTCAAATAGCATAAGTTCGCGCAGGTGCTTTAATTTCAAATCTGGCTATTATATTTCTAGTGCCACTACAGTTCACCCTTACATTGCTACTCTAACCAAGACATTTGCTCTTCTGCGGCGTGGTCACAAGTTTCTCATTCCGATCATCAGTCTTTCCCTCTATTTTCATACAATTGGGTACAAAATGATCAGTTGACCTGCACCTAAAACAAGCACCCAATTTGGCCCTACACAGTATATAGTGAGTACCAGTATGTGGTTTACTACAGTGTTCGCACACCGGTCTCGAAGCATTGCAGACACTGACCATACTATCAACAGGTTTATTCTGGAACTTGGAATCATACTGTCTCATTTTATTTATGCTCACAAAACCCGGATGACACAGTGATGCGGTTATCATTTTCTTTTGCTTTCTTCATTAGTGGTGCAGAAAATGACTTAGAAAAGTTTATTTTGCTGAATTCCTGGGCCTTCTTTTCTCTCTACCTCTCATGATTATAAGTTTTTTCCATCTTTTCAGATCAGTCAGATAGAACTACAAAAAGTCGTATCTCAGTCTCATGAATTGTCATCTTGATTTCATCATTTAACTCATCTTCAAAACGGATACACATTTCTTCCTCATTCGGCATAATTTCTCGAGCATACTTACTAAGATTCACAAATTCTCTCTCGTACTCAGTGATAAATGCCAAATTATACATATTTTTACCCCAAATACTTAGCATATTTATGGATGTTTATTACTAGATTTGTGTATTTTGGTGCCCTTAATCCGATTATTTCATGTTTTGTACTCAGAAGAGCACCAAGAGTCAAAAGGAGCCAAAAACGAGCAAAAAAGGGACAAAACGGACCAAATCAAGAAGATGACACGACCTAAGCTTTGCCACACGAGCAGTTCACACGCCCATGTCTTTCGAGGGTGTCGGCCAAGGCTTTCACGATTCACACAGCCGTGTGCAATTTAACGGATCAAACACAGCCTGGCAATCATGTCACACGGCAGTGGTACACGGGCGTGTCCCTTTTTCAAGAAGCTTTATTTTACACAAAAAATGATACTTAGGGAGGAAGAAAGCCAATCCAAAACTATATAAACACCCTAAGTATGACTTAGAAAGGGGGCCTCCCTCCAGAACTTTTCTGGAGTATAAAACCACACGCCGGGAATAACTTGAAGGAAGCCAGACGATCCATCCCAAAAGCCGAGTTACTCCAAGATCAAGATCTCTCTCGTAATTCCTTGAGGGTTTTAGAGTTTTCTTTATGTTTTGTTATTTTCATACTTTTGAGATGTACTCTTATTTTATTATGAACTAGACCCCGTAGATACTTAAGGGGGTTGAAACCTATGATGGATCTTGTTATTATTATCTGAACTGTATGATAAATACTTAATTTATTCTTAATTATGTGTTCTTAATGCTTGAGTTAATATTCCAGGTATTGATTCATGATTTGATGTGCTTATGCAGAGGAGCAAAAGTCCCTATCTAAGAGTAGATTTGGCATAATTAAGTGGAGTTGATCGAACGCCTAGAAATAGGGTTACGAGATTTTTCCAGATTAGGATGAAACCTAATATGGGAGTCCATAGATTGATTTACTGCTTCCCTAGGGGTTTTAATTAAGAAAGATATTTCAATTAATTCAACTGAGGGTTAGACGTTATTAGTCTCGAAAGAGATAATAATATAGGTTAGGGAGTCTCACGGATCAAGTCAAATGAATAAATCGTCTGGTTTAGAGTCAGATAACAAGTGAAATCTAGGTGGATTCCTTCTTGGGTGTCGTCCCTATCAATTACTTTTCTTCAAGTCTTTTTTCCAAATTTTCCCTTTGCTTTAGTTTAATTAGTTAATTAGTTTATTAAACAACCCCTCTTTATTTCTAGGTTAAATAATAAAAAGATAGTTATTACTAGTACTTTTGGTTCCTTTGGGTATGATATTTCGGTCTTGCCATTACTATACTATTGTTCGATAGGTGCTCTTACCTTTTCGTCGTGATAATAGTTAGTTTATGTTTGATCTTCATTATAAATATTTATTACTTGTTACTAATCACGCGATCAAGTTTTTGACGCCGTTGTCGGGGAACTAAAATATTAGAAACGCTAAATTTTTACTACTTTAGCCATTTATTTTTCTTACAATTTAATTTTATTATTATTATTATTACTAATTAATTTACTTTTTCTTTCTCTTGGCAGGTTTTTATAGTTTATGACTAGAAGAAACCCGTCGGGACCATTACTTTTTGACGAAGAAATCGATCGCATAGTTCGTAGAAACCAAAGAGAAATAAGGCACAGCTTAAGATACACAGAAAACGAGCAAGAAGACGATACTCAACCCCCAACTGAAGAGATGGCTGAAAACTAAGGCAATCAGCTAGCTCTTGCAATTACGCTTAATCAAAATCCTGTTCCACGTACTATGTATGATTATGCTAAACCTTCTTTAACAGGAACTGAATCTAGTATAGTTAGACCGGCTGTAGCTGCAAATACTTGAACTGAAACTTAAGACAATTCAAATGATACAGTAGTTTGTTCAGTTTGATGGTTTGCAGGATGAAGATCCCAACGCTCACTTAGGAAACTTTCTAGAATTTTGCGATACATTTAAAATCAATGGCGTTTATGATGATGCCATTCGTCTTTGGTTATTTCCTTTTTCATTGAGGAACAAAGCTAAACAGTGGTTGAACTCGTTACCACGAGGGTCAATTACTACTTGGGAACAAATGACCGAAATTTTTTTACTAAAATACTTTTCGCCGGCTAAAACGGCTAAATTACGTAATGATATCTCTTCTTTTGTGCAGATGGATTTAGAAACACTTTACGATGCATAGGAGAGATACAAGGATTTATTGAGAAGGTGCCCTCACCATGGGTTACCACTTTGGCTTCAAGTACAAACATTCCACAATGGTCTGAATCCCTCAACTCAGCAAATGGTTGACGCAGCTGCTGATGGAACCATCAACAACAAAACACCTGAAGAGACTTATGAATTCATTGAAGGAATGTTACTTAATAACTATCAGTGGCAAGTCATGAGGACTAAGCCAACAAAAATAGTCGACATTTATAACGTCGACTCAGTTACTATGCTATCAAATCAGGTAGAACTTCTTAATAAAAAGATTGATGGTTTACTTGGTTCTACACAAGTACATCCAGTAATGAGGTGTGACTCAAGTGGAGGAGGTGTGCATACAGAATATCAATCCTTCAATCCCACACAATAACTTTAGATCTCAAAATAACCCATACAGTAATACTTATAATACAGGTTAGAGGAACCACCCAAATTTCTCCTAGGATGGTCAAGGGAATCAAAAGCCACAAAATCCTTAGGGTTTTCAATAGCCACCTTATCAACAAGAGAAGAAACCGAACCTTGAGGAGATGCTCTCAAAATTCATATCAATGTCAGAAACCCGTTTCCAAAATACAGAGACAGCACTTAAAAATCAACAAGCATCGATCCAAAGACTCGAAACTCAGATAGGCCAGCTAGCCTAACTAATCTCTGAACAACCACAAGGTAGCTTACCAAGTAATACTGAACCTACCAAAGGGAACACCTCAACGCAATTAGTACTCAAGATAAGGAAGGATTCATTGCGCCTGAGCCAGAATTGATGCAAGAAACTGTGGTGAGCAAAGGTAAAAGTAAGGTAAGTTATAACAAAACGGTGAATAAAAAATATAAACCTCGTGTCCCATATCCTAACGCGACAAGGAAAGACCGCTCAGATGAACAATTTGGTAAATTCCTCAAACTTTTGAAAAAAATTACATATTAACTTACCATTTATTGAAGCTTTGTCGCAGATGCCAAATGCAATGAAATTTTTAAAAGAGCTTTTAGTAAATAAGCGGAAGTTGGACTAAGCGTCACATGTGGAGCTAAACGCAGTCTGCTCAGCTATTCTATAGAATAAGCTACCCCACAAATTGAAAGATCCAGGGAGTTTTCCAATCCCTTGCTTAGTCGGTAGTTTAGATATAAGTCATGCATTAGCTGATTTAGAAGCTAGTATTAACATCATGCCTTACAAAATGTTTAAGCAACTAAGTCTTAGGAAACCTAAACAAACTAGGATGAGCATTCAATTGGCAGATAAAACTATAAGATTTCCTAGGGGTATTATTGAAGATGTACTAGTGAAAGTAGATAAGTTCATATTTCCCGTTGATTTCGTTGTTCTAGACATAGAAGAGGATAATAACACCTTTTTGATTTTAGGGAGGCCCTTTTTAGCAACTGCTAAAACAGTTATTGATGTTGGCACAGGTGAGCTTACACTTCGTGTGGGAGACGAAACGATCACCCTTCAAGCTCGTACTTCTGGCATCACATCAAACAGTGAAGGTAATGGTCCGCACCAGTCTACTAAAACTGACAATATGACACAACCTACTTTGCAGAAATTGAGTTTCAAAGAAGTTCACGAGCCATGTTCCAGCAATGATAGTGGAGACACTCATGAAGAACGAAGGCTACGGATAGAGGAGCTAGACGAATGGCGAGCACACAAACTGAGAACACATGATAGACTGAAACTACGCCAAAACAAGGCCGATACCTCTCCAAATCAACTTAAGGTTGGCGATAAAGTCTTACTAGATGCCACAGATCCTCACATTGTCACTACCACACCGAATGAGGAAATCCCTCTTACAGTACTCAATATTTTTCCATTCGGTACGGTGGAAGTGAGTCACCTCAAGTTCGGCACTTTTAAGGTAAACAACACCCGATTAAAACCCTATTTTGATGAGATTGATAGCAAGAATGAGGAGTATAAACTCCTCGAACCACCCTGACTATTACTAGAGAGGTAAGTCGAGCTTAGATTATAAATAAATGCTTCTTGGGAGGCAACCCGAGCACTAACATATTTTCATTTCTTTATTTTTAATTTCTAGCACTTTAAATCATTAACTTTATCTTTGAATTGCATAGTTTTTTAGCATACACGGCCAGGTATAGGAGCGTGCCTAAAGCCGTGGGCAAATAGGGGAAGAGACATGGCCGTGCGATACGATCGTGTGAAAGTAGGGCATGATTTCCCCAAAAACCGGGATGCGATAAATCCTCATGGCTGTGCGACATGGCCGTGGGTGAACTTGATAGGTGAACACAGGTGTGGGAATAGAAAAACACGGCCATGTCAGGGGCAAGGCTCGATTCTGTTTCTTCGACACGGGCGTGAGACACGCCCGTGCCGTTAAGCCGTGAACAACAATACACGGGCGTGGTACCCTAATACACGGGCGTAGGAGAAGCGAACAAAACTAGGCACGACTGTGCTACATGGCCGTGTACCACACACGCCCAAGACACATGGGCGTGGGATAGTAGCCGGGCACGACCTAAATTGTAAAATTCGAAAAACACGGGCTCACCTTCAGAGTACACGGGTGTGGCCCTAGGTCGTATGACCCTCCCCTATATAAGAAAACCACTGTTCATCTTCTTCCCCTTTCAAAACCCTAGCCGGAATCTCCCCTTCTCCACTCCTTAATCCTTATTCCGGCCACCATTCCCCAGATTCTCATTTCCCTAACCCCCAAACCATCCTAAAATCCACTCCCCCTGCATTAATCCTCACTTTCCCATCCCTTTTCCCTCTATTTTCCCTCCACACGGCCGTACCCCCACGCCACACGCCCGAGGAGCCTTCTACCACGCCACCTAGGGAGCGACCAATTCATGCGGCTGCTTCATTGGCACACCTTTCCGACCGACTCGCTCACTTCGAGCAGTATTGCACTACATAGTTCGAGATGATTCACGAGCAAGATCGGCGACGTCATAGACAGATGGACGACATGCAGGCCATGATGCAGCAGCTATGCCAACACTTTCACATCGCCACTCCATGCCACCACCTGAGGGCCCCGCTGATGAGGATCATTGAATCCTCCTATTTTTTTATTTTTATTTTTATTCTCATTTCAATTTTATTATTTTCTTTTGAAAGACATATCTATATTAGTAAATTTTACTTTCTTCATTTTTCTGGTATTTCTAACAAGTAATCCCACTACACTCTCTTCCACACCCACTCTTAATAAGCTCTTCATGATTCTACAGACTTCTAATCAAAGCTGCTAGGAATATTTTACGGAATGAGGAAACAAATAGGGAACAATACCCCACGAGTGCCATGTTCAACGACCTAATTTCTTCATCTAGCCAAGAACAGTGGTAGTTACCACTTTCCCCAAACCCTCCAGCTTTAGAATCAAGCTCCGCATCCATATAACAGGAAGTTTCACCTCTTTCCCTCTTATGATTTTCTTTATTTTGAATATTCTATCTTTGTACATTGAGGGCAATGTACATCTTAAGTGTGGGGGGGTGAACATGAACATAATGCCTAAATTTTTGCATTATTCTCAAATCCCTGAATTTTGTCTTGTGCTTAAGTGATTTTCTCATAATATTGATCGAATGAATTTTGATTGATCTATGATTATTGTTGATATGTCATGAATTAGATCATGGGAATTATGTATGATTACTTGATTATAGGACATTAGAGAATCTAGCATGATAAATTGATATTTTGAGAACTAAAATTTTTAGATTATTTTCCTAAATTGAGGTATTATCTTGAAATCTTAAGTATACAGGAATGACATCACAAACCCAAATTTTTGGTGAGATTTTTTAGCCTTTTGAGCTTATAGCTTTCTTTCTTGCTCACTTCTTTTGTAGTTTGAGTATGTCAATATTGAATTGTTATTCTAGAACTTGCTTCGATTATACATGTCGAGATCACACGTATGATTTGATATACTGAGATGATAAAGGCACTTAGGATTTAACCCACTTACTCCATAAAAAGCCGTCCCACATAATTAAACCCTTAGTGAACCCCCTTAAACCTACTAACCCTTTTTATTGAGTAACCCTCATCATTAACCCATTAACCCATTATTGTTGAAATCCTCTTACTTAATTTTTTTTATCGAGATTAATTTTAATATTGTTACCTCACTATGTTCACCATTTTTTGTTACTGAATCATGAAGTATAATTTCTATATTGTGTTAACTTGATTTGTTCCTAAAAAAAAAACTCAGTATTATTATTGTAATCCTCAGCAAGCTAAAATTGTCATGAGAAAAAAAAGAGCTAATGTAATATAGTTCTAAATATTTGTTTGTGACTCAGTAATTAAGTTTTTGATAGTGGGGTAATATATTGAAATTATCTTGATTCTAACCTTTTTATTTTCAGCTTGTATCCATACCCGTAACCTAAACCCCCTTACAACCATGCAAAGACCTTTTGATTTGTGTATCATATCATTTACAAGTGGTGGAGATTTGATTTTCATGCAAGCCTATGGTAATAACTTCTCATGTTAGACAATCGAGTGCTTAATCTTGAACCTTAAACACGTTGAGTGATTTGAGTAAATCTTTAGTGAGGATGTCAACTCTTGGATATTTAGGACTAAAGTTAATTACTTAGAGGGAGGAGATTACCTATGATTTTATTATCAAAATATTCGACTTAGATTGTTTGAAGCTTTTAATGCCCTTATAGTTGAATTCTCACTGTATGATTTTCCGTGGAATAATTTGTAACATTATCAATAATGATTATGTGATTGAAAGGAATGAATTCTAGCAGTAAATGAAAGTTTTGCTTAAGGACAAGCAAATGCTTAAGTGTGGGGGTATTTGATAAACGCCAAATTTTACATATTTTTACCCCAAATACTTAGCATATTTATGGATGTTTATTACTAGATTTGTGGATTTTGGTGCTCTTAATCCGGTTATTTCATGTTTTGTACTCAGGAGAGCACCAAGAGTCAAAAGGAGCAAAAAACGAGCAAAAAAGGGACAAAACGGACCTAATTGAGAAGATGACACTGCCTAAGCCTTGCCACACGGGCAGCTTACACGCCCGTGTCTTTCGAGGGTGTCGACCAAGGCTTTCACGATTCACATGGCCTGGCCACTGACCCACACAGCCGTGTGCAATTTAACGGATCGAACACGGCTTGGCAATCACGTCACACGGCCGTGGCACACCGGCGTGTCCCTTTTTCAAGAAGCTTTATTTTACACAGAAAATGATACTTAGGGAGGAAGAAAGCCAATCCAAAGCCTATATAAATACCCTAAGTATGACTTAGAAATGGGGCCTCCCTCCAGAACTTTTCTAGAGTATAAAACCACACGCTGGGAATTACTTGAAGGAAGTCAGACGATCCATCCCAAAAGCCGGAGCTACTCCAAGACTGAAGATCTCTCTCAGAATTCCTTCAGGGGTTTTAGAGTTTTCTTTATGTTTTGTTATTTTCATAATTTTGAGATGTACTCTTATTTTATTATGGACTAAACCCCTTAGATACCTAAGGGGGTTGAAACCTATGATGGATCTTGTTATTATTATCTGAACTGTATGATAAATACTTGATTTGTTCTTAATGCTTGAGTTAATATTCCGGGTATTGATTCATGATTTGATGTGCTTATGCAGAGGAGAAAAAGTCCCTGTCTAAGAGTAAATTTGGCATAATTAAGCGGAGTTGATCGAACACCTAGAAATAAGGTTACGAGATTTTGCCAGATTAGGGTGAAACCTAATATAGGAGTCCATAGATCGATTTACTGCTTCCCTAGCGGTTTTAATTAAGAAAGATATTTCAATTAATTCAACTGAGGGTTAGACGTTATTAGTCTCGAAAGAGATAATAATATAGGTTAGGGAGTCTCACGGATTAGGTCAAGTGAATAAATCGTCTGGTTCAGAGTCAGATAACAAGTGAAATCTAGGTGGATTCCTCCTTGGGTGTCGTCTCTATCAATTACTTTTCTTCAAGTCTTTTTCCAAATTTTCTCTTTGCTTTAGTTTAATTAGTTAATTAGTTTAATAAACAACCCCTCTTTATTTCT
Organism: Gossypium arboreum; assembly: GCF_025698485.1. NCBI lineage: Eukaryota > Viridiplantae > Streptophyta > Magnoliopsida > Malvales > Malvaceae > Gossypium > Gossypium arboreum. Next base: position 127,759,032 of record NC_069077.1, read on the forward strand.
AGGTTAAATAATAAAAAGATAGTTATTACTAGTACTTTTGGTTCCCTTGGGTACGATATCCCGGTCTTGCCATTATTATACTATTGTTCGATAGGTGCGCTTGCCTTTTCGTCTTGATAATAGTTTGTCTAGGTTTGATCTTCATTATAAATATTTATTACTTGTTACGAATCACGCAATCACTCAGCTACTGATTTGTTTCCCTGTTTTAATTCTAGGAATTCTTTCTTTTTCCATTCCAGGTATCTTTTGCTGACATATTTCTTTTTAAATTCTATTTTGAAGAATTCCCAACTGATGTTATCTCTCGGTACTACCACTGTTAACATTGACCACCAACTGTAAGCTTTGTCTTTCAACAATGATACAACACATCTGAGATAATATCAAGAGAACAAGCCATCTCACGAAAAACTCGTTGAATATTCTCCAGCTAATACTCAACTTTAGCCGGATCATCTTCAGTCTTATCTCGAAATTCCTCAGCTCCATATTTTCTTACTTTGTCAATTGAGACCCATCGACTCATTTCAGCTATCGGAGGGCGTAGAGATATCACAAAAGGTACAACAGAGGGTACTACTGGTGGTGGAGGTTGCTAAGCCATAAGATTATTTCTCATAAATTTAGTGAACCACTAACCTATCAAAATGAAGAACATATTTTAAACCCCGTTTTCAGACATTTGTAGAATCGGTATGCTATGGCTAGCTCCAAAATCAACAGTCAAAATGTTACTGTTAACTTTATTATTTTCATCACGATCAAAATCAGATGACATCTTTAAAATCTATAAGAAAACAGAGGTTAGATCGGATCAATTATTATCACTCTATCACAGGTTTATATGGCATGTAATTTCTAGACCTCCTTTACGCTACGTATAGCCAAGAACCAACTAAATTGTAACTTTGATACCACTAAATGTAACACCCATAACCCGTGCCCGTCGTCAAATTAGGGTTATGACATATTAACGTACAATTTAAAAGAATCAATAATCAGTAGCATCAAGTTTATCTAATTATTTTTCACAATTCATAAATAATTAAGATTAGAATAAATCATACATCTATAGGCCTTAAATCGAGCCTACATTGTAACGCCCCCACGCTTGAGACCGTCACCGGAGTCGAGCTTGAGGTGTTACTGAACATAATTTATCAAATTAAGAACTTCGAATCATTTGTTTCTATATTCACAGCTTTCTAGTTACCTGCGTCACAGTTACAAGAAAAATCATATATCGAGTTAAGAAACTCGAAATCAAGATCGTAAATTTTTCCTAAATCTAGACTCATATACCTATTTAATAATTTTTTTCTAGAATTTTTGGTTGGGTCAATTAGTACAGTTTATTAGTTAAAGTTACCCTTGTTTCAGGACTTGGCTGGACTGACCTCTGTTTACTACGAACCATATATCTCTCTGTGAAAAATTTATATGACTGTGCCGTTTGTTTATCCTGAAACTAGACTCAATAAGGATTCCAGGAATATAAAATAAAACACCTAATTATTTTTGTACAATTTATGGTGAATTCCTAAAGTTGGAACAGGGGATCTAGAAATCACTCTGGCTCACAAAAATTCAAATATCTTCTAACATATAATTCCTTTACCTGTTTCGTTTGCTTTATGTGAAAATAGATATATTGGGCTTCAATTTCATATTTAATCCATAACCAAATTCGATTTCTATGATTTTTAGTAAATTTTCAAACTCTCGTCGTTGTTCTTTGCAATGGTCATTTATGGCAAATTTCATCTTTTCATGAGTTTTTATGGACTAGATAACCTATTAACTTTCCATGACATCAAACATGGTCTAAATTAGTCATTTCCATGACCTATCATTATCAAGAATTTTCTCAACCAAATCACCACCATATCACAAAATTATTTACACGAAATAGGTATATTGCTATACATGCCATACTTAAGTTTTACAAGCCATTTACCAAAAAGTGTCCTTCGGATAGTGTGATCGAACCTTCGACCTGCCCCGATTCCCAAGCCGACTTGTTCAAAACTACAGTGAATAAAAAGGAGGGAGTAAGCATAAATGCTTAGTAAGTTCATATGCAAATAACAAGTAACATAACAATACAATTATACCAAACAACCTTAGCATAGTATCACCAAAACATATATCACATTTCTAAACATCATTCATCATCTTACCACCTTATCGTTGTTGTATCTATTCTCAACACGAGGGTTAAGTACATACCTGTCCAAAGTGTCCATTTCACAACACTTACCAAAACGTCACTTGCATCTTAAGTGTTCTTCCATTTCACTAGAAATTTTACCCATTGAACACATCGGAATATAACTCGGATACATGGATAATTTGCACATAAGTGCCACATATGTAATCAAGAAATCATGTAACCCGCCCCTAAGTGAACTCGGACTCAACTCAACGAGCTTGGGCGTTCGCATCCATAAGTGAACTCGGACTCAACTCAACAAGTTTGGATGCCTAGTTACATCTCACGAACTCGGACTCAACTCAACGAGTTCGAACATTCGCACCCGTAAGTGAACTCGGACTCAACTCAACGAGTTCGGATGGTCAACCATCCTAGTGACATGTCACTTGTATCCTAATCTATTCCTAAGGTTCAAACGGGATTTTCATCGAACACATATCCTTGCCATCTTCCGTAAAATACCGAAACCAATACTCGGTAGCACTTTATATTTAACAAATAATACACATAATTTGCATTTTATTCAAAAATAACCACAAAGCATATATTTCATAATAAAAATCAGCATATCATATAATTAACATCAATAACTTATAAATAACAATTATGCTACATTATTCACACATGAACTTACCTTGGTACCAAAATATAATGATTTTGCAATTTAGTCCACAATCTTTTCTTTTCCTCGATTGGGCTCGATTCCATGTATTTCTTTATCTAAAATAACACATTTAGCTTATTTAATACTCACATTATCAAATTATTCTTTAATTCAAATTTTAGCAAAATTACAATTTTACCCTTAAACTTTTGCATATTTACACTTTTTCCCCAAATCTCGAGAGTTAAACTTAATTCCTTATTCTTATGTTTTATAACATACTGATCACTTTTCCCTTCTATGGCAACATCAAATTCTCACTCTAACATGTACTTATGACTATTAGGTATTTTTGCTGATTAAGCTCTTTTACTCGTTTTCACTCAAAACCGAGTAGCACAAGTTGTCTAACATAATTTAAAACCTCATATTCTATCATAAAACATCAAAATTCACAAATTTCACCTATGGATATTTTTCCAAATATGAACTCTAACTCAAAATATTACCATCATAAGCTATACCGAAGTTAACGGATTTCAAAACGTAAAAATCATTAAAACGGGCTTGGAATCACTTACTATGAAGCTTGAAAGTTGAAGAAACCCTAGCTATGGAGAGGGGGAGCATTCGGCAGCAACTAAGGAAGATGATAACCAATTTTGTGTTATTTTTCCCTTTTTATTTCATTTAATATCCAAATGACCAAAATGCCCCTCCTTAATAAACTTTAAAAAAAATTCCTTCCATGTCCTAATTTTGTCCATGAACTTAAAATTGGTCAAAGTACCATTTAAGACCTCCTAATTAATATTTCAAAGCAATTTCATACTAAAAACTTCTAGAATGCAAGTTTTGCAACTTATTCGATTTAGTCCCTAACTTTAAATTAAACTCGTTATGCCAAAAATTTCTTCACAAAATTTTCACACAATTATGCAATCATATCATAAACCTCAAAATAATTATAAAATAATTATTTCTATCTCAGATTTGTGGTCACGAAACCACTATTCCGATTAGGCCTTAATTCGGGATATTACATACATGGCCTTAAAATAGTTTTGGAACAATCAAGGACCAATTCGAAACAAAACAAGAGATTTGGGAAAAAATATAAAAAAATCCAAAATAGGGGTCACATGGCCGTATGAAAAAGCCCAGACTATATGGCTCTAGACATGGTCGTGTGGTTATCCCACACGCCTGTATGACTACCCCACACGCTCGTGTGCCCACCTATGTAACTCACCAGATAAACACTGTAATATAACTCGATAGTGTAACAGCCTAATTTTCAGTGGTGTCGGAACAGTGATTCGAAATCACTAAATCCGAAAAATGAGTAGGAAATATTATTAATTTAGTGAGTATAATTTAAATGTGAAGTTAGAAAAAATTTTGAAGTAGTGAATAGTGTACTAAAAATTAATATTAAAATAATTAGAATCGAAAACGAGGTATCGAGACCTCGAGAATTTTAAATCGAGCCATAAATATTTTTATAAATATTTATGGAGTGTTAATAAGTCAGTATTAAAGTTTCGTCAAGAAATTTTAAAGTTTTGATAGTTAATTGAACAAAAAGGACTAGATTGTATTAAATGCAAAATTGTGGAAAATGATTAAATAGCTTAAATGATAAAACAAAGAGGGTTTAAAAGGCAAATAGACCCAAGGTCTCTTTGGGCTGGACGGCAATGGCATGAAATCAGCAAGAAAATAAGGAGAATTAAGGGCAAAATTGAAAAATTGCAAAATTTACTTAATAAAGCTAGGACTAAAGTGGAATTATCTAGATTTCTCTTTATTTTTCTGCATTCTCATCAGAAAAAACACCATGGAAGAGTTCCCTTAAGCTTTTTTTTTTTTTCATATTTTTACTTCAAGTAAGTTCAATTCTTGATTATTTCTTGAATTTTTTGTGTTTTTGTGACTGTTACAACTAGGTCCACTTGTTAAATTCATTAGTTTTTGATTATATGAAAGAAATTGAAAGTTGCTATGAATATTTTCCGGAAGTATATGATGATTTGGCATGGAATTAGAGCTTTAAGTTGTTTATATGCTTATTTTATTAAAAGAATTGAATAGAAAGTGAATGTTTGGGACGTAATTGTAAAAGAGTTTGAAGTTAGAGTTTTATGTAGAAATTCTGAATTTCAATAGTTATGAAATAACTTATAATGTCTAGGAAAAGTATTAATTGAGAAAATTATCTTAATTGAGGGGTTAATTGAGCAAGGACTAAATTGTATGAATTGTGAAATTTGGGGCAAAATGGAAATCAACATTTTGCACTAAAACTGTTTTGGACAGCAGCAGTAGTCTAACTTTAAAAAATCACCAAAAATTGTAGAAATGGAATTAGAGGATTAATAAAATATGAAATTAAATATTATTGAGTCTAGTTTCTTATAGAAGAAATTATGTAAGCAATAGGATTGTAAATCATGAGATATGATAAATTTTGTGAGACAAGGTCAGAATGATTTCGGGTTCCCCTATTCTGACTTTGTAAAATCATAAAAAATTTGATAAAAATAATTAGGGGCTTAAATTTATATTTTCAGAATCCTGAATTAGTCTATTTTTAAGAGAAACAAACGGGAACATCATTTGAATCCTTTACGAGGAGATAATTAATTTTTAGTGAAGAAGGGTCGGAACTGTCAGACAGCAGAATAGGGGAGACTTCAATGAATAAACTGTATTAATTGGCCCAACCAAAAATTATAAAATTTTAATGGTAAGAAGATATATGAGTCTAGTTTCAGGGAAAATTATAGGATCTTAATTTTGAGTTTTGTATCTCCAGATATAAATAATTTAGTGACTACAACACGGGTGGATAGTCTGAATATTCACATAAGTAATTAGTGAAAATTATGGATAAGGTTACTTACAAGTGTGTTATTTATACCAAGGATGTGGATGGAGAGGAGGAGGAGAAAAAATATATGAATGACTCGTGTATAAATTAAACACATGCCCGATTATAATCGATAAGTATTGTATTAGAAATGATATTATTTAGAATATTTATTATGAAATTATGATTATTGTTATAATACAAAATTTGAACTTGTGAGTTTATATGGCTAAATTTTAGTGATTATTTGTTAATTTTATGAATTTCATGATGTGTTATTTCATATGTATTGATGATAAAATCGTGAATAATGTAAAAGCATGAAAATTGAATAAATGATCAAATTGAGCATTTCAGTTCAGTGACAAGATGAATTGAAGGAAAAGACCATGGTTGGACCATGGCAACAAGTGATAAGTGATAGCTTCGGCTACACTTATCTGATCATGGATAAGTGAAAGTGATAAGTAATAGCTTCGGCTACACTTATCTGATCAAGGACAAATGACAAGTGAAAAGTGGTAGCTTCGGCTACCTGATCAGTGAAAAGTGGTAGCTTCGCACGATCGATGAAAATGGTAGCTCCGACTACCTGATCAGTGAAAAATGGTAGCTCCGGCTACCTGATCAGTGAATAGTGGTAGCTTCGGCTACAAGTGACAAGTGATTTCCGTATAAAACCATATTTGGGATATGGCATCGGTGTGATATATGCTACTGTATAAGACCATATCTAGGATATGGCATTAGTGAGATATGTGATTCGTGTAAGACCATAGCTGGGCTATGGCATCGATATGTGATATGTGATTACGTGTAAGACCATAGCTGGGCTATGACATCGATATATGAAGATGTGTAAGACCATAGTTGAACTATGGCATCTAGTAAACGAAGTACTCAATTCCGTAAGACGTTCACTAATTTGACAAAGTTTGGTAAGTGTTACATGGAATTATGTGATACAGAAAGTACGAGATGATAAGATATGAGTATAGAACTTGGTTGATAAATGAATTCATTTGTGATTATATAATTGTTCATCTTGAATGTACTGTCCATATGTATTGATAATTCAAACGTATTAATGAATAAAGTTTCAACATGGAATAAATTGAACACGAGACAAATAATTATGAAATTGAACTCGGAATTCATGAAAATGATGGTTATTGATATATGGAGACATAAGACATTGGTATATGAATATGGAAAAAGTTTGATAAATGTGTTTATTCATAATTATGGATTTATATACCTCATGTGTACTATTTGCATAAAGATGATATTTCAAATACTTTGGTTATTTAAGCTTAAATATGAAACAAGATGAAATCAAGATAAGTTGTTATAAAAATATATTTAGATTAAAGAGATATGGCTGATATATGTTGTATGATTACATAACGTGAAATTGTGTATATATATGAGAAATTTATGAGAAATGAGCCCATACACGTTTCTTGTTATTTATATGAAGTGTACGACTGACAAGGTGATGAAGTTATAAACAGAGAGTTACACGGGTTGAAAACACAGGCGTGTGACTCTCCAAAGTGTGAAAATTTTCTAAGTGTTGCAAAAGTTTCATATGTTTTCGGTTTGGTCTCGAACCACTCTGAATGTATGTTTTGAGCCCCATAGGCCCATATAAGGGACGTTAAACATATGTATAAAAGTTTTTAATTTAGAAGAAATTTTATGGCTGATTTTTACATGATTGATCATATTAAGTTTGGTAATGCCTCGTACCCTATTCTAGGCTCGGAATACGGGTAGGGGGTGTTACAGATAGTCCACAAAAAATGTAGGACCTCAGTATATTCAGTGAACAGAGGATATTTAGAAATCATCATCACACCTCATACCAATCTCGTACCGCTCGTAAATAACCTGTTGGCATGGTAATCGTACTCTATCCTACATTCATCTAGCTGAGGGCATTTCATCAGTGATCAAGCGATAATAACTCATTAATTCTATTTCCATGTGCAAGCATTAATTTATTAATCAACATTCAATAACTAAGTCTATATAACAAGCATTTAAAATGTTTTTACGATTAAACTGAACGAACTTACCATACTAAACTACAACGATGCCAAAAGTACAGTGACTATTCTGCAACTTTATTTTTTCCACGATTATGAACTCGTCCTTGATCTAGAATAATAATTCCATTCAATTAACTAATCCTAACAGAAAATTTAAATAATTTTATGCAATTAAGTCCTTTTAGGCATTTTCACAAAATTACCCCCAACATTTTACATTTATGCAATTTAGTCCCTAGGCCCCAAACATGTAATTTTTAACCAATTTTATTTAAAACCCAACCTAGCTGAATCTTATAGGACCTCATTAAAACCTATATTTCTATTTAATTCATACAAGTCCTTGGAATTTTTATCATTTTAACAATTTAATCCTTTACATTAAAATAATAATAAAAACTACTTTACAAAATAGTCCTAACTAATAGCCAAACTCAATTTTCTTCCATAAAGCTTCAAGAATAACTCAAATTCAACAATGACATAATCCAAAACATTTAACAGATTTACAAATTAGTCCTCTAGTTAGCTAAATCAAGCTAATACAAGCTCAAAAACATAAAAATTACTAAAAACGAGCGGGATTTGCTCACCAAATCAAAGGACTAAAGCTCAATCAAAGCTTCCTCCAATGTAACACCCCCTAACCTCGAACTGTAGCCGGAACAAAGTTACGAGGCATTACCAGACGTATCAGACAACTAATGAATAATTCACAAATAAAATAATATTCATAGCATAATTTAATTACTAAATCCCTATATTGAACTATTCAAATCTAAATCATACATTTAAGTAAAATGGGACTCGTTTAAGTACTCCAATTTTATTATTATTATTATTATTATTATTATTATTATTATTATTATTATTATTATTATTATTATTTTATAAATTTTGACAAGATTTGTACTTATTTTTACATAAAACCCCCGCAATTAAACCATATTCATTTCAAACATAACCAATTCAACCAATTTATTTCACACATTCATTTTCAATTCTAAATGCCTTCTAATCAACTTAATCAATATAATATCAATTTAAAATTATCATTGTACTAATTAAATTGAAATGGATAGACTTTTTCATTATAATTCTTAGACTTGCAATACTAATATTTTAAACCATTTATATTCAAAACATAATAACCTTTATATACATCCTATGTACATGCCACATTACCAAAAGAAAATATACATCACCAAAAGTTCGCTGAAGTCGGGTCTGGCTTTGGATGCTGGTTCAGTACTTGACTTCTACAACCTGCGCACGGAAACAACCTTACGCCGAGTATGCATATACTCAGTGGTATCACTATAATTCAGTTTATAATTAAATACATTAAATCACACACATACTTTTACATTACAATTATCATCACTTAATGAACAATTCAATGTTTTTATATTATCATTCGATTATATGTATATCATTCTTATTTCTTTATTTCAAATCTCAACTTTCACATATACTATATCATTCAAATTTAGTTTTATCAGTAGATTTATTTCATTTGTCCCTATTAACTTGACTCGGACTCGGCGGATACACGGATTCCAACCAACACACTAGTACGACACAATGTGCCTTAACGGTACACAGTACCTAATCAAGAATCGAATGTAGCGAGAGCGATAATGATAAAGATTCAACACACAAAGTCTTGAATCAGAATAAGAATGATAATGAGATTCGACACACAAAGTGTCGAATCGATAAGAAACGTGATAAGATATGATGAGTCGGCACATAAGTGCTCGATCGATGTCGGCAAAAACCCGTACTCTTCTATATCCTATGGCATGCCAACTATATCCGACTAGCCCGACTAGTTAATAGGTTATTTAAATCATTTTTGAGTACAATTTCCATTTTGATTCAATATTAATTATAATTTATTATTTTGATCAATTTTCACAAGAATTCAAGAATTCACTTCATTAGAAATTTTACAGTTCAATGCAATATCGTAACATTATTCAAGAATTTCACAGTTCAATTCGGTATTCAAAACAATATACAGATCCCATAATTCAGTTCAGTATCAATATCAATTTTAATACCCAATCACAAATTTTATCAGTTCATTAAATACTTACCTTAAAAATACTTACCACACATTCATATTAAATTAAACACATATTAATTATAAAGCTTGAGTTATAGTGATAGAAACCAGATTTTCTTCGGATTTAATCCTCGACGATCTTTCCTTTTCCTTTTTGGGCCGATGCTTCAGGCTCGATATTAGCAATCAAAGTTTCGAGCTTCAAATCTCTAGTTTTTCCTTTTTCTTTTTCTTTTTCTTTTTCTCCCCTGTTTTCGAATGTTTCGCTTTTCTATCTGCTTGTTTAGTTTCTATTTATTTTATGCTTTATCTTTTTTTTACTTTATTTAATTTATATTATATTTAATTAATAAATATCTATTTAATAGCAATTATATATATAACAATTGTACACACACAAGTTTTACATTTGTCCAATATCACCACCCTACATTTGTCATAATTTTATTTAATTATCACATAAAAATCTTATTTTATAATTATTTAATTAATAAATATCTCTTAATTATAATAATAATAAATAATAAATATCTATTAATTTAAATAAAATATTATAATTGTATAAATATTATCATTACATATGTATATTTTTATCACCTTACACTTGTCATAATCATACTTTATTTAACATATAAAAAAATCTTATGATATAGTTATTTAATTATCAATAATTTAATTTAATCTAATTATCTATTACTTTAATATTAAGTAAACAAATTATTTTATAACAAGTACACATGTATCTATTTATTACAAATATATCAATATTTTTATTACCATACAATTCTCTACTATTTAATTTATTTAATAATAATACTAATAATAATATAAAACCATAACAATTAATAATTATAATAATCAATTATACAATATTATAATATATATATATATATATATAATCTAAATAAAATCTTAGATTTTTTTTATACATTTATGCCGCCTCAACCATTACTTAATAGCATATTTCCATTTTGACCCTTTTACTTTCTATTGTTTTAAAATTAAACTTTTACCTCTTATTCAATTTAATCATTTTCACTAATTACTCTAAATTAAGCTAAATTTACTTAATTAAAACCTAATTAGACACACCACTAGGCTCATAAATATTTTTAATAATTATTTTCGAACTTATTTCACTAAGATGGAGGCCCGATAACACACTTTTCCGGTGCTCACGAATTTTGGGTCGTTACATCCAAAGTTTCTAAGGTTTTCGGCTTTTGAAAGAAAAAAATGAAGAGGATGGAGTTGTTTTTCCTATTTGATTTTGTTATAAATTTATTTATTAATTAAATTACTATTATACCCTTTATTATTTCATTCAAATTTCATTAATTACTGTCCACTATGGAAAGAAATGGTTTAATTACCATCCTAATCCTTTAATTTACTTTTCTATAGCTATTTGATAACTTTAACTAATTTCAATTACTTTTCTACTTTTTATGATTTAGTTCTTTTTACTTAATTAACTATCCAAACGATAAAATTTCTTAAGCAAATTTTAATACGACACTAATGACCATGTAATATTAAATAATTAATATTTATAAATTGACACGTTAGAGATATGGTCCCGAAACTATTGTTTTCGACATCACTGAAAAATGGTATGTTACTACACAGGTGTGTCGTAGGCCGTGTGAATATTGGAGTCAATCTTGTAAAAAAAATTGACACACACGGTCTGAGTGAAGTCACACGGCATGGCGACACGGTCTTGTGACCTACACGACTGTGGGAGAAGTGAACGAAAACAACACAAGGCTATGTGATTATACACGGCTTGGCAACCTGGCCTTGTGTATCACACGGGCGTGTCACAGACTGTGTGAATACTGGAGAAAATTTTCTAATAGGCCACATAGCCTTAGAGAGATACATAGCCTGACCACTCGTCCCTGTAGCTCACATGGCTTGGCACATGGCAGTGACCACCCGCCTCTGTAGCTCACACGGCCTGACACATGGCTGTGCACCCTTTTTTAAAGTTAGAGTTTTTATTTTTGTTCCTTTCTACCCCAAACCCTACTCATTGTTTCCCCTTTCAATTCATCTACTTTATTTTTTATTTTTTATTTCTTTTATTTTATTTTCCTGATTTATATGTTTTATATTATTTTATTATGCACTTTATTGTTATGCTTTTCAACTGTTTTTCTATTTGTTCTGTTATCTCCTTGCCTTCTTTATTTTTTTTCTATTTTCTTATTAGTGTGCTTGGAACCATGTACTTAATTTAGGATCTCTTACATTTCCAAATTTCACTATTTTAGCAAAATCATTCAAATTCAAGACAATTTTAGTTCTCTTCCTCTCTTTTGATATTTTGTTTATATTGTTTATATATTAAAGGCAATGTACATCTTAAGTATGGGGAGGATTTTATATGTTTAAGCGATATATTTCCTGAATTGTTGTTTGTGTTTAAGTAACTTTCTCAAACCTAACATTTTTTTTTAATTTGGAGTTTTTATTGATTCTATTTGGTATTAATTTGTGGATTTTTGTGCATTTTTCTATTTACACTTTAAAACATGAGAGTGTCAAGTATGATAAGTTTTTTTTCAAAAACTATTATTTTAGACTGTCTCCCTGAACTGAAGCATTATCTTGAAATTTTAAATTCATAAATTTAACATCAAAACCATAATTTTTTGTGAGCTTTTGAGCCTATAGATCATATATTTCTTTCGTGCTCATTTTATTTTTGGTTGCGAGTATGTCACCTTGATTTGTTATTTTAAAACTTACTTCAGTTATACATGTTGAGACCACATTATCGATTATTTTCCTAATTTGTTCTTTGTCGTGTTTGTTAGTTAATTAAATTGCTTAAATTTAGTTTTTTATTGATCACTAGAATTATTCGGTTAAATAATAGAAAGACAATAATTACTAGTACTTTTAGTTTTCGTGGGAACAATATCTTTACTTACTATAACTATACTATTAATTGATAGGGGTACTTGCCTTAGTCGAAGTTTTAGTTAGTTTCGTGACACATTAGTTGCAAGCCTCATAGATGGCCTATACTCAAATATCAGTATTTTTTCATTAGGGGTGAGCAAAATTCGATTCAACTCAAAAAAATAAAAAAGTTTGAATTTCGAATTATTCGAATCGAAATCAAGTTAATCGAATCAATTTAAATTTTTTCAAATTTTGAATTCCAATCGAGTTGAATTTTTGAATTAAAATAACTTAATTAATTCGAAAAAACCAAATACCAAACTATTTTACTTCCCTTCCCAATCCCCCATCCCACTCAAACCTTTTTACTTTCCCCCAAACCCTCAAATTTCTTTTCCTATTATTTTCTCTCCAAAACTTTTACTTCTAAAAAATTTTACTTTCCCCCAAACCCTCCAAACTTTTGTCTTTTTACTTTCTCTCCAAAACTTTTACTTGTCCAAACTCTAAATTTTCTTTTTCGAATTTTTGTCTACTATTTATATTATTAAATTGAATTTCATATTTTAAAAAGAGAATAATACATAAAACAAAGACTATAATTCTACCTTCCAATAACCAAACCACAGCAAATTACCATCATCATCGACTGTATTCACTTCCCATCAGTTGAGTGAAGGCCTACACATTGCTAACAACTACATCCTTGAAATTTATTTCTATTTGCTCCAAGTAAATTATTTTATTAGCTTAGTCGATAAACAAGCATTTTCTAAAGAGAAAACTATGAAGAAAGAATGAAACAGGCTAATGAACCATGAATAGACTCCAGTAACTCAAGTTAATGTAATAGCTGGGTAAACTATATTGTATTTAGGGCTGAATAGATATATCCAACTTTGTTGAATGGATAGCCGCGAGAAATTACGGAAGAGACAAAACACGGATTGGTTTTGTCAGAAGCTGATCAGTATCCCACATTGGAAAGGGAAGACAAAGTCCAGTGGTATTTAAAATAGAATCAAGGCTTGAATGGGCACGACCTTACTTGAACAGGCTCTGTTTTTTAGGCTCGTACCTTTGTGTCCTAAAGTTCGAAGGAGACAGAATTCCGAGTCTGGTTGATGAACCACGACTGTGTGATCTGAGCGTGATTACTGGTCTGGTGATACCCATTCTGGTTCCACTTCGACCGCAGAGGATCGTTCTCGGCGTGTCTTGTGCGGATAGGAAGGTCGCGCAGTTGTCAGACAGACTAACTAGCCTTTTTGCTTTCTCCGTTTGGGGGATTATTCCTGCCATTTTTCAAGCTTCAGTAGAAATGTAAGCAAAATCCTCAAATAATGTTACGATTTAAATCTGCATAACTTAACATCAACTGTTCCTTCTCCCTTTTGTCTTTTGTTCTATCAAAGACCTTTTAAAGCTTTTATTTGAAACAATCAAGGATTAGCACTGGAAAAAGCTCTTAACTCCTTCCACATATTCTGAAAAACATTCTATCAATCTAATTTATTCATGTCTTCTATTTCTGTCCACCAATATTTTCTAAATTTAATTTTTCAGAATTTGAAGTTGGGATTTTAAAAATAGAGTAAATTGATAGATTTATTAGATGTTTATTTAGCAGTGAATTTTGAAATTCTTAAACTATTTTTGAATTTAACAAATTCAATTTTTTTATATTTTTAAATATATATTATATTAAATTAAAATCAATTTATTCATAATATATGCATTTCACTTTTAGCATATATATTATAGATCAAATCCAAATATATTTTTATTCGTTATATGTGTTTTATACTAACCTTAAAATTCACACCACATACAAATAAAAATTTATGGGTATAGGCATAGGTGAATGGTAATGGGAGCAATAGGGTGCCAAGATTTTGAAAATCTCTACTTGGGTTATGTAAACCTAATTTATGTTTATATGTTTTATAAATTAAATTAATTACTTTTTTCCTTTAATTATAAGAAAATTTATTTTAGACTTTTATTTAATTTTTTAAGTTTTTTTTATTTTTCCATTAATGTTAAGGTAATTTGATAAAAAATAAATTTTATAACTAAAAATTAAAAAATTTAAATAGAAAGTTAAAATAATTTTTTAATAAAGTTTAAAGGCCGAACATCATTTCATAAATATCATAGTTTTATCTATAACTTAGTTCTATGAATTCTTCCTTAAAAAGAATTTATGAATTGTATTGTGGAGGACAAAATAACACATTGGAAAGGAAATGTTAAAAGAGTAGTATTTAGGCCAAAGCGAAGCACTTATAGGCTCCTACATTTGTGTTCTTAAGTTCAAAGGAGACAGGATTTCAAGTCTGGTTGATGAACCACGAATTTGGTGCGGTTATGCCTTGCTGGTTCACCTACACAGAAGAGGATCGTTCTCAGCTTATCTTGTCTGGTTGGGATGGTCACACAGTTGTCGGACAGACTATTCCTCTTGTTTTTTTTTTCATTCTTTTTAGAATTTTCACGCTTATTATTACAAAATCTGATATTGTTACTTCCCTAATTTGCAGTGTCCTGTGGAGCAAAACTTGGGGGATTATTCCATTACAGCCTCTGAGATTGTAGAAGGGCAATCAGCTAAGCGCCCTGCAACCTAAACTCTTCATTCTCCCTTTGTAGTTTGTTTTATTTTATCTTATTGATTTGTACTAAAAAAAAACTTTTATTTTCAAATAAAAATATTCTATGTATGCATCTACGTGTTCTGTTCATGTCATAATTTCTTTTCTTTTCTTTTTTTTAAATTCAGGACACAATATTTCCTTAAAGAAATTGGTCCGTGAGGCTTTGCAGCTTGCAAGATCTGTTTGTTGCTACTGAACACTCTTGTTTTTGTTTCTTGTGATATTTGTTAGTGGCTTCAAACAACTCTTGAAACAAATTGGTTTAATCTGCATTGCATTAAACAGAGTTAGTTGTCAGCGCTACCATGTGCTTATTTCCCTTTTTAATAATATGGGTACGTCTTTATGTGCATCCATGAAACAAAACACAATGCATGTGGAGAGAAACGGCTCAATTTGTCTTATTTTTAGTTCATGTTGTTGTTATTTTAAGAAAGTGCTTGTCGTCAAGCATGGTCCATTGATCTTGGACTTGGAACACAAGAGTTTTGATAGAAGGAAAGAAACCATTTCCCAACTGCTGTAACCCTAAGCTCCATTTATTAATTATATTGTGTTGTGTCTGATTCTTTGATAATAACGACCCATCTCCACTTTCTGCATATAGCAGGGACTGAAGGGGTAAGAGAATGTCATGAAGCAAGTGCCTTTTCCCTTCAACTTTTTCATCCTCAGTTCCAAGATAACAGCAGCCAATTTGTTGCCTAGATTTGAACCAAGAAAATGTACAAGACATAAGTTTGTTTGTAAAATGATTCTGCTTTTGTTAGAGGATAACAGCTATGTTGCCTGTAAATATCTTTATATCTTTCATACATATTTAGTCAAACCAGTGGCGGATGTTGGTGTTAAATTGGGGTTTATTAAAATTTTTAAAACTTTTAGATGGCTTAATAAGAATTTTAAAGAAAATTGAGGGTTTAACTAAAAAATTTCAAACAATTGAGGGGCTTAATAAGAATTTTCCCAACAAGATTTAAAACAATATTTAGAAATTACTTGATTTTTCATAAAATTAATTGTAACTTTTATAATATATGCAAATAAAATTAATTATAAATTTTATAAATTAAAAACCTAACATTTAGGATTTTTTTAATTAAATTTAATAAAACTTAACAAATTTCCATATGAAAGCAACTTGACACAATAAGAAGTATGTGAATAAAGCTACATTTCTTTATTTGCAAGAAAAACAATAATAATTTTATCATAATATATTAATAAAAATTATTTATTATTAAATATAATAAATTTAAACTTAAAAATATAAATAAAAGATCACTTATTTAGTTAAAGGATTAATAATATAATTTTATACTTATATAACATCATTTTACCCCAACCAGCTTTAATATTCCATCCGGTAAACCAAATTGTGTAATAAGGAATAATTATTCCAACGAAACAACTAGCAAACCACGTGAGCCACAAAGAAACAGAGTTCAAATTGTCTAATGGAGGATACTAAACAGAGTTGTTGCACTGCTTTCATTCATTTTGCATCATCCATTTATGTACCTTCTTCATACGTATAAGAAAGAAAAGGGACGTGGATTTTGCGAGCTTTCATTATAAAAAGGTACTGCCATGAGGGAACTTCCTCATCTTCTTCATCTTGAGGATATTGCTTCAACCTTATTCTCTTCTCCATTTGTATCAAAATCCAGGTTTCTAAGTTAGAGAAAGAGACAATGGCCATCGAAGACAATTGCAATGTGCATGGAGATGTAACCATACCTCTATTGGAAGAAGGGAAGAATATAGGTGATGAAGAAAATGGATACACTGATGAAAAGACAAGCGGCAAACCTAGTCTATGGATGGTTTACCTCAGCACATTTGTTGCGGTCTGCGGTTCCTTTGCCTTTGGATCCTGTGTAAGCCTCCCTCACCGCTCTCTACACCGGAAAACTAGCTTTGCTTGTAATGTTAGTTGTAATAAAATGTTGAAATCATTTTCAGGCAGGCTATTCCTCGCCGACTCAGACTGCCATCACGAAAGATCTTTCACTTAGTCTAGCAGAGGTATATATATGTATTGCAATCGCTAATAGAGGCAACTTAAAAACTGATTCATTTGATCTTTGAATCGGCAGTATTCAGTGTTTGGTTCTATACTGACTTTCGGTGCAATGATTGGTGCAATCACGAGTGGACTGATTGCTGATTTTATCGGTCGGAAAGGGGTAAGTTTTAGAAATTTTTTTGTTCTTTGGCATAGATTTTGTTGATGTGGTATCATGTTCATAGCTAAACATGTGCAGGCAATGAGAACAGCTACTGGCTTCTGTGTTGCAGGGTGGCTTGCTATTTTCTTTGCTAAGGTTGTACTTTCTGAAACTGCTTCACCCCCTGAATTTATCATTTGCTTAAGCTACGAATTAACCAATTATGCAGAAATACATTGATTACCTTTTTTCCGATTTCTCCGGTTAAAACAAAAAAGGGGGCTTTGTCTTTGGACATTGGAAGATTGGCAACAGGATATGGAATGGGAGTCTTTTCATATGTTGTGAGTTTCTGAAGCTCATCTACATTTCCCTCCTAAACCATTCTTCATTAAATGACCATGATTACTTTCTTGACAAGGTCCCCGTGTTTATAGCCGAAATCGCACCAAAGAATCTTCGAGGAGCGCTAACAACTGCAAACCAGGTAACATTATCTTAATACATCTTATCCATTGTCTGAATGTCCAATACAAATGGATGACAAAGATTGTCTGATTATTTCTTATTTCTATAGCTTATGATCTGCTGTGCCGTGTCGGTTGCATTCATAATAGGGACGGTTCTAACTTGGAGGACGTTAGCACTAACTGGTAAAACTGCTTTATCCATCTATTCGAACTACAGTGATACCAAACATTCTTCGGGAAAACCATGCGTGCGTGTTGGTAATGCTAGATGACACAAGTCGAACTCATACGTGGTGTTATTTCAGGACTCATTCCTTGTGCAATTCTGCTATTTGGACTATTTTTCATTCCAGAGTCTCCTAGGTGGCTGGTATGATAAGCACTGAAAAGAGGATGAAAATCCCATTTTTACCTTGAATTATAGTGAGTTAGTGACATTAAACGGCAATGCAGGCAAAGATAGGACATGAAAAAGAATTTGAAGCTGCACTACAAGATCTTCGTGGAAAGGGTGCTGATATATCGGAGGAGGCAGCCGAGATTCGGGTTCTTAATCTGAACTCTTATCATCTTAACTAACATTAAAAAAGAGTTGGAGCAATTATAGTGAAAATGTTTAAGAAAACAAACTTTATTTTCTCGCTTGACAGGACTACATAGAGACTCTCGAACGGCTCCCGAAAGCCAAGATGCTCGATTTGTTTCAACGAAGATACTTACGATCAGTCATTGTAACAATACCAACTTTAAACATTAGCCATCACAGGTTTTCAAAATTGTGTCTTAATCAATGTGTTATTTCATTGCTGTTTTATCAGATAGGAGTTGGTTTAATGGTGTTTCAACAATTCGGGGGAATCAATGGAATCTGCTTTTATCTGAGCAATATTTTCGAGTCAGCAGGTAATAAAATTATAGCTCTCAGTGCATCAAATAAAAGAGTCTTCTATCATCTAACATCGTAATTCAAATGTCTCAGGTGTTTCTCCGAGTATAGCGACGATAACATACGCTATTATTCAGGTTTCATCTCCACCTTTTCCTTGACATACAAATAATTTTTCCAACAAATTGATGTAACAAACAATCATATTTATCCAGGTTCCAATTACAGCACTTAACACAACTGTGATTGATAAAGCTGGTAGAAAGCCTCTATTACTGGTAAGCAAATATTTAGAACATTTCATAGTAACTCAAGTCCTTAAATTGCTGAGCCAAATCCTTTTCATGGATCAAAATTCATTACAGGTTTCTTCAACAGGATTGGTCCTTGCCTGTATACTATCTGGGACTTCATTCTATCTTAAGGTTAAAATTTTAACTATCTTCTAAACTATAATTTCCCCTTTGTCCTTGTCAATTTCTAATATAATAAATATTTATAATCGTTGCCAACCAGGACCATAATTTGGCACCAAGTTCAGTTCCCATTCTTGCCGTAACAGGCATATTGGTAAATGTCAAAAACTTTTATTGAACCATATATCCATTCAATTTGTTCAATGGCAGCGTATGGCTTACCGTTTTCTTCTTGATCAGATGTACATAGGATCTTTTTCAGCTGGAATGGGTGCAGTTCCTTGGGTTGTAATGTCTGAGGTAATAAAATCTACCCGAGTTAAGTATTTGTATATATTCATGTCCAACACATATCTGGATTGGGTCGCAGATATTTCCGATAAATATTAAAGGAATAGCAGGAAGCTTAGCAACACTTGTGAACTGGTTTGGTGCATGGGCAGTGTCATATACATTCAACTTCCTCATGAGTTGGAGCTCCTATGGTAAATAGAATAAAAAATTATCCCCCCCCCCTTTTATCTTTAAATTCCTTATAGTAAATGCAGTAATTGACTCAATCCAGAAAGATAATTGTGAATAATATCTGCAACTGGTGGCTTTTTCAGGTACCTTCATCATTTATGCTGCAATCAATGCAGTGGCTATAGTGTTTGTAATTACAGTGGTTCCTGAAACAAAGGGGAGAACCCTGGAACAAATTCAAGCAGCCATTAATGCATAGAGAAACAAGAAAATGCAGCAGGTATTTCATTCTTCAGTGGAGCACATTTCTGGATTCTTTTTCAAAGATCAAGCGAAAATGGATGTTACATTTGAGGCAAATAAAAGTTATAGCAGAATGAAAATGAGATTGAGCTATATTTTCTTTACCATAAGATGATTTTGCTAATAAGAAATAAATATGTTTCAGCAAAATCTAAAGCAACAAAGTCAAACAAATATGAGTCTGCTAACTTATGGAATACTAGAACTGCAGTCCAGCAAAATTAGATTGCTAACATACTAATTATAAATTCTTGCAATTATTATGTAATGTGTTGGGATAAAAAAAACTCAAAAGCAATTTAATCCCTCTCAATTCCAAAATAAACATTTAAGGACAATTTCTTACAAATTTTATATAATTTTAATTAGTATAATAATAAATTTAGCCCTTGAAGTTTACACATTTTGTTTATTAAAGCTAAATTTCTTTTATATATTCTTTTTGAATTTTTAGATTTTATAAGATTGTATTCATTTTTTCAAATAATTTTTCTAGATCAAATTGATAGAATATGTAAACATTGAAAGCTTAATTTGTTATTATATCAATTAAAATTATGTACAATAGATGGAAAACATTAATTGTTGTGATCAATTGTCACTCACCTTCAAAATTGAAAGAGATTAAGATGCTCTAATTTTCTTAGAGAGGGATCAATTTGCTCAATATTGAAATTGAGAGGGACTGGATAGGATTTTCACCAAAAGCTGAGGAATTGCTATTGATATGACGCTATTATGGTATAAGATAGTGTTGCGGGTTAAACAGGAAATGAACTAGGGTCGGTCCGGGTTTGGGTAGACCGAGAGGGAACTGGGTCGTTTAAAAGCTTGAGAATCGAACCGGTTTTAACGGCAAAGATCAGCCTCGTGTTCCTTATCTCTTTCCCTCCCAATCCCATGCTCTCATTTTATTTTTTATGTTTATTTTTGGGTTCCAACTTGAAGAATTTCTGGATTCCAATGAGAATACATTGAGAGGGTTTTGAACATTCAACATGTACTCGTTGATGTCAACGCCTCTCTGCAACTATGGCGTTTCAAAGCTCCCTTTACCACCTTCTTTCAACTTAAAACACAACTACCCCAAGTTTCTCAGTTGCAGAAAAGCCTTGCAAATACATGTTAATGCGACAAATGAAGTCGATGCTCAGACAGGAACAGTTGAGGAAGAACCCAAAGAAGAAAATTTAGAATCTGAACCCAGAAAAGAAAGCAAAAGCATCTCCAGTGCTACTTCCACTACACCCCTTGACAAGGACCTCAAAAAGGTTCAATTTTTTTTTTCTTTTAGATGCTTTATTGTCTGGTTTTTTGAAGTTTTGGACTGATTTTGAGGATGTTTTTTATTTGTGATATGACAACAGGTGGTTCAGAAAACTGCTGCAACCTTTGCACCAAGGGCTTCTACTGCTACTAAAAACCCTGCTGTGCCTGGAACTACCTTGTATACTGTTTTCGAAGTTCAAGGCTATGTCTCATTGCTGTTAGGTGGAGCTTTGTCTTTCAATCTCATATTTCCATCTAATGAACCTGATATTTGGAGATTGATGGGGATGTGGTCCATTTGGATGTTCAGTGAGTTAATACCTTATCTGGGTCTTGAACCTTTTATCAAACATTATTGCTGGTTCAAAAGTGTCAAATTGCAGTTATTGCATGTTCTACAAGCAACAGAGTTAACTTACTAATGCCTATTTCTTTGCAGCAATCCCTTCGCTTCGAGCTCGAGACTGTTCGAAGAACGAAAAAGAAGCTCTTAATTATCTTTTCCTCATCGTCCCTTTGCTCAATGTTATAATCCCTTTCTTTTGGAAGTCTTTTGCAGTTGTCTGGTCTGCAGACATCGTAGCCTTCTTTGCCATGTATGCCTGGAAGGTACTTACTTTACCCTTTCATCATCTCCTTTATTTACTGCTATCATTGTTGTTTCTTTCTCTGAGCATTTTGCTTATTGAATACATATTTGTTGCTTCCTTCAGCTTGGATGGCTACAGAAAATAGAGTAGGAACTACGTGCACTGTGACCTTTGGATCAACGGTGCTATTATACTCATGATGGATGTGAGACACTGCAGCAACTCGCAACCAGGATGAAGATTATATACATGATTAATGAGGCAAGACATGGATGAATATCACTTGAGAAATGTAATTACAAACCGATATCAATTAATCGATATTCTTGGAATCTAGTTGTTTCCCAGGATATATATGTGCACACTCAGAAGTCCTTTTGGAGAATCTAACGATTGAAGTTTCTGAATTTCCACACATGTTTTATCTGTCATGTAAATCGATGAATCCCTGAAATTATCATGGTGTATTTTTAGCTTGTATTTGAATAAACTTCATAGGAGAACATTATATGTCGTTTTAGGGCAGCTAGTTCTCTACTCAGCATCAAACAAATAGGGAGGACCTTTTACCATGAGCCAAAACTAATAGTCTGCAATGAGTTTCATGGACTCAATTATTAACCGGCCACTGGTTATCCCGAACCTACACCGAGGTATTAATGTTGGACAACTTGTTAAACCCAGTTAATTCATCGAATAAAGAATTACCTTTTACCAAGCATTCCTTGTAAAGGATTCATGAAAAGCATCAGAAGAAAAGGATGAAATGAACATCATTTCTGCTAAAAATGGTTTTAATATAATTTAAGCCAGTAGCTACAACTTGCAAGATGTTTCGTATTTGACTGCTGAAGTTGACCTCTAAAATACAAAAACCTTGATTTCCTTCTGTGGTAAAAATCACAACTCAAAATGAAAATAATTGGGAACATATTGGAGAATTGAAACATCATGCATTAAAACTATGGTGCCTACGTATAGCCTCTACTTATAGGTATCTAGATCTACTAAAAAATCAGATACAAAACTCTGATGCCCGGATGAGCGATGCATTACAGCAGACAGAACATCAGTCTCCAGTAAGGGTATGGCTGAAAAATGATGGTGGATTCTTGTAAGTGGTAGTAATGCACATATAAAGCTAATGATAAACTTAACACTCGGAATAAAAGGAACACATTATAAGAAAGATAGAAGGGGGAGGAGAAAATGCAACTATGGCAGTGATGCACACCATAATACAGCCAACACCTAGAGATATTATTTGCTGCAAAGGATTTAAGAGATTCAACCTTGATGATGAATTGGGGAAAGTCAGCAACAACGTTCTTAGACTAGCAGAATGTACACGAATGTTTATGTGATTAAATAAATGGTATGGAAATTGTCAAATTCTCCAAATACAAATACTGGGACCTACAGAAACCATTTCACATGTTATGTATGGCTACGTAAAATATGAGGCAACTTGATTAAGACGGTCTGTGATGTTCATTTAAGAATTGCAAAGATGGTTCATCAATGCGTTTCAACTTAACAGAAAAGTTTACCTTTCTATATTTGGATCGTGCTCCCCACATAAAATCATCTTATCTGAAAAAAGCCAAGCATTTTCTAATGGATTTATGCATACTCGTCGTCACTATCCTCCTCATAGTCAGAATCAGACTCGTCACTCCTCGGTTCCATCAGTGAATTCATGTCAAATGAAGGCATTGTCTCCATTTCCTCCATCTCAATTGTGTCATAGTTCAACCGCTCCTTAAACTTCTCATCAGAGCAGTTAAGAAGCCATGAAAGAGAACATTTAAAACCTTTCTTCGCTACAATCTTGTCTCTAGGCTTTATAGTAGATTCAAGACCATAAGTAAAGAATGCTGGGAAAGCAACCAAATCATCAAGAGGCCTCTGCATCTCCATTTGAAAGTAATCAAAGCTAAGTTTCATGATGTCAAGATTCAAAGCAAGGATCTGGGGACATTCCACAACCATGGACCTCACCTGTTGCAAGGAAAATCCACAACCCTTTAGGAAATCTGCATGTTTCACCATAGAAGTGTTGCTAAGGCTCACAATCTGAGGCATTTTCTCCACAACGGTCCCAAAATCCTCAGGTTCCAAATCAATAATTGATTGAATCAAACTCCTTTGACCAAGAAGCTTCGGCTTTAGATCAATTCCTATAATTTCAGGATATTGTGCTACTATAGATGGAAGAGATGCTTTTCTGACATTGAACTCTAGAAGGGATGCAAGATTTGGTTTGACCCTCTCCTCCAATCCAAACCCAAGGATGTGAGGTCGCTTCTCTATCAATCTAGCTATAGCTAACCTAGGAATACCCAAACCTTCAAGATACTCAACAAATGGCTTTATCACGCGGCCCACTCGCATCCCAAGAATCTCAGGGTATTTGGTTAAGACCCCTCCAACTTCCCTTCTTGACACTCCAATGCCGACTAAATAAGCCACTGATGTGCTCATTGTCCCCTCAAGCTTGAATCCCAGTACTTCTGGATATTTCTCAAGGACCCGAGGAATATCATTAGGCTTAATATCCAACCCTTGAAGATACTTTACAACTGGGGCAAGGTCAACCACAACACTTGCATGGAGAACTTGTGGATATCTTCTCAAAAACTCGGTGAAAGTGGATTTTCTAACACCCAATTTCCCCAAATAATCAAGCACGGGAATCATGTTCTTTTTCACACTACAACCGAGGACCAGTGGATAATTGTTGATGTCTTCAATAGTAAGCCCCAACTTATGAAGAAAATCAATCCGTTCCTGCATAACCTCAACCGTTACAGGAAGTTCTAACCCATCTAGCTCATCAGGAATAATACCAAGTACCCTCAAAAACTCATAAACCTTAGCGCGATTTGCTATCCTCTCTTTCTTCATGTTCGACAAACTAGGACGACTATACAAGGATGAGGGTTTGACTTGTTTCCGGCTCAAATGAACAGTATTTGACTTCGATGAAGATGAACACACAGATGTAGAAGCACCAGTTCTACCAGCAACACTGCAATGAAACCTAGTAACCGATCCAGAAGTCCTCTCATAGTTACTTGGGAATCTAAGGGTTGATGTCCATGTTAACTTGGTTTTATGGAAGGTAAGTGCGGGTAACTCAGAATGTACAAGCAGAAGACTTGGTTTTGTAATGCCAACACAGCTTCTGATCTTCATAATCTCACAGTTCTCAGGATATGAAATATTCTACAAAAAAACCGCAGACCAAATGAATTAAAGGTTGTAAGAAGCAATCATTTCCGGAAAAGGTCTTTTAGATGTTTAGAAGAAAATGACCTTATATAATGAGAACTCTAAAAAGGAAGCATTTTTACTAGAAAAAAATTAAACAAAATCTGTACTTTCAGAGCTAGAATAAGGTGATGCTCAGACGCTAAAACGCTAAAATGGCAATTAGGCGCATTTCAGTACCCAGACTCCAATATCAAAGATAAAGGTAAAGTAAACCCAAGAAGAAGAAGTAGAAGCTAAAGAAGATACTTTTCTCGAATTAAGGATTCTGAAAATTAGATAATCACCCAAATTTCACAATTCATTAATTCTCTTACTGCAATATCAATTTGTTTTCCCACTTTCAGTAAAGATCTTACTCCAATATCCGAAGAATTAACAAACAGTGAAACAAAAATTACCAGGAAAGGAAGAGTAACCGACTCAGAGCTTTAGAAGGAGACGAGAGTTGTCGGTCTCCGGTGGCCGAAGAAGGGAGGAACGGTGTGGCTGCAGCCAAAGTAAGGCCCTGGGTTGCGAACTTGGAAGCAAGGCAGGTGCTACTAGTAGATTTTTTCCTCTAACATTTATCTATTTGCCTTTATCTACGTTGTGGGTTTCTTTCTAAAATTTTTGGATTAGGCTTTTATTTCTCTGAAAATCTATTTTGGATTTATTGTAGGCCTTTTTGGTCTGATTACTTCAATCTGCATTGAACTGGGTTTTCATCGTGATTTTTAGGCTTTTTCACGTGAATACTATTAAAAAAAATTAATACCAAATCAGTATGTCAGTATGATTAAATATCAAAATAGTATATTTAGAGCGGTGCCTTTCTTATAGGCAGCACTATCATTTTTTTACTAAAATTTATTTTTTAATTTTTTTTAAATATTATTTTATTAGTGGTACCATTTACATAAGCGGCTAACTTGTAGAAAATTTTTGAATTTAGTATGCGCCCGTATACAAATATAAAATTAGTACAAGGAGATAGTGCCTATATGATAGGCGGCACCAGTGGTCTAATTTTTAGGGCCCTATTTAATGGTCCCAAAGTAAAGAAGAGAATGAGGGTTAAAAATAAAATAGCAGAAGAGAAGGAATGATAAAGTATTTTTATTTTTTTTAAAATAGAATAGATTATGATGAGGATAAATTATTTTGTTAGTATTGTGTAGTTTTTTATGGTTATTTTTATGTTTTTAATTTATTTTAAAATTATTTTGTTAGTTACTATTATAAATTATTTGTTTAGTTTAATGTTTATTGTGATTTGTTAGGTTATGAATGTAAATTTTATTAATTTTGTTAGTAAGTTTTGTGATTAGGTTAATTGCTTGTTTAGAGTTTATTATGATTTGTTAGGTTATGAATGTAATCTTTATTTTTTTAATTTATTTGAAAGTTATTTTGTTAGTAACTATTATAAATTAATTATTAGTTAGTGATGACACCAAAGATTATTTTGTGTCACAGATATTGGTAGAAATGGTAATAAATATGATATTGTCTGATGAGATAACAACTTTAGCACAAAGAGAGAAAGTTGATAAGATGATGAGAGAATTGCAAGATTACAGAATGAACCCAGAAGAAGACATCGTTCAACACCTTATTACCGTAAATCAAAAGATGCAAGAAGTGTTACGTAAGGGTCATGAACTGATTAGAAAGAATAAAGTGCAATATTTGACCCTTAGAGAGGCATTAATAGAACGAGAGCATCAAATTATTTTAGACCAACTTTGGAAGACATTGGTACCACGAACCTATTGGAATATAGTTATATACTTCGTGAAGTTTATAATCTTTTATGTAGCAAGGAAAATAGTAAGATAAAATTTAGGTTTGCGAAAATTGACTAGGAAGCAAAATGTTTTTGACATGCCATGGATGGATAAATTAGTTGTTAGGAAATTATCAAGAGAATTTATCAATTCAATACCCGTTATAAAGTTGAAGAGGAAGAAGATCTTGAGGAATTTCCAAATTGGATTGTAGAAGATGAATTTGAAGAGAATTCAGAATTTAATATAAAAGAATTTCCCAGAAGAAGATACAGAATCGAAGATGGAAGAAAACGTAGAAATGAGTTTAAGTGGTTAAATGTTAGAGAGTAGAGAATGTGAAAAAAAAGAGTAATTATGGTTGTACATGTACGAAATGAGAACTAAAAAAGTCTAAGCTTATGAATGAAAAATTTTGCATATTGTTATAATTTTAGTCTTTTTTTATTCATTAAATTTTTTGTAACACCCCTTACCTATATCCGACGCTGGGATAGGGTTCGAGGCGTTACCGGACTTAAACATTCACAAACATACAAAATCGGGCCACAAAATTTCGTCCAAATTAAAACTTTTCAAACACATGCATATCGTCTCTTATACGGGCCTTCGAGGCCTAAAACATACATCGGGGTGGTTCGGGACTAAACTGGGAACCTTCAATAAACTTTGGATAACTTAACAAATTTTCTTGCTCTGGAGAGTCACACGCCCGTGTGGGTTGGGCCGTGTCGTCACACATGCCCGTGTGGCTTGGGACACGATCATGTCCTTAGCTCGTGTAACTCTCTGTTTGTAACTTCAACAAATAATTTGAACCATACAGCCAGGCCACACGCCCGTGTGCTAGGCCATGTCCTCTACACGACTGAGACACATGGCCGTGTCTTTGCCCGTATGGCCAACACTTAGGCTATTTTTCCAAGCCTTTTGTTACCATTAATACCTCACATACTTAAATACATTATAGACACATATAATGTAGCATCAAGTAGATAATTAAACATCCTCCATTAAGACTCAATTGTAATATTCATATGTCATCATACATATGTTTTGCTTACTCATTTTATACCAAGTCTAAACAGACCAATTTACAATCAATTGAACATGTCATTTTGATTATCACTTATACATTTATACTATGCTTGACAATATTTCACATTCACAAACGACATGCTTGCCTAAGTCATTCCACACCAATTTCATTTTCCAGTATTATTGACTTATTGCCATATCACACTTTTATTCTCTGATTATGACCACTTCGTTTGGTCATAAGACATTCATAAAGCATACATACCGTAACACTAACCATTCACATTAAACAAATATAATCACATGACCACATCACAAGGCATCAATACATAGCTTGGATAAATAGGCTTACAAGCCATCACCTAAATAAGCCACGTCTCATGGCTAAACACAACAAATCAATTTTAGCCAAAATCTTGGCCAAATCAGAAGAATGCATATCATAATAAATAAGTCCTTATACATGCCACTCACTCAAATACACTTAAGGTTTATCAATACCCCAACGGTAATAGCTTGATAGTGTGATGCTACCTCCGACGATTTCCAACCCCGAGCCTACCTGACAACACTAAAGAAATGAAAAGGAGGGAGTAAGTTTTACGCTTAGTAAGTCCATATGAAAATAATAAGAAATATTCCAACATGTTTTTCAAGGTAATAAAACTATAATTACACTTTTACTTATATTTTTTTTGGTTATGCTATTTTCTCGAGTCATAGTTACTAATTTATTTATATCTAGAGCTAAGGAACTCCAAATTAAGATATGTTAATTTTCCCTAAAACTAGACTTATATATCTTCTTACCATAAAATTTTTAGAATTTTTAGTCTAGCCAATAAATATATTTTATTCTTTAAAATTACCTATTTTTTGCTATCTAACAGTTCCGACTCCTCTTCACTAAAAATTAATTATCTCATAATACGAAACTCGGATGATATTCCTGTCTATTTCTTTTGAAATAGACTCATTAAGAATTCTAAGAATATAAATTATAACCCATAAATATTTTTTTACAACTTTCAATGATTTTCTCAAATCATAACAGGAGATTTCAAAATCATTCTGGCTCTGTCTCACAATAATTTAAATATCTCATAATATGATATTCATGTTCTTGCACCTGTTTCTTCTATGTGAAACTAGGATCAATATGCTTTAATTTCATATTTTATTCAGCCTCAAATTCAATTTTCACAATTTTTGGTGAATTTTCAAAGTTGTACTACAGCTACTGTCCAAAACAGTTTTAGTACAAAAATGATGATGATTAAGTTCATCACACCTTCACTTCTTTTAAATTAGAAATCTGTGCATTTATAAACATATATCATAATTCACCAAATTAACACATCATTTCACAATACTCATGGACTTACCATTCGTGGATTTCATATTCAATTGAGTTTTTGTACATACCTGTACTCATTCGTAACATAACTCAAGTTCGTTCTCACCAATGACATACCTTATTGGGGCCATCATCAAATCATTCCTTAAATTACCTGTTGAACACTAGGAATACTAATGGATACACGGAAACTTGCACATAGTGCCATATGCGTAGCTAGAACCAACTTATAGCGCGTAAAGTATGTAGCTAAAGCTACCACATACTATGTAATGCTCGCATTTGAGCTATTCACGGGTCTGTACACAAGGTCAGCACCCAGACCCCAAAGCATCAACATGATATGCTCGCTCAGCAAGTTACTCGCAGGTCTGATCATATAGTCAGCACCCGGACCCACATTACATATATCACTTGTCTCATAAACTCAGACACAACTCATGAGTTCAGACCACATTATTTCTCATGACATATCTCGTGTATCCTATACTATTCTTGAAGTTCAAACGAGATTTCTTGTCTAAGTCAATGTTGTCGCACTTGCTCATAGTGTCATTTATTCTTCCATCATACATTTCATACTTTCATGATAGTAATAAGACATTTAAATGTACATATTATCAAAGCATTAAAATATGCTACAACATCACATTATTTACTTATGTACTTTCTTGTCGAATCTTCATCAAGAATATCCGTATAATCAATCATACAATTTATGTAATAATAACAATAAAGCATTTAATATTAAATTATAACATTACATTATTATTATCACACGAACTTACCTCACATGAAAATTTCGGCCAATTATTCCATTTTAGCCCATAACCTCGTGCTTTCCGATTTAAGCTCGGATCTCAATTTTCTTGATCTATAATGATAAAATCCACTATTTTAATCATCATATTAACCAATACATTTCATAATTTATGCTTTGAAAAAATGACCATTTTGCCCCTATACTTTCACAAATTTACTATTTTACCCATAGGCTCGTAAATCAATTTTTATCGAATTTCCTCAATACCCAAGCCTAGCTGAATTCTTTTTATAATAAGAGAAGCCCACAATTCTCATTATTACTCATACTTATCACTCATTTTGCCATCTTTACAAAATGGTCCATTTTGGGTGTTTTCATGAAAATCCTTTCACAAAAGTTGTTTATTACAAAACCATAACTCATTTTCTTCCATAAAAATTCAGAAAATAACATAAATATTCACATGAAAAAACCCTGGACTTTCAACCATTTTGCAACATAATCCCCCCATTAGCTAGCTCATGCTACAAGGGTCCCCAAAACATAAAAATCAACAAAAATGACCATCAAAATGACTTACTAGTAAGGGTTGCAAGTGGCTGAAAATTTCAAGCTTCCATGGAGGTTTCTCCTTCAATATTTCGGCAAACAAAGGAAATGGAGAAGAGAAATGACCACTTGTTTTATTTTATTAGTATTTGCTTTTGTCATCAAATACCAAACCATTACTAACTATGACTAATTTAAAGGCCTATTTGTACTTTAAAGACCCCCAATTATGGTTCTCTAGCTATTTAACACATTTGGCTAGCAAAACAAAACTTTTGCCCCTTATGCGATTTAGTCCTTTTTTGTAATTAAGCTCACAATCCCTAAAATTAATTAACCAAAATTTTCATGCACTTGTATTATCATACTATGACACATAAAATAATATTAAAAATAATTTCTTCAGCCTCAGAATAATGGTTCCGAAACCACTGTCCCGACTAGGGCCAAAATCGGGTTGTTACATTTTTTATGTAAGTATTTCTTTTTCTGTTCAAAATTGTTTTGAGAATTTTTATTTATTTTTTAACAGATTTAGTATTGAAGATGGATAATCAGTTTTTCGTATGTGTTTATTTTGATGGAGTAATTTTGACAACAACCGTGGAATGTATATTTGAATGTTCACTAACAAATAACAATGAGATTTAATAAAAATGTTTCATTTGATGATATGAAGGAAATGATTAGTGCAAAAATTGTAATACGTTGTGGGAGAAAGATATTGAAATTTTTCTACAAGTTTCCAGTTTCGACAGATCCCATAAAATTCATCGAAATGGAACTTATAGACAATGAAGACATAGAGACAATGGTCACTCTTTATTGTGGGGATCGGAGCGATCAAAATGCACCGATTCAGTTATTTACTGAGTTAGCTGGTTTGGTGCCAACTAAAAATCCCACTCTATTAGGTGAAGAACATGGAGCTCAAGAGCCATGTATGGTGGTTCTGATATCGTATGTTGATAGTCAATCAACTGTACGCGGGATCGACATTGATCTTAATGCTGCACCCAAGACTGATGTGGTTGGTGATGATGTATACGATAATAGTGATCCTTCTGATAACGATGTCGATAGTGATAGTGGTTCTAATATGGACAAGGTCCGGGATAATATTGATGACGAAGGCATGAATGACGATGGAAATGTTAAGCGTCTTTAGTTGGGAACCAGATTTGACGTATTGTGATACACAATAATCCTGGGGCACGCATGTCGCTCATAGACCCCAATGCGTCGCATACAGTCGAGTTTCCAGAGTACCTTAAAATACTAGTTGCTCACTGGTTGGTCATAGATTCTGATCCTAAGGAGCTGTTCGTGGGCCAAAGATTTGAAAGTAAGGAAGAGTGCGTATTTTCCATTAAGCGGTATAGGATAAATATATCAGTGGACTACATATTCACCATGTCTAAACTGACATTATATATTGGGGAGTGTTGGAGGTTGGTGAAGGCTGCAATTGGCGGGTACGAGCCGTATTTATCCAGAAGTCACAAATATGGGAGATACAAAAATTCTTTGGGCCTCACACATACACTTCAACACGTATGACAAAAGATCATCAAAAACTTGATTCCAAAACTATTTGTACGTGCATCATGCTAGTGGTGAAGGACATGCCGACCATTAAAGTTTTGGTACTGATTGCTGAAATGCAGACATAATTCCAGTATCGAGTATCATACTGGAACGCATGGATAGCTAAACAGATGGCAATAGAGCAATTGTACGGAGATTTTTCGATGGGTCGTATAATGAGCTATATGGATGGATAGCCACTATGTAAGAGTCCGTGCTGGGGACTATCATTGAGTTGCAGACACGACCTTATTACAGTTTAGGTGACCAACTACAACCGGGAAAAAGAATTTTCCAACGGATGTTTTGGACTTTTGATCCATACATGCGCGCATTTCCTCACTGCAAGCCGTTTGTGCAAGTAGATGAGACCTGGCTATATGGTAAATATACACAGATCTTACTTCTTGCGGTTTCTCAAGACGAGAACAAGAACGTGCCCCCGATAGCGTTTGCCATCTTAGATAAGAAAAACATAAAATCATGAGAATTCTTCCTTACGAACCTGCGAAGGTATGTTATTAGTAATAATATTTGCATCATCTCCAATAGAGGGAAAGGATTAATTTATGCCATTAGGTGTTCTGGTGTGCCATGGAGATTCGTTTACTGCATTCGGCACATCGCGGCTAACTTCCACTAAGATTATAAGAATGCAAACTGGTAGAGACAAGTTATAATGAGTATAAATTCATCACATATTCACGAGTGGAAATACATATAATTGATGACTAATCGATGCCAAGAGTGACATCCGGTAAAGCACCCAAGACTGCAGCAATATGAGGTATCCACCTATGTCTACTGTAGAAGGATTTGTCGTCCGACAAAGTTCGAGATACAACATAGCTAACACTATGGACCCCAAACTGTATGAACGGATGTTATGCAAATCAGATAATAGGGGCAAGTACATCAAGTGGACCTTGCTGTCGTTTGCATCCGGCATGAGTACACCCCCCTATAATGTGCATAATGTAAGCTCGAACGGTGTACATCACCTCTCATTCACTGGCAGTACTCTGTAAATGCTCGAAGTTGGCCTTTAGCCATAAAAACCTCAAATCCGTAAATTTTCCTTTACTGGGTGAATGTCCAAGTAAGTTATAGCAAAGGGTGACCAGCCTAAAGATCGAACTTATGCCCGTGACTGTATTCTCGTCGATGGGGAGCCCGAGCTACAGTGTAACATCCTGTAGAGTGATGGTGCAATCCTCACACAACAAATGAAATGTATGGGTCTATAGACGTTATCACTCAACCAAAGCGAATATTAAGTCGCATCACAGATCAAAGGTCTAGATCAATGCCGCTGATCTGAATCCGGCTAACTCCAAGTATGACATTAGGCGTTCATCTAGAAGATAACCTACACTATTAACACGACCCCTCAATGCGCCGTACGGGCCCTGACATTATTAAATTAGCAAAAATAGTTAATATAATCTAATTTAATTCCGTAAATGACGTGAGTAACAAATAATAATTTTATTACCATATCATTAATAGTACTTGCTATGTGATCATCATTATTAATCAAAGAACTCATTTGTTTGTAAATTTGCAATTATAAAAAAAAGAATTTGTTTAGTTTTTTTGCAAAAAGCACGATAAATAATTTGGAATTTGAGAAACAAAAAACATAGTAAAAATACAATAAATACATGAGTAACAAAAGACATAATAAAAATATATCATAATTTCCCATATTTTACCTACATAAAAATTATATTAGTTTACAATAATAATATAATTAAAATAAACATAAACTATTTAAACATAAAAAAACAAACGGATCAACAAAAATAAAATAGAGACAACAAAAATAAAATAGAGACATACCTATTTAGTTTCTTTCAAACAACCTAAAAACAATTATATAAAAACAAATTTAATCAACATTTCAATAAATCAATAAAATTGTCAAATAAATAAAAACAAATGAAATTACATTATAACAAATCACAATACACATTAAACTAAACAAATAATTTACTACAAGAAAATAAGTTTTTAGTGGCGTTTGGATAAAAAACGACGCTATAGATCGAGCATTAGCGACGCTTTTTAAAAAATGCCGCAAAAAAATTAAGCACAATGCCATCTTTTTATGTTGAGCTTTAGTGGCATTAGCGTCGCTTTTAAAAAAACTCCGATATAGATCGAGCATTAGCTGCACTTTTTAAAAAACGCCGCTATAGGTAGACGATTAGCGGCACTTTTCGTGAAACGCCACAAAAAAATTAAGCACAACGTCGTCGTTTTATGTTGAGCTTTAGTGGTATTAGCGACGCTTTTTAAAAAACGCCGCTATAGGTCAACCATTAGCGGCGCTTTTTGAAAATCGCTGCTATAAATTGAACTTTAGTGGCACTTTATCAAAAACGCCGTAAAAAATATTTTATCTTTTTATTTATTATTTAACTGGTTTATTTATATTAATTAAAATAAAATTTATTTTAATTGAATATTTAAATTCTTCAAAAAATAATGACACGTAGAAAAAATTTGAAAGTAAAAACATAGAAAAATATTTGTTAAAAATGAAAAAATGAAAATACTATTATTTAAAATAATTTTAAAGTTTTTTGGGTATATGACTGATTTTTTAATTTATATATTAAATAATTTCTTATATAATCGTAAAAGAGATAGTATTAATTTTAAAATATTGAATTAATTATCATTATAGTTTAGGGTTTATAATTTAGGGTTTAAGCTTTAGGAGTTACCAGTTTAAGGTTATGGATTATGGGTTTAGAGATTATGGTTTATGGTTTATGGTTTAAGGGTTGGGGTTAGGGGTTAGGGGTTAAGAGTTTAGGGTTTATGTTTTATGATTTAGGGTTTAAGGGATAGATGTTAAAGATTTAGGGTTTAGATTAATTAGTTTTTTAATTTATATATTAAATAATTTCTTATATAATTGTAAAGAGATAATATTAATTTTAATATATTAAAATTATGATTACCGTTTAAATTATTTAAGAGATAATAGATAAACTTTATATATATTAAATGGTTTAGGATTTAAGGTTTCTTGGAGATTTGTTAAATGATGAAATTTTACACAATCAATTAATGCTTTAATATTTAAAATATTTAATCTAAACCATTTCATATATATGTTAAGAGTGAAAACAATTAAAATACTATTATTTAAAATAGTTTTAAAGTTTTTTTTAGTATATGACTGATTGTTTTGAATTTTACATGTTAAATAATTTCTTATATAATTGTAAAAGAGATAATACTAATTTTAATGTATTAAAATTATCAATATAATTTAAATTATTTAAGAGATAATAGATAAATTTCCTAAAATATTGAAAGAATATATAATTATAAAAGAGAATTTTTTAAAAATCTTTTTTGTTTTTTTTTCATATTTTCAAATTTTTTGTTTAAGTTTTTGTTTTATTAAATATAAAATTATATAAAAATTTCAAATTTATTTTAAAATTATAAAAAGGCAATCAATAGCGGCATTTATGATAAAAACGCCACAAAAAATCAATTTATTTTAAAGAAAATGGTGCCGTTTTGGTATACACGCCGCTAATTTTTAGTTTTGATTGAAATGACGTCATTTTGTTTCTCTCCCCCCAATTTCCTCTTCTTTCCTGATTTTCTTTTCTTTCTCACCCATTCTCATCCTGTTCTTCTATTTCTCTCCCCCGATCCTGTCCTTCAACAAATTATTTCCTCTTCAAACCCTAAATCTGGGGTTTTGATTTATCTTCTCCCTCTTTATTTTCCCCCTCCCTTTCCAAAATTTTCATTTTTTTGCCCTGTTTTAGTGTTTTTTGACTTTATCAAAATCACAAGTGTAAAAAAAGAAAATCTCATCTTTTCTCGAATCTCAGAGGTACGGATTCTTCTACATTTCTGTTTCTTTCTCCTACAATATTTCAAAAACCCAACTATGAATTCGTTGTTATTTTAGTTTTTGAAATAAAGCTTGCGATAATACTCTAGAACGTCATATTTTTATGTGCTAATTATATATTTATTTTGAGTATGATGCTACTAATTTAGACTATTTATGGTCTTTTATCTTTTAGGGACTAAAATGGAGGCAAGAGGAAATTTAAGGGTAAAAAGTGTCAATTTGAAGATATAATGGGCCAACATGCAAAGAAAGGGAAAATTGGTGCCAAAAATGCAAACATGGAAGACCCAAGGACTACAATGCAAAAGAAGAGATTTTATAGCACAAGACTCTATTTTAATTTCAATTATATTAGGATAATTATTAAGGATTTTTATTTAGATTTAAATTTTAGGATTTATTTTCATTTATCTTTATTTATCTTTATTTAGCTTTATTTATTTGTATTTATCTTTTAGAATTTCATTAGGAATAGACTAGGTTTTCTAGTACTATAAATAAGGGATGGAGTGGCACATATTTGATATATCTTTTTCCTGAAACACTCCATCTCCCAAAAACTCTGTCTTTTGTTCTCTCCATATTTTCTTCAATAAAAATTTCATTTCCATTATTTTTATTTCTTTCCCAAAAATCATGAGCCACTAAACCAATCTAACCGAAGGTTGTCGAAATTCCCCTAAAAAAGGTTCATGAGGCTTAGAACTCGCGCTTAGTCTTCTCAATAAGGTATTCATCACTTCTCCGCATTACGGGGTTGACGCTTCCGTCCATGTCCCTTAATAGGTGATCTTTTCAACTTGTGCAAGGAACGACCGCTTTGTATGTTTTGGGAAGGTTGCACAGTCGGTTCGTTGGTTTTCTGCGTCAGAGGTCGGCAAATCCAAGAGACAAAACGGCATGGTATTTGCCATTGGGAAGAGGTGATCTAGCAGAAGATAGTCCGACAAAAGTGATTATTGGCTAGAGTCAGGTTCCCTAAAAATCGTAAGTCTAATCCTTGGAGCTGGTGGTCGTAGGCGTCCTTTTCCACTATAACTGGCTTATCCTGCTCGAGAAGGGTTACCTAAAAGCCAAGGATTGAACCCAAGGCGAATTGAGACAACCGGAGGCTGGAATCTTGCCACATAAGAAACTTTCTCTTTTCCCAACTCTATTTTTATATTCCTCATTTTAATTTCTGTAATTTATTTAATTTTGCAATTTTAATTCACTTTAAATTCTGTTTTTATTTTTCCAGATTCTTAATTCTATTTTTTTTATTTTTCAGGAACGCAAGTTTTCTTGGCCAAGAAATTGTCTAGGATTTTAAGAAATGAGCATTCGTACAATCTGGTCATTGATGATTCAACCCTACTTCCCTTCTACTGTTATTTTTACTATTTTACAAGCAATAGGATATTTTTGGTGCTCTCAACGAAGCATCAAATTTTGGCGCCGTTGCCGGGGATCGGTAACGTACTATTCTTATTTTTTGTTTCTTATAACCAGATCTGCTCCAGGAACTCTTGCGTTTGATTTGGAGATTGAAAAGACTGCAAGAGCTAATCGCAAGGAAACAAAGCTAAAGAAAAAGCAGTCAGCGTAATCCACCGCCAGGAATCAGAATCGACGACGAAGCAGAGTCTAGGGTTAACGAAAACCCTACTCAAACTTTTGAAGGCGAAAAATTAGAAGTCGATTTCGCAGAAGAAGTGCTTAACACTAGGGTTGACGTAAACTCTAATTTAGCACCTCAACCTATGGCTCAAACAATTCAGCAACTGGCCAAAGCACCGACAGAACAACCGCCACTATGCATTACGTATCCTACTATGGATACTGATTTTGAATTAAAGTTAGGCTTGATCCAGCTACTGCCAACTTTTTGGAGGTTACAGAATGAAAATCCTCATAAGCATTTGAAAGAATTCCATATGGTTTGCCTTAGTATGAAACCTCAGGGAGTAACTGAGGATCAAATTAAACTATGCGCTTTCCCTTTTTCCTTAGCAGATTCTGCTAGAGAATGGTTATTTTATTTAACTTCTGGATCTGTAACGACTTGGGCTGATCTGTCTCGTTTATTTCTCAACAGGTTTTTTCCAACGTCGCGTGCAGCTGAGTTAAGAAGAGAAATCGTGGGCATAAGGCAAAAAGATGTAGAGACTCTGTATGACTATTGAGAGCGATTTAAAAAGTTGTGTGTAAGTTGCCCACAACACGGTATAACGGAACAGTCTTTGCTCCAGTACTTTTATGAAGGCATGAAACCCATAGAGATGAATATGGTAGATACCGCGAGTGGAGAAGCGTTAGTCAACATGACTCCACAACAAACAAGAGATTTAATCTCCACAATGGCTGCAAATTCTCAGTAATTTCGAGCCAATCCTGAACCCTCTAGAAGGGTTCATCAGCTAAGTAATTCAACCTTAGAAGATAAAGTAGATAGAATTGCTAATATTTTGAATTCTCTTGTTGCAGAAAAAGCAAAGACAGCCCGGTTATGCAGAATATGTGCTACTCCTGAACATACAACTGATGCATGTCCTAGTTTGAATGATGATACTATGGCTCATTTAGATGCTGTGGGAAATTTTCCTAGGCCACCATAAAGGCGATACGACCCTTACGCAAATACCTACAACCCAGGATGGAGGGATCACCCTAACTTAAGTTATGGGGCAAACCCACGATACAACCAACTATACCAGAACTGAGTTCCACAACAACCATGAGATTCAGGTAATTCTCTAGAAACTTTGGTCAATAAATTAGCGGCTAACATACTTGATTTTCAACAAAAAACCGAAGTGTCTATAAGAGAATTGACCACATCAATTGAGAAGATGAGTTCTCAAGGGAAGCTGCCGTCACAAACAGAACCAAACCCGAGGCAAAACGCTAATGCAGTGATGCTGTGAAGTGCAAAGGTACTAAAACCAATTCCTGATAGGAATCTTGGCCAAAAAATCACCCAGAAAATCTCGAAAGTGACGAACAGGTTCGAGCAAAACCCCCACTGCCAAAAATCCAACCTCTATTCCAAGGACAATTAAACCAGTGTCGAAAAAGTAAGGAAGACAATGAGATCCTCGAAACATTCAGAAATGTCGAGATCAATTTACCACTATTGGATGCCATCAGAAAAATTCCGCGGTATGCCAAGTTCCTTAAAGAACTCTGCACCAACAAACGAAAATTAACAGGTAATGCAAGGGTAAGTGTTGGTGAGAATGTATCTATAGTGTTATAGCGGAAAATGCCAGCGAAATGTAAAGATAGGGGCATGTTTGCAATACCTTGCAAAATAGGCCTTTTAGGAATTAAGAAGGCTATATGTGATTTAGAGGCCTCCATAAACGTCATGCCTTTTTCTGTTTATGAATCACTTAATGCGAGTTTTTTGACAAAGACAGGTGTTATCATTCAGTTGGCAGACAGGTCCATTGTGCATCCTGAAGGAGTCCTTGAGGACGTATTAGTCAAAGTCAATGGGCTTATCTTCCCTATAGATTTTTATGTGATAAAAATGGAGGAGGATAATGCTTCTGGGTCTTCAGACATCTTGTTGGGGCGACCTTTCCTTAGTATTACAAATACTAAGATTGATGTACGAAGCGGAACCCTCACGATGGAGTTTGACGGGGAGATCGTGAAGTTTAGCGTTTATGGCATTATTAGTCACCCAAGTGAAGTTTTGGACGTAAACCGTGTC
This sequence comes from Gossypium arboreum, assembly GCF_025698485.1. NCBI lineage: Eukaryota > Viridiplantae > Streptophyta > Magnoliopsida > Malvales > Malvaceae > Gossypium > Gossypium arboreum. The sequence continues at coordinate 127,798,925 of NC_069077.1, forward strand.
GACATAATTGACTCATCAGTAGAAAAAACTTTTGAGTCATCTTATGGAGATAAATCTAAAATGATGTTTGATGATTTTGAATCTGTTAATAAATTATTGGCTCCCATGAATACTAAACTTCTACCTTCTGTTGTGCAGGCACCAGATCTGAAATTAAAACCACTTCCCAAACATCTCAAATGCACATTTTTGGAGAAATATGAGACCATTGCCGACTTAAAAGGGATCAACCCCTTGGAGGAAAATACGGAACCAAAGAAAGAGGCGCAAGGACGATTAAACCCAAATATGGTAGACGTGTTAAAAAATGAGAATTTCCAAGCTTATAAGAACGAAAGAATTTAGCTGGAACCGCCCCAATACTAGTTGGGGCGTCAAGCTAGCGGCGTTAAACAAGCGCTTATTGGGAGTCAACCCAATTATTTTTATTTTATTTTATTTTATCTTATTATCTTATTATTTATTATTTTCAGATATTAATAAAATTCTCTTCTTCTAGGTAAACTGAAACGAAGATAGGAAGAAAGGAGAATGACAAATCTCTGATCAAACAAATTTACTACTCGACACTTTTGGCCACAACTAGCGAATCTCATTGCCATCATCTGTGAGCAGCAGTAATAACAGGGGAGTTCCTCTACACCTTTTCTCCTATTTTATTTATTCCACATCGAGGACTATGTGTTTTAAGTAGGGGGAGACATTCCTCATTATTTCTGTCATTTTAACTGTTGATTTTATTTCTGTCATTTTAACTGCTGATTTGGTTGTTGCTGCTCATATAATTTTTTTAAGCATATTTTGCCTCTTTTCTTGCCCAAGAATTTGACTACGACTTGCCCACTGTTTGACCCACATGCATTATTCTTATCTACTGAGTTAATTATGATTTTGCTTGATAGATTTCATCTCTACTGTTTTATTTCTTTTAGTTTAAGTAATTATGATTAATGGAGTTAACCTTATCTTGATTTTGGTAAATTTGATAAAGTCTAAATACAAAGAGGACACTTAATATAATTGCATGCTTAAAATATGTTCATGACTATTAAGGTGGTTACTGAAACTTATTTTTGACACTTGATTGTTTTTCCTAAGTCCTCCAAAATTAAAATTTCGTTTAATAATAATAATGTTTCCATGATTATGAGTGTAGCTTAAGACGTGACTAGCTGAGTAAGCGGGGTAGGGCGCTTGGGTTGTCATCTTATTTCGCGTCAAAAAGTTGTGTGACATGTTACGTAAAACTCCACTAACCGGAATTAATTTCTAAGAATGTGTTGGGCTGAGTAACCGAGGTAAGGTGCTTGGCTGTCATCTCTCTTCACGTCAAAAGGTTCAATATTTTTCCCTAAGTAAAAGTAAATAAAAAAATTTGAAATTAAAGTAAAAGAAAAAAAAAGAAAAAAATAAATATGCATTAATAAAATTGGGGACTAAAGGGAGAAATAAATTAGGTGTCTTGATAGGTTCGGTAAATTACCTAATTTTCATGAAATAACCCAAGTCGATCTTAATTTTGTGTGTGTTAATTGGAACACTTTTTCAATTTTACTTAAATCAAGCTAAAGGTTCTCTTTATTTTTTGTATGCATTTTGACATATTTTTATAAAACTTTGGAGTAGAATTTCTTTCATGGCAGGATTTAATTTTCACAGTGGACAGGAACTATACTTGAGGGCAAGCATGGGCTAAGTAGGGGGAATTTGATAATACTCTAGAACGTCATATTTTATGTGCTAATTATATATTTATTTTGAGTATGATGCTACTAATTTGGGCTATTTATGGTCTTTTATCTTTTAGGGACTAAATTGGAGGCAAGAGAAAATTTAAGGGTAAAAAGTGTCAATTTGAAGATATAATGGGCCAACATGTAAAAAAAGAGAAAAGTGGTGCCAAAAATGCAAACATGGAAGACCCAAGGACTACAATGCAAAAGAAGAGATTTTATAGCACAAGACTCTATTTTAATTTTAATTATATTAGGATAATTATTAAGGATTTTTATTTAGATTTAAATTTTATGATTTATTTTCATTTATCTTTAATTATCTTTAATTATCTTTATTTATTTGTATTTATCTTTTAGAATTTTATTAGGAATAGACTAGGTTTTCTAGTACTATAAATAGGGGATGAAGTGGCACATATTTGATATATCTTTTTCCTGAAACATTCCATCTCCCAAAAACTCTATCTTTTGTTCTCTCCATATTTTCTTCAATAAAAATTTCATTTCCATTATTTTTATTTCTTTCCCAAAAATCATGAGCCACTAAACCAATCTAACCGAAGGTTGTCAAAATTCCCCCAAAAAAGGTTCATGACTCTTAGAACTCGCGCTTAGCCTTCTCAACAAGATATTCATTGCTTCTCCGCATTACGGGGCTGATGCTTCCGTCCATGTCCCTTAATAGGTGATCTTTTCAACCTATGCAAGGAACGACCGCTTTGTATGTTTTGGGAAAGTTGCACAGTCGGTTCGTTGGCTTTCTACGTCAGAAGTCAGCGAATCCAAGAGACAAAACAACGCGGTATTCGCCGTTGGGAAGAGGTGATCTAGCAGAAGATAGTCCGACAAAAGCGATTATTAGCTAGAGTCAGGTTCCCTAAAAATCGTAAGTCTAATCCTTGGAGCTGGTGGTCGTAGGCGTCCTCTTCCACTATAACTGGCTTATCCTGCTCGAGAAGGGTTACTTAAAAGCCAAGGATTGAACCCAAGGCGAATTGAGACAACCAGAGGCTGGAATCTTGCCACATAAGAAACTTTCTCTTTTCCCAACTCTATCTATTTTTATATTCCTCATTTTAATTTCTGCAATTTATTTAATTTTGCAATTTTAATTCACTTTAAATTCTGTTTTTATTTTTCCAGATTCTTAATTCTATTTTTTTAATTTTTCAGGAACACAAGTTTTCTTGGCCAGGAAATTGTCCAGGATTTCAAGAAATGAGCATTCATACAATTTGGTCCTTGAGGATTCGACCCTACCTCCTCTTTACTGTTATTTTTCCTATTTTACAAAGAATATGATATTTTTGGTGCTCTCAATGACGCATCAGCTTGATTATTTTTTGTTTCATTTTATTGGTTAATTAGAATGGGAGAGATAAAGGCCAACAACGCCTACGAGGAAGAGTTTCTCGATTGCGAAGAAGAAGATGAAAAAGCCCCTGACTCTGCCTCCACTAAGGCTGCTGATTTTGCTAAGAAGTTAGTCATTTTAATTTATACATATTTTTAAGGAAAACAATGTTCTAATATAATCTGCTAGTTTTAATGTAAAGCAATTTGATTTTAATTTGTTTCATTTCTTTTTTATGTGGTGTAGGGGGTATGTTGGAATTCACAGTTCGGGATTCAGAGACTTTCTACTGAAAATGGAGCTGCTTTGATCTATTGTGGATTCTAGTTTTAAACATCCTTTTGAAGGTAAAGTTTTAAACTCATGTCTGATTTTAACATTCGTGAATTCCATGAATTAAGTCATTTTGTTTTTCTTGCGTTTAGTGACTTATAATGGTGGGCAGTATACAAGTTTGGTGCTTTATTCTTTTGATTTACTATTTTGGATGAAACATTTGTTGTTACAGGATATGCTTTGTAGTAATCTTTGAAATGCTTTGCCTTGAAATTATATTTTCTCAACTTAATTCATCTAGGCATGAAAGTCTTCAAAATTATCATAGCTTTTCTTTTCTGTTGATTCAAACTGTTCATTTAAACTCTTTTATTATATATTAGTAGTAAATATAATAAAATTTAAAGTGAAGATAGTATTTGAGTTAATGAATCCTAAAAATCGAAATAATGGACTGAATATAGAAATTAGATTATCATTTTATTAAATATTTAGTTGACAGAAAAGAAACAAAATCAATATTTAACATCTCTATAAATAGAAACGAAGTGTCGGCTTTTAGTTTCCTCTAATTTTTTCTTCTCTCTTCAAATCGCAGGGCTTTTTTAAGCTCTCCCTCTCTCTCTAGAACCCTCATATTCTTTTCTTTTGTTTGTTTATATGGCATCTCAAGCGTTAAAGTTCATCTGTACCTTTAAAGTATGGTAATTAAGGGAGGCTCATTCTGTGTATGCATGGTATGCAAACATAATAAATTGTATGAAAATCTAGCTCTAGCATTTAATGATTATAGCTTCTTTTTCTTTAAAGTATGAAGGAGGATGCATTTTTGGACTTTGATCAATAGGTGTACTTAATCATTATTTGCAAATCACAGTTGTATGCCTTACTTTTACATGTAACCCTTGCCAATCCTCCCAACAAGAGCAAAATGAAGAGGAGAAAAAAGAAATAGGAAATCATACTTGTTTTGAGTGTATAAAAGTGGTCTTCTACTGTCTCTATGCTAATGCAGTCGCTATATTCTTTTGTTTTGGGTTTCCTGAGTTCCATTTTTAATCTGTCCTGAATTTGCTAAGTGCAATTATCGTATTCTAATTACATATTGGGAAATAAATTTTTGTGGATGGTGAGAATCGGAGGTGGAGTCTTCCCTGTAATCAAGGAACCTGATTACCTCATTAATGGTGAATATCGTGTTGATAAAGGCATTGCTCCTAAAATGGTAAGTGGTGTTTAGAAGTTGTTCACTCCCATCACTAATTAGATTCTGAATGTTTTGAATTGTTTTAAGGAGCCCAGGCTCCTCCTATTCTTGGATCTACTCAAGCACAACCTCCAAGAATGTTTGGAATGCCACAACCACCTACGAAGATTGATCCTAATCAAATTCCAAGGCCCATTCCAAGTTCCTCACCAATCGTGTATGAAACTCGCCATGGCAACTCAGCAAATCCTCCTCCGGTAAAAGCTTTGATCATTTTAGAAGAACGAAAAGAAAATTACTTAATTCACTCAGGATTTTGCTAATTTGCTATTCCTTTTGATCTTCATTTAGCTTAGGCCCATTGTTCTGGCTCTCTTTGCTATGTTATCATTGCATGTATACATAATGCAATAACAGCTTTGACATATAACTGAATTTTGAATTTTGTTTCTTCTCCTGATCACTTGTAATCTTTTGAAGCCTGCTACTAGCGATTACATTGTCAGAGACACTGGGAATTGCACTCCTCGTTATATGAGATGCACCACTAATCAGGTCATAACAAGTTATATAAATTAATTGTGGCTTTTTTTGGTACTCTTTTATATACTTTGATTAAGTTTGCACTACAGTTTCACCACCAGTAATCTGTTGGGTTTTTAAATGGATTTTGTAATTTGATCTGCTTATCATATTTTGAATATTTCTTACTATAGGTTGTGGATTTTGGGGAAAGTGGTCATGTTCGATGTTCCCATTGCAAAGGTTACATAAATCATTTCATGAAGTTCATTGATCAGGAAAGGAAGTTTATCTGCAATTTATGTGGTCAGTATTAATCAGCTTTGTGTGCTTATCTCGTATATTTTGCAGTATCTTGTGTATTTTAACTTATTCTTATATTCATACCAGTCTGTTGCAAATATAATTATTAGTGATACCTAAATTATAGATTTTGTAGCTAGAAATTGTAATTTTCTCGTTTCTTTTTGGATAAAAAGGGTGCATCTCCTTCACCATCGTGTGAAGAAGGGGATTAAAAATGTCGAATTCTATGTTCATCTTCTTTCCTAAAAAGTTGGAACATTATTTGGATTATTAGTAGAAGGGCCCATAGCATTAGTTAAGAAACGTCCTTGTTTTAACGAAACTTAGGCTGCTCATCCACAAGTTGTCTGTTGGAAAGTAACCCCATGAATAGCAAAAGATGATTACTGATTAATTACCGCTACCTAATTTACAGCCTCCTTCCTTAGACACTTGTACAGAAAAAGGAAAGCAGCTCTCCGTTATTTTTATAGTGTTAATTGTATCGTTGAAGTTTGGGGGGAAAATATAGAAAAGTAAGGGGGTTCTTTTTTAAAATATTAATTTCCTTTTTCTATTCAAATCTTAAAATTGCTTCTTCTTATTTTTTTTCTTGAAAGAACTTAGATTTGCTTTTTCAAGTATGGGCGAAAGTGATATTTTGAAAAGGAAAATTAAGGAAAAAAATTGAAGCTGCTAATTAACGGCACTAATGATTGATAACGTTAAGAATTCTTTATGAATAGTGCAACAATTTCATACTTAAGAGAAACTATTGAGTTCTATAATTTATTGCTGATTTTTGTTAATTTACTTCAGATATGGGAGCAGCGGCGAGTTTTGACTTTGATTTTAGGGGTTAGAAGATTAAGGCTTTTAAAAAGTGTTATTTAGAAATTTGATGATTTTAGTATTGTTATTAAAAATGTTCTGAAAATTTAAAATATTTATTTTATATATGATGGTATAAAGTAAAAGTAAGTTAATTTTATTTTTAAAAAGTAAGATAATTTAAATGATATTCAAAATGGTTAGTATGATATATGAAATATTAATTTAAATGTAAGTATTAAGTTAAATATAAGTATTTAATTTGATATAAACATATTTGTTGAGAGTTTCAATCAATAATGAAGATGATTGTGGATGCTATCTTTTTTTCTAAATTAATTTTACTAGGGAAAATGGCCTATATGTACAAAGCAAACATATAGTCTGACTCTTAGTTCTAACCTTTTTAGTGATGTCTTGTACAGATTGATTAAGATCCTCCCTCCCAATGTGCTACTATTAATTAATTTGTAAAGAATTTCAGTGCAGACTAGTGTGAGAGGCTTAATTTACATCTGGGGCGAAAATTAACACTCAAAGGATTAGCCATCTCAAAGGATTATACCTAAATTTTAACTTTAAACATTCATACCAGTCTGTTACATCCTTCTTCTCTGTTTCTGCTCTCTGATTGTGTTGCTGTAATTATTTTAAATATATTAATTAATATATGAGAATTTTTTTCTTATACCAGTTGGAGTTTCTTAATTATTAATTTAATATGATGTCATATTTAAGGCCTCTCGAGTATTTTGTACTGACTTGGTTTTTTGTTCGAGGACTCGGTGCAAACATTTAGAACTATTGCTTGAAAACATCCCAACAATGTTTGAGTAGTACAATTCTTTGAGTCATGTTTTGGTCTTTGCAATCAAGGTAAGTCATTACAAGGTTATACCTTTATAATCTGTTTGAGGTGTTGAGTGTATGTAACTTGGTTACTTGAAGAAAATTGAGGTTAAGATATTGATACATCAATCCTTATCTTAAACAATTTTTATGTAGTTTTCATATGTAGTTTATTTGAGTGTTGGGGTTTTTGGACTGCTTTCTCAAAATTTGTATTGACTAGAAGTTTTCTAGGAAAATTTGACATGGTCCTGAAATTCAATTTAATATTTGTTGCTATATAATTTGTTGCTAATATTCTTTTATTTTTAGCTGAATTAATTGACCAGATTCGATTTGTTGGTTAACCATAAAAAATTCAGTTTGGTTAACAGAAGAGATTTTAAGAAAATTTGATATTTGAATGTTATTTTGGTTATTAGATAGGATTAGTCCTGTTAAGTTTTTATACCTTCATTTTATTTGTTTTGAACTTTTAGTATGTGTTCATTTTATTTGTTTTGAACTTTTAGTATGTGTTAATTTAACATCTGATGGTGATTAATATCTTCATTGTATTGTGCTTCTAGATTTTGATTTGTTCTGATCTCTTGGTTGGATATGTAGAATTATCCATTGAAAAAATGTTGAAGCTTAATTTTATTTCGTTAACGAAAACCCACCAGATTAATTGAAATATTAAGCTGTTCTCTCTTTTCCTGCAATTTTGTAGTTAATGGATTTGGGTTTCACGTTACATTATTTCGTATGTTGTAGGAAAATATTATGCATAGCCTTTTCAACGACTTCTGCATTAACAGACTGGAGTAGTGTACAAAAATCCTTTAGACACTTGCAGACTATTCAAATCTATAACATTTTTTCCCCTCTGTTTGTAGGTTCATTGGCATCTTGTCCTGATGAGAGTGTAGTTTATGAAGCTTTAAACTTTGCATTGTCCTCCGAGGTATTAGAATTCTTAGTCCAAAACTTAGCAATTTGTCTTTTATAAAAGACCAAATTTCCAATTTTCAATGTTGTTTAGGTTCGCAAACAAGATGCTATATTTGGACTTGATGTTAGTAAAGGACTTGTTGTATTTTATTTATATCTTTATATTTAATCTAATTTTTATTATTTATTTTAGTTTTGATTCTATATTTTTTTATTTTAATATTTAAGATAATTCGAGTTCTAACTTTTAGATTTTAATTGTGTTATTTATTTTAAATTCTAAATTTAAATTCATCAATTTTATATTTAGTTTTAAAGTTAAAATTTTATAAAATTTTAATTTAAATAGTATTTTTATTTATCCTTAAAATATATAGTTTGAAGTTCAAATTTAAAAATAAAACATAATATAATATTTATCATAGAAATAAATATTTATTTAATTTAAATAATTTTTTAAAAGGGCTATTTTTAGCGGCGTTTGTGGGAAAAGCGTCACTAAAAGTCATGCTTTTAGTGCCGTTTGTTGAAAAAGTGCTGCTAAAAATCATGTTCTTTGGCGGCGTTTGTGAGAAAAGTGCTGCTAAAAGTCATTTTCTTTAGCGGCGTTTGTAGGAAAAGCGTCGCTAAAGATTATGTTCTGTAGCGGCATTTTTCACATAAACTTGCGACGTTATCTATAACAGCATTTTTTGCGGCGCTTTTAAAAACGCCGCAAATTGTTTGCCTTATAAGCGCCACTATAGGCTTAAAAAACGCCGTTAAAAGCACATTTTGTTGTATCATAAAGTACTAACAAAATAACTTTAAAATAATTTAAAAACAAAAAAATTTACATTTATAACAAGTCACAATAAACACTAAACTAAACACAAACAATTTATAACCTAATCATAAATTACTAACAAAATAACTTTAAAATAATTTAAAAACAAAAAAATTACATTCATAAAAATCACAATAAACATTGACCTAAACACAAACAATTTATAACTTAATCATAAATTACTAACAAAATAACTTTCAAATAAATAAAACAACACAAAAATTTTACATTCATAAAATTTTTACTTTCAAATAAATTTAATATTTTTTATAAAAATACATACAAAATTATAAAAATATTTATAAAAAATAATATCCATTTTCTCATTTTCTAAAATAAAATTTATTTATTAAAATAATAATTTTATAAATAGAATAATAATCTTATAAATAAAACAATTTAAGGGGAAAATCAAGAAGAAAACTTTTGCAAATTCAACCTTTTTCCTTTTTTTCAACATTAATTATGATCATGTCCAAGATGGGTAAAACATTACGGTCTAAAGTCGAAAAAGGTGAGAATCAATATTTTTAGGTTGTTGCCTAGAATGAGTTTAAGGTTGTGCTTAAGGGTAAACATTATTGGGGATATATAGGTGAGGTTGAGGTCTTGCATATGCAATAGGTGAAAGGCTATGTCGACAGTTCCACAACCAATTCTCAATTCAATGTTGCAATGATGAAGGATGTGGATGAAGGCAGTGCCTAACACTGACAAACATGACTCTAACCTGACCCGACTTGATATGCCACAATTTTTAATTTTTATATTTTTCATCAAAATAGAATAATATTTTTCTAATTTTTTTATTATATCATGCTAGAGCAAATATTATATAAATTTTAGGTTAAAAGATGTCTTTGGTCCCTATCAATTTTTGTATTGAGTAAATTGGTCCGTCTAAAAAATTAGAGCAATTTAATCTATGTTAGTTTTGAAAGTGGGCAACTAAAGATAATTAATCACAATGTTAATATTTTTTGTCAATTATACATATTTTTATGGAAAAATGTTTGGTACACTACTAATGAAGTTTTTAGACCCTACAAGCAGAGTCAGGAGTTGACAAATGTCCTATAAGAGTATAGTAAAATATTAAAAATAAATATTTGAGAAAAAAGAGACAAATGACAATTTTAAGGCTGCTTATGGGATAAAAAAGTACATTATGTAACACCCCCACGCCCGAAACCGTCACCGGAGTCAAGCTTGAGGTGTTACTAAACTTATCTTTCCTTTTAAACAACTCTAAACCACTTATTTTAATTTTTGGAATAAACTATTTTTCTGCGTCATGGTTGCTTAAAAATTCATTTCTCGAGTTTCAAAACTCGAAACTAAGATCTGTAAATTTTTCCTGCAACTAGACTCATATATCTATCTCCTAATTTTTTTCTAGAATTTTTTACTTAGCCAATTAGTACAGTTTATTAGTTAAAGTTACTCCTGTTTTAGAATTCGACTGCACTGGCCTCTACTTACTACAAACCACTTTTCTCTCTGTAAACATTTCATATGACTGTACCGTTTGTTTCTATTAAACCTAGATTCAATAAGGATTCTAGCCATATAAAGTACACCACCTAATTATTTTTTTAAAATTTATGGTGAATTTCTAAATTTGGAATAGGGGATCCATAAATCGCTCTGGCCCTATTTCACTAAAACTCAGATATCTTATAAAATACAAAACCTTTACCTATTTTGCTTATTCCATAAGAAAATAGACATAATAAGCTTTAATTTCATATATTATTCATCTTCAAACTATGTTTCTAAAATTTTAGTGATTTTCAAAGTTACATCATTTACATTACTTGAATCATTTTTAGGTTACTTGCACATTTTCATAATTTTCATGTGATAATCACCATTCAATCATACATATTAATAAACATGTATATCATCGGCCATTTTATTAGCTAATCACTATCAAGTATTTACACATCATTCATTGTTCATATTATACCAAAAGTAGCTAAGTTTCTATACATGCCATACCTAAAACAAAACGTCTAATTATACCGAGTTATTTCTTTGATAGTGTGATCGACCTCCGACGTTTCCTTTGATCCCCGAGTGGCTAGATAAGTACTATAAGAAGAAGAAAATAAAGAGATTAAGCACTAGGCTTAGTAAGCTTACAAGCAAATAAATCACAACATTCAACATAATGGATAATTATGCATAATATCATCTAACATCATAAATTTCTTTACTTCTCAATTTCTATCTTCTTCTTTATTCCTTACCTTCTTTCTTACGACCTTTCCTTTTCATAAATATAATCTACTTTTCCTTTGCTGTTAATTCACTGTAATTTAACTTCGTACTGACCCGTTGAACCACTCGGAATACTAAGGATACTAGGTCGTTCTGTCTTTCAATATCTTGCCAATGCCATGTCTTTGACATGGACTTACATGAATTATTCTGTCTCCAATGCCATATATAATATGGACTTACATGGCTCAATCCTGTCTCCAAAGCCATATTTCTAATATGGACTTACATGGCTCATTTCATTACGTCTGTCAACCCTAATATCCTAACATTCCTAGAGTTCAACCGGGGCTTTCAACACTTTTCCTCTGTCACTTCACCTTAAATTTGACTTTAAACATTTTCATAACATAAATATATAAATGCTGGAAATTGACAATAATAATGTAAAATAAAAGAATATTGCATTTATTTACTGTAACTTACCTTGATACAAAATGTGACTAAACTTTACAATTTAGTCCTTTACTTTTTCTTTCCCCCGATCTACTCCCGAATTTCGTTCTTCTTGATCTATAATAGAAAATTGAACTTATTTAATATTCACATTTATTAAAACAGTCCTTGACCCAAACTTTGGAAAAATTATATTTTTACCCCTAAACTTTCACATATTTGCACTTTTGCCCCAAGGCTCGTAAATTAAACTTCATCCTATTTTCTTATGTTTTATGACATGCTGATCATTTTTCCCTTTTATGGCAATATCAAAATCACACTCTAACATATACTTATGACTATTGGTATTTTTTTCCGATTTAAGCCCTTTTACTCGTTTTCACTTAAAACTGAGTAGCATAAGTTGTTTAACATAATTTAAAACCTCATATTCTATCATAAAACACCAAAATACACAAATTTTAGCTATGGGTATTTTTCCAAATATGAACCCTAGGTTGAATTATTGCTAGAATAAGCTTAATCAAGTTACCAGGACTCCAAAAACGTAAAGATCATTAAAAACGGGGCTTGGAATCACTTACTATGAAGCTTGAAAGTTGAAGAAACCCCAGCTATGGAGGAGAGCAAAAATCAGTAGAAACTAATTGAGAAGATGACCATTTTTGTGTTATTTTTCCCTTTTTAATTCATTTAATATCCAAATGACCAAATTGTCCCTTCTTACTAAACTTTCAAAAATTCCTTTCATGTCCTAATTTTTGTCCATGAACTTAAAATTGGTCAAATTTCTATTTAAACCCTCCTAATTAATATTCCAAAGCAATTTCATACTAAAAACTTCTAGAATGCAAGTTTTGCAAATTATTCGATTTAGTCCCTAACATCAATTTAAGCACTTTATGCATAGAATTTCATCACGAAATTTTCACACAATCATGCAATCATACCATGAACTCAAAATAATAATAAAATAAATTTTTCTACCTCGGATTTGTGGTTTCATAACCACTGTTCCGTTTAGGCCCTATTTCGGGATGTTACATTTCTCCCCTTTAGGGATTTTCGTCCAAAATCTTACCGTGAAGAGATTTGGGTCTTGTTTTAGCATAGCCTCTTGGGTTCCCATGTAGCCTCATCTACCCGTGTCTATTCCATAGTACTTTCACAAGTGCAATACTTTTGTTCCTTAATTGCTTTACCTCTCGAGCTAGAATCTTTCTGGGTTCTTCACGAGAAGTCATGTCTGGTGAATCTCAACCTCTCATTCGAGAAATCACATGTGACGGATCTGAGCGATAACGACGTAGCATAGACACATGAAATATATTATGAATCTTCTCTAACTCAATCGGCAAAGCTAACCGATATGCTAATGGTCCGACTTTCTCAATTACTTCAAACGGTCCAATAAAACGTGGACTTAGTTTGCCTTTCTTACCAAATCCGAGAACTTTCTTCCACGGGGATACTTTCAAATAAGCTTTGTCACCAACTTGATACTCAATCTCTTTTCTCTTCAAATCTGCATACGACTTTTGTTTGTCTGAAACTGCTTTCAAGCAATCTCTAATGATTTTTAGTTTCTCTCCTGTTTCCTTAACTAGATCAACCCTGTAAATCTAATTTTCCTTAAGCTCTGTCCAATACAAAGGTGTGCGACATTTACGTCCATACAAAGCTTCATAAGGTGCCATCTTCAAACTTGACTGATAACTATTATTGTAAGCAAACTCTACTAATGGTAAATATTTTTCCCAACTGCCTTGAAATTCCAATACACAGCATCTAAGCATATCTTCTAGTACTTGAATAACTCTCTCTGACTGACCGTCGGTTTGAGGATGAAAAGCTGTACTAAAACTCAACTTCGTACCAAAAGCCTCTTGTAACTTCTTCTAGAACCGTGAAGTAAATCTTGGATCTCTGTCTGAAATGATCGATAATGGTACCCTGTGTAGTCTGACTATCTCTGAAATATATAACTCGGCCAACTTGTCAAGTGAATAATCCATACGAACTGGGATAAAATGAGCCGACTTCGTTAACTTATCAATCACAACCCATACTGCATCTTTCTTTCTTGGTGTAAACGGCAATCTTGTCACAAAATCCATAGTAACTCGATCCCATTTCCATTCCGGAACTAGCACAGGCTGCAATAATCCTGAGGGTACCTGATGTTCGGCCTTTACCTGTTGACAAATCAAGCATCTAGAAACAAACTCTGAATTATCTCTTTTCATTCCTACCCACCAATACAATTTCTTCAAATCATTATACATTTTTGTACTGCCTAGATGAATAGATAAAGGACTGCTATGTGCTTCCTGTAAAATCTTCCGAATAAGCTCATCATTCTTTGGTACACATATTCTGTCTCTAAACATCAAACAACCATCAGAACCAATCCAGAAATCTGATTCTATGCCTGACTCACATTGAACTCTTTTAGCTTGTAACTCATCATCATCTTTCTAAGCTTCACAAATCTCTTCAGGAAATACCAGTTTAGCTCTCAATTCAGCTAAAATAGAACCATCACCTGACATGGCTAAATTGGTATTCAAAGCTCGCAATGCAAATAAAAGTTTCCTACTTAAAGCATCAGCAACTACATTTGCCTTACCTGGGTGATAATCAATCACTAACTCATAATCTTTAAGCAATTTCAACCATCTTCTTTGCCTCAAATTCAAATATTTTTGAGTCATCAAGTATTTCAAGCTTTTATGATTGGTAAATATCCGGCACTTTTCACCATACAAATAATGTCTCCAAATCTTCAATGCAAATACAATAGCAGCTATCTCTAAATCATGTGTCGGATAATTTTTCTCATGTGGCTTCAATTGTCTAGAGGCATAAGCAATTACCTTTCCTTCCTTCATGAGTACACAACCGAGCCCATTCAAGGATGCATCACTGTAAATCACAAATTCTTTACTCGGTTCCATTGTACTAAGATAGGAGTTTCCGTCAACAATGCCTTTAACTTGTCAAAACTTTGTTGGCACTTCTCATCCATTCAAACTTAACATCCTTACATAGCGGTCTCGTCAACGGGGTAGCTATCATGGAAAATCCCTTCACAAATCGTCTATAATATCCGGCAAGGCCAAGAAAACTTCTAACTTCTCATACATTTCCAGGAGGCTTCCAATCAACAATGGCTGAAATCTTGCTCGTATCAACCTTAATACCTTCACCTGAGACAATATGTCCAAGAAAACCAACTTTTCGTAACCAGAACTCACTTTTGCTAAACTTGGCATACAACTGATTATCTCTCAGAATTTGTAAAACTGTTCTCAAATGCTCTGCATGCTCAGTCTCATCATGAGAATAAATCAAAATATCATCAATGAACACAACTAGTACGGTCTAAAAATTTGGTTTATTAAGTCCATGAAAATTGCAGGAGGATTAGTCAAGCCAAATGGCATCACAAGGAACTCATAATGACCATACCTAGTCCGGAAAGCAGTCTTCAGGACATCTGACTCTTTAACTCGCAACTGATAGTATCCGGATCTCAAATCTATCTTGGAAAACACAGTAGCTCCCTTCAATTGATCAAACAGATCATCAATTCTAGGCAATGGATACTTGTTCTTTACTTTTACCTTGTTAAGTTGCCGATAATCTATGCACAATCTCATCGATCCGTCTTTCTTTTTCACAAATAGCACTGGTGCACCCCATGGTGAACTACTGGGTCTTACCAAGCCTTTATTTGTTAATTCCTGGAACTGAGCTTTCAATTCTTTCAATTCCAACGGAGCCATTCTATAAGGAGCAATAGAAATGGGCGTGGTACCTCAAATCAACTCAATACCAAACTCAACTTCTCTAACAGGAGGCAAACCTGGTAGTTCTTCTGGAAACACATCGGGAAACTCACATACCACAGGTACTGATTCAATTTTCAATTCTGGATCTTTAGTGTTCAACACAAAAGCAAGATAAGCTCTATACCCTTTTCTCAAACATTTTTGAGCAGACATAACAGAAATTATGGGAAATAAACTATCTGACTCTTCTGAATTAACCCGAAGAATTTCACCATTTTCACACTTCAACTCAATGAATTTCTTTCCACAATTCACTATCACATCATGTGTAGTCAACCAATCCATACCAAGAATCACATCAAACTCATCAAATGGCAATAGCATGAGATCGGTAGGAAAAGCAGAGCCTCTAATCATTAAAGGACAATTTCTACATACTTTATCTACTAATACATACTTGCCTAATGGATTCGATACTTTAATCACAAATTCAGAGATTCTATAGGCATACTTATACTAGGCATCAATTTCATACAAACATAAGAATGAATCGAACCGGATCAATCGAGCAATGACATTAACATCATGTAGAGAAAATGTACCCATAATCATATCGGGAGGATGCCTCTTGGCATACACGAATAGCATAAGTCCTTGCAGGGCTCTAACATCCGGTCTCACAATTTGAATCTCTAGAGGTACCTCATTACTTGCTCCTACTCCGGTTGCCTCGGTGATCGCCTCTAGTAGGAGCATTTAGGATCTAGCACTCTATGTTACCCTCGGCTAGCCACTTCGGACATTCTCGTACAAAATGATCTGGAGCACCACATTTATAGCAAACATTTTCGCTTTGCCCGACAAGGACCATAATGAAGTCTACCACACCGTGGACACCCTGATCTACCCTGTCTGACATTACCTACACTCATAGTCGAGGTGGTCTGAACCTTCGGATCCTTAAATTTGCTACCTCTATTCTGACTAGATTACCCTGCCGAAAAGCTAGATCTGGTAGAAAACTCTTTGGGCCTCTTGGATGTAGCCTGAAATGAATCTACTCATCTGTCTTTTCTTTGTATCTTGTGTCTCTGTCTCAACTTTGCCTTTTCTTTTTATGACTCCTCGCCTTACTGTGCTCTCTCAACTAAAATAACGAACTCTTTTATTTCTAGGACACCCACTGACAGTCGGATATCATCATTTAACCCATCCTCAAACCTTTTACACATGATAGCTTCGGTAGACACACATTCTCGAGCATATTTACTAAGCGTGACAAATTCGTGCTCATAATCGGTCACTGTCATATTGCCTTGTTTCAATTCCAGGAATTCTTTTCTCTTCTGGTCAATAAACCTCTGACTGATGTACTTTTTACAAAATTCCTCCTGAAAGAAATCCCAAGTGACCCTCTCCTTTGGTACAACTGATACAAGTATCTTCTACCAGTAGTAAGCTGAGTCTCTAAGAAGTGATACTACACATTTCATACATTCCTCGGGTGTACAAGATAATTCGTCAAAGACTCAGATAGTATTTTCTAACCAAAATTCTGCTCTTTCTGCATCATCATCTTTTGTTGCTCGGAACTCTTCTGCCCCTTGTTTCCTGATTCTATCAATGGTGGCTTTTCTCTTACCACTGCACTGTGGATCGGGAAGCTTGAGCTACATGGGTAGCCCGAGAATCATGAGGGGTGGAGGTCTAAGCACGGATTCGTCTGAACGAACTCGGAAAACAAATCATTTAAAGCTCGGAAGAGAGCTTCTCGAGTCACTCCTCCCTGATCAACTATTCTTGGCCTATTCTTAGATGGCGCTGCCCTTTCTTCATGGAGCAGCGCATTACTTTCTACATCATCATCACCAGCTACTTGGGATCCATTACTATAAAACAAAATATTTAAAAATAAATCAGAATCGTCACACTATCAAAATACAAGTATGGCATGTATAGCTAGACTTTTTCTCACACTAACTGTTCCGAGAACCGACTAAACCTGCTCTGATACCAATAAATGTAACACCCCCACGCCCGAAACCGTCACCAGAGTCAAGCTTGAGGTGTTACTAAACTTATTTTACCTTTTAAACAACTCTAAACCACTTATTTTAATTTTCGGAATAAACTATTTTTCTGCGTCATGGTTGCATAAAAATTCATTTCTCAAGTTTCAAAACTCAAAATTAAGATCCATAAATTTTTCCTGAAACTAGACTCATATATATATCTACTAATATTTTTCTAGAACTTTTGACTTAGCCAATTAGTATATTTTATTAGTTAAAGTTACTCCTGTTTTAGAATTTGACTGCACTAGCCTCTACTTACTACGAACCACTTTTCTCTCTGTAAAAAATTCATATGACTGTACCGTTTGTTTCTATTAAACCTAGATTCAATAAGGATTCTATCCATATAAAGTAAAGCACCTAATTATTTTTGTAAAATTTATGGTGAATTTCTAAAATTGGAACAGGGGATCCAGAAATCGCTCTGGCCCTATTTCACTAAAACTCAGATATCTTATAAAATACAAACCCTTTACTTGTTTTTCTTATTCCATAAGAAAATAGACATAATAAGATTTAATTTAATATATTATTAATCTTCAAACTATGTTTATACAATTTTAGTGATTTTTCAAAGTTACATCATTTCTGTTACTTGAATCTATTTTTAGGTTACTTTCACATTTTTCATAATTTTCATATGATAATCACCATTCAATCATATATATTAATAAACATGTATATCATCGGCCATTTTATTAGCTAATCACTAGCAAGTATTTACACATCATTCGTTGTTCATATTATATCAAAAGTAGCTAAGTTTCTATACATGCCATACCCAAAACAAAACATCTAATTATACCGAGTTATTTCTTTGATAGTGTGATTGGCCTCCGACGTTTCCTTCGATCCCCGAGTGGCTAGATAGGTACTATAAGAAGAAGAAAATAAAGAGATTAAGCACTAGGCTTAGTAAGCTTACAAGCAAATAAATCACAACATTCAACATAATGGATAATTATGCATAATATCATCTAATATCATAAATTTCTTTACTTCTCAATTTCTATCTTCTTCTTTATTCCCTTACCTTCTTTCTTACCTGACCTTTCCTTTTTCATAAATATAATCTAATTTTCCTTTGCTATTAATTCACTGTAATTTAACTCGTACCCTGACCCGTTGAACCACTCGGAATACTAAGGATACTAGGGTCGTTCCTGTCTTTCAATATCCTGCCAATGCCATGTCTTTGGCATGGACTTACATGAATTATTCCTGTCTCCAATGCCATATATAATATGGACTTACATGGCTCAATCCTGTCTCCAAAGTCATATTTCTAATAAGGACTTACATGGCTCATTTCTGTTCTGTCCTGTCAACCCTAATATCCTAACATTCCTAGGGTTCAACCAGCGCTTTCTAACACTTTTCCTCTGTCACTTCACTTTAAATTCGACTTTAAATATTTTCGTAACATAAATATATAAATGCTGGAAATTGGAAATAATAATGTAAAATAAAAGAATATTGCATTTATTTACTGTAACTTACCTTGATACAAAATGTGACTAAACTTTATAATTTAGTCCTTTACTTTTTCTTTTCCTCGATCTACTCCCGAATTTCGTTCTTCTTGATCTATAATAGCAAATTTAGCTTATTTAATATTCACATTTATTAAAACAGTCCTTGACCCAAACTTTGGAAAAATTATATTTTTACCCCTAAACTTTCACATATTTACACTTTTTCCCCAAGGCTCGTAAATTAAACTTCATCCTATTTTCTTATGTTTTATGACATGATGATCAATTTTCCCTTCTATGGCAATATCAAAATCACACTCTAACATATACTTATGACTATTGGTATTTTTTTTCGATTTAAGCCCTTTTACTCGTTTTCACTTAAAACCGAGTAGCATAAGTTGTTTAACATAATTTAAAACCTCATATTCTATCATAAAACACCAAAATACACAAATTTCAGCTATGGGTATTTTTACAAATATGAACCCTAAGTTGAATTATTGCTAGAATAAGCTTAATCAAGTTACCGGGACTCCAAAAATGTAAAGATCATTAAAAACGGGGCTTGGAATCACTTACTATGAAGCTTGAAAGTTGAAGAAACCCCAGCTATGGAGGAGAGCAAAAATCAGCAGAAACTAATTGAGAAGATGACCATTTTTGTGTTATTTTTCCCTTTTTAATTCATTTAATATCCAAATGACCAAATTGCCCCTCCTTACTAAACTTTCAAAAATTCCTTTCATGTCCTAATTTTTGTCCATGAACTTAAAATTGGTCAAATTGTTATTTAAACCCTCCTAATTAATATTCCAAAGCCATTTCATACTAAAAACTTCTAGAATGCAAGTTTTACAAATTATTCGATTTAGTCCCTAACCTCAACTTAAGCACTTTATGCATAGAATTTCATCACGAAATTTTCACACAATCATGCAATCATACCATGAACCTCAAAATAATAATAAAATAAATTTTTCTACCTCGAATTAGTGGTTTCACAACCACTGTTCCGTTTAGGCCCTATTTCGGGATGTTTCACATTACCACTAGTACTAGTGTATCAAATTCTAAATTTATTAGCATAATAACAAATTTATCTATCAAAGTTTACGCATTTTATAAATTTGGTCTTTATTTAATAAAGTTAGCTTGTAATGATACATTCTATCAACTTTACACGAATATATAAAATATTAAGGTTTAAATTTGTTATTATATCAATCACAATTATATATAATTGTCACTTTTGAAATTGAGAGTGATTAAATTACCAATTTTTAAAAAAATTACCAATCGAAACCATTTTCCTAAATTTTATTATCAGGTATTTTAAACTAATATTTTATTTATTTATATATATATTTGATAATTTTAGAATTTATACTCACCCGTCCCACCCAAAACCCGATTAAAAAAAACCCGGATCCTACATGATCGAGTTGGAACTCATCAGGTTTGAATTTTTCAGTCATCCGTATCCCTAGTTTGCTCTATTGTGGACGGGGAAAATACGAGCCTCGAGTGGTTGTTAGCAGCAACTCGACCTTCCCTTACCTCAACTTTAGAGTTCACTGCTTTCACTCCAACCTAGTTCCTGGCAAGATATCGAAATCTTTTGGCCAAGCATTGGACCAACCTTTGAACTATATATGCGAGGCTTTACCTAGCTCTGATATACTACCACCAGATGTTGAACGTGTCTTATACTTTGATTCCGACCTTCTTGTGGTGGATGACATTGTCAAACTTAGGGTTGATTTAGAAGGAAGAGTGTTGGCGCCGCCCGAACACCATCATCTACTTACTACTTTTAATGGAAGAAAGCTATGTTATTTCAACACTGGAGTTATGGTGGTGGATGTTGATAAGTGGAGGCAAGGAGGGTAACCATAGGCAAAAAAACTTGAGAAATGGATGGCAATTCAAAAGCTGAAGAGGAGATTAAACACTTCGGGTTCATCATAGGCTAACATCATGGGCCAATCAGGGGAGTTTGCTTTTTGAAAAGAGCAACAATGGCCAAAAAGGGTAAGAAAATAAGAAAAACTAGCACATTTATCAACAATGCATTTCAATCTGTAGCAAAATAGATGCATTACATGTATATTAAGTTCATAAAGGAACTCTTATTCTAAATTTGTTGACGACAACAAGTACAGAAAATCAACTCCATACCCAGCAGGTTGAACCATGAAACAATAAAACCCATCCTCATGCACTAAGATTCTTCTGGCTCCATCAAGCTGATGTTTCTGCTCAGTCTTTCCTTGGTATTCTGAATAAACGTTTCAGAGATTTCATTAATGTTGAACCCCAGACCTGTAAGCATCGGTTTTCTGGCATCAGATTGTAATGCTTTTGCTGATTTTGTACCTTCACTATCTGTTATAGGAATGATGACCCTTCGGCCTGTTTTCCCATGGACTTGTTGAGGTTCATCAGTGTCAAGCGAAACGCCATTTAGCCGTGGAATGTCCTTATTCCTTTTCTCCATTGCTTCATCATCACCGTCATCTTTATCTGCTACATGAACTGATGAGCCAAGCTTGTCAACATGAGTCCAATTCCAATCCTCCAGCTCTTCTTCTTCTGTTTGCTTGAAGTGAATCCGAACTGCAGAACCGGAATCATCTATCCTTGGGTTTTCATCGAGCTTGGCTTGGCTTATGAGTGGTTCTTGAGCTTCATTGGTTGAACCACGGGGCATAGGGTGCCCCAACGTGATGCGTTTCAGGCTAAAACCAACAAGGCTGCTGATGATGAAATTGAAGATTCCCTGGCAAATCCCAACTCTCTGCAAATCCTTTCCCTTTTTCTGCATGGCTTTTTTAAGTAACAAAACAGAGAGAACTCATTAATGGTGGAAAATGAAAAATGGGAAGTGAGACAGAGCTTGTATGCGGAGCCAATTGTTGTTGTCTTGCTCTTTAACCTTGTCTGAATGATTCTATACTTGGGATTGGGGGTAACAAAAAGGAAGAATGTAATTTCCATTGGAATCACATACATATATATATATATATATATATATTACTCTCTTAATCCCAAAGATAAATTTGTTTTATTAAAGCAAAAACAGCAAGGAAGAATAAAAAACATTACGGGATTCCTGGAAGTGGAATTCTACTTTGCTTGAAGTGAATGAATATGTGAAACAGGGAAAACACCAATAAGAATCAGGCATGGTGAATTGGCATGGATTATACAAACATGTAATTCCTTCTACAGTCCATGTAAGCAGCACTCAACAATGCTTTGGAATAAAGCCGATTGAGACTTGGTTTTTTTCTTTTTGGTTCCTTTCCTTTACCATGGATATTAAGAATCCTTTTCCCGTCCATTCTACTTGAATAAGCTCTTTAATGGGTCTAATCATGGTTTCCCTCCCGTTACTATAAATTTATACTTATTTGAGGGGGTGTTGAAAAAGTCATTTGAGATGGAGGGAGCGAAATTTTAATGTGATAATTGAATCTGCGGATAGGAATGAAAGCGTAATTGGATTGTCAAATTTCAACATGTCTTCCATGAAGTGAATAAGATAATTTATTGTATAGTTAAATTTTATTTTAAAAATAAATATGATCCGAAAATTATTGATATCCTTATGTTTGATGTTAGGTAATTTCTTTTAGAAAATAAAATGGGGACTTGAAATATTAAACCTTAAAATTGTTGTAAAAAATAAATAAATTAAACAAAATTTGAAGAGTTTATCCAATCAATTCAAATTATAATAATGCTTAAAGCCTAAGATAGAGTTTTCCCTATCTATACATATAGGAAATTTTACAAAAACTATACTTGAATTAAATAATTATTTATTAGGAATTCGAGTCCCGTGCCCCATGGCCAGCGTGTGCCCTGCCACCCTAGTTTTATTGGGTTAGATGGGTCGGCACAAGTTCAAGTTAATTATATGTACCTTTCTTAATTTAAAAAAAAAAAATTCTTAGCTCATATAATTATTTGGAAAATCATGATTTCACCTTATTAAAATTTGTGTAAATTGAAATAATTTGTCTAAATAAAATCTAATTACGATAACTATTTTTAATTTACACTTTTGATTATATTATTTAATTTTTATCTAATTAAATAATAATTCAAAAACATTAAAGTAATTTTAAGGTTAAATTAGTCATTTATGCAAAAAAAATTGGTCAAATAGGTCAAGTTTTTTAAAATGTAAGGAAATAGGTTATTTTTAAAGAGAGTGTATGAAAGCGCGTCCAGTGCCTAGCTAGACGCGTTTTCCCTTTAAGCCACATTTTCGACTTTTTTAATATAATTAATTTTAGTTAGATGGTTAAATGTTTGTGAGTTTATCGAGTCTAGGTTTGATTCCTCTTTCACACACATTT
Organism: Gossypium arboreum; assembly: GCF_025698485.1. Lineage (NCBI taxonomy): Eukaryota > Viridiplantae > Streptophyta > Magnoliopsida > Malvales > Malvaceae > Gossypium > Gossypium arboreum. The sequence goes on from NC_069077.1 coordinate 127,822,140, forward strand.
ATATATATTTTTATTTCATGTTATTTTAAGTTTTTTATATTTAAGGTTTAATATAAGATTTGGTATTTGAACTTGACATGTTTTCCTAATTCAATACTAAACTTTTTTTTTGTGCAATTTTATACTTAAACTCGTCGATTATTACATAAATTACCTAAAACACTAATGGTGTTAATTTTGTTATGAGGTGACATACATATCTAATGTATGGCTAACACATGGCTTATGAAACCATCACAAATTCAAACGTGGAAAATACATAACAATTTTTAATTTTAATTTCTCAATTAAAATTAATCTCCTTTTAGGAAATTCTTTACAAAAATTTAATAGTGTTTTCTTTCAAATGCAAAGAAAGAAATCAATATCAAGTAATATTTGTATTTTATCTTGAGTGGGTATACTAATTTTTCATTTTGAAAATCTCTTTTTCTTTTATAAACCCTTTTTCTAATTTTTATTTATGATTTTTGTTGTTAACTATTGAAGGGATAAATTGTGTTTTGCTATTGAAATATCAGGTTTTCAATATTTGAAACTTGAAATATGTTATTTTAAACTGCGTTTGTATTTGGGTTAGTTTTTTTCTTTTTATTTAGTTTAAGGAATTTGATAATTGATTAGAGTTCTTTTGAATTTTCCTTAAAAATTATTTTATGAGTATTCAAAATTGATTTGATAGTTCAAAATAAGTATCTAACTTGAGAAATCAAGTTGAGAGATTTTGAATTTGAGTTTATGCTCTGATAGGTTTTCCTTAATATGATTCCGAGTTATAATATGATTTGGAACTCATTTTTATTTTAAATAATTAATATTTTTTAATTTATTTGACAACTAAGTAAATTGAGATTATTGACTATGATTATAGACAGGTCAAGGAACAATTTTTTTTATTTGAAATTTAATATACACATGTACTGCATTTAGTATTATCGTTTTATGGAACTCATGTCATTGTTGTCTGCAATTTTTTAGTATTAAGTGTAAGCTTGTAAATGATTGTTATCGTTTTATGGAACTCAATTGTAGACTCTGAGCCTTTATTGCATAGTATAGAAATTGAGATAGGTGATTTAAGCTAAAGGCAAAGGAGCAGTAAAGTGACAAGTGGAGTTGGTGGGTCTAATCATGTTAGTGGTATAAGGGTTAATAAAGATAATATAATTGAGTCCCAAGATTAGAAGAATGATGAAAAGGAGGCCTCCTCTGGTACAAAGGAGTTAGAGGGTGGGCCTGATGATAAGGATGGGGAGATAAAAGGGATTAGGGAAAATATAAAACCTTTAAATAAAAAAAAAATAAAGAATTGTTACTGTAGATGACCTTCAACCTAAACTAAATTTTGAAGACCTCATTAGTGAAATTGAGAGGAAGAAAAAAATTGGCAGGAAAGTAACGGTATGTTTGATTCGCTGTAATGGAATAGTATTATAATTTAATAGAGTTGTAATGGAATAGAGTTGTAATCAGTAATTCGATTGTTTGGTTGAATGGAATAGAATAGAGCTGTAATAGCATTTTTGTATTTGGTTGAATAGAATAGATATTGTAATAGCATAAGGAAAAATGTTTAAATGACCAAAGTACCATTAGCAGAATTTTGTTAGGTAGATGATTATTATTATTGTTATTGTTAGTAAATTTTAATATGATTATTATTAAATATATTTTAATAAAATAAAATAAATAATTCAATCACATTTTAACATAATTATTATTAAATAAAATTTAATAAAATAATATATAATTTAATAACATTCTTAATATTGTCGAAACCCTTTTTAAATCGAGTTTTGGAAAATAGGAATCGACTTTAAGAAAAACGAAAACGGGAGTCGCCACCAATCTTTTTAGGTGTGATTGGATCACCTTATAAAATATTTTGTTTTAAAACATTAATTTTGGTCTACGAAAGTCGAGAAAACGGATTCGGGAGTCGGTTACGTACGAGGAAGGGTTAGCACCCTCGTAACACCCAAAAATTGGTACCTAATTAATTATCAAGTGTCTTCAATGTCGGAAATTTGAAAGTTTTAAGATGCAATCCTCTTTAGAATACTTTAATTTCAAAAATTAGGGTTCTCTTGTATCAAATGAATCAAAATATTACATTCAATAAGTTAGGAAGCGATATTTTTAAGACATTCGAAGCTAAGCTGGCCCTTTTTGAAAATCCCTATCTCAAAACGGTAAAACGCCATATCCAGTAAGTTAGGACACAACGCTTTGAAATTCCAAGACAGTTGCTCGTATTTTGAAAACCTTAGAAACTTGGAAGGGTGCTTGACTATTCGAATTCAACGTGAAAAGTCGCAACCCAGTAAGTTAGGGCACTACCTTTCTCGAAGTTTCTAAATACCAAGCATTGCCTTTTTATTTTTGAAAACTTTTGAAACACGTTTTTAATTAATGCATGAGGAATCATATTAACATTATAAAATATAACATACAAGATAGCATATCACAATAATAAGTGGCTAAAACATGCATTTAAATAATATGATAGCAATTATATGAAGGTCCTATACTAGATACATACATAAATATAGCGAATCTTAGTTACATAACAACATACATATTAAGATGTACATAACATATATTGAAGATGAATAAACAAAATATTCGAACATACCAAGTAATAATTAATTTAAAAACGATGCATGCTATACAAGTAGACATATAAATACATATATAAAAAATGTAATAATATTAAAAAATAAGAATGTAGTAATATATATATATATATATAACAAACAACACTTAATAACATTATGAAACTAGCATTTAATAAAACACAACAATATATAAAAGATTTAATACGTATTAAGTCATGAAATAAAGTGAGTAATTATTTAAAATATACATATAATTAAAATACAATATTCAATAATGCATAACAATAATATAGATAATATATATGTAATGAAGAAAACTTAAATAACTATAATGAAATATAATATGAAATATGTATAATAATAATAATAATAATAATGTAACAAATGTTTTACACAAAAATACAATAAAATATGTAATATAATAAAAATCCATAACATATAATAAAATTTATATATAATGTTACAAACAATAGAATAATATATTATTATATATATAACTAAAACAATATATATAAAGTGTTTTAAATAAGTTAAATTAAAGGTATATAAGGATTAAAATTAAATTTAATTAGGGAATTTAGGGTTAATTGCAAATAAATAAAGAGAACTGGGCTAAATTGGAACTCGGACTAAAGTCGAGGGATTCCCTGGGTAATTTACCCTAATCCCAAACGCCACCGTTTCCCGAATTACAATTTAAAATCATTTTAAGGATTAAATTGAGACAAAATTAGAACATTAGAGCTAAATTAAAAAAATAAATAAAATGGAATTATAAATATTAAAATTACGAGAGGACCAATTGAGTAATTAACCCAATCTTTAAAAACACGCGGATCCTTCCCGGGTAAACGGGTCAACACACGGATCCTCAGCTCTAGAACGACACTGTTTTGAGCTTATTGGATTAAGCAGAAACGATGTCGTTTCGTCGAAACTATATAAGGCCGATTTCTTTTATTTGAAATTCATTTTAGCCCGTTTTTAAAAAAAAAAACGAGAGAAATCTCTCTCAAATCCCTCCGGCTCTCTGAGCTCTGGTCAAGGGAATATCACTGCTGATCCTTGAGCTCCGTCGTATGTGGTCTTTACGCGCCGACGCGTCGTCCTAAGAACCACCGCACATGGTGGCTAGGGTTCGAGAAACCCTCCCTTTTTCCTTGCAAATTCAGGTATCCTTTTTTTTTATTTTCATTGATTACATTTTTTAATCTGTGTATTCATGCTAGAAAACGAACAGGTAAATGAAACAAAAAAAATAACTCGATTACCTTGAGAAAAAAAAATGAGAAACTGCCTTTTATTTCTTCCGCTTTGAATAGATACAACTGTTTATAAATATCTGTCTCTTTGTATTCTTTTTCTCTGTATGAGTAAGAAACTCTATTTTGTATGTAAGTGTGTGTGCTTCTTTGCTTTTTTGGATATAAATCTCTGCTTTTTTTTCTGTGTCTCGTGGGTAACCTCTGCGTAAGTCCTTTATAGATTCTCAGAAAGACTTTATAGCCTTAAACTGACATACTTTAGGAAAGAAATCACAAGGTTTCTTTCCATATCCTGTTCTAATATATTTGCTACGATTTTGCTTTGATTTCTTTCTTTTTCCTGCATGTGACAGCGAGGATCTCGGTGATTCAAGGGCCGCTGACGTGATGAATGCTAAAGCGCCGATGGTGGCACGATCCAAGGCTAGGACTGCTACGGGGGAAATGATTTCGGCAGCGAAAAGCTCGTTGGAACAGAGTCGATTGGGCCTTGATTCTGGAGCTGGACGGTCGTAAGAGAGACAAGCTTCTGGGCAGCGCATTAATGATGCGTCAACAGTGCATTGATGACCTTGATTTGGGGAGTTGGACAGATGCTCCTCGAGGCTTCCAGAAGATGCTGCGGCGCTGCAGTCTTCAGGAAACCCTAGGGCTTCCTGTTTCTCTTAAGTCATTTAGGCCTTTTGGGCTGCTTTTAGATTTTGGTTAACCTGATAGATTTTTAAGGGTCTGTTGTGTAACATGTTTTAGAATTTCGGCCTGATGTGGGGTTTGGGTCAGTCTGCTATGTTTAGACATTGGGCCCCACTGTTTGGGCTTTGTAACCTGGATTTTAATGGACTGTTTAATAAATAAATATTTATTTATTTATTTTCTTCTGTTTTATTTAAGCCCGGTCAAATTTGGGCTACTACAGCTGCCCCTCTTTGCTCATTGTTGTGTAACAGGAATCGAGCAAAGACTCATAGAAAGACCAAATTTTCCCGGCCTTATCGGATCATGGTCCTCAATCTGCTTCTTGTAAACTTATAACTGTCATGTTGATATCTTCGATCCGCTCTCTGCCGAACACAGAGAAGCTAAATCTACTTCTTTGATTTGTTCTCTGACAATATAGATATGCCAAATCATCTTAGATTTGTTCAGCGTAAGCACACGAAAACCAAATCAGCTATGTCTTCGATTTGCTCATTGTAAGCACAAGGATACCAAACCATCTTGGATCTGCTTCAGTCTAATCATCTGAAGGTTAGATCTGCTATGTGTCTACCCTCCGTCGAATATGGAGACGCCAAACTTCGATTTGTTCTCTGACAATACAGAGATGCCAAATCATCTTAGACTTGCTTCAGCGTAAGTACGTGAAAGCTAAATCAGCTATGATTTCGATTTGTTCCTTGTAAACACAAGGCTGCCAAATCATCTTGGATCTGCTTCAATATAAACATATGAAGGCCAGATCTGCTATGTGTCTGCTCTCTATCGAATATGGAGATGCCAAACTTCGATTTGTTCTCTGATAATACAGAGATGCCAAATTATCTTAGATTTGCTTCATCGTAAGCACGTGAAAGCCAAATCAGCTATGTCTTCGATTTGTTCCTTGTAAGCACAAGGATGCCAAACCATCTTGGATCTTGCTTCAGCTAGATCTACTATGCTGCGGCCTATTACCCTACTGCTTAGGGGATTAAGGCGCGTTGTCTTTGATAACCTGTAGAATGATTATGCCTGATAATTAGAATGCTATGATCGAAGTGAGTCAAATGTTTATGATGCAAAATGTTGTGAACATGACCCCTATCCTAGACGTCACCACTCATTCCTTCATTTGTCTTTTCTTTTCTCAAAGTATTATTCTTGCTCAGCCTGTAGGCCTGTACCCTTCCTCGAATGCTACGATCCACTGAGGATGTCTGTAAGATAATATTTCCATAGAATTGAATCGTTGGTTTTGTCCATTTTCCTTTTAAACTGGAAGAAAGAAATTCCTCGAGTTCCTTCATCCCTTACTTATGTGAATTTCTCGAATAATTGTCCTGTTTTAGTTTCTTGTATTATCTAGAAATTCCAGAGTAATGCGCAAAACTTCGTTTGTGAACATATTTAGTTCATCTATCATTATTTCAATACAACATACTTAAAGAATAATGGAAGATAAATAAATCTCTAAGAATAATTGGATTTGAATGAATTATCAAAAAGGATACAAAGGAAATTAATCTGAAAGTCTATCTTTGAGAAGAAAAAGAATCTAAAGATAGCAAACAGGACAAAAGTTAGATGCCTTAGATATCGCCGCTTGAGCGCTTATACATCAACTTCATGAAGGCATGTGTTTAGAAGATTCAAAGTACTCTATCGATGCCCCAGTATGCAACGTTCTTCGTTCTTTGTTGAGCAAGATTACCGGATGCTTCAAAATTTGAGTCGCCCTTTTAGGTTTTCAACTCAAAACCCTTTTGGTCACAAAGTGCCCTTTGTGGGTTCACCTTAGCCTCTCCATTTTCTCTTTTTTCCTTTTCTCTCTTTTTTTTTTCGAAACCTCAAAGCGCCCTGTGGGTTTTCACATTGGATTCTCTTCTCCTTTAGACAAAGTATTTTTTAACTGAGTCTGAGTTCACTGAGTTGGGTAAACTTTTCCCATCCATTTCCGTTAAGATCAATGCACCACCAGAGAAAGCTTTCTTCACGACATACGGCCCATCCCAATTCGGCATCCCTTTCCCCCTAAAGTCTTTTTGAATAGGAAGGATCTTTTTCAGTACAAGGTCTCCCTTGTGGAATTCTCTTGGTCGAACTTTCTTATCATAAGCTCGCATCATTCGCTTCTGATACATCTGCCCATGTCGAATGGCTCTTAGCCTCTTTTCCTCAATCAAGTTCAACTGGTCATATCGGGATTGAACCCATTCAGCTTCATTTAACCTTATCTTCGTCAAAATTCAAAGAGAAGGTATTTCTACTTCAATAGGAAACACCGCTTCCATCCCATAAACTAATGAGAATGGGGTTGCCCCAGTAGAGGTTCTGACAGATGTTCGATAGGTCAGGAGTGAAAACGGTAACTTCTCATGCCAATCTCTATAGGTCTCATTCATCTTCCCCACTATTTTCTTAATGTTCTTGTTGGCAGCCTCCACTGCCCCATTCATTTTTGGACGATAGGGAGAAGAATTGTGATGCTTGATCTTGAACTGGTCGCAAACCTCTGCTATCGTTTTATTGTTTAAGTTCAATGCATTGTCGTATATGATCTTCTCAGGCATTCCATACCGAAAAATGATCTCCTTCTTCAAAAATCGACTTACTGCTAACTTAGTAACATTCGCATAAGAAGTGACCTCTACCCATTTTGTAAAGTAGTCAATTACCACGAAGAGAAACCGATGTCCATTCGAAGCTTTTGGTGATATTGGTCCAATGACATCCATGCCCCACATGGAGAAGGGCCATGGAGAAGTCATAACATGCAAAGGTGAAGGTGGTATATAAATTTTATTCCCATAAATCTGACACTTATGGCATTTCTTGGTATAGTTGATATCGTCCCCTTCCATAGTGGCCTAATAATAGCCAAACCTCATGGTTTGCCTTGCCATCATGAACCCATTTGCATGCGTCCCACATACAGCTTCATGAACTTCTTCTAAAATTAGCTTAGCTTCCACAGCATCGACACATCTCAAAGTACTTGGTCTTTCCTTCTCTTGTATAGGATATCCTCGTCCAAAACATAGTCGCAAGCTAACCTTCTCAATTCATTTGTCATTTTCATTGGCCTGTTCAGGGTATTTACGATCTCTCACATATCGTAATATATCCTGATACCAAGGGTTATCGTCCTTTTCTTCCTTTTCAATGTTACAACAATGAGCTGGAGCCTCGTAGACACTCATTTGAATTGGTCTTATCTCTTCCTCTTTATTTGCCTTAATCATTGAGGCTAAGGTTGCTAAAGCATCTGCCATCTGATTCTCGTCTCGTGGGAGATAATTGAAGGTGATGTCATCGAACTCCTCTAGTAACCCCAAAACTACCTTTCGATAATTGATCAATTTAGGGTCCCTTGTCTCACATTCACCTCCAAGCTGATAAATTACCAACGTAGAATCTCTATATACTTCTAGGGTTTTTGTACCTCGCTCTATAGCTGCTTGAAGTCCCATGATGCATGCTTCATACTCAGCCATATTATTCGTGCAATCAAAGTCCAACTTGCACGTGAATGGGTAATGATCGCCATCCGGGGATACCAAGACTGCCCCAATTCTATTTCCGACTGCATTAGAAGCCTCATCAAAATTTAGCTTCCAAGGAGAATCTTCGGTCGTTGCTATATACATTATCCCCTCATTTGGAAAATCAAAGTTCAATGGCTCATAATCCTCTAGAGCCCTACTGGCCAAGAAGTTTGCTACCGCACTTCCTTTTATAGCCTTCTGACTTATGTAGACTATATCAAACTCTGAAAGCAAAATTTTCCATCTCGCCATTCTCCCATTTAGAGCCGTTGACTCCATCATGTATTTCAATGGATCAAGCTTTGAGATGAGCCAAGTGGTATGGTATAGCATGTACTGTCTTAATCTCCGAGTTGTCCAAATCAGTGCACAACACAACTTTTCAATTGGTGGATATCTCATTTCACAGTCAATGAATTTCTTACTGAGATAATAAATTGCCTTCTTCTTTTTCCTTGACTCGTCATGCTGACCAAGCACACATCCCATAAAATTACTGAACACTGACAAGTACAGTATTAACGGTTTATCTAGGCTAGGTAGAGATAATACCGGAGCATTCAACAAATACTGCTTGACCTTTTCAAAAGTATTCTGGCACTCATCATCCCAAGTACCTTGATTGTGCTTTCTGAGGAGGCGAAAGATAGGATCACATTTCTCAGTTAGTTGTGAAATGAACCGAGCTATGTAATTCAACCTTCTTAGGAATCCTCGAACTTTTTTTTGAGTTTGTGGTGGAGGCAATTCTCGTATTGCTCTGACTTTGTCTGAATCAACTTCTATTCCCTTTTCACTAACTATGAAACCCAATAGCTTTCTCGATCTAGCTCCGAAGGTGCACTTTGTCGAATTGAGCTTTAATTGAAACTTCCTTAACCTCAAGAATAGTCTTCTCAAGAATTCAATATGCTCTTTCTCTATTCGGGACTTAGCAATCATGTCATCAACATATACTTCACTGTCCGTATGCATCATGTCGTGGAACAAGTTCACCATGGCCCGCTGGTAGGTTGCCCTTGCGTTCTTTAGTCCAAACGGTATTACTTTGTAGCAAAATGTGCCCCACAAGGTTATGAAAGTGGTTTTATCCATGTCCTCTGGATGCATCTTTATCTGATTGTACCCCGAGAAACCATCCATAAAGGAAAAAAACGAATGTCCCGCCGTATTGTCTACCAAAGTGTAAATGTGTGGCAAAGGAAAGTTGTCTTTTGGGCTAGCTTTATTCAGATCTCTGTAATCAACGCACATTCGTACCTTCCCGTCCTTCTTAGGGACTGGCACAATATTAGCTACTCATTCAGAGTACTTGACCTCTTGTAATAATCCTGCATCGAACTGCTTCTTAACCTCATCTTTTATTTTTAGAACAATGTCTGGCCGCATTCTCCACAACTTCTGTTGGACTGGTTTGCAATCCTGTCCTATCTGAAGACGATGTACTACAATATCGGTACTCAATCCGGGCATATCTTGATATGACCATGCGAAGATATCCTTGAACTCTCGAAGCAACTCAACCAGACCATGTCTTGTGTCCTCGGTAATCAGTGTTCCAATTTTCAACTCCTTCCCTTCCTCTAAGGCTATATTTTCTATTGCCTCTTTCTCATGTGGCATAGTTCGTTTTTCCTCCTGTTTTACCATTCTTAACAGATCAAGAGACACATCACCATCTTGAACATCTTCAAAATCCTGAGATTCCTCTAAACACATGTCTTGCTTGCCAGAGAAATCAGGAGTTGCAGTATCAGTGCTCATATCATTGATATCTAGGGACCTGTGAGGGTATGAAAGAATATACAAAGAATGAATGAATCTAAGAATGATTGTTTATGTGCTATGAAAAAGTTTAACGAAATATTGAAAAAGAAACCATATTCGTCCAAATTGATACTAAAGTTATGTTTTATGAAAATAATAATAGATGATCATAAGCCTTTTTCACAAACGTAATCTTACTACTCCTAGGCCCTAGAGTAACAGACATGTTTTGAGAATTACTCTGAAAAATTCCTAAAGACTACAGGAAGGTCCTCCGCAGTCCAATTGTTCAGAGAGCTCCCCGATTCGTAAGTGTGAATACCCTCGAGGCTTCCTTGCTCCAATCCCTCATTGTGTACAGTATTAATCTAATGACTTTCTTCTACCAGTAACCCTCCTGACTTAAAGGATTTGGATATAGGAGGGAATGTCATTGGTTCCCACTCCACTTCTCCTCTGTTCAAACGCGTCTTTCTTCTCGCTTGGCGCTTCTCAATCTCTTGCCTCTGGTGCTTATGGTCTGGCTTGAAGCCCAAACCAAAGCAATCTTTCTTCTCAATCAGTTTTAGGATTTGAACCCCTCCTTGCAACTGTCTTCCTAGTCCTTTTCCTAGCAATGCTCCCTTCCCCATCATCATTTGCAGGGCCATCCTTGTGGCTCTAGACATTTTGGGTACCCGCACCTCACTTCCTTCCAAAATGAAGGTTGCATTGATGATTTCTAAAAAGTGGAAAGAACACTCAATAGCCTCTTCATTCGCCTCGACATAAGGGGCCTTGCTAGTAACTGCTGCTATAATGTCCTCCTCCACATTGATGGTTATTAACCGTCCATCTGTCACTAACTTCAATTTTTGGTGCAATGAGGAGGGCGCCGCTCCTGCCGAGTGTATCCATGGTCTCCCCAATAAACAATTATAGGAGGGCTTGATATCCATCACCAAGAAATCAACTTCATATGTATTTGGCCCAATTTCCAAAGGGATGTCAATTCGTCCCATCACTTTCCTTTCGGTTCCATCAAAGGCCCTCACCACATTGTGACATGTTTTCATATGCGAACTGTCAATGGGTAATCTGTTCAATATGGATAATGGAAGGATGTTCAAAGTCGACCCGTTATCAATGAGTACACTTGGAAGCGTGTACCCCTTGCACCGAGTAATGATGTGCAAGGCCTTGGTTGACTCTATGTTCCCAGGTGGAATTTCATCATCATTGAAATAGATGAAATTGTCAGCACTGATGTTATTCACCAACCGGTCCAACTTGTTAACGGATATGTCGTGGGTGACATATGTTTTGTTAAGTACTTTCAACAATACATCCCGATGCACCTCAGAACTCAGAAGTAGGGCTAATATCGATATATGCTACTGGTCGCCACGAATCGCTTTCGACCATACTATACTCGCTATGCTTAAGTAACTTTAGAAACTCCTTAGCTTCTTCCTACTTTACTGGCTCCTTGAAAGGCACTTCAACCTCTTTATTCTTCTCAACGTCAACATCCTTTGCTTTCGTGGGCTCCACTCTGATACCCCCTCATCATAATGTTTTCCACTTCGTGTATGGGAACCTTCATTTTGCACGCCCCTAGACGTACTGGCTATACTCTCCCCCTCAGGTACTGTTACACTGCAGTCATAGCTCCATGGCACCCTCTTGTCATCCTTGTAAGGGAAACGAGTGGGTTTATGGATGACGACCTTGGGCCCGATTTGCGCCCCCACTTCATTATTTCCCGGTAAGAAAATAATAATTCTTGGTCGGCTGGTTCCTTGTCGTTCATTTTCCAGCACACATATTTGTCTTTTGCAAGAACTACCCTAAAAAATCTGTAACTCTTTGTTAAACATAAAGCCTTGCACTATGGCCTTGAACTCTTCACAATTTTGAATCATATGACCCACCTCTCCATGGAATTCACAATATTTCCACATTCTTTCTCTACCTTTTCTAGAAGTCAACACACCTCTCTTCACCATCTCCTCCCATATTACTTTCATGGGTGTCTTCACCTTAGCAACATCCTCCTTGATTCTTCCTTCTCTGGTTTCATCAATGGCATTCACTCCTTGATTGCCATGATCTGGTAATGGATTTTCAGCATTAGGGGTACTATCGAATTTCACAACCCCATCTTGATAAGCCTCTCCACGGCCTTTTTGAATCAGATGCAGTTTTCAATCGAATGCCCCGGTATTCCCGCATGATATTCGCATTTAGCATTTGCATCATACCATTTGGGGTACGGTGGCTGTAGCGGTTTCAAGTGAAATGGAGCAATGGCATGTGCATTGTATAAGCTTTGATAAAGTTCAAGATACGTCACAGAGATAGGCGTGAATTGCATCCTTTTCGAATTCTGTCTTGTGCCCGATTCCTGCCTTTGAGTACTTTGTTGCTCGACTGCAGCTGCTTTGGGTTGACCAACTGTGATTGTCCTCGAGTTGAGACTATTCATGTTATTTACCTCGTTGTCCTTTCTCCTTGGGGCCGATCTTTTAGCCATTTCCCCCTCAATTTTACCTCCTCTTATGGCGTTCTCAATCATCTCTCCTGCCATAACTATATCCGCGAAACTTTTCGTGGTGCTTCCAATCATGTAAGTGATGAACGGCGCCTTCAAAGTGTTGATAAATAACATGGTGGTCTCCTTTTCTAATAGTGGTGGTTGTACTTACATTTCCACCTCCCTCCATCGTTGTGCGTATTGCCTAAAACTTTCATTAGGCTTTTTCTCCATGTTTTGAAGCATGATCCTATCTGGCGTCATATCAGTCACATGGCTGTACTGTTGCATGAAGGCTTGTGTAAGATCTCTCCATGAACCGATTCTTGCACGGCTCAACTGATTGTACCACCTAGCCGCTGCTCCTACTAAGCTATCCTGAAAACAATGGATCAATAGTTGATCATTGTTCACATACCCAGTCATTCTCCTACAAAACATTGTTATGTGTGCCTCAAGGCAAGTAGTCTCGTTGTACTTTTCAAACTCCGGCATCTTGAATTTGTGAGGAAGTACCAAGTCTGGGACCAAACTTAAGTCTTTGGCATCAATATGATGATTGCCAACGCCTTCTAAAACCCTAAACTTCTCCTCCAACCACTTGCAACGATCCTCCAACTGTTTTGAGGATTCGGTTGCCATTCTTTCCCTCTCCATCATATCCAGATCAGGAGTGATAGGGTTGATCGAGCTATCGCCCAAATTATTTCCCATCCCAGATGGGAAATTCACGGGGATTCCAATATCAACTGGCCCATGTTGAGGCCTTACAGTGACAAATGGCCTTCTAGGAGGTGCCTCGGTTTGCAGTGGCACATGAGGCGGAGTAAAACCCTGAGGAGGATCCTCACCTTCCTCACCAGTGATAGCCACAGAGACTTTCCCTTTATCAGCGGCCCTTAGCAGCTGAGCCATTTCAGCCATCATATTCCTCTGAGCCTCTAGCATTTGCTCCCTCATGTCATTCTGCATTTTGGCCAACTGCTCTTGCAATTGGTCATGCATATCCTTTTGCAATTGTTTGAACCTTTGATCCATACTCTTAGTTTTAGTGCGAGTCTTAGTAAGGATGTGTGATTTCCAGATTTTCTTTTCTACCTCTCTGGAAGTAAACCTTAACTAATTAGGGTCTTTCTATAACTTTGAATGCATATGATGTGATGTAATGCAAATGCATGAATGCAAAAAGGCATCAATCTCGATTCAATCTCATTTAGAAAACTTTATTTAGAAAAAGAATATCTTTACATATAAATGGATTACATATACGTCTTTGCCCTAATGCCCAAAGTTCTAACTTTATCTAATAAAAGGGCTAACTCTCGACCTTTATCAGACACTGACTCATACATCATACTCAACGCATCAGCTCGTACTGTTAAGTCTCGAACATATTCAACAATCTCTCAGATCTGGGCTATAGCCTCCCCAATAACGTAATCCCTATCTCGGACTTGACCTTTAACTTGATGGAGCTCTCCTTTTATACAATATTCTTGTGCCTTGAGCTGCTCAATCCGAAGTTCACCATCATGCAATGCCACTTCCAAATCTTCAACCTTACTTTTTAGCTCATTTAACTCGACCGTAGGATCATGGTTTTGGTGTCAACGAAGGGATCTTCCAAGCTCAGTTACCTTAGTCTTCAAACCTTTATTCTCTTTCTCTAATGCCAAATTTTGTGACTGCATCTCTTGGAACTTCCTCTCCCAATATTCAACTCTAGCTTTTTCCTCTTGAACTTCTTTTTGCCACTGTTCTGAAGACCTTCCTAACCCCACTCGCTTTAAAGATACTTGTGTTTTTTTATACTCCTCTTTTAAATCATCTCGGTCTTCCTCAACCTTCCTTTTTTCCTTCTTAACTTTTTCAACCTCCTTCTTTTGCAGGTCAACATCTAGACTCAGGTACATCTTCTCCTCCTCAAGCTTTTCTATCTTCTTTTCGAGTTCCAAATTCTTTCTCTTAAATTCTTGCTTTATAATATCAAGCTCCGAGGGTATCACTTGCAAATATTCCTCCATTGGTCGAACTTCCTCCATTTTTGTCATAGGAACATTATCATTAATCCTTCTACTCCTCCACTCGACATATTCCGGTGTCGTAGCAGGATTAATGGCTACTCCCTTCAACCGACAAGTCTTGTTCCAAGCACTAGAAACCTCGCTAACCTTCCTCTTGTAATCGGCTCCTCTGTATACAAACTCACTTTGAGCCAACCCATGAGTCGCTAGTACGAACTGTCTCAATCCATGCTGCCTTAGCATGAGCAAAGGAGCATAACCAATAGCACCCCAAATTCCCACCAGGAACCATCCATGGAGCTCTCCACTCAACATCCTCCGACTAAAGATTCTGAAGTAATGCTATCCAATTCTCTTCCTGCACATCCAATTTCCTAGATGAGGCTACTATATTTTTCAACGGGGAGTAGCTCTCAAAGAAAGCCCGACAAACAATCCCATCAATCAATCTGAAGTGACTGTAGAACCAAGCTAAAAGTAACTGAGCACACCCTATAAACCTGCCTGCACTAGCCCTCCTACATGCACCTAAGGACCTGAATGTCTCCGCCAAAATTGCAGGGACGGAAGTGACCCTTTTACTGAGTCGATGAAAAAGATCCGTGGTTGCCTCGTCCACATATCCCAAAGCCCTAGGGAAAACCATCAGTCCATACAAACTTAAGGAAAAAATGTCTACCTTCTTCATCTCATCGGGGTATGTTAAAATCAGATCTTTCAAAGCGTCCCATGAAATGCACTTGCACTCACCCTTTTCTTTAATTCTGGCCGTGATCCACTGCTCGTTCATTCCTGTAATGGTCATTAATTTCTTCCAAAATTTAGGGACACAAGCAGCTCGAGAATATATCCTATCACTCTGAAACCTCGGACAACGAAGTAAGGCAGTGTACTCCTCCACGGTAGGTACCAAATATACTTCCTCTAAAGTGAAACAACTGTACGCCGGGTTCCAAAACTAAGCAAGGGCTCAGAACAAGTGCTCATCTACCTGAATATCGAGAAAGTAAGGTAAATCTCCGTAATTATCGTAGAATAACTGCTTGGTCTCATTGCCCCACTGATCCCAAATTTCCTTAAGCTCTGGGAGATTATTCTGTGTGACACTAATACGAGTATAATACGAGTATAATCCGACAGCTCCGACACATATCCCATAGTTATACTGTCTCCTTTTTCTAGCTGAGTTTGCTCTGACCATCTATGAACATCGGCGTTGCCCTCCACTCTATCAAGAAGTCCATTCTCCATAATAAAACTTCCTAACTTAGAAACTGACCGTGAATCTATACCTTTGTAAATGCAAAATGACATGCAAACAAAAGAAAAGAAATAGTCAGTATCAGATGATATCAATAAATCTCAACGATAATTTATAAGGGTAATATCTAAAGTATAGCTCTAACTAAGTTGGGCTCTTACGGTTTTTCTATATGAGGTTAGTTCTAAAGTTTGAGGTACCTGAACCAGCAGATTCCTCGATTTTCACCCATTATAGGCTCATTTGAAATGAGTTCAGTTCAAGGGAATACATTTCCCTATGGCTACACGGAGATGAAAATCTCACGAAACCATAGGTACGGATGTATCCCGAAAGTGATCCACTATCCTGCACGGAGGCGAAAACCTCACGAAGGCGTAGTTTCTCACTCCCACTTAAGGGTGTGACCACAATAGTCATGCAAATGCAATGCGTATCAGAATATATAACATATGTAATAATACAGACACATGTAATGCAAAGAGGATTGAATTTTAAAATTTTTTAAATTTTCGACATTAAGACAAAAGGTAATCAATTATACGGCTTGACTCTCTTATTCGTCTCCAGCGGAGTCGTCAAGCTGTCAAAACCCTTTTTAAATCGAGTTTTGGAAAATGGGAATCGACTTTAAGAAAAACGAAAACGGGAGTCACCACCGATCTTTTTACGTGTGATTGGATCACCTTATAAAATATTTTGTTTTAAAACATTAATTTTGGTCTACGAAAGTCGAGAAAACGGATTCAGGAGTCGGTTACATACGAGGAAGGGTTAGCACCCTCGTAACGCCCAAAAATTGGTACCTAATTGATTATCAAGTGTCTTCAATGTCGGAAATTTGAAAGTTTTAAGATGCAATCCTCTTTAGAATACTTTAATTTCAAAAATTAGGGTTCTCTTGTATCAAATGAATTAAAATATTACATCCAATAAGTTAGGAAGTGATATTTTTAAGACATTCGAAGCTAAGCTGGCCCTTTTTGAAAATCCCTATCTCAAAACGGCAAAACTCCATATCCAGTAAGTTAGGACACAACGCTTTGAAATTCCAAGACAGTTGATCGTATTTTGAAAACCTTAAAAAATTAGAAGGGTGCTTGACTATTCGAATTCAACGTGAAAAGTCGCAACCCAGTAAGTTAGGGCACTACCTTTCTCGAAGTTTTCAAATACCAAGCATTGCCTTTTATTTTGAAAACTTTTGAAACACGTTTTAATTAATGCATGAGGAATCATATTAACATTATAAAATATAACATACAAGATAGCATATCACAATAATAAGTGGCTAAAACATGCATTTAAATAATATGATAGCAATTATATGAAGGTCCTATACTAGATACATACATAAATATAGCGAATCTTAGTTACATAACAACATACATATTAAGATGTACATAACATATATTGAAGATGAATAAACAAAATATGCGAACATACCAAGTAATAATTAATTTAAAAATGATGCATGCTATACAATTAGACATATAAATACATATATAAAACAAATGTAATAATATAAAATAATAATAATGTAGTAATATATATATATATATATATATATATATATATATATAGCAAACAACACTTAATAACATTATGAAACTACCATTTAATAAAACACAACAATATATAAAAGATTTAATACGTATTAAGCCATGAAATAAAGTGAGTAATTATTTAAAATATACATATAATTAAAATACAATATTTAATAATGCATAACAATAATATAGATAATATATATGTAATGAAGAAAACTTAAATAACTATAATGA
Organism: Gossypium arboreum; assembly: GCF_025698485.1. Classification (NCBI taxonomy): domain Eukaryota; kingdom Viridiplantae; phylum Streptophyta; class Magnoliopsida; order Malvales; family Malvaceae; genus Gossypium; species Gossypium arboreum. Next base: position 127,839,618 of record NC_069077.1, read on the forward strand.
AATATAATATGAAATATGTATAATAATAATAATAATAATAATAATAATAATAATAATAATAATAATAATAATAATAATAATAATAATAATAATAATAATAATAATGTAACAAATGTTTTACACAAAATACAATAAAATATGTAATATAATAAAAATCCATAACATATAATAAAATTCATATATAATGTTACAAACAATAGAATAATATATTATTATATACATAACTAAAAATATATATATAAAGTGTTTTAAATAAGTTAAATTAAAGGTATATAAGGATTAAAATTAAATTTAATTAGGGAATTTAGGGTTAATTGCAAATAAATAAAGAGAACTGGGCTAAATTGGAACTCGGACTAAAGTCGAGGGACTTCCTGGGTAATTTGCCCTAATCCCAAACTACACCGTTTCCCGAATTACAATTTAAAATCATTATAAGGATTAAATTGAGACAAAATTAGACCATTAGAGCTAAATTAAAAAAATAAATAAAATGGAATTATAAATATTAAAATTATGAGAGGACCAATTGAGTAATTAACCCAATCTTTAAAAATACGCGGATCCTGCCCGGGTAAACGGGTCAACACGTGGATCCTTAGCTCTAGAACGACACCGTTTTGAGCTTATTGGATTAAGCAGAAACGATGTCGTTTCGCCGAAACTATATAAGGTCGATTTCTTTTATTTGAAATTCATTTTAGCCTGTTTCTAAAAAAAAAATGAGAGAAATCTCTCTCAAATCCCTCCGGCTCTTTAAGCTCCGGTCAAGGGAATATCACTACTCATCCTTGAGCTCCGTCGTACATGGTCTTTACGCGCCGACGCGCCGTCCTAAGAACCATCGCACACGGTGGCTAGGGTTCGAGAAACCCTCCCCCTTTCCTTGCAAATCGTCAGGTATCCTTTTTTCTTATTTTCATTGATTACATTTTTTAATCTGTGTATTCATGCTAGAAAACGAACAGGTAAATGAAACAAAAAAAAAATAACTCGATTACCTTGAGAAGAAAAAACGAGAAACTGCCTCCTATTTTTTCTGCTTTGAGTAGATACAACTGTTTATAAATATCTGTCTCCTTGTATTCTTTTTCTCTGTATGATTAAGAAACTCTATTTTGTATGTAAGTGTGTGTGCTTCTTTGCTTTTTTGGATATAAATATTTGCTTTTTTTTTTCTGTGTCTCGTGGGTAATCTCTGCGTAAGTGTAACGCCCCAATTTTTGGGAATTCTGTGAATGTTGGCATAGGTTTAATTATGTTAGTGGGCCTCTAAAAGGCCCAAGCTTAAGATAGAACCCGGCAATTTTAGTTAATTTTTTTGTTCCTTGAGAAAAAGGGGGTGAAATTATGAAATAGGACCTATGTGAAAATGTTTGAAAATGCTATAGGCTAAATTGAAGTGGCCAAATAAATAGGAGTGCAAAATAGGAGGATTTGCATGACAAACCTCCCATTTTACATGAAGTGGCCAGCCATCATGTTGTTGTAGACAATATGAGCACTTGATATCCATAATTCATGGTACAAATTGATAATGGGTTAGGTAAATGTTCCATGATAACGGATTAGGTAAATATTCCATGATAATGGGTTAGGTAAATGTTCCATGATAATGGTTTAGATAAATGTTCCATGATGGGCATTTCATGTCTTTTGTATTAAAGAATTAAATGGATGAAATATGAAATTTTATTAAAAGAAAAAGGCGTGAAAAGAACAAATTTTTGTCCATCTTTGTTCATTATAGCCTAAAGTTAGAGAAGAGAAAGGAGAGGAGAAAGCTCTTGAATGTTCGGTCACTTGGGGAAGAAAATTGAAGGTAAGTTCATGGTATTTTGCTTTTATTTTGAGGTTCATGAGTTCTTCTTGATTCTACCTTAACTCTTGAAGCATATTTTGGTTTTTAGTTGTGTTGTGAGCATTTAGTCATGAATTAAAATGAAGGAAATGGTTGTTGTTTCATGTTCTTTTGATGAAAAATGGAAGATAGGTGAAGTTGAGCCAAACAAATGAGCATGCAGGTGCCTTAGATGCTAAGGGGAAAAATCGGCTAACATGTTGTGCTTTAAAATGATGAAATGGAGATTATACGTAAGTAAAATCATAGATATGTGATGATTGATTGGTGATATACATGTTTAAATAACAAGCATGCAAGTTAGGTGTGAAAGAGTGATTTGGTAATAAATCTGCTTGGACAGCAGCAGTAATGTGACTTTGGAAAATCACCATAAATTGTGGGAGATGAATTAGAAGCTGAATAAATTATGTAATTAAAGCTTATTGAGTCTAGTTTCTAATTAAATAAACAAGAACATATTTTGAATTCTGTACAATGAGAAATTTGATTCGTAATGAAGAGTGGTTAGATTAGTCAAACAGTGAAACATGGGAAACTTTAAGAAAAATATGGTATTGATTGGCCAAACAAAAAATTCTGAACATTTTATGAATAGAAGATATATGAGTCTATTTTCAGGAAAAATTAATGGCACTTGATTTGGAGTTTCGTAGCTCCAGTTATAAATAATTTAGTGACTGTTGCTCGGGAAGACAGCTTGCGGTGAAATTATGATTATGTGGTAAACACGACAAAAATTTGTTAATGAGTTGCTTATTGATTTCTTATAAGCTTACTCGATCTGTAGGTGTGGTTGGCGAATATTGTAAGGGGTTAATACGTAGTTCATATTTGAATAGTTAGATTAACGTGTTAGTAATCAAATTGTAGGCGTTAGTGTGTGGATCTCAATCAAGATATCGTCAAAAGCAGTGTGTAACTAACACCTCTTTCTTAGTCTGGATTGGCAAAAGTCGAAAAGTCGAAATGCCTTGGCGGTATTTTGTAGATTTGCGAGTGTGCGAATCCTCGTGAGGTAAATCGATTAATGTTTTTGGTAAGCTGCAAAATTTGGACTGCGAAGTGCATGATTTACGTGCCTCGATATTTTTGGGCTTGATGGGCCAAAATTGGAATGATGGGCCAATCTGCCCAATTGTAAGAACCCTCGATGCGTGATTACGTTAGTACGTGAAAAGTAGGAATGTGCATGAAAAACCCTAAAATAGATAAATTCTGAAATACCTTTAAAAGTGGAAAATTTACGCTTTACCCCTAGTAGATAAATTACCGAAATACCCTAGGGTTAAATTGACCTAAATGCATGTTTGATCGTTGTTATTTCTTGCATGCCATGTTGTTATTATCGATGTATGGGATTGGGATATTGATGGAGGAAATCTGAAAGTGGCTTGTCCACGATCGGAGGCTTTGCCTCAATTTATTGATAACCGAGCGCAAAGTACAAGAATCGTGGAGTGTTAAATTTGGGTGGGTTGAGCTATTCCCACATGGAGTGTAGGGCTGGTTGGGTGGAGTGTAGTGGTTGGTGGGTTGAGTAGTCTCCCCAAATGGGCTTGCATATGTTATTGATGTTGCATGTATTTTGAAATGGGCCTATGGGCCATCATCATTATCTGAATAAGGGCTAAGGCCCGGTTTATTGTAATCTGAAAAGGGCTCGTCCATTACCATTTATTACGAATGGGCTTAGGCCCAATAGGCTTGAGATGACTTGGGCTTTGAATGGGTTTTCCTTACACACCGAGTTTCCCCAAACTCACCCTTTTTATTTTCATCCACGCAGAAATCCCCAACCATAGTGGGCTTGAGCGTGAGGGAATTGAGTGGCCACCCGCTCGAAAGTTTGATTTTCTTCCGTGAACTGGACATCCTTTTATTTACGTTTGAAGTTTTGGTTTTTTTAAATGTAATAAGGCCTCTTAATTATTTTTGATGGTTTTAATATGTATTACTAAGATAGGTATTACTTATTTTAACTGTTGAAATTGGATAGCCTTAGGGCGCGTTTTCAAAAAAAAAAAAACAATTGATTTCAAAATAACACGACAACAAGCAAAGCTTCCGCAATGAAAGTATTTTCCAAAGTTAATCACTTTTCCTAAAAATGACTTAATCAAATCGGTTTCCTAGAAATATCCATGACGTTAAGGTGTGGCAATGGCGGTATGCATGTCTAGGATTGGATCCGAAGGGAGCTTGGTACTTAAGCAGTTCGATGGACTCACCACCTCTTTTCCGGTTTCCTACCTAGTGCACAGCTTCCATTCACTTTAACCTATAATGAAATTATCTTTTAAAACACTAAGTAAGTTTTTCTGGATCAACAATATAAAATGTTTTGAACGCTTCGATGTGGCATGTCGGATCCGGTCATAACGTCTGGGCCTGGTTTGGGGTGCTATAGTAAGTCCTTTACAGATTCTCAAAAAGGCTTTATAGCCTTAAACTGACGTACTTTAGGAAAGAAATCACACGGTTTCTTTCCATATCCTGTTCTAATCTATTTGCTGCGATTTTGCTTTGATTTCTTTCCTTTTCCTGCATGTGACCACGAGGATCTCGGTGATTCAAGGGCCACTGGCGTGATGAATGCTGAAGCGCCGATGGTGGCACAATCCAAGGCTAGGACTGCTACGGGGGCAATGATTTCGGCAGCGAAAATGTCGCTGGAACAGAGTCGATTGGGCCTTGATTCCGGAGTTGGACGGTCGTGAGAGAGACAAGCTTCTAGGCAGCGTATTAATGATGTGTCAACAGTGCATTGATGGCCTTGATTTGGGGAGTTGGACAGATGCTCCCCGAGGCTTCCAGAAGATGCTACGGCGCTGCAGTCTTCAGGAAACCCTAGGGTTTCCTGTTTCTCTTAAGTCATTTGGGCATTTTGGGCTGCTTTTAGATTTGGGTTAACCTGATAGATTTTTAAGGGTCTGTTGTGTAACGTGTTTTAGAATTTTGGCCTGATGTGGGGTTTGGGTCGGTCTGCTATGTTTAGACATTGGGCCCCACTGTTTGGGCTTTGTAACCTGGACTTTAATGGGCTGTTTAATAAATAAATATTTATTTATTTATTTATTTTCTTCTGTTTTATTTAAGCCCGGTCAAATTTGGACTACTACAAATATAATTATTATTAAAATATGAATTAAAAATTTGTAATATATAAAATAATATATAACCTACTTTATTATTTTTAAACGCAATACATGTTTAATGTTCTAAAATATCATTAGTGAAACAAATAATTTAATTATCTTCTAAAATAAAAAGTAAAATATTAGAAGTAATAAATAGCTTGAGAATTATATTTTACTTCTAAATATAATGTTCATATATTAACAAAAGTTAGTTTATATGCCATAATCTATATGTTAAATTTTACAATATCAAAAAGTTATGACATTGTAATGGCATTCTATCATGTCATTATACCACCCTAAATATTACATATACAAAAAGTTACCAAAACATCACCAACACAACCATGATTTTTAATGGCTAGAAAGAAAACTTCGCACCCATTCCAATCACACAGAAGAAGGTAGACTAAAGAAAATGAGTATTTGCGTTAGATGGTTTGGAACTTTGCTCAACACGCGGTAGCACTCATCCTCTGTTAATCTTTTTACTTCACATAAGGTTGGATATAATTTTAGAGTATGACCATTTTTTACTTTTGTTGAATTAGCACTTCGGAGGCAATGCTCCTATTTATTTCAAGGCCAATGGTCTGTATGTTTTCCACCAATAGCGTGGCAAAATTAGTAAATGAAGTAGAAGAAATATGTTCATTTGCATAAGAAATATGTTCATTTGCATCAGAAATCTTTTTTTTTTCTTCTTTAAAAATGTGGAATCATCTTGGTTTCTAGATGGTCGCAGTTGTGTAGCTGATAGATCCATTTCATCCAAAGAAACATCAGCTTTGCATCCATGCAAATCATTTCTTTCTTCATGAGTATTTGCAGTAGCTACATCCTCAGCATCTATTTCTTCAATAATATCAATGGTTGTTTGAGCATCTTTCCTAGTGGCTTGATCTTTTGCGTAGATGGCAACAACTTGGTCATAATAAAGGAAACTATGATGTCTGAATTGATCGACTTTTTTATGACTCTATAAAAAAAGAGGAATCTATATTAGATATAAGTTTGGTCAAAACAAGATAATAAAGACGTTAAATAATTCTTGCACTTATATATGAGTTCCACACAGCATCCTCAGCAACAACAAGCTGTTTATGCTCATCCCAACCAAAACCGCTATTGTCTTTTCCATTGAGCATGTCATAAACGATTGCCCAATCCCTTTTCAATCTCCTAATCCTCGACAAGATTAGGTTTAGCTTTCAACATAGCATGGGATAAAACTTTTTCTAACATTCTTTCTAGCTCATTTAAATAACCAGACTTGAATCTTGTATCTACGTTAAAGAAACAGTTGATTGTGAAAAACTTGACATAACCATATTAAGAAAAAATGCAAATTAAAATTAGGTTTAATATTATGAATCAAAAGGTCGACACTTTATCAAATTATAACATATGACAAATCAAAAGAAAATAAATTAAAGTTGTAATTCAACAAGTCTAGTACAATACATAAAGACAATTCAAACACCACCAAATTTTTATAAACCAGATACATGGAGTAACATAAACAAATTAACCTTCTACTATTTTTACCCTAAACCTAACTAATTTCTAGATGATTGCCATTCATAGAACATTTGATTGGCTAATTCCATCCTCCAATTAGCCCACACATCCAATGGATGAATATTTACGATATTCGAATCATCATCTTTTATCACATTACCAGGCAATCATTCTCCCAACTCTGTTTCAATAGGATCAAGTCTCATATAAGTTCGAATAAAATTTTGGAACAAACAATATGTAATAATTATTCCATTGTGCACCCTCATAAGATAGAACAATGGACTCCTATGTATTCCCTATCTAAGTTTTAATAACCCAAAGCATCCTTCAATAACATTGCATGCAGAAGCATGTTTCATATTGAAAAATTCTTCTGGAGTAGTTGACTGGTAACCTTGATGTCACTCATTCAAATGATATATTTTCCCTCTAAAAGGCATAAGAAATCTCTCATAGTTTGTGTAACCAACATCAACTAGATAATAACAACCTATAAAAAAGGGAAAAAAAACTATTTATCATAGTTAATTTCCCCAAAAAACTATGATCTTAAAAAATAATTCAAATTCCTCCAATTCTGCACTTTACCATGAGGAACTTTTAGTTCATGTCTCCTAATAATGGCATATTGAAGAACCCATCCATTATCAACAGAACCTTCCCAATCAGGAAGAACATAAAAAAATGCATATCAGGTGTACAAACACCTAACATATTTGTTGTTATGTCACCTTTTTGCATTCGATATATAGGTTTATCAACTATTGGAACCCTAATCTTGATATGAGTTCCATCTAAAGCACTTAGGCAATTCTACATCACATGCATAAAACCTCATATTAGGATACCCTAAACCAACTAAATTATCTACGAGTCTTGTCACTAGCATATTCAAGTATTTTCACATAATTTCGCTTTGTATAAAAATCTAAAATATATGATCTAATCCTTGGTCTATAAGTATGTAGGCTATGGACGATACCCAATTTAACTAAGAACTAACACGCAACTGTACACATTTGCAACCATACTGTCTTTAGCAAGACTAATTCTTTTACACCTCTCACTTTGTACTATTAAAGGAAGACGAGCCATTATTGCAAGATATTGAAGTGTTACATATCTTCAAATCATAGTATAAATTAATCTAAAAAATAGAATGTGATGCATATATCTTGAATAAGTATATATTAGTTGGTTTTCTTAATTAATAGGTTTATGACTTGATAAATTATTCTATATTGTACTTTAATGGATATATATATATATATATATATATATATATATGGAACTGATGCTTATATTTAAATTAAGTAAAGTTTGTTCTGCATGCATTAATATTTTTATCATAATATGCTTGCTCATTTTATCTTTTAATATTCTCATACAAGTGACCCTAAACCCTAAACCCTAAAACTTAATCCAATTTCCTTCAATAGGAAAAAAAATGTATTGCTTGATACATATCAAAAAATATATTTATGGTGTTCTTTATCATCCAAAAAACAAGAGTATTCATGTTGTTCTTTGATTGTTAGTAGCAAAATTAGCTGGAAATATAGACATAACAAAAAGTAGTAGTTGATACCACTCAGATATATGAGAAAAAGATAGTCGAGTTGATGAAGCATTTAGAAGTTGAGCGACCCAAGTCTAAAAGTGATGAAGAACAATATGAATTTTTATGGAGAATTTTAAATATCAGACGGATTTTCTTAGTAATCATGCAATGCAGATTCCATCAAATACTTCAACTGTGCCAATTTCACAACAAGCTCAAAGTACATTATCATTCATCAAATAGTTCTTGATCACTAAAATTAGCTTAAACAACCTAGATCTTTAAAATGGATTTCGAGTACAAATTTCATGAAAAATTTCAATAAAAAAAGGCAAACAAAAGCATGGATAAAAATCAGCCTGCTCTAAAAATATAGGATCAGCTTAGAAGAAAATAGATATAGACATCATTAGTACATGATGATTCATCAATTGACATAGCACTAAAAGTTATACATATGGTCACTAAAAGTTTAATCACAAAAGCATATTAGAACAAAAAATCACAAAAGTAAAAAATATTCAAACCCATGTGGATGTCTATGCGTAGGAATAATGCTACATTGAAATTTCCAGTAGGTAAATGTGGTCATATAGTATTCAACAAAGCCTGTACCTTTGGATTTATATTCAAAAATAAGTTTGATTCAAAAGAAATGACTGCATCGATCTCAACAACAACTTCTTCCTATTCACCACCTCCCTGCCCAATTAGATGGAGAATTCTTCAACTGTCCATTGTCCCAAATTAATATCCATAATAAATCAAAACACGAATGATTGTCATCCTTTTTTTATTCCATAATAAAAAGTTGAGAAAATGATTAATATCCTAACCACTCCCAAAACTACCAAACTGAAATAGACAAATATAAAATTACTGAAGGCCCTAACATCATAGATTATAGCAAAAAAGCCAGACATTTAATAATGGTTAAGAATATTTTTAAAATACATTTTACAGGATCTTTTCTATTTCGTTGACTCTTCTCAAATAAAAATGAGACATGAAGCAGGAAAAACAAATAATTGATTTTTCTTGAAAGTTAACATAAAAAAAAAAAAACTATTGATAAGAACAAGCTATCCAAAAACATGAACCAACATATCTTACAGTCAAACAAATCTTAAAATCCCACCAAGAAGAGTTTGAACCCATTTTGTTCAAGAAGTTGGAGACATAAAAATGAAGCTTTTTAATCTCTTAACTGTTGTTCTTAGCCATGACTAGCCATTCATGTAAGTTATCAATTTAAGGGAAAAAACTTACAGCAAATTCTACTTAAATTGACAGAGAGGAAAAACGAATGGAACAATGGAAAAGTGAAAAGATTTACCTGAAGGAGGCTCCAATAAAGGTGAAGGAAGCAAAATCTACTTAAATGGATAAAAAAAAGAGCAGAAAAATTTTAGAGTAAGAAAAATTTGTAGAGAGGAAAACGAAAGGAACAAAGGAAGAGAGGAAAATGTTTAGCTAAAAGAGATGAGTGAGAGGAGTGCTACTGGCCGAAGTTGAAGGAAGGAATGGAGTGGCTATCGGTCGGGCTGAGTCTAAGCATTTTTTTGGTGAGAAATTAGGGAGGGTAAAATTGATTTTCTAAACAACGAATAAGCCATTCAATGGGGGGAGAGGAAATAGAAATGATCCCTATTCCCTACATAAGGCTGTAATGGAATACACCCGTAATAGGGTATTCTACTCAACCAAACAATTGTTTATGGTGGGCCCATTGAATAGAATTGTAATCGTATAGCCATTACATTGAACCAAACATGGCCTAAATTATATAGAAGCTTATTCTGATAGGTTTAGTGGAGATGACATTGAGTATTTGGGGGCTTCTGATTTGGGTAGTTATGAAACTAATTTAGATGGTGAGTTCGCTTGTAAGAAATAGAGAAATGTCTTATTTGATACATTGGCCACAATACCTAGATTTTAGCTTGGAATGAGTTTTACTAATAATACTCAATTCAAGAATGCTTTAGCAGCTTATGCTATAGCTAAGAGATTTGATATTAAGTACATTAGGAATGAAAAGTTTAAGACAAGAGCTAAGTGTAAACCTGTTGGTTGTCCCTTTCTAATATATTCTGCTAAGGATAGTACTGATGGATTTTTCAAGATTAAGACCTTTGTGAATGAGCACCAATGTTCTATGACATTTCAAAATAATCGAGCCAACTACAAGTTTGTTGGAAGGCATTTTCTTAGTAAGTTGAAAGTGTTACCTCAAATAAAGCTAGTTCAGATTCAAAAGGCTTGTAAAAGAGGAGTTGAAGGTGGACTTGTAAATAAGTGTATGGGGTAGAGCTAGGGCATAGGCCTTATAATAAATTAAAGGTAGAGTGAAGTTTGAGTTTAGGAACTTGTATGATTACGCTTTTGCTCTAAGAAAGACAGATCCAACTGCTAATGTAGAGCTAATGGTTGAGTGATCTACTATTAATCACACCCCAAATTTAAAGAGAATGTATGTTTTCTTTACTGCCTTGAAAAATGGGTTTAAGCAAATTTGTAGGCCTATTATATGTTTAAATGGATGTTTCTTGAAAGGGTCTTATATAAAGGTGAAATTTTACCAAATATGGGCAGAGATGGGAATGATCAAATATATCGTATTGTATGGGATGTTGTTGAGCTAGAAAATAGGGAAACATGGGGTGGTTCCTTGAAAATTTACGATCAAATCGATATTTGGGTATGGTGATGGATTCACCATAATAAGTGATATGCAAAAGGTTAGTATCTTTGTAACGCCCCTAATTTTTGGATTTTTAAGTGAGCATGTTTGTTAAATAATTTGATTTGGCATAGTGGTTAAGTACCTTAGATGCTTGCTTTGGGTCTAAAGTTCAAATCTTGGTGGGAGCATGATGAATGATTTTGCTAATGGGTTAAGTCTATTTTGAATTATAAGTCTGGTGGTTGGATTATTGTAGGATGTTGGGGGGATAAGTTGTTAGAAAATATAATATATTATTTCTTTATTTTTATTTTTATTTTTATTTTTTGACTTAATTTTCAAATATCTCTAATTTGTTGCCAAAAGTAACTGTCTCAAAACCCTTTTTGTTCCCACGTTCTACTTTGTTTCCCTATTTTTGTTATTTTCTTTTCTTTTCTTCCTTCCTTGTTCGTCTTTTTTTTGGGTTATTCTTTGTGGACTCTTGGTTGCTATTCCTTAAACTCTGTTGGGTGTTCGTATGGTCATATCTTTCGCATAGTAATTCTTTCAAAGGGTAAGTACTATTTGATTTTTTTATGGTTGTCTTGATCTTAGTTTATTTTTGGTAAAGTGTTAGTTGCTTGTTTATTATTCATGTTCGGGAATGTGATTAGTACATTTGTGGTCTTGGTAGGCAAAAGGGTTGTAAATAAAGACCCTTCGACAGGGTAGGCTCGATTTTGGATGCTATTTTGGAAAAGTAAGTGAATTGTACTTTAGGGACTAAAATTTTTGTTTAAGGATATGTTCTTAGATGGATTTCTTGTGATTAATTAGTATAATTTGATGAACGAATATAGGTTTCGTATTTTCCAGACGTGTGGTTAATCAACTCAACAACTAGATGTGTGAAAACGACACAAAAACTCAAACAAAACTCGATAAAATTGTAAAACAGGGGATATTTTTGAAACTGCCTAGTGCTACACAGCCGTGTGTCAGGCCGTATGGTAAACCGTGTGCACCACATGGTCGTGTGTGTTTTTACAGCCTGTTCGTGTGGGCCTTTTTAAACAATTTTTGGGCCCAATTTGGGTACAATTGAAGGACTCGATATTTGGGTCTTAGGCTTCGTTTGGGGGCCGAAAAAGCATAAGTTTTAGTACGCAATAATATATGGATAAGCTTACTAGGTATGTTAAATAGGATATGTTAGAATTAAAATCATATGTTATGTTATGATTTATATAAAAGTATGTGTGTATACATGCCATATGATATATGTAAGTATGATATATGATTATGTTATGCATGTGTTTTGGGGTGGGATATGATATGATGGAGGAAGTGCTATATGGCAATTATACTACAATTATAATGGCTAGTCCGCAATGGAAGCTCAATTGCAACTATATGAGTGGCACATAACCACATATTAGTGTGATTGGATGGATGGACTCTTGTAGTCTAATATGGAGTGATTAGCTGGACGAAGATGGTTTGTAGCGGATGGGGGTAGGACATGATATGATATGATATGATAAGTTACAATTTGTTATGATTTGATAAGTTATATTTCGATTTGAGTTCTGATATGCTCTAAAACAATCTAATGATTATATTTAATTATACTGAAACTATAGGCCAAATCACACACTGGGCTTTAAGCTCACGTTTTTGATACATTGTTTCAAGTGATCCTCCGACTTAGGATTGGACGATGACTCTGGAACTCGGATTTCACATTTTTGGTTTAAGTATTATGGACATTTTATTTGTTTATTATGAACATTTAGGACTTTCTTGGGTTTTTATTTGTTTTTGGATATTTTAATTTTTGTTTAGCTCATTAGGACTATTTTGGTATTTATCACGCAAAAGCTTTTATCATTTAAAGGCATTCAACTTATGGTAACTAAAAATGAACCGTGGTTTTACAAATGACATGCTATAAGGTTTTCCATTGCAAGACTAATTAGAATTCTCTAAAAAGTTTTAGCACGAAAATGTCTCAAGTAAATTGGTTTTGATTTTAGTAATACAATTAAGTTGTGATTTCGAAAAATTACAATGTTTTTCAAAGAGTTAATCTAATTGAATTTTCTTTTTGTTAAAATTTGTTTTCATCAAAACTAAAAATTTGTTTCCTTTGCTTGTATGATGTAACCTCCATGATCCGACCGTAACGTCTATATCAGGTATGGGGTGTTACATTTTGTGTTATCATAGCCAGGTTGCAAAACTCGACTGTGTACTTTTTGGTCCAAAATAATTTGAGAAATAAATCTTTATTTTAAACTGGAATCTAATTGAAATAATTTTTGAATTTTTGGATAAGTGAAACCGAAACTCCGGCGCTGATCCAAGTAAGAACTCTAAACTTTAGTTATGCTTTAGAGATACTTTACATGTGATACTTTAGTATAAGAAATGACCTTTAGAGACTGTAGAGTAGTAAAACACTCTTTATACACTAATAAGTATTCTGCTAAAACTTTAAGATTAAGGTTTAAAAACTTAAACTGATTCATCAATTTTGAAAATTGTAGAAAAGACAATAAGTACTGGTGGACGTGGTGCCCGTGGGTGCGGTGGTCATCTCGGAGGCTCCAGTTGAGCCTTCTTCGATGGGCAGTATACTTTAGTTAGATACAAGTGAGATTGTAGGAACTTCGACTGTTGAGACTGAGTTGCGACTCAGACTACCGGGGATCACACACTATCCCAGGCAATGTTGAGAGTTTTGGAAAATGTTGCTGGGACCTATATTGGATTTGGATCTGGGAGCCAAAGGCCTGTAACTAAACGACTTTGGTTTAATGAAGCTGAATTGTTTAGGGGCGTCACTAGAATTTCCCCAACTGTGGCTGAATATTGGTTATTATGGACATTTTGGTTGAATTATGGACTTTTTATTTGTTTATTACGGACATTTTGGAGTTTCTTGGGGTTTTTTTTTTGGATATTTTAATTTTTGTTTAGTTTATTAGGACTATTTTGGAATTTATCACGCAAAAACTTTTATCGTTTAAGGGAGTTTAACTTATGATAACTAAAAATGAACTGCAATTTTAGAAATGATACGTTAGAAGGTTTTCCACTACAAGACTAATTGGAATTTTCTAAAAATGTTTGAGCACGAAAATGTTTCAAGTAAATTGGTTTTGATTTTAGTAATACAATTAAGTTGTGATTTCGAAAAATTACAATGTTTTTCAAAAATTTAATCTAATTGAATTTTATTTTCGTTAAAATTGATTTTCATCAAAACTAAACATTTGTTTCCTTTGCTTGTACGATGTAATCTCCATGATCTAACCGTAACGTCTAGGCCAGGTATGGGTTGTTGTAAATCAACAACTAAGGTCGAATATGAAAACAATATACAGAAGGTAGGTGCAATCAAGCTTGAAGCCATAGTAAAATTTCAAATTTCTAAAATAAAACATTATTGTCGAGCATTCATCCAAACTAGATTTCACTTTGATGCGATGGAAAACAAATTTGCTGAAGCCGTTAATTCAACCATAGTAGGGGCTAAATTTATGGCCATTATTTCATTATTTGAGAAAGTGAGGCAGTATGTAATGGGTAGGATAGTGAATAATATGGCTAAATATGGTAAATGGGATAATCTTTTTTGTCCTATGATATATGGGAAATTAGAGAGAGACAAAGAACTTATTGCTTTTTGTCATGTAAGATGGAATGGATTTGAAGGATTTAACGTGGTCTATGGAGATGATGTTTATGTGGTTTACCTTGTTAAATAGAAATGCACTTGTAGGGCTTGGGATCTCATTGGTATCCCATACCCTCATTTAATTGCTACCATATTGTGGAAGCAAAAAGATATTGCAAATTATGTCTTTGCTGGATATATTACAAATTTATATAATAAAAAAAAACTATATAAATGTGTATTGCCTCCTCTACCAAGTGAAAAATTATGGACAAAAACAAACATGGGATCAATTGATCCACCTATCCCAAGAAAAATGCCAAGAAGACCTAAGAGATGTAAAGCGAAGAAGGCAGGTGAATCAAGTTGTGGCACTCGATTATTACGGAGAGGAAGGAAAATGCAATGCAAAAATTGTTTCAAGATTAAACACAATGCAAAGAGTTGTGTGAGTGTTTCCTGGTTTATTTTTCTTATTCAATTTTACTGTATAAATTTACGTGGTTGTTATTGTTGTAGGGCACTTCGACACCAATCAGTAATGGTCCAACCCTTATCACCGACAACTCAGTCCCTTCTAATGGCACTTCAATTCAGGTTACCATTCATGTATTAATATTACAAAATTTTTAATTCTAAGATATTTAACTTACATTTGATATACTTTTGTAAGACAATGAAATTTTCTACCAACTTAGATCAAGAGATGTAGTAAACCTTGATATAACAGCACCTACTATTAGAACTCCACCATCACAACCAATAGTTAAGGTAAACTTCTTATTATAAATATTATGAATTTTTATATAAAATGAATAACTTTACGATTTCTTACAGGGTCAAGGAATTTTTACTATTTATTCTAATATTTCAAAAGCACATTCAGCCCTTACAATTGGTGGTCCATCAATACCAACTTCAATTTTCATGTCAAGTTTTGGTCAACTTGAGAGAAGGGAAAAACAAATCTTGCAAGGGATTGGTTTATACATAGATGATAGAACAAACATGCAAATTTTGAATGTAAGTGATTTGCCTTTTAAGTTTTATTTATGGTTTATTGTATAAGTTTAATTCTATTGATGTTATGTTTGTTTTTTTTATGAAGCTTGGGTTTCAAGGTGAAACATTAGTCTCATTACTTAAGAGAAAGAAAGCTAGCAAAAGGAAGGAAATTAACAATTAATGCAACAATAGGTACAAAAGAGAACAGAAACACAAATGCCAAAGTTCAAAAATAGCAATATTTGGAACCTTTTTATATTAAAATTTAATTACTCAATATAGTTAGTTGTTTCCAATTAAAACCTAGATGTTGGCTATGAAAATAGACTATTATGTATATTAGAACTATTTAGGAATGTTTGCAAAAACTTTGGATTTTTTTTTGCTATAAATTATGTAAATTTGTTTTCAATATCATTTGATGTTATATTTCATCATTTAAAATTCTGAATGTTTGCAACTATTTGAAACCTTTAATTCTAATATGTATGGTCGCATTTGTTTTCAATTTCATTTGATGTTATGTTTCATCATTTCAAATTCAAACTTGTTCATTGTGTTTTTAGTTTCAAACATAATCAATAATATTTAGTTTGAGATATGAAGGAAAACAATATATTTTTAATCAATTTAATTTTTAATCAAACAATTCAAACTATAATTTATTAGTAATGGCATAATAAAACAATAACCTAATAATAACATAATCAAATTAACTATTATTCATGGTCGAAATGAATAATGCTTAGAAATCAATACAATTTTTATTTAGTTTAAAACATAATCGGTTTTTGTTAATTCATGAGAATTTTAACATAGTTTTCAAACAAATTTAATTATTCAATTCCTTTACTTTTTCTGCAAGGACAAGAAACATGTAACTTGTATCATATTACACAACAACAAAAATGGTTGATATAAACTATTGAGGTAAACAAGTTATAACTGAATGCCATTACTTTCTTTTTCCTTCTGCTATAATATATTTCTTGTAAATTTGCTCACTTATAAAAAGAAGGAGACCCAACATACAACACCAATTCTTTCGACAAGGAAACCCTAATTCTTTCGACAAGTCCTAATTAGTTTAAGGTTAAATTGAAATTAAGTTTGTTTAGTAAGAATTTAACATAATTGAAGGACCAATTGTGTAATTAGACCCACCTTAAATGGCCAAATCGTAGGAATGACGTGAAATTCTCTAGATTTGTAGTAAATTGCAATTAAATCCTAATTAATTAAAGACTCACTAATTAATATATTTTCTAGTATTATCAGAAATGGTGGTTTCGAGGCCACAACTCTGATGTGTCAAATTGAAAATATTAATTATTTAATATTTACGAGGTCATTAGTGTCGTATTAAAACTTGGTTAGGAAATTTTAATGTTTGGATGGTTAATTAAGGTAAAAGGACTAAATAGTAAAAGCTGTAAAAGTTTATTTCTATTAGTGGAATGTCCTAATTGGGATAGGGAAGGAAAATTAAAGGATTCAAATGGTAAATATATCATTTGAAGACTTAGTAGATGGTTTTGGGTGTTTAAACTGGCAAATTGGTAAATAAACGAATATTATGAACAAAACAAAAAGGAAAGAATCATCTTCCTTATTAAGGAATTGAGACCCGATTTAGCCAAAGGAGAAGAAAAGAAGTTTCGTCAAGCTTAGAGCTTCAATTGATAGGTAAATCTTGCCCATTTTTAGTGATTTTCATGTTTTTGAGCTCGTATTAACTCGATCTAGCTAACCCAAGGCCTAATTTGTAAAATTGTTTAATGTTATAGATTATGTAATGATGAGTTTAAGTTATTCTTGAAGTTTTATGAAAGATTATTGAGTGTGGTTGTTAGATAGGACTATTTTGTAAAGTAGTTTTTGATTATTTTAATGTTCAGGGACTAAAATGTGAAAATAGTAAAAATACAAGGACTTGATGCAAAATAACAACAAGTATGGGCTGTAATGAAGTGGTTAATAAATCAACTAAGCTTGAATTTAATTGAAAATGGTTAAATTGAATAAAAGTGAAACGTCAAGGGTAATTTTGTAAAAATGTCAAAAAGGACTTAATTGCATAAGATGAGTTAATTTTGCTATTGGAATTAGTTAATTGAATGAAATTATTATTTTAGATCTAGAACGAGTGGAAAAATCGAGGGAAAGAGAAAATTTCAGAATAGTCCATGTATTTTTGTCATCGTTGCAGTTTAGTCAGGTAAGTTCGTTCGGTTTAATTTTAATACATTTTTAAATGTATTATACGAACTTAATTGTTTAATGTTGGATTATATTGATGTATGTAATTCAAAATGGAAATAATTAATTGATATGACATTCATTACTGATTGAGATATTCCAAGCCGATGAATGTTTGGTTGTTGAACTAATGCCTTTATATGGAATATGAGATAGTGAGTTATTCATATATTGTTCTGTGATGGAAAGCTTTGATCCAATAAAGTACGGTTGGCATGCCAATAGGTTATTATGCGTGCGGTATGAGATTGATTTGAATAGTGAAAAAAATTTATGTCTATTATCTGTTCACTGGATATGTCGAGGTCCTACATTTGTTGCGGACTATCGTGTTATATTACAATGTTATCTAGTGTGCTGGATGGTACTGACTCTTATGAGCATCTGGTGGTTTGGATAAAATGAGTTAATTTTGCTGTTGGAATTAGTTAATTGAATGAAATTATTTTAGATCTAGAACGAGTGGAAAAACCGTGGGAAAGAGAATTTCAGAATAGTCCATGTATCTTTTTCATCGCTGCAGTTTAGACAGGTAAGTTCGTTTGGTTTAATTTTAATGCATTTTTAAACATTATATGAACTTAATTGTATAATATTGGATTATATTGATGCATGTAATTGAGAATGGAAATAATTAATTGATATGACATTGATTACTAATTGAGATATTCTGAGCCGATGAATGTTTGGTTGTTGAACTAATACTTGTATATGAAATATGATATAGTGAGTTATTCATATATTGTTCTGTGATGGAATGCTCTGAA
The DNA here is from genome assembly GCF_025698485.1 of Gossypium arboreum. Taxonomy (NCBI): domain Eukaryota; kingdom Viridiplantae; phylum Streptophyta; class Magnoliopsida; order Malvales; family Malvaceae; genus Gossypium; species Gossypium arboreum. The sequence continues at coordinate 127,858,085 of NC_069077.1, forward strand.
CCAATGAGCATAGGATAGAGTACGGTTGGCATGCCAATAGGTTATTATGCGTGCGATGCGAGATTGATCTGAATAATGAAGATGATTTCTATATATTCTCTGTTCATTGGATATGTCGAGGTCCTACATTTGTTGCAGACTATCGTGTTATATTACAGTGTTATCTAGTTTGCTGGATGTTACTAGCTCTTATGAGTATCTGGTGTGTTGGATGGTTAATCGTGTACTCACATCCACTTTTCATTCATTAGGTTATGTTTATTGATCTTTGAAAATTATTGAAATGTGGAACTGATTTGTACTATGTTACTAAGCATTACTCACCTATTGTGAGCTATGATGGATAAGATTTCTGAGAATAACTTTATTAACAGGAACTCTATTTAGTAATCTTGTTATTTGATTTATTATGTTTATTCAGTAAAATTTATCGTTTAATCAACAAACTTACTAAGCTATATGAAAGCTTACTCATGTTATTGTTTCATTTCCTTGTAAATGCTGTTTGGGGAAGTCGGAGATCAGATCAACCTGAATAAATCACACTATTGGAGATCTTGGCAGATTTTGAATTTACTTATATGGCATGTAATAGGGGAATTTGAGTTTTCTTTGTAATAGTCCATAAGTATTTATGCTATATAACTTGGTGTGCTTATTATGTTGTTTAGTTAAATGACCATTTGTTATGTGCATGCATGATGCAAGTGGTGGTTGATTGTGAATAGGAAGTGGTAAGTCTTGATATTCATTATGGTATGACATTTGGGTGATTGCTTATCACTAGGTTATATACTTGTGAATTGAGATTCTAGTTTAAATAGTTTGAATAACTAATGGTGATATGCATGCCTAATTCTAAGTTCAAGTATAAGTGGATGAGTATGAAATGTTTAGTTTGGCATGAGTTAGGTATGGTTTTTTTTTTGGGGGGGGTTGAATGTAAGTCAATTTGAGTGTGTTGTGGCTTGTGTATTTTAACTAAGGTAATGAAATGTACGTATTTGAATTGTGGTGACAACGATGGCATTTTGGCTAGCCACATAGATTGATTGTTTTGGCATGCTTTGAGTTCTTTGGAATGTATTTTCAAGGCTTGTATGCATGTACTTTTGATGTGTTTAAGTACCTAAGCATTTTGATGTGTAATGAGCATGTTTTGGGTCATTTTAGGCATACACGGCCTAGGACACAAGCTGTCACACGACCATGTGTCACACACAGGCAACCCACACGGGCGTGTGTCCCAAGCGTGTTAGGTGCAGGGTTTACACGGGCTGGCACATAACTATATGACCCAAGCCAGTGAGTTACATGGGTGGATACATGAGTGTGCACATGGGCGTGTAGAGTAGCCATGTTTGGAGCCACACAGTTTGGGCTCTGTCACATGGCCTGGATACACGGCAGTGTGACCTTTGTTTTGAAATTTTTCATTTTTATCCCAGATCTCCTATTTTATTCCTAAACTATTTTTGAGGCCTCGTAGGCTTGATTTAAGACCCATAAATGTATGTTTTATTCCATTATGAATTATATATGTATTTGTTAAATTAATTTGATGATTGGATGCTACTTGTTATGAAATGTTCCAAATTGTATGGTAATACTCCATAACCCTATTCTGGCGACGGAATCGAGTTAGAGGTGTTATAATATTAACAACAATGGCATAACTATTGATTTTAAAATTCCTTAAAACAAATAAAAAAAAACCTAACCTAAACACAAAATATGATTTAAAATTTGGCTGTTGATTTTCTACCAAGACTTGCGTACAATTATCCAATAAGCTTTAGTTGGTTGGAGAACTCACCAGACATGTTGAAGCATATCCTTTACTTGGATAGCATCGGGACCTCCTGTGATAGGCTGTATGGAGCCTAACCTTTTTTTGCTTTCTCTTTTAGTGTACCAAAAAAATATTGAAAACCTGATATTTGAATAGCAAATTAACAAAATAAAAATAAAAATTAGAAAAAAAATTCAAATAAAAAAAAACTTTGTTCCCTGACCTATCTACAATCATAGTCAATAATCTCAATTCACTTAGTTCACTCTCAGAAAAGCAGGTTCCTTAAAGATGTGCTATCCATAAAATTTAAAATAAAATTTAATTGCTCAAAATCAAAATGAGTTTTAAATCATATTATAACTCTGAACCATATCAAGGAAAGCCTATCACATCATGAACTCAAATTCGAAATCTGTCAACTTGATTTCCCAAGTTAGATACTTATTTTGAACCCCTTTCAAAGAAAATCCAAAAAGAATTTTTAATCAATTATCAAATTCCTTAAAGCAAAAAAAAAAATGATGTCCACAAAAGTAACTAAAAATCTGACTAAGGCAAGTGCACATATCAATTAATAGTATAGTTACAGTGAGCAAAAATATAATTCCCACGAAGACTAAAAATACTAGTAATTATCGTCTTTCTATTATTTAACTGATAAATTCGAGTGATTGGTTGATAACTAAAATTAACTAAATTAATTAACTACAAACACGATAAAGAACAAATCAGGAAAATAATCAAGTAAACAACCAAGAAGAAAAAAAATACTCAGGAAAGAATTCACCTAGATTTCATCTATCATTATCAATCTAAATTATGCAATTTCTTCACTTAGTATCTTAATCCATAGAAATCCCTAAATTACGCTAATATATTTATTCAAGAATAGGAGCAACAGACTCTAGGTTGATTAATTGAAATTTATTTCTAATTAAAGCTCCTATTATCGCCTTAACTCAATCTATGGATTTCCCTATTAGATTTGACTCTAATCTGGAATATTTATGTCGTCCTGTTTCTAAATCTACTCTTAAGCAATGTCTATTCCTCCTCTGATTTAAGCACATCAAACATTGATCAATAGTCTAGAAACATCAAACTAAGAATTAAGCACACAAAATTGAGAACAAGATCTAAATATTTATTGCGTAAAATATAAATCAAACGATAGAATTCATCATAGGGTTCATCTTCCCTAAGTATTTAGAAAATTAGTTCATGCTTACAAATAAAAACATCCCAAAGACAGTATATCCCAAAGAAATAAAGAAAAGGGAATCTTTAATCTTGATGGAAATCAGCTTCAGAATCCACTTCAATGGTATTTTTCGAGTTGTTTTCTTGAATATTCTATGACGGCTCTCTCCTATCTTCTTGTTTTTGTCATATATAGGTTTCAGAATACCTGAAAAACCCTAGAAATTGTGTTTTTTCCACTGTTCGGAATGCAATTCGCGAAACCGACACGGCTTACCTCATGGTTGTGTGGCAGCCCGTGTGGCTCATGTAACTTGCTTCGATTTTCCGTTTTTCACTCCTTTTGCTCCCAAAAGCTCTTCTAAGTATAAAAACATGAATTTAAAGGATTTGGAGCATAAAATTCACTATTAACATCGAATAATCAGCCAAAAACACATTAAGAATAAGATTAAAACATGTTACTTTTAACACCTATAAAAAATCTAACCCAAATACAAAATTCAATTTAAAATAACAACATATTTTGAGTTTCAAATATTGAAAACCTGATATTTAAACAACAAAACACAATTTATTCCTTCAATGGTTAATAAAAATTAGAAAAAGTTTATAAAAGAAAAGAGATTTTAAATAAAAAATCAATAGACCCACTCAAGGTAAAATATGAGATCTTACTTGATATTAATTTCTTTATTTGATTGTAAAGAAATTTGAAGAAGATAAATAATATATTTTTTGTATAGTTTAGGGTTTAACTTTTGAAAGAAATTCGATTAAGTTTTAGTAAAGAATTTCTCAAAAAAAAAGATTAATTTTTAATCAAGAAATTAAAAATTGAAATTTTTATGTATTTTCCACATCTGAAATTGTGATTACTTCATATGCCATATGTCAACCATACATTGGCTATGTGTGCCACCTCATAAAAAAATTAACACCTTAGCGTTTTGGAGTATTTTGTGTAATGATTGGCAAGTTTAACTACCAAATTGCACTAAAAAAAGTTTAGATACTGAATTAGGAAAACATGCCAAATTCAAGTACCAAATCTTGTATTAAGCCTATTTTTAATTAATAATTTTAACATAGTAGCTCCCTTGGTTAAATAGTTAAATACTAATGATTTTATCCTTAAAACCCAAGTTGAATTCCTCTCAAAACACATTTGCAATTTTTATTTTAATCTTTTTATTTTTAATTAATAATTTTTTAAATTTTTTATTTTTAATTCATCTTTTAATTAATAACTCTTTTTATTTATAAAATCAAATAATTATTACAAATATCATTATTTTTAGTAAATAAAAATTTTATATGTGTAATATTTAATTTTCAATCCATATCATGAGTGTAGTAAATTTTAGTATTATATGTATGTAACACCCCTAACCCGTATCCGTCGCTGGAACAGGGTTACAGAGTATTACCGAGGATAACTGAATATGTATAACTAACTTGAGTCAAATTTACCATTCATAAATGAAAACATTCAAACCATTCCTTAAATGGACTCTCGAGGCCCAATATGAACATTAGAATAGAATCGGGACTTATTTGGAGTCTTAGAGAAATTTTCACAAAATTACAAAATTTTTCACACATGCATGGCTTACACGCCTGTGTGGCTTAGGGACACCCCCGTGTGGGCAAGCCGTGTAGTTACACACGCCCATGTCCTGATCCCGTGTAACTCTCTGACTTACATCCTATGAACAAATTGAAGTCACACGGCCAAGTTACATGCCTGTGTGCTAGGCCGTGTGGTTATTTTAAATTTTACAATTTAAGTGCAGGTTTTACACGGTCAAATCACATGGCCGTGTCTAAAACCATGTTACCCACACGGCTGAGACACCGTATGCTTAATTTAGAGCATTCTGCTTCTAAATTTTAAGGTGCAGGGGACACACGGCTATAACACATTCCCATGAAGCAAGTCATGTGTCACACACGGCCTAGACACACGCCCGTGTGTCTACCCGTGTGGACGATAATAGACCATTTTAAGACCACATTTCTCACCCATTTCTATAATCCATCTACACATAATCTTCAAATACACAAATATGTCCAAATCAATCAACCAAATCAACCAAAACACAAGTTTTTCATATACCAACATACCATAATACTACTATTTTATCTTAATTTGTAAAAATGGTTTCACTCATTACTTTACCAAAATAGCTTCAAAACATAGATATTTAAACATACAAATATCAATACTTCAAAACTACATCCTTCAACCCTATCCTATACATGCCATATAAATCAAAAGTTGTATTCAAAATCTACTGGTGTAACTCTGGATAGTGCTTCCTGATGTGTTGATCCGATCCATTGATATCACGCAAATCTACAAGAACCATTAACACACAAAGTAAGCTTTGGGAGCTTAATGAGTTCATAGATTCATATTAACAATCTTACCAAGCATTCACAAACAATTCAATAAATAATATTAAATATTCAATTCCTGCCAAATACAATTTCAAACGATAAGTTCACTCAATTAGCTCAATACCCAAATATCAATTCATAGTTCAACACTTAGCCTTTACTATCACTTACCCACACATGTCAAATTATGGCTTACGGATTTGAGTACTTCGTTTACTCAATGCCACGATTCACAACTCAGTATGGTTAATACCAAACCTACGTTTTACAATTCAGTATGGGAAATACCATACCTACGTATTATAGCTCGGTATGGAAATTATCATACCTACATATCATAGCTCAGTTGGAAAATACCATACCTATGTATCATAACTTTGCCATGGATTAACCAAGGTCTTATCCGTCAATTCATCACTTGTCACAACACAAACGTACCCAATCCTGCGTTTTTCTCAATTTGAGCTTCCAATTCGATCTTTATAATGTTTCACATTATTAACAATATAATAGAAACATGTAGATGACATCACATCATTTCTAATTTAACAAATAACCGCAAAATTCAATCATATGAACTTACCTGAGCCAATTTGTAAAAGTTGTAATATTTCAGGGACCATTCGGTAACTTTTCCTTTTCTTTGTTTATCTTCTGATTCTTGATCTAGAATATAAAATTATTTACTCATCAGCATCTACTTCAATTCCAGTTCAATTCATGCTTTATACCCTTCAATTTTCAAAATTACACATTTACCCTAAACTTTATAGTTTTTACAATTTAGTCCCTGCTCAACTCACCCCCCAATTGAGCTGATTTTTCCTCAATTAACACTTTATTCTATCATCTTAAACTACTTCACAACCTTTGAAGATCGGAATTTCAGCATCAAACCTTACTTCCCAACTTTTCACAATTAATTCCTAAAAATCGATTTCTACAAAAAAAACATTTAATAAACCCATCTTTTAACAAAATTAAAACTTCAAACCCATGTTTATTCATCATAAATTCCAGTACTCAACCATGGTAACTTTCAATTTCATCGATTAAATCAAAACTAATGAATTTAATAGTAGGACCTAGTTGTAAAAGTCACAAATCATGATTAATTTTAAAGAAATAGCAAGAATTGAACTCACATGATATGAAAATATGAAAAACCAACTTGCTCCAGACCTTCTATGGTGTTTTTGCTGATGAATTATGAAGAAATCTCTAGATTTTCAATTTACTCTTTGTTTTATATGTTTAATTTGCAAAATTTCCAATTTTGCCCTTGTTTCTCCTTATTTTCTTGCTAATTCTTATGCCCAAATCATCAGGCCATTTTATTTGGGTTTATTTGCCTTTTAAAACCCTCCTCATTAATTACTTAAGCTTTTTAATCACTAATTAACTAATTTTGCACCTTTTTCAATTTAGTCCTTTTTAACCAATTGGCTATCCAAACGTTAAAATTTTCTAACGAAATTTTTATACTATTTCAATGATACTCCATTAATATTTCTAAAAATATTTATGGCCCATTTTATGAGTTCTAGGTCTCGATACCTCGTTTTAGACCCAATTTACTTTTAATTTCTTTTAAAATCACAAAATTCACTAATCCAAAAATTCTTCCTCCATCACACTTGACTCATAGGTATTTATTTTTTTAATTTTAAAACTCATTTGTAAAATTTAGTGATCTCGAATCACTGTTTTCGGTACTACTAAAAATTAAGCTTTACAACTGATAATACTTTAGAACGTCATATTTTATCTTTTAGGGACTAAATTGGAGGCAAGAGGAAATTTAAAGGTAAAAAGTGCCAATTTGAAGATATAATGGGCCAACATGCAAAGAATGAGAGAAGTGGTGCCAAAAATGCAAACATGGAAGACTAAAGGATTGAAATGCAAAAGAAGAGATTTTATAGCACAAGACTCTATTTTAATTTCAATTATATTAGGATAATTATTAAGGATTTTTATTTAGATTTAAATTTTAGGATTTATTTTCATTTATCTTTAATTATCTTTATTTATTTGTATTTATCTTTTAGAATTTCATTAGGAATAGACTAAGTTTTCTAGTACTATAAATAGGGGATGGAGTGGCACATATTTGACATCTTTTTTTTCTGTAAATACTCCCTCTCCCAAAAACTCTGTCTTTTTGTTGTCTCCATATTTTCTTCAATAAAAATCTCATTTATATTATATTTATTTCTTTCCCAAAAATCATGAGCCATTAAACCAATCTAGTCGAAGGTTGTCAAAATTCCCCAAAAAGGTTCATGAGGCTTAGAACTCGTGCTTAGCCTTGTCAACAGGGTATTCATCGCTTCTCCGCATTATGGGGCTGACGCTTCCGTCCATGTCCCTTAATAGGTGATCTTTTCAACTTGTGCAAGGAACGGCCGCTTTGTACATTTTGGAAAGATTGCACAGTCAGTTCGTTGGCTTTCTGCGTTAGAGGTTGGTGAATCTAAGAGACAAAACGGCATGGTATTCGCCGTTGGGAAATGATGATCTAGCAGAAGATAGTCCCACAAAAGCAATTATTGGCTAAGAGTCAGGCTCCGCCAAATCTTAAGTCTAAATCCTTGGAGTTGGTGGTCGTAGGCGTCCTCTTCCACTATAACTGGCTTATCCTGCTCGAGAAGGGTTACTTAAAAGCCAAGGATTGAACCCAAGGTGAATCGAGACAACTGGAGGCTGGAATCTCGCCACATAAGAATCTTCTTTTTTCCCAACTCTATTTATTTTTATATTCCTCTTTTTAATTTCTGCAATTTATTTAATTTCGCAATTTCAATTCACTTTAAATTCTGTTTTTATTTTTCCAGATTCTTAATTCTATTTTTTTTATTTTCCAGGAATGCAGGTTTTCTTGGCCAAGAAGTTGTCCAGGATTTCAAGAAACGAGCATTCGTACAATTCGATCCTTGAGGATTCGATCCTACTTCCCCTTTACTGTTATTTTTACTATTTACTGGGAATAGGATATTTTTGGTACACTCAATGACGCATCAAATTTTGCTGTCATTGCGAGGACCGGTAACGTACTAATCTTGTTTTTTGTTTCTTATAACCAGATCTGCTCCAGGAACTCTTACGTTTGATTCGGAGATTGAAAACACTGCGAGAGCTAATCGCAAGGAAACAACGCTAAGAAAAAAGCAGTCAGCGGTAGTTGGAACTCAAAGCAATCCACCGCCAGAAATCAGAATAGACGACGAAGCAGAGTCTAGGGTTAACGAAAACCCTACTCAAACTCTTGAAAGTGAAAAAGTAGAAGTCGATTCCCCAGAAGAAATGCTTAACGCTAGGGTTGACGAAAACCCTAATTTAGCACATCAACCTATGGCTCAGACAATTCGGCAATTGGCCAAAGCGCAGACGAAACAACAGCCACCATGTATCGCATATCCTACTATGGATACTGATTTTGGATTAAAGTCAGGCTTGATCTAGCTACTACCAACTTTTCCGGGGTTACAGAACGAAAATCCCCATAAGCATTTGAAAGAATTCCATATGGTTTGCTTTAGTATGAAACCTCAGGGGGTAACTGAGGACCAATTAAACTGCGTACTTTCCCTTTTTCCTTAGCAGATTCTGCTAGGGAATGGTTATTTTATTTACCTCCTGGATCTGTAACGACTTGGGCTGATCTATCTCGTTTGTTTCTCAACAGGTTTTTTCCAGTGTCACGTGTAACTGAGTTAAAAAGAGAAATCGTGGGAATAAGGCAAAAGATGCAGAATCTCTGTATGACTATTGGGAGCGATTTAAAAAGTTGTGTGCAAGTTGCCCACAACACGGTATAACAGAACAATCTTTGCTCCAGTATTTTTATGAAGGCCTTAAACCCATTGAGATGAATATGGTAGATGCCGCGAGTGGAGGAGCATTGGTCAACATGACCCTACAACAAGCAAGAGACTTAATCTCCACGATGGTTGCAAATTTTTAGCAATTCCGAACCAACCCTGAGCCCCTTAGAAGGGTTTATCAGCTAAGTAATTCAACCTTAGAAGATAAAGTTGATAGAATTGCTAATATTTTGAATTATCTTGTTGCAGAAAAAGTAAAAACAGCCCGGTTATGTGGAATATGTGCTACCCCTGAACATACAACTGATGCATGTCCCGGTTTGAATGATGATACTATGGCTAATTTATATGCTGTGGGAAATTTTCCTGGGCCACCACAAAGGTGATACGACCCTTACGCAAATACCTACAACCTAGGATAGAGGGATCACCCTAACTTAAGTTATGGGGCCAACCCATGATATAACCAACCATACCAGAACCGAGTTCCACAACAGCCACGAGATTCAGGTAATTCTTTAGAAACTTTGGTCAATAAATTAGCGGCTAACATGCTTAATTTTCAACAGAAAACTGAAGCGTCTATAAGAGAATTGACCACATCAATTGAGAAGATGAGTTCTCAAGGGAAGCTGTCGTCACAACCAGAACCAAACCCGAGGCAAAACACTAATGCAGTGATGCTGCGAAGTAGAAAGGTACTGGAACCAATTCCTAGCAGAAATCTTGGCCAATAAACTGCCCAAGAAAAACCCGAAAACGACGAACAGGTCCGAGCGAATCCCCCACTACCGAAAACCCAACCTCTATTCCCAGGACGATTAAATCAGTGTCAAAAAAGTAAGGAAGATAAGGAGATCCTCGAAGCATTCAGGAATGTCGAGATCAATCTACCACTGTTGGATGCCATCAGACAGATTCCGTGGTATGCCAAGTTCCTCAAAGAGCTTTGCACCAACAAACGGAAACTAACAGGTAATGAAAAGGTAAGTGTTGGTGAGAATGTATCCACAGTGTTACAGCGAAAAATGCCGGCAAAATGCAAAGATAGGGGTATGTTTGCTAAACAGTTCAAAATAGGCCATTTGGGGATCAAGAAGGTCATGTGTGATTTAGGGGCCTCCATAAATGTTATGCCTTATTCTATTTATGAATCACTTAATGCAGGTTTTCTGACGAAAACAGGTGTTATAATTCAGTTGGCAGACAGGTCTATTGTACACCCCGAAGGAGTCCTTGAGGACGTACTAGTAAAAGTTAACGAACTTATTTTCCCTGCAGATTTTTATGTGATAAAGATGGAGGAGGATAACACTACTAGATCTTCGGACCTTCTGTTGGGCTGACCTTTCCTTAGTACCGCTAGCACTAAGATCGATGTTCGAAGCGAAACTCTTATGATGGAATTTGATAGGGAGATCGTGAAGTTTAATGTTTACGACACCATTAGTCATCCAAGCAAAATTTTGAGTGTAAATTGTGTCGACATAATCGACTCATTAGTAGATGAGACTTTTAAGTCGAATATGAAGATAAATCTAAATTTATATCTGATGACTATGAATCTGTTAATGAGTTATTGTCTCCATCAAATACTAAACTTTTACCTTCTGTTGTGCAGGCTCTAGAATTGGAATTGAAACCGCTTTACCGAACATCTTAAGTATGCGTTTTGGGGGAAAGGTAATACCCTACCAATCATAGTTTCCAACAAACTCTCTAAGCTCGAGGAAGAAAGTTTGATTCAGGTACTGAAAATTCATAAAGACGCGATTGGCTGGACCATTGCCAATTTGAAAGGAATAAGCCCTTGACATGCACACACAGAATCTACTTGGAGGAAAACGCAAAACCAAGGCGAGAGACCCCAAGGCAATTAAACCCGAATATGATGGAGGTGGTAAAAAATGAGATAATCAAGCTGTTGGATGCTGACATAATCTACCCCATTTCTGATAGCAGATGGGTAAGTCTGGTTCAAGTCGTGCCCAAGAAAACGAGTGTGACAGTAAAGAAAAATGCCGAAGGTGACTTGGAACCAACTCGAGAACAAAATGGGTGGCGTGTCTGTATTGATTACAGGAAGTTAAACTCTTACACTAGAAAAGATCATTTCCCTCTTCCTTTTATAGATCAAATGCTTGAACGTTTATCAGGTAAAACTCACTTTTGTTGTCTTGGTGGATACTCAGGTTTCTTCCAAATTCCAGTCGTGCTAGAGGATCAGGAAAAGACCACTTTTACATGCCCATTCGGCACTTTTGCATACCGAAAGATGTCATTTGGACTTTGTAACGCACCAGCCACATTTCAGATATGCATTCTGAATATGTGGAGAAATTTATTGAAGTTTTTATGGATGATTTTACTGTATATGGAAATTGTTTTGATGAATGGCTTAAAAACCTCACGATAATTTTGAATAGATGCATAGAATTTAATCTTGTCTTGAACTATGAAAACTTGAACTATGAAAAGTGTTATTTTATGGTAGACAAGGGTATGATTCTAGGTTATATAGTTTCTGCCAAGGGAATTGAGGTCGATAAGGCCAAAATTGACATTATTAATTATTTGCCATTATTAATTCTTTGCCATATCCCTCCACCGTAAGGGAAATTCGTTCGTTTCTTGGCCATGCAGGATTTTACAGGCGTTTCATAAAAAAACTTCTCAAAAGTGGTTGAACCATTATGCGAATTATTGTATAAAGATAGTAAATTTGAGTTCAGCCTAAAATGTAAGGAGGCTTTTAATACACTCAAGCAGAAGTTAGTGATCGCTCCTATAGTGCAAGCACCAGATTGGAACTACCCCTTTGAAATTATGTGCGACGCAAGCGAACGCAGTGTGAGGGTCGTGTTAGGGAAAAAGATAGACAAAGAGCCCCATGTCATTTGCTATGCCTCAAAAACCCTAGATGCTGCACAAAACAACTACACCACTTCGGAAGAAGAACTCTTAGCAGTTGTATTCGCTTTAGATAAATTTTGATCTTATTTATTGGGATCTAAAGTGATTATTTTTTCTGACCATGTAGCTCTTACATACTTGATCACAAAGAAGGAGGCGAAACCAAGGCTCATTAGATGGATTCTGCTGCTCCAAGAGTTTGACATCGAAATTCGTGACAAAAAGGGATGTGAAAACCTGGTTGCCAACCACTTGAGTAGGATAAAAACTCCATTTGATGATGTTCCTATAAAGAATGAGTTCCCTAATGAAAGCTTATTTTTGACTGAGGCTCACTATCTATGGTATGCAGATATAGTTAATCTCTTAACCACAAGATTGTTACCCACTGAGTTAGCACGTTCTGTGAAGGACAAGCTTAGACGAGAAGCTCGGTATTACATTTGGGATGACCCATACTTGTGGAAACACTGTTCAGATTAGATAATAAGACGATTTGTTCCAGAAACTGAGGTAACCTCTATCCTTACTTTTTGTTATACAGAAGCTTGTGGAGGTCACTTTGGCCCTAAATGGATAACTAGCAAGGTATTAGAGTGTGGGCTATATTGGCCCACAATTTTCTGCGATGCATATAACTTCTATAAGTCTTGCGATAAATGCCAACATACAGGTAACATCACTAAACGAAATCAAATGCCCCTATCCCCGATTCATGTATGTGAGATTTTTGATGTGTGGGGCATTGATTTCATGGGCCCCTTTATTTCTTCATTTGGAAACGTATATATACTTCTTGCAGTAGACTATGTTTCTAAGTGGATAGAAGCAAAGCCTACTCGCAATGATAATGCTAAAACTGTTGTGGAGTTTCTAAAACGAACTATTTTTTCTAGGTTTGGCACACCTCGAGCTTTGATCAGTGATCGTGGTACCCACTTTTGTAACAAGGTCATGGAGGCATTATTATCAAAATATGGAGTTCATCGTATAGCAACAGCCTACCATCCCCAAACAAACGGTCTAACAGAGATTTCGAACAGGGAGATCAAGTCCATTTTGGAAAAAATAGTTCAGCCCAACAGAAAGGATTGGAGTCTTCCACTCAAAGACGCGCTTTGGGCCTATCAAACAGCGTATAAGGGCCCGATTGGCATGACCCCGTATCGACTTGTTTTTGGCAAAGCCTGTCATCTACCAGTAGAGCTGGAGCACAAAGCTTATTGGGCTATTCGACAATGTAACATAGAGTTAGAACCCGCAAGGAAGGCAAGGAAATTGGACATTCAAGAATTGGAGGAAATTCGCAATGATGCCTACGAGAATGCTCGAATTTATAAAGACAAAACAAAACTGTTTCATGATAGGAAAATAGCTCAGAAGCATTTTTCGGTAGGACAAAAAGTTTTGCTTTATAACTCCGTATTAAAGCTGTTCCCAGGTAAGCTTCGATCTCAGTGGCAATGACCTTTTATTGTGACCCAAGTATTCACACATGATGCAGTTGAAATAGCGAGTGAAGAAACAGAGAAGCAGTTCATAGTCAATGGCCAACGGTTGAGGCCATTTTACGAAAATTTCTAGGCCCACAAGGTAGAAAAAATTCAATTAGAGCCACCATAAAACCATTCATGACGTCGAGCTAACGACGTTAAACAAGCGCTTGTTGGGAGGTAACCCAATTTTTATTATTTATTTTTATTTTATTTTATTTTATCTTATTATTTTATTATTTATTATTTTCAAATATTAATAAAATTCTCTTCTTCTAGGTAAACCAAAACGAAGATAGGAAGAAAAGAGGAACGACAAATCTGTAGCCAAACAGCCCCTACTCGACACTTTTGGCCAGCAATTAGCGGAGCTCATTGCCATCATATGCGAATGACGGTAATAACACGGGGAGTTCCTCTACACCTTTTTCTCCTATTTTATTTATTCCATATCGAGTACTATGTGTTTTAAGTGGGGGGAGGCATTCCTCATTATTTCTGTCATTTTAGCTGCTATTGTTGCTACCCATATAATTTTTTTTAAGCATATTTTGCCTCTTTTCTTGCCCAAGAATTTGACCACGACTTGCCCACTGTTTGACCCACGTGCATGAGTCTTATCTACTGAGTTAATTATGATTTTGCTTGATAGATTTCATCTCCACTATTTTATTTCGTTTAGTTTAAATAATTATGATTAATGGAGTTAACCCTATCTTGATTTTGGTGATTAAGTCAAAATACAAAGAGGACACTTAATATAATTGCATGCTTAAAATATGTTCATGACTATTAAGGTGGTTATTGAAACTTATTTTTGACACTTGATTATTTTTCCTAAATCCTCCAAAATTAAATTTTCGTTTAATAATAATAATGTTTCCTTGGTTATGAGTGCAGATTAAGATGTGACTAGCTGAGTAACCGGGGTAGGGTGCTTGGGTTGTCATCCTATTTCACGTCAAAAGGTCGTGTGGAGTGTTAGGTAAAACTCCGCTAACCGGAATTAATTTCTAAGAATGTGTTGGGCTGAGTAACCGGGGTGAGGTGTTTGGCTGTCATCTCTCTTCACGTCAAAAGGTTCGATATGTTCTTAGGAAAAATAAAAATTAGAAATGTGTTGGGCTAAGTAACCGGGGTGAGGTGCTTGGCTGTCATCTCTCTTCGCGTCAAAAGGTTCAATATTTTTCCCTAAGTAAAATTAAATAAATAAAGTTGAAATTAAAGTAAAAGAAAAAAAAAGAGAAAAAACAATAAATAAATATGCATTAATAAAATTGAGGACTAAAGGGAGAAATAAATAAGATGTCTTGATAGGTTTGGTAATTACCTAATTTTCATGAAATAATCCAAGTCGATCTTAATTTTATTTGTATTAATTGGAATACTTTTTCAATTTTACTTAAAGCAAGCTAAGGGTTCTCTTTGTTTCCATATGCATTTTGACTAATTCTTATAAAACTTTGGAGTAGTATTTCTTTCATGTTAGGATTTAATTTTCACAGTGGGCAGGAACCATACTTGAGGGCAAGCATGGGCTAAGTAGGGGGAATTTGATAATACTCTAGAACGTCATATTTTTATGCTCTAATTATATATTTATTTTGAGTATGATGCTACTAATTTGGGCTATTTATGGTATTTTATCTTTTAGGGACTAAATTGGAGGCAAGAGGAAATTTAAAGGTAAAAAGTGCCAATTTGAAGATATAATGGGCCAACATGCAAAGAATGAGAGAAGTGGTGCCAAAAATGCAAACATGGAAGACCAAAGGACTGAAATGCAAAAGAAGAAATTTTATAGCACAAGACTTTATTTTAATTTCAATTATATTAGGATAATTATTAAGGATTTTTATTTAGATTTAAATTTTAGGATTTATTTTCATTTATCTTTATTTATCTTTAATTATCTTTATTTATCTGTATTTATCTTTTAGAATTTCATTAGGAATAGACTAGGTTTTTTAGTACTATAAATAGGGGATGGAGTGACACATATTTGACATCTTTTTTTTTCCCTGTAAACACTCCCTCTCCCAGAAACTCTGTCTTTTTGTTGTCTCCATATTTTCTTCAATAAAAATATCATTTATATTATATTTATTTCTTTCCCAAAAATCATGAGCCACTAAACCATCTAGCTGAAGGTTGTCAAAACTCCTCAAAAAGGCTCATGAGGTTTAGAACTCGCGCTTAGCCTTCTCAACAGGGTATTCATTGCTTCTCCGCATTACGGGGCTGACGCTTCTGTCCATGTCCCTTAATAAGTGATCTTTTTAACTTGTGCAAGGAACGGCTGCTTTGTACGTTTTGGGAAGATTGCACAGTCGGTTCGTTGGCTTTCTGCGTCAGAGGTTGGTGAATTCAAGAGACAAAACGACGTGGTATTCGCCGTTAGGAAGTGATGATCTAGCAGAAGATAGTCCCACAAAAGTAATTATTGGCTAAGAGTCAGGCTCCGCCAAATATTAAGTCTAAATCCTTGTAGCTAGTGGTCGTAGGTGTCCTCTTCCACTATAACTGGCTTATCCTGCTCGAGAAGGGTTACTTAAAAGCCAAGGATTGAACCCAAGGCGAATCGAGACAGCTGGAGGCTGGAATCTCGCCACATAAGAAACTTCTCTTTTCCCAACTCTATTTATTTTTATATTCCTCTTTTTAATTTCTGTAATTTATTTAATTTCGCAATTTCAATTCACATTAAATTCTGTTTTTATTTTTCCAGATTCTTAATTCTATTTTTTTATTTTTCAGGAATGCAGGTTTTCTTGGCCAAGAAGTTGTCCAGGATTTCAAGAAACGAGCATTCATACAATCCGATCCCTGAGGATTCGACCTTATTTCCTCTTTACTGTTATCTTTACTATTTACAGGGAATAGGATATTTTTGGTGCTCTCAACGACGCATCAACAACTCTCCCCCTTTAGGAAATTCCGTCCTCAAAATTTGTTACCTGAAAATAGGTTCGGATACTGTGATTTCATTGATTCCTCTATTTCCCAGGTTGTCTCCTCCATACCATGTCTATGCCACAACACTTTTACTAATGGTACCCGTTTGTTTCGTAATTCTTTAACTTCTCGAGCTAAAATTTTCACTGGTTCCTCTGAATACGTCATATCAGGTTGAAGCTAAATTTCCATATGAAGAATCACATGGGAAGGATCTGATCTGTACCGTCTTAACATAGATACGTGAAATACGCTATGAATCTTTTCAAGTTCTGGAGGCAAAGCTAACCGATATGCCACTAGACCTATTATTTCCACAATCTCATATGGTCCAATGAATCTTGGACTTAGTTTTCCTTTTCTCCCAAATCATAACACTTTCTTCCATGGTGAAACCTTTAGGAACACTGGATCACTAACTGTAAATTGTATATCTCTTCTCTTTAAGTCTGCATATAACTTCTGACGATCTGAAGCAGTTTCTAAACTGTCTTGAATGATTCGAAATTTTTCTTCGATTTCTCAGATTAAATCAACCCCAACTAACTTGGACTCACTCAATTCAAACCAGTACAATGGAGTCTTACATTTTCTACCATAAAGAGCTTTAAATCGAGTCATTTTAATGCTAGAATGATAGCTATTATTATAAGCAAATTCAACCAAAGGTAAATACCTTTCCCAACTATCTCCAAATTCAAGTATACAGCATCTCAACATATCTTCTAAGATCTGAATCACTCTCTCTGATTGTACATCAGTCTGAGGACGGAAAATAGTACTGAAATTTAACTTGGTACCCAAAGCCTTCTGTAGTTTACTCTAAAATCTCGAAGTAAATATCAGATCCCAATCTGAAATAATAGATATTAGAACTCTATGTAATCCACAATCTCGAAGATATACAATTCCATTAACTTCTCAAATGGAAAATCTGTTCTGACTGAAATAAAATGTGCCGACTTTATCAATCTATCAACGATAACCCAGATTGAATCTTTCTTTTTCGAAGTCACAGGTAAGCCGGATACAAAATCCATCGTAATGTGTTCCCATTTCCATTCAGGAATCATAATAGGTTGTAACAAACCCATTGGCACTTGATGCTCTACTTCCACCTGCTGACAAATTAGCCATTTTACAACAAATTTACAGATCTATGGCTTCATACCAGGCCACCAATACATTCTTTTCAAATCACAATACATTTTTGTATTGCCCGGATGAATAGCATACATATTATTGTGAGCTTCAGCAAGAATATCATTTTTCGATTCTGAATTATTCGGAACACAAATTCTATTACGATAGTATAACATACCACTATCATTAATGTTGTATTTCGAACTCAAATTATCCTGAATCGTCTGTCGTTTCAGCACCAGTTTTGGATCATCATTTTGTAACTCATGAATCCATTGAAGAAACATAGATTTCATTTTCAATTCTACTAATACTGAACCATCTTTACCAACAGACAAATGAACATTCATTGCCCGTAGTGCAAACAATGATGATTTCCGACTAAGTGCATCAGCAACCACATTAGCTTTCCCCGGGTGATAATCAATAACAAGATCATAATCTTTCAACAACTCTAGCCACCATATCTGACTCAAATTCAGCTCCTTATGGGTCATCAAATACTTCAGACTTTTATGATCCGTATATATGTAATATTTCTCGCTGTATAAATAATGTCTCCAAATTTTTAACTCAAAAACAATTGCGGCCAATTTAAGGTCATGTGTAGGATAGTTCTTTTCATGCAGTTTTAACTATCGAGAAGCATAAGTCACAACTTTTCCTGATTCATTAACATACAACCCAAACCATTTAGAGATGCATCACTATATATAACATACGGCACACCCGATTCTAGCTGAGTTAAAACTAGATCTTTTATCAACATCATTTTTAATTGGACAAAACTTTGTTGACACTCATTAGTCCAATTAAATTCAACATTCTTCTGAAGTAGTCAGGTCATCGGCAAAGCAATCATTGAAAAATTCTTAACAAAACAGCGATAATATGATGCTAATCCCAGGAAACTTCGCACTTCAGTTACATTCTTCACATTTTTCCAATTTACCACTGCTGATACTTTACTTGGGTCTACTCGAATTCCTTTAGCTAAAACAATATGACCCAAAAATCCAACCTCATGTAGCTAAAATTCACATTTGCTGAATTTTGCATACAACTGCTTCTCTATCAAGGTCTGTAACACAATTTTCAACTGTTGTATATGATTGGGCTCTGTTTTTGAATAGATTAGTATATCATCAATAAATACAACCATGAATCTATCCAAATAAGGTTGAAAAATCTAATTCCTCAAGTCCATAAATGCAGCAGGAGCATTAGTTAAACCAAATGGAATTACTAGAAACTCATAATGATCATACCGAGTTTTGAAAGTAGTTTTCGGCACGTCGTATTCTTTAACTTTCAACTGATAATACCCGGATCGAAGATCTATCTTTGAAAACACGACAGCACCTTTCAACTGATCGAACAAATCATCAATGCGGGGCAAAGGATATTTGTTCTTGATCGTAACCTTGTTTAACTGTCTGTAATCTATACACAATCTCAATGAGTCATCTTTCTTTTTGATACGTGATATTCACGACAGGTTTTAAAGATTTATGAATGAATCGTTCTTGAGACTAACTTATTATCAAGATTAAGGCAAGTGCACCTATCGAATAGGAGTATAGTTCGACAAGACCGGATTGTCGAACCCAAAGGAACCACGAGTACTAGTATTTACTTCCTTTTTATTATCTAGCCTAAAAATTAAGAGTTTTGGTTATCTAAACTAATTACTAAACTAAGAATGCACAGAAAGAAAATTTGGGAAAATACTTTTGGGAAAATTCGATTGATTAAGACAATACCTAAGGAAAAATCCACCTAGACTTCACTTGTTATTTGACTCAGAATTAGACAATTTATTCATTTGACTTGATCCGTAGAAATCCCTAAGTTATATTATTATCTCTCTCGAGACTAATAACGTCTAACCCTAGGTTGAATAATTGAAATCTCTTTCTAATTAACACCCTAGAATTGCATTAACTCGATCTATGGATTCCCTTATTAGGTTTCACCCTAATCCGGCAAAATCTTGTCACACTTTCTCTAGGCGTGCAATCAACTCCGCTTAATTATGACAATTTTACTCTTAGACAGGGTCTATTCCTCCTCTGAATAAGAGCATTAACTTGAATCAATATCCTGGAATATTAAAACAAGAATTAAGAACACATAATTAAGAACAAGTCAAATATTTATCATACAATTCAGATAATAATAAAAAGATCTATCTTCGGTTTCATTTCCCTTAGCTATTTAGGGGGTTTAGTTCATACTTATGAAAGAAAACATCTCAAAAGCATAAAGATAACAAAATAAGAAAACCCAAAACTCCTGAAGGAACTTGAAGGGAGATCTTTAGTCTTGATGATGAATCTGGCTTCTGCGATAGATCAATCGACTTTCCTTGAGTAAGTCCTTGCTTCCTACTCTGTGTCCCCCTTCTAAGTGCCTCCTCAAGTGTTTAAATAGGCTTTTTAATGCCTAAGAGCCTTAAAAATTGGCCTTTTCTGAATAGCACTAAACTTGGGCTCGGCAGGGACACGTCCATGTGACACGCCCGTGTGCGATTACTCCAGCCCGTGGTCAAGGCTGTTGAATAGGCATGGCCGTGTAGTCTACCCGTGTAAGTCATGCTTCGATCCTGCCAAACACGACCGTGTGACACACCCGTGTGAGGAAGTCTAGGCTGTGTTGATTTCCCATGTGGGTCCATTTTCTTCGTTTTCGGCCCGTTTCTCACTCTTTTTACTCTCCTATGCTCACCTAAGTATAAAACATGAAATTAAAAAATTAGGAGCATCAAATTCACCAAATATAAGGAGAAATCATCCATAAATGTGTTAAGCATGGGATAAAAATATGTATAAATTACGATTTATCAAATACCCCCACACTTAAGCATCTGCTTGTCCTCAAGCAAAATCCTCAACTCACAATCAAAATAAATTCTTCTCAATTTATAATCCCTATCAATAATATCTCAAAATAATCCATAAGTATTCATACACTGAAAATTCAACTAAAAGTACGTCAAAGTTTCAAACATTCCAACCTGAGCATTTTATCACGAAAACATAGGTGTCTCCCCTCATCTAAGTAATTACCTTTGATCAAAATATCACAGAGTTTAACATCCTCACTAACGATTCACTCAAATCACTCAAGGTGTTTAAGGACATCAATAAAAGCGCTCATTAGTTAACATGAAAAGTTATTACCATAGGCTTGCTTGAAAATCAAATCTCCACCACTATATATTGAGCTGATACATCAATCAAAAAGGTCTTTTAAAGGGTTGTAATGTGGCTTTGGTTAGGGGATGTGGTCAAAAGCTAAAAGAAAAGGTTAGAATAGAGATTGAATTGAAAAATTACCTAGCTAGAAAAATAACTAGTCATCGGTTGAATACAAGTGAGCTTTTTCTCAGAATATGGAATTAACACACAAGCTCAAAAATGATGAATTACTACTAATATGTATGTAAGTATTTTTTTTCAAATACATATAGAAACAAAACATAGCTAAGCAATTAGTTCAAATCAAATCTCGACAAAAATAGGGATCAAATTAAGGGATTTCAACAATAATGGGTTATAGGTTAATATTGAGGGTAAATCAATTAGTGGCTTGTTAGGCTCAAATGGGTTCACTAAGGGTTGATTATGAAGGTAGGCTCCTAAGTGCCTTTATCATCTTGACATATCAACTCAAATGGTGTGGTCTTGACATGCATAATCAAGCAAGTTCTAGAATAACAAATCAAAACTTACGCACTCATAATGAAAGTGAGCATGAACGAAATAAAATATGCTCTAAAATCTCAAGATCTCTAAAAAATTATGGCTTTTTGATGTTTAAACTTGTGAATTTCAACTCACGATAATACTTAAATTTAGGGAAACAACCTAAAAGTTTTTAATTCTTCAAAAATCAACTTATCATGCTTGATTCCCTAATGTCTTAAAGTTTAAACAATCAATGCAAAAATACCTATGTTTTAATTCAAGACATATTGATAAAGATCATAAATTAATTAAAATTCATTCTAATAGTGATATGAGTGATTCACGTGAGAATAAGACAAAATTTAAGGATTTCTAATGATGATATAAAAGAACCCTCACACTTAAGATGTACATTGCCCTCAATGTACAAAGATAGATATATTGAAAAAGATAAATATATAATCATAAGATAGAGAGGGAAGTGCAACTTCCTGAATGATGAATGAATTCCTTGAATTGGAGTTATAGAGAATAATCGGCCAAAGCAATGATGAGGGTGGAGGAGGATACTCCGGTGGTGGTAGATGTTCATTAATCCATAAGTCCTTCGCCAAAAGAGTATTATATCTGGTAGTAGCTATGGTCGTGGTCGACCAGGACATGGCAGTCGTGGAGAACCTTTCCTAGTAGAGTTTGTAGTTCCTATGCGATGATGAGCTTTGGAGCTCTTTATAACTGTGATAGAATTAAGAACTTTTTAGGGAATATAATGAAGCATAATTACTCGTAATGAAATAGCCAAAACTAAAAATTGTAAAAACTTAAGATAAAATAGTATTAAAAGGAAATAAAAAGTAATTTGAAAATATAAAGATAAAAATAAAATAAATAATAGGTGATTATAGAGAAATTGAGGCACACGGCCATGGGGCACGCCCATGTGCCGTCATTTCAGCCCGTGCATTTCGTGGTTTTTGAAATTGGACGCATTGGTGTATACGGCCATGTTGCACAGCCATGTCAATCTTCGTTCGCTTCTCCCACTCTGGTGTATGCAGGCACACGCCAGTGTTATTTTGACAAGCTCGACCATGGTCGGTGGGCACGGTTGTGTCTCTCGCCTGTGTTACTTTGGCAGGATTACCTACAGCCACGTCTCACAGTTGTGGCAACTTTATCGGATCTCGTGTTGGGGAAACGTTTTTGCTCTATTTTCACACGGTCGTATTGCACGGCTGTGTTGCATCCCGTGGTATATGCACAGCCTACGGCATGCCTGTGTACCTGGCCGTGTGGATGGGAAAACCCTATGTTTCAAGACTCAGTTAGTAAGTTAGATGTGAAAAACTAGAATTTAAATAAATCGTTACTGTTAGTGCTCAGGTTACCTCCCAAGAAGTGTTTATTCATAGTCTAAGCTCGACTAACCTCTCTTCTGCATCGTCAAGGTGGTGTGAGGAGTTTACACTCATTATCCCTGCTATCAACTTTATCAACATAAGGTTTGAGACGAGCATTGTTTACCTTAAAAGTACCGAATTTGGGATGAATAACCTCTACTGTACCATATGGGAAAATACTGAGTACCGTAAGAAGAATTTCTTCATTAGGTTCAGAAGTGGTAATGCGAGGATCTGCTGCATCTAGTAGTACTTTGTCTCCAACCTTAAGTTGGTTTGGTGAGGTATTGAGCTCGTCCTGGCTTGGTTTCAATTTATCGAGTGTTCTCGATTTCTGTGTCTGCCATTCATCTAGCTCCTCGATTTGTAGCCTTCGTTCTTCATAGATAGGTCTTTTGATATTGCTTGAACATAGCTCGTGTAGGTTCTTCGAACTTATTTCCTGCAAAGTAGGTTGCACCACATGGTCAGTTTTAGTAGAATGATTTATGCAACCACCTTTAATTTTTGATGTGTTACTCAAATTACGAGCTTGAAGGGTAATTTTTTCGTCTCCCATACGAAGTGTGAATTCACCTGTACTAACATCAATAATGGTTCTAGCAGTCACTAAAAAGGGTCATTCTAAAATCAAAGGTGCATTATTATCCTCTTCCATGTCTAGAACAACAAAGTTTACTGGGTATATAAATTTATCGATCTTAACAAGAACATCTTCTATGATACCCCTAGAAAATCTAATGGTTTTATCAGCCAATTGAATACTAATCCTAGTTTGTTTGGGTTTCCCAAGACCTAGCTGTTTAAACATTTTATAAAGCATAACATTAATGCTTGCCCCTAAGTTAGCCAATGCATTATGAACATCTAAACTACCAATTAAACAAGGAATCGTAAAACTCCCTAGGTCTTTCAATTTGTTGGGTAGCTTATTCTGTAGAATGGCTGAGCAAACTGCATTCAACTCCACATGCGACGCCTCATCCAACTTTTGTTTATTTGTTAAAAGCTCCTTTAAGAATTTGACTACGTTTGGCATCAGCGAAAGAGCTTCAATAAACGGTAAGTTAATATGTAGCTTTTTTAATAATTTAAAGAATTTACCAAATTGTTCTTCTGTGCGGTCTTTTCTTGTCACGTTTGGGTATGGCACACGAGGTTTGTATTCTTTACTTACCGATTTCTGGTCATTGTGGTCCACCTCACCCTTACCTTTACTTACCACAGTTTCTTGCCTCGGTTCTAGTTCAGGTGCAACAAACTCTTCTGCATCTTGAATGGTAATTGCATTAATTTGCTCCATTAGGTTAGATTTAGTATTACCGGCAGGCTACCTTGTGGACATTCAGATATCAATTTAGCGAGCTGACCTATTTGAGTTTCGAACCCTTGGATCGATGCTTGTTGATTCTTAAGTGTTATCTCGGTATTCTAAAAATGAGTTTCTGACACTGAGATGAATTTTGTTAGCATCTCCTCAAGGTTCGGCTTTTTCTCTTGTTGGTAGGGTGGTTGTTGGAAGCCTAGAGGTGGTGATGGTCGTTGATTCCCTTGGCCACCCCATGAGAAATTAGGATGGTTCCTCCAACCTGCATTATAAGTGTTACTATACGGGTTATTTTGGGGTCTAGAATTATTGTTACCCATATATTGGACTTGTTCCTCCTCCTCCATTCGAATCGCACCTCATCACTGGATGTACCTGAGTAGAACCACACAAGCTGTCAATCTTTTTATTTAAGAGTTCTACTTGGTTAGATAGCATAGCAACTGCATCGAGGTTGAAAACACCGGCTGCTTTCGTCAGCTTTATCCTCATAACTTGCCACTGATAGTTATTCAGTGACATCTCCTTAATAAATTCATAAGCCGCCTCAGGTGTTTTTCTATTCAAAGTTCCACCGGCGGCTATGTCGATGAGTTGCCTCGTTGAGGGGTTCACACCGTTGTAAAACATCTGAACCTATAGCCAAAGTGGTAACCTATGGTGAGGGCATCTTTTCAAAAGATCCTTGTATCTCTCCTATGCATCATAGAGTGTTTCTAGATCCATTTGCATAAAGGAAGAAATGTCATTCCTCAACTTAGTTGTTTTAGCCAGCGGAAAATATTTAATTAAAACCTTTTCGGTCATTTGTTCCCAAGTAGTGATTGACCCTCGTGGTAATGAGTTCAACCACTGTTTAGCCTTATTCTTCAACGAAAAGAGAAACAATGGAAGGCGAATGGCATCATCAGAAACGTCGTTGATTTTAAAGTGTCGCAAAACTCTAAGAAATTTGCCAAGTGAGCGTTGGGATCCTCGTCCTGCAAACCATCAAATTGAACAAACTGTTGGATCATTTGAATGGTGTTAGGTTTCAGTTCAAAAGTATTTGCAGCAACAGTAGGCCTAACTATGCTCGATTCAGTTCTCGTTAAAGAAGGTTTAGCATAATCATGTATAGTACGCGAAGCAGGATTCTGATTAGCAGCAATCGCAGGAGGTAGTGGATTTTCTTGGTTTTCAGCCATCTCCTTGGTTGTGGTTGAAGTATCGTCCTCTTACTCCTCCACTGTGTATTTTAAGCTTTACCTTATTTTTTTCGGTTTCTGTGAATTGTACGGTCAATCTTACCGTCAAAAAGTAGTAGTCCTGACGAGTTTCTTCTGGTCATAAACTAGAAAAACCTATCAAAAGAAAATAAATGAAAAATTAGAAAAGAAAATTTAAAAAATAAAAATAAAAAATAAAATTTGAATTGCAATAAAAATAAAATGGCTAAAGTAATAAAAATCAAGCATTTCTAATAACCTAGTTCCCTGGCAATGACGCCAAAAACTTGATACGTGACATTTGCAACAGGTTTTAAAGATTTATGAATGAATCGTTCTTGAGACTAACTTATTATCACGATTAAGGCAAGTGCACCTATCGAACAAGAGTATAGTTCAACAAGACCGGATTGTTGAACCCAAAGGAACCACGAGTACTAGTATTTACTTCCTTTTTATTATCTAGCCTAAAAATTAAAAGGTTTGGTTATCTAAACTAACTACTAAACTAATAATGCACAGAAAGAAAATTTGGGAAAATACTTTTGGGAAAATTTGATTGATTAAGACAATATCTAAGGAAAAATCCACCTAGAATTCACTTGTTATTTGACTCTGAATCAGACGATTTATTCATTTGACTCGATCCATGAAATCCCTAAGTTATATTATTCTCTCTCTCGAGACTAATAACGTCTAACCCTAGGTTGAATAATTGAAATCTCTTTCTAATTAACACCCTAGAATTGCATTAACTCGATCTATGGATTCCCTTATTAGGTTTCACCCTAATCCGGCAAAATCTTGTCACACTATCTCTAGGCACGCAATCAAATCCACTTAATTATGACAATTTTACTCTTAGACAGGGTCTATTCCTCCTCTGAATAAGAGCATTAACTTGAATCAATATCCTAAAATATTAAAACAAGAATTAAGAACACATAATTAAGAACAAGTCAAATATTTATCATACAATTCAGATAATAATAAAAAGATCTGTCTTAGGTTTCATTCCCCTTAGCTATTTAGGGGGTTTAGTTCATACTTATGAAAGAAAACATCTCAAAAGCATAAAGATAACAAAACATAAGAAAACCCAAAACTCCTGAAGGAACTTGAAGGGAGATCTTCAGTCTTGATGATGAATCCGGCTTTTGAGATGGATCAATCGGCTTTCCTTGAGTAATTCTTTACTTCTTACTCTGCGTCCCCCTTCTAAGTGCCTCCTCAGGTGTTTAAATAGGATTTTGAATGCCTAAGAGCCCTAAAAATTGGCCTTTTTCGAATAGGACTAAATTTGGGCTCGGCTAGGACACGCCCGTGTGCGATTACTCCAACCCGCGATCAAGGCTATTGAATAGGCACGGCCGTGTAGTCTACCCATATAAGTCGTTCTTCGATCTTGCCAAATGGACACGTCCGTGTGACACGCCCGTGTGAGGGAGTCCAGGCCGTGTTGATTTTCCGTTTTCAGCCCGTTTCTCGCTCTTTTTACTCTCCTATGCTCACCTAAGTATAAAACATGAAATTAAAGGATTAGGACATCGAATTCACCAAATCTAAGGAGAAATCATCCATAAATGTGCTAAGCATGGGATAAAAATATGTATAAATTACGGTTTATCACTTTTTCACAAACAAAACAGGTGCACCCTAAAGAGATGTACTCAGTCTGATAAACCCCTTATTTAATAATTCTTGCAACTGAATCTTCAACTCTTTTAATTCCGTCGATGTCATTCTGTACGATGTTATAAATATTGGAGCTGTTCCCGGGATTACATCAATCACAAACTCAACTTCATGATCTGATGGCAAACCTGGCAATTTTTTAGGAAAGACATCAGCAAATTCATTGACAATTGGAAACTGTTCTAGCTTTGGTCCAAAACCTCGAGTATCAAGGATGTAAGCCAGATATGCTTCATTACCTTTCCGTACCAATTTTTGAATTGAAAATTACTTTATATTTTCGAACTCAGTCGAAATTACTTCTCTTGCCTTGTTTTTCAAATCAATCAATTTCTCTCGATAGTTCACTATAGCATCATGTTTTGTTAGCTAGTCCATTCCCAAAATAGCATCAAATTCTCGAAAAGGTAACAATATCAAATCAGCAGGGAATTCACAACCTTATATTTTCAATGGACAATTTCGACATATTAAATTAACTAACACACTTTGTCCTAATGGGTTTGTAACTTGCACATAGTTTCTTTTCTGATGCTAATGCAGTGCAAATATAAGAATGTGTAGATCCAGGATCAATTAATGCATACACAAAATCATTAAAAAGATAGAAATTATCAGCTATCACATCTGGGGCTTTAGCCTCTTCTCTTGCTCGAATAGCATATGTACGTGTAGGTGCTTGAGCTTCTAATCGAGCAGCAGAACTCATTCTCGAGCAGACAGTTGCCGTTGCACTACTTTGACTCGAACATTTAACCTTTTGAGGGGTAGCCATTTGTTTCTCTTTTTGTTCCTCTTCTTCTTTTAACAATTTGGGGCAGTCTTGAATAAAATGATAAGTACTCCCAGACCTATAACAAGCTCCTGTTCTGCCCCAACATTCACCACTATGAAATCTTCCACATTCTTTGCATCTTGGCTTGGGAGAATTTTGTACACTGCTAACACTGGCTACAGGTTTAATAGTTACTCCCCCATTTCGCTCAGTTATTTTACTTTTACCCGATCTTTCAAGAGTTGAAGTAGGTTGGCTAAAATCATCTCTAAACTTTTTAACTAGAGCAGCTGAGATCGTTTTAGAAGAACTCCTCTTGAATGATTCTCTATTTCTTCTATCTCTTTGTATCTTTCTGTTATACACCTCCTCCAATTTCTTATCCCTATTTGACAAAGTAATAAATTCCTGAATTTCTACGCCTCCAATTATCATTCTTATCTCATCATTCAGTCTTTCTTCGAATCTAATACACATCTCTTCTTCAATCAACACGATATTTCGAGCATATTTCTCAAGTATACAAATTCTTTTTCATATTCGGCCACCGTTCGATTTTCCTGTCATAGATCGAGAAATTCTCTCTTTTCTTGTCTAGGTATATTTTACCCACATATTTCTTTTTAAACTCACTCTGGAAAAATTCCCAAGTAAGCTTCTCTTCAGGTACTATCGTTTCCACAGTTTCTCACCAATTGTATGCTTCTTCTTTTAATAGAGAGACGGCACATCTTAGATAATCATCTGGGGAACAAGCCATTTGTTTAAAAATTCTTACTAGACTTTGTAATCAGCACTCAGCTTTTACAAGGTCATCATCCGATCTACCTCAGAATTTCTCAGCTCCAAACTTCCTGAGCTTTTCAATCGGAAAACATTTACTGGATTCAGTTGTTGGAGAAGGTGAAAGAGCAACTGGGGGTACCACAGGTGGTGCAGTAGGGGGTAGAGGTGGTTGAGCCTGACTTCTTTCTTGCATAGTTTCCATATACCACTGATTCATAACTCCATAAATCATGTTTTTAAGTTCTTGTTCTCGCATCAAAAAAATTGAAACATCACTACTCGTTCCTTGTTATGAAGTCTGCACTCTACTGTTAGCTTCTTTCTGTTCAACACGTTCAGATCTATCCAGCATCTTTTATAATCTATAAAAATAATAAGAATTAGATCGGATCATACACATCAAACTATCACAGATTTACATGGCATGTATTTCTAAATACTTTACTCATCACAATTGTTCTGAGAGTCAACAAAACCTAAGCTCTGATACCAATAAATGTAACACCCCTAACCCATATCCGCCGCTAAAATAGGGTTACAGAGTATTACTGAGGATAACTGAATATGTATAACTATCTTGATTCAAATTTACCATTCATAAATGAAAACATTCAAACCATCTCTTAAATGGACTCTCGAGGCCCAATATGAATATTAGAATCGAATCGGTACTTATTCGGAGTCTTAGAGAAATTTTCACAAAATACAAAATTTTTCACACATACATGGCTCACACGCCCGTGTGTTAGGCCATGTGGTTATTTTAAATTTTACAATTTAAGTGCAGGTTTTACACGGTCAAATCACATGGCCGTGTCTAAGACCATGTTACCTACACGGCTAAGACACATGCCCATGTCTCTACCCTTGTGCTTAATTCAGAGCATTCTGCTTCTAAATTTTAAGGTGCAGGGGACACACAGCTACAACACATGTCCATAGGGCAAGCCGTGTGTCTACCCGTATGGACGATAATAAGCCATTTTAAGACCACATTTCTCACCCTTTCTATATTTCATCTGCACATAACCTTTAAATACACAAATATGTCCAAATCAATCAACCAAATCAACCAAAACACAAGTTTTTCATCTACCAACATACCATAATACTACTATTTTATTCTAATTTGTAAAAATGGTTTCACTCATTACCTTACCAAAATAGCTTCAAAACATAGATATTTAGAAATACAAATATCAAACTTCAAAACTACATCCTTCAACCCTGTCCTATACATGCCATACAAATCAAAATTTGTATTCAAAATCTACCGGTGTAACTCTAGATAGTGTTTCCTGATGTGTTGATCCGATCCATCGATATCACGCAAATCTACAAGAACCATTAACACAAAAAGTAAGCGTTAGGGGCTTAATAAGTTCATAGATTCATATTAACAATCTCACCAAGATTCACAAACAATTCAATAAATAATATTAAATATTCAATTCCTGCCAAATACAATTTCAAACGATGAGTTCACTCAATTGAGCTCAATACCCAAATATCAATTCATAGTTCAACACTTAACCTCAACTATCACTTACCCACACATGTCAAATTAAGGGACGACTTACGGATTTGAGTACGTCGTTTACTCAATGCCACGATTGACAACTCAGTATGGTTAATATCATACCTACGTTTCACAACTCGGTATGGGAAATACCATACCTACGTATTATAGCTCAGTATGGAAAATACCATACCTATATATCATAGATCAGTATGGAAAATACCATACCTATGTATCATAACTTTGCCATGGATTAACCATGGTCTTATCCGTCAATTCATCACTTGTTACAACACAAACGTACCCAATCCTACGTTTTCCTCAATTTGAACTTCCAATCCAATCTTTATAATGTTTCACATTATTAACAATACAATAACAACATGTAGATGACATCACATCATTTCTAATTTAACAAATTATCGCACAATTCAACCATATGAATTTACCTGAGCCAATTTGTAAAAGTTGTAATATTTCAGGGACTATTCGACAACTTTTCATTTTCCTCGTTTATCTTCCGAACTTGATCTAGAATATAAAATTATTTACTCATCAGCATCTACTTCAATTCCAATTCAATTCATTCTTTATGCCCTTCAAATTTTAAAATTACATATTTACCTGAAATTTTACAATTTTTACAATTTAGTCCCTGCTCAACTCACCCCCCAATTGAGCTGATTTTTCCTCAATTAGCATTTTATTCTATCATCTTAAACTACTTCACAACCTTTTCAAATCAGAATTTCAGCATCAAACCTTAATACTCAACTTTTCACAATTAAGTCCTAAAAATCGATTTCTAAACAAAAACATTTAATATACCCATTTTTTTAACAAAATTAAAACTTCAAACCCATGTTTATTCATCATAAACTTCCAGTACTCAACCATGGTAACTTTCAATTTCATCCATTAAATCAAAACTAATGAATTTAATAGTAGGACCGAGTTGTAAAAGGCATAAATCATGAAGAATTTTAAAGAAATAGCAAGAATTGAACTCACATGATATGAAAATATGAAAAAACCAGCTTTTTCCAGACCTCCTATGGCATTTTTGCTGATGAATTGTGAAGATATCTCTAGATTTTCAATTTACTCTTTGTTTTATATGTTTAATTTGCAAAATTTTCAATTTTGCCCTTGTTTCTCCTTATTTTCTTGCTAATTCTTATGCCCAAATCGTCCAGCCCATTTTATTTGGGTTTATTTGCCTTTTAAAACCCTCCTCATTAGTTACTTAAGCTTTTTAATCACTAATTAACTAATTTTGTACCTTTTTCAATTTAGCCCTTTTTAACCAATTGGCTATCCAAATGTTAAAATTTTCTAACAAAATTTTAATACTATTTCAATGATACTCCATTAATATTTTTGAAAATATTTATGACTCGGTTTATGAGTTCAAGGTCTCGATACCTCGTTTTAGACCCAATTTACTTTTAATTTCTTTTAAAATCACAAAATTCACTAATCCAAAAATTCTTCCTCCATCACTCTTGACTCATAGGTATTTATTTATTTAATTTTAAAACTCATTTTAAGATTTAGTGATCTTGAATTATTGTTTCGACACTATTAAAAATTAGATTTGTTACAATATATATATATATATATATATATATTTGTATGTGTATTTAAATATTTCACATATAAACATAATGACATTTGAAATGATAAATTGAAATATTGCACATATAAAATATTTGAAATATCATACCCACAATGTAGATGGAAAAACAATGAGATTTGAAATGTTTTACATATAAAAATAATAATTATATTTGAAATAATTATTTCATTTTATAATATTAGAAATCACCATATCCACCATGGAGAAAATAAATATTTGACATATAAATATTATATATAAAGAAAAATATATGAAAAAGAATAGTTGATGTTTGTATGATATATAAAGAAATTATTAATTTCAAATATTTTAACATTGTATATGTAAAATATATATTTTTATTATAAATTACATAATTATAATTTGATTTTATAAATAAAAATTATTAATTAAAAGATGAATTAAAAATAAAAATTAAAATTATTTATTTATTTATTAAAAACGATCTATTCCTTCAATTTTCGAAAAAAGTAAAAAAAAAACTCTTTTTTACATATATGAGTAATTTAGCCAATACTAAGTTATATCTTGTTATCTCAAAAAAAACTATTTAATGCGCGGAGAAATTTGCATGATGAATTAATTAAAGAAATTCCATATTGTTTTATAATTAAGTAATAGTAACGTTATAAAAGTATAGGATTAAATTATGGCAAATAAAAAATTAAATCTCAAATGTTAACATAGTTGAAGGACTATAATCGGAATTATGCCTTTCTTCCCTCAAATTTATAATTTTCAACTGCCGTTTGATTTCACATCTTGCCGAAAAAGACCCCCAAATTCCTAATCAATTCTTATCCCCATCCTGAGATAAACCCTAACTTTTCTTAATGGATTTCTTCAAGTCAATTTTCGCGGACGATCCGTACCCTCCTGATCCCGAATCTGAATCCAATTCCCTGAAAGACCAAGACTCTGCTCCCGATTCCCCTCCTAAGCAGTCCGATTCCAACCCTACCGGGTGGAGCTTCGGCGATCTGGTCAAAACGATTGCGAGCAGATCGGAATCCGTAATCGAAGTCTACCGTCGCGATCTCCAGGAATTCGGGACGGGCCTGAAAAATGAAATTGAGGTAGCGCAAGGCTCGTTAGGCAACGTTGGGCACGCAATTGACGAGTTAGGGAGCACAGTTTTAAAAGGAACGGTTCAGATCATCAATCAAGGCAGAGATGTAATCCTAGCTGCCAGTAACGAATCTGATTCACCTTCCTCCGAAAGCAATAGCAGAAGTTTCAGTACTCAAAGTGGTTTGAACTCGAGAGGGTACAGCCGATTCGATGCTCAATTAAGGGCAATTCAAGGAGATATTAGTACTTACGGTGAAGAGCCGGAGGATTTCGAGGATTATAAGAAGTGGAAATCAGGGTTCAATTTGGAAGATAAGAAGGGAGACGTTGAGAGATTGATGGAAGAGAATGGGGAAATAGAGAGTATTTATAAAAGGGTTGGTGGTGTTTCAGATGGGATTGATCAAGAGACGTTTTGGTGTAGGTATTTTTATAGGGTTTATAAGCTTCAGCTAGCAGAGGATATGAGGGTTAAGCTTGTTAAGAGAGCAATTTCAAGGGACGATGAGGATGAGGAGTTGAGTTGGGATGTTGATGACGATGATGATGAAGAGGTGGATGTTAAAAATGTCGGGTCGAACCCGATTTTGAAGAAAGATGATGAAATTGTGGAAGAAAAAGCTGTGAATTTGGAATCTAATGGTGATTTTCCAGCGAATAAGGAGCAAGTTGAGAAAGTTGAGAAGGATAAGGAAAAGAATCCTGTTGAGGAACTGAGAGTGGAGAGTGATGATGCAGAAAAGAAGGGACATGCTGATGAAAAATCAAGTTTTGGCAATGTGGTGACCGAGAAAGTTAATTCAGAGAAGGATGATGGGGTATCCAAGGAAAATTCAGTGTCGAAATCAGTAGAGAAAGTAGCTCCCGAAGAGCAAGATGATCGTAAGAAATCCAGTAATGACAATGGTTTGTCAAGCCGCCCTTCAATGCCTGGTGAGGAGGATCCTGGGTGGGATGAAATCGAGGATCTCAGTAGCATTGATGATATGAAAGCGACTCATGGTGGTAACTCAATTTCAAATAGAGCTGATTTGAGAAAGCGACTTAGTACTGCAGAAGAAGATGAGGATTTGAGCTGGGATATTGAAGATTGATGACAAACCGGTTAAAGCTTGATGAAAATTGTTGATGTTTGTTACCCATAGAATTCATTTCATCTGCATATAAAGCATTCTACTGTTTGTCCCCTGCAAGTGTTTTATAATGCGGAGGATTCATTTTCCTTTTTCATTTGAAACGCAAATTATCTTCTATGATTGTGTAGCTTTTAACACTTGATTGAAATGAAATTGAAGAAATAAATGTTCATAATTGATATGATTTTCATTTATTTCCAGAACCATTCATGAAATACTCTGGTTGCCTGTTCGTAATTTATGCAGGGCTACATGAGGTGGGGAAACAACATTTCCAGTTCCAGGTTTGATGATGCTATGTTGAAGCCTGGCTTTGGTAAGAAAGAACAAAAATATCAGTTTTATAGATGGTAAAGATATGAATTACATAACCAAAAAGTAAACTAATACCATCTGTCTGTAAAAGAAGATTAAAATATAAATAACTTGGATAACTTGATACAAAATCCCGGAAGTCGTCAGTAGAGCTAATTCACACTCAAACTTAAAGCTCAAACTACCTCTAAAGCCCTACCATGATGTTCAACAGGTATTGTAATAATGGCTAGGATCTAAACTTGCAGAGGGAAGAAAAAAAAAAGGGGGAAAAACAAACATTACAGCACTTGAGCCGCATTTGTACAGTAAGTAAATGCTCTTTCAGAGCGAGAAGTATGAGGATTCATGTTGCTTTGGCCCTAGGGCTGTTGCCTTAAGCTTTAACTTACTCTAATTTCCCTTTGAGATTGTTGCTTGGTTCAGAAGTAGACTCTGAAACGTGTGTTTCGACAGCAGAAGGTAATGCGAGCATTCTTCCTTTCTGGGCTCGCGGTGGAAGGTGCTTGGTGTGTTTTTTTGATCCCATAGTCCAGGGCAAGAAGACCCCTGTACCTCCACGAGGAAGTTTTCTGGGGCTCACTACCACTGGGCGCACAGGCGCTAGCATGACAACAGGAGCACGAAGGACTCCCCATTTTGGCATTGTATCAAGTGCCTCGTAGCCACTAAGAACTCCATTTGACATTGCATATGGACCTGGTACTCCTGGTTGCCATAGAGTCATGGCACCAGACTGGGGAGTAGTTGGCGGTGACTGATGATTAATATCGGGCCGGACTCGGAAGAAGGTAATGCTGACCCTCTTGTTTGGAGACGGGCACATCACATGCCTTGCCATGTCAGAGCTATTTCCCCTCATAACTAAAAGAGACCTGTAGAACAACAGTAAAATACAAGATAAGAGGGAGACAGCCCAATCTGAAGGACAAATCAAATGAATATACTCTTGAGATACCCTTCTTTCAATGGAAGTTGGAGTGGCCCTCTATAGTTCCCTTCACTATCACTCGTAAGAGTTAGACCGAAAGCCATTGTCGATTCAGATAGGAGAAGAGTGGAGATAGGTTGCTCCAAATGTGGTGGTTTAAGAAAAGGTTGTGAATATTCATCCTGCATTAAAGGAACATAACTACAACTTCTATCCTAGGTGATATTGTACGCAGAACAAATAGCCGAGAAAGGTGAAAAAAGTATACCTCATCAAAGAAGTTAATGATGCAGCCATTTGGTTTCTTATATTCAGGTATAAGTTGCCATTGGATCAAGTGCTCTATGACATCTTGAAGCAGAGCAGGAATCGGTTCGATGTTGACTGTAAAACATTAGAAAGAAAGGGCTGATTAAAGGTACTTGACAGTATTCACAAGGGATCAAGAACAAATTAAGAAACCAGAGAAACCAAACAGAACCACTGTATCACAGCGGTGGGCCTTACTAGTTTGGTTGTTACTTGTCGGCTCCTCCTTTATGTGTCCGAAAATCGGAACACCGAACTGAATCAGCTCTCGCTTGTTTCCTTTAATTTGTTTGTTGAATAAAATGAAAGTCTCACCTTAGTCATCCAGAAAAGCAGAATCAGTAGGAAGTTGATTAAACAGAGACTCGGACAAAACGTCTCTCGTCGAATATCACTTGAAACAAGCAATTGCGGATTAATGAAATGAACAATCCACACTACAAATTCTTTAAGATGGTAACCTGTTAAAACATGAAACAAGAAAAGGAAAAAGGCAACCAACCATTGTATAAACACGTAACGCACCCCCAACGAACTTCAAATCTAAACCCCTAAAACTAAATTGACCTCTTTTGAAGTACTTGGCTACAGCCAGTATAAGTTATGGTAATCATTGAATTCATCAAGCAGAAACATGAATCAAACTATACCTGTTTCAAACTAAGCTACAACAGAAGGGATAACTATTTCAAATCTTCATCATAATATTTCTAAAACAGGCTCAATTCGGCAAGGCTTTAAAGTGGGATGGCACCTGACAATTCCCCATTCTGGCCGGAAGATCGAAGTTCACTCATCAAGTTACTCAGCTTAGCCATCTCCGACTCGGTGAACACGTCCTCATACAACTTCAATCCTTTCACAACATTCACCTGCATTACGGATATCGGTAAATAAATAAAAAACGAGATATCTTATTACAGGTATCAGTAAATAAGTAAAAAAAAATGAACACACCATGTGGCCCTTTACATGTTCCTTGGCAGAAAAACCTTTCGTCAGCTTGATTTGAGAAGGGCGTGCATCACATTCTTCATGGTTAGAACAAATGTCGATGTTTTCCTCAACATGTTGAATTTCCTGTGACCCTTCATTTTTTTTTATTGAATTATTATTAAAAAAATAATATTAGTTCTAACGTAGGACTTAGCTGTGTTATCTTTTAATTAAATTGGCCTTTAGAACACTAATTTCGAAGTTGGAACAAAAAGGTTTGGATAGGTACATCAAAAGGACAGAATAAACTGCAGCTTGTCCTCATGTCGGATACCATAACCTGCTTTCCAAACAATACCAAATTTACTCTCTTTTTTTCCTTTTTTCCTGTCGTGGAATTCAATTCGATCATCATTGGATCGCTCGCTCAAAAGGGCGACATGACCAGGGAAAAGCAAACTCAGTCAACCGAGTCGACTCAGCTCGAGTCGAGCAAGTTTAGTTGAGAAATTCAGGTGAATCCCCTCCTACAACTAACCCCAAGCAAACAGCACGGTCCACGTGATATCATGATGATGCAAAAGTTGGAGGATTAGACAGTTGAGATGAGAAGCCGCCTAACCATTAAAATCATTGGAACCATCCCCGGGCGGAGAACTCAAATTAACTGTAAAACTGAATCAGCCGAACCCTTTCTCTGTTTTTTTCTAAGGTTTTGGCCTCGAAATCCTCAAACTCGTCGCTTAAACCTCGGGAACATGCCTACCGTATATGACTACTGTACTATTACTCTTTCATCATTAAAAACATTTTTTAATGCAAAACATATTAATAAAAGATCACCTTTTTAATTAAAAAAGGGGGAAATTTTGATCTCGTGAAAAGTACGACATCTCTTTTGGTTTTTTTACCAGGAAACCGTGAGTTTGAAGAATCTTATAGAAAAAGGGCGGAAATTTTTACTTTTTTAATGAAAACCCTGCATCATGATCTAATCCCCACGTTGAATTCAAAGTCAGAGAAAATTTTGAAAAGGCACTGGAAACGTTGAATATCTGATCAAACCTGGAAATATACATCATTTTGTTTGGTTACATGGAAAATGAAGGAAAATGATTGCGCCTTTTTACACGAAAGAAAAAAAGAAGGGTATAAAGAGATTCAATTTCTCGCTTGACCAAACACCGTAAGAATTGAGATTCAAATGCCTTACGCCTCTCTGCCATTAGAACAGACAAAAAAAGGGGACATTTTTCTCTTGTCTTTTTGGTTGGTTGATAAAAAAGGAAAAAAGAAGAAAGAAAGCAAATTTGAAGAATTCAAGTAACCAAACTGATCGATTGGCAATAATGGAAGAAAACAGAACCAAGGCCAGAGTTTTGTTTTCTTCAAGCACAGTGAGTGTCGTAGGAATCCCAGTAACTTGGCCCGATTTTCCGTTGAAAATTCCAACAGGGAAACACCCAGAAAATAGGCAAGATCCAGAGGATCAAACAGAAATGAGTTCAACAGAGGAACAAATCGTAATCAATGTAAATATGTATATAATTGAAAAACAATCAAACTTTATAATAGAAAATCACTTTTTTCTTTTAGTCGTGAGGTTACCTGAATCAGTAATGTCACTGTCAGGGGAATCTTCTTCTTCCTCGCCACCAACTTCCCCATTTGCTTCATTTTCCACCACTTCCTCGGCGACTTTCTCCTCCTCTTTCTCATCATCCAAACAACCGCCGTCTTCTCCTCCTCCGCCACCGCCACCTTCCACTTCCTCCTTGCCAATTCCATCTCCTCCTCCGGTCTTCTTGGCAGTCACCTGTTTCAGCTCCGCCGTCACATCAGCAATGGAGTGGTACTTCTGCATCTGCAACACCGGAATCCAATTCAACCGCCTCCTGTGGATCGCCGCGAACACCGCCTCGTACTCGGATCCTTCACCGCCCCCTCCTTGAAGCTGCGCCAAATGACCGCAAAGAGCATCGATGATAGCATTGGCCGCCGCGAATTCCCCTCGGAACCAAGAAATGATCGTGTCCTTGGCCAAAACATCAGCAACAGCCGGCACAGCTTGCATCATCGGTACCACCGCTGCTGGTCCCATAGCTTGAACCCTTTCCCTCGGCGTCGCTGCCCCCGCCGCCATTGGCATCTCTACCGTCCACCCTTTCCCTTTACTAATTTGACCAAATAGGAGGAAGCCGGAAACAACTTTTCTTCTGGGCTCTCCGGATGCTCCGAAGATTGAGTATTGGGAGAAACACCTGTCGGCCGATATTTCAGTTGATATTGTTGAGAGAATGAAAACAAGACTTTGAAAGCAAGATGGTGGAAGCTACAATATGGGTTTTTGTTTTGTATTTTTTTATTATTGTATTGGTGTTAGAGAAGAGGCAGAGGGTTATATATTTTGAGGAGCTTTAAGGGAGTGACTTGTCCGTACGTGTGGGTGCCCACCCAGAAGGTGGTGACATGGCAGCCTATGGAGATGGTGACGTGGCTTAACCAAGTGGAAGGAATGGAAATTCCAAAACCCTGTAGTCATTGTGAAATTACCATTCCACCCCGTGAATGAATAATATTAAATGTTGCTGAGTAATTACCATCTTCTATGGCTAAATACAAAGATATCACCTTAACCAGTATTACATTTACTTTGGGGGAACACCATACACACTCTCTCTCTCTCTTTTTTTTTTTTTTTAAAATAAATACAGTAGGAGAGGAGAGGTTGAGAGTTTTGACTATGCTTTTTTTAGAGTTAAAAAAAAATCAAAATCTTTTTCTATATTTGATTATTTTTCCCAAGTCCAACGCAACCACCTGAAACAAAAACAAGTACCATTAGCACATGCCCATGGAACATTTCACATCACTTTACAAACGCAAATAAAAATCATTTCTTTGCTTCATTCCCTAATTTACATCTTTATTGCGAAAATTATTGGTTACATTAACTATCAAATTTTTAATTAAAACTAGATTTACTCAATTTTGATGAGGGTGGCTTATGGTTTAAGTCAAACTTAATCAAATCAAAAATAATAATAATAATAATAATTATGGCATTCGTAGGGCATCCGTCATTCTTTTTTCTTATTCAAAATAAATTAGAAAGTTCATTTTGATCATATTTATCTCAATTCATAAATAGAAGAATAGTACGTTTCAATCATTTCAAATCTGCATTATCAATCGAATTTTTTTTATTTACAAAAAGAAATCACATTCCAAAAATCAAAAAGATAATTATTTATTTCAAAGTGCATAGTAAATGTAATTTAATTTTCATTGTCCTTTTATATAATTTTTCAGAGGGTCTAGAAAGAAATATTCTTGTCCTAAATTTGACAAATTGATTCGGATACCTAATTTCTTTATTATTATTTTTGGTAAAAAAGAATGAAAGTTTCAAATTGAAGTAATTGGTCATTTTGATATTCCAACATTAAAAGTCTGTTGAATTGTAGAAATTAATTTGAGATTTGAATTTCCTAACAAACCAAACTAGGGCTGCGCCAGGGTAGGTCCAAAAATGCTAAATTTACCGCTTTACTTCCTTGTATTGGTACAATTAATAAACGCGATCCACCATTTACAATCTAGATATGTGAATCCCCCTTTCATCTTCTCCTTATATTTATATTTTGAATTTCATCCTCCAAAAATATTGGAGATGTTTATTTACCATATATGTTTGAAATATAATTTAATGGTACTACCAGTTTGACAAGTAAAGAAACAGCATCCATGCTTTTACACCTAAATGATTAATTAACATCTTAAGACATTAATAAATCAATCACGTTTATCTTACTTGGCCTCTACTCCTATAGCATCCCATTATTTACTTCAATCCAAATTAAAGATGTGTATATTAATTATCTACAAAATCAAAAATATATCATATGTTTTTTTATTCATTTTACTCACATTGCAATCAATCCTATTATAATTAAACACGTGGGAATATAAAGGATGCAAATAGTGAAGAAGATGACATGCCATGTTCTTATATGTTTGTGTTATATGACATTTGAAATTATTTTATATTTTAATTATTATTTTTTTCATAAATGTTAGTGAATAGAGGAGGAACCAACCAACCGAAGCAAGTTGGCGAACCAAAGGGGGGCGGGCTAACAAAAATGATGGACATTGACGACAAACAAAAGGTGGGCAATGTTGTGTGGGTCCAACACTCCACGTTCTCATCATTTTAGAGAGGGAGAGAGTTGGTTATAAGGAGGGTGGTGGGGTTCACTTAACGACGGACCCTCCGTTGTTGGCACATATTTAATACACCAGAGAATGTAAGGTGCGCCGGGACCCATCAAGGGAAGGGTCAGTGAGGAACCCCTCCGCGCCTGCTCTCCAGCCATTGTTGTGCGCCACCGAACCAAACTAACCAACATATTTACGGACAATGCCTCCCCCACTAATCACAAGCCACACACTCTCTTTTACCGCCCGCTACTGTTTTCTTCCTTCTTCTTTTTTTTTTTTTTTATTACTATATCTTTATTGTATTTTAACCTTTTATTGAAAAAATAAGTAAATTAATCACTGAATATTAGATAACTGAGAAAAATAGTCTCTTCATTTAATTTTGGTGTTTATATATAAAATATAATAATAATTTTAATCCTCAAATTTTATATACTTATTCAATTTGACCTCTACTTTTTATTGCAAGAATATTAGAATTTTTTAAACTAGTAAGATTAAAAGGTCAAAAACCCTTAGTAACAAGTTTAAAAATCAATTAAACTCTTTTAAAATTATTTTTAAAAACTCATAAAATTATAAACAAAATTATAAAAATTTTATTAAAAATAACAATCCCAATCCATTAAAATCTAATGGTCATAAGATTTAAAAAAAATTGACCCTACTCTTTATTGGGTTGGTATTTTTATTTTTAATAAAATTTATAATTTTAAAATTTTATACTTTTTTAAATTTTAAAAGGGTTTAATTGATTTTTTAAAATTGTTAAGTCCTTGTTGACCCTTTAGTCTTATTAGTTTCAAATTTTTAATTTTCTTCCAATAAAGAGAGCAGAGATCAAATTACATAAATGTGTAAAAAGCGAGGGTTCAACACCAATATAAATATTTAATGATGCAATTTTAACAGATAAATTATTTTCCTCATTGATCAAAATATAAAAATTAATTTATCCATAGAAAATAAAAACTAAAATGCAATCATAGGGGATTTTGTACTACTTTGACTAGAAAATTACAAAGTTTTGCAGCTAATAAAAAAATAAGTTGAGCTGTCTTATTCCCAAATCTAATAAATCAAAAGTTATAAGAAGTTTCCTTAATTGTTTCCAAGTTATTTTTGTTGGATGACATGGATTATGCTGCTTGATTCAACCTTAATTAGGTCTTCTTTGTTGTTTTTTTTTTTTTTTTAATTTGTCATAATAATTATTAAAGTTTAAAATATCATGCCATTTACATTCGCTTTCATGATTGGTTGGTCTTTCATTTGTTTATTTTAGCATTGGATACTTACTTTTAGAATAAATCCTTGCATCCATCTTTACAATATAATATTAAAATAAAAAAATAGAAAATTCCTAATAATAACACGGCTCTAACCAAAATCACATTTAAAACGGCAAAAATATTTACCATCAAAATAACACAAAGTTCAAAACCAAATCCTTTTTTAACTACAATTCTTTACACGATTGACCAATTGTTGTTGAATGTAGAATAATTAGGGAATGAAATCTTACAGGCTTAGTTTGATTCGTTTCTATCGTTATTTAGATTTTCATAAATATGTATATAGAAATTGGGAATGTAATGAAAATACATCCATTGGACAGATACGTGTAATTTGAAGTTGAAAAAAGATGTCTTGTCATGGAACCTATCTCAATTTATTACAAAATCATCATGTTATTCGCTACTCTAATAATGGACACTTGATAGTGTTCAATATCACAACTTCAACTATAACTTTTTTCTTGTTTTTGTTAGAATTAAGTGATCCGAATTTTTATTTAAATAAAATACGATGAAAAAATAAAAGTAAAATTCATATAGAACTAGACTTCTTTTATCTTCTTTTATCTTCTTTTATCTTATTTTAGAATAAGATTTTTTAAACCTTATTAAACTCCATCTATTTTATATTGATTAGGATAAGGTGTTTCAATCCTACTAGAATATGACTTTACAAGCCTATAAATAGCCATAGTTTATTCCTCTTGTATTGATTCAAATTTTCGACATAGTGAATTTTCTTCTCCTTTGCCCGTGGTTTTTTTCCTGAAAGGGTTTCCACGTAAAATTTGTTTGTTATTTTATTTTATTTTATTTTTCACAAATTGGTATCAGAGCTTCCGGGTTGTTCATCTCGATCACGGTAATGACATCTTTGAAGTATGAAATTTCGCTTTTAGATTGCAACACCAGATTTGCGTTATGGCAAATTAAGATGCAAGTAGTTCTTGCACAGATGGATCTGGAGGATGCCCTACTAGGGATAGATAAGATGCCTTCGACATTAACAGATGAAGAGAAAAAGCGTAAGGATAAGGATCGAAAGGCGTTAACACAATTACATCTGCATTTGTCCAACGAAATTTTGCAGGATGTGATGAAAGAGAAGACTACCGCTGCATTATAGAAGAGGCTAGAACAAATATGTATGTCGAAAACTCTAACAAGCAAGTTGCATATGAAGCAGCGTCTTTATGCTCATCATTTGGAGGAAGGCGCGTCTGTACACGAACACTTAACAGTGTTTAAAGAAATTCTCTCAAACTTGGAGGCCATGGAGGTTCAGTATGATAAGGAAGATCTAGGGTTGATTCTACTTTGTTCGTTGCCCCCATCTTATTCCACCTTTAGAGACACAATTTTATATAGCCGCAGTCTCTCACAGTTGATGAGGTTTATGATTCTTTAACCTCGTATGATAAGATGAAGTATTTTGTGGTTAAACCCGACTCTCAAAGAGAGGGTCTCATTGTTCGTGGGAGACAAGATCGGAATGCTGATGATGATCGTGGTAGGACACAGGAACAGAACCCTCGTGGTAAATCTAAGGGTAGATCAAAGTCTTCAAACAGAGGTAAAACTTGTAACTTCTGCAAGAAGAAATGGCATATTAAATCTGAGTGTTATAAGCTACAAAATAAGATTAAAAAGGAGGCTGCGAATCAAAAGGGAAAACAACCAGAAGATTCTAGTGAAGCTGATGTTTTAGAAGATTACAGCGATGGTGAACTTCTAGTCGCTTCTGTCAATGATTCTAAAGTAAGCGATGAGTGGATACTTGATTCAGGCTGCACCTTCCACATAAGTCCCAATCGGGATTGGTTTACAACTTACGAAACAGTGTCTGAAAGTGTTGTTTTGATGGGAAATAATGCTTCGTGTAAAATCGCAGGTGTTAGAACAATTAAAGTTAAGATGTTTGATGGAGTTGTCAGAACACTTAGTGACGTACGACATGTTCTAGAATTGAAAAGAAATTTAATTTCGTTGAGTACTCTTTATTCAAAAAAGTATAGATACACAGCTGAAAGTGGGGTTTTAAAGATTTCCAAAGGGTCCTTTGTTGTGATGAAAGGTCAGAGAAAGATTGCCAAGTTATATGTTTTGCAGGGTTCTACTATTACTGGTGATGCAGTTGTCGCTTCCTCTTCCTTGTCAGATGATGATATTACTAAACTTTGGCATATGCGCCTAGGGCATATGAGTGTGAATGGCATGACAGAATTGAGCAAAAGAGGAC
Organism: Gossypium arboreum; assembly: GCF_025698485.1. Lineage (NCBI taxonomy): Eukaryota > Viridiplantae > Streptophyta > Magnoliopsida > Malvales > Malvaceae > Gossypium > Gossypium arboreum. Next base: position 127,902,311 of record NC_069077.1, read on the forward strand.
TTCTTGATGGGCAAGGGATTTGCAAACTGAATTTCTGTGAGCACTATGTTTTTGGGAAGCAAAAGAGGGTTCGATTCACTAGAGGAATCCATAACACGAAGGGAACGTTGGAGTATATTCATTCTGATTTGTGGGGGCCATCCAGAGTGCCTTCGAGAGGTGGAGCTAAATATATGCTAACCTTTATTGATAATTTTTCCAGAAAAGTTTGGACGTTCTTCCGAAGCGAAGCGATGTGTTTTCCACATTTAAGTCTTGGCAAATTATGATTGAAAAGCAGGCGGAAAAGCAGATAAAATATCTCCGTCTGAGACAATGGCTTAGAATTACATTCTAATGAGTTTAATAGATTGTGTAAGTCGAAGGATTATGAGACACTTGACGATTCGTCATACTCCACAAACAAAAGCGGTGTTGCGAGCGAATGAACAGAATGATCATGGAGAAGGTTCGATGTATGTTGTCAAATGCCAACTTACGAAGTCATTTTGGTGAACGACCTCTCTGCATGTTTTAAATCAACCGATCTCCATCCGTTGCCATTGAGAAAAGACTCCACAAGAGGTATGGTGCGGTAATCACGCTAATTATTACGATTTAAAGATTTTTGAGTGTCTGCGTATGCTCATGTTGATAATGGAAAATTGGAACCAAGATCCATTAAATACGTTTTCTTGGTTATAAAGTGGTGTAAAAGGGTATAAGTTATGGTGTCCTGAATATAGAAAAGTTGTGATTAGCAGAGATGTTGTTTTTGATGAAACTGCTATGCTACCTAACTTATCTCTTAAAGACTCTTCCAATAAAGAAAATCAAAAGCAGGTAGGGCATCAGATTAATACAGAGTCAACTCCTCAAACCAGAACAAAAATTGAGAATAGAGTTGCTTCTTCACCACAATACTCTATCGCCAAAAATAGAACTAGAAGAGAAATTAAACCTCCAAAGAAATATGCCGAGGCTGATCTAGTTGCTTATGCTTTAAATGTGGCTGAAGATATAGATGCGAATCAAGAGCCATCTAATTATTCTAAGGCGGTTAACTGTGAAGACTCAGAAAAGTGGATGTTTGCTATGCAAGAAGAGATGAAATCACTCCACAAAAACAGAACATGGGACCTTGTGAAACTTCCTAAAGGTAAAAAGGCTGTTCGTTGTAAATGGGTGTTTAAAAGAAAGAAGGGACTCCAGGAGTTGAAGAACCCAGATATAAAGCAAGGCTTGTTGCAAAAGGTTATAGTCAAATTCCATAAGTGGACTTTACAGATGTGTTCTCTCCAGTTGTTAAGCATAGTTCGATTCGAGCTTTGCTTGGTATTGTGGCCATGCATGATTTGGAGCTTGAGCAGTTAGATGTCAAAACTGTATTTCTGTATGGAGAACTTGAGGAGAATATTTACATGCAACAACCAGAGGGTTTTATAGTCTCCGAAAAAGAGGACTATGTTTACTTGCTGAGAAAGTCTCTTTACGGTTTGAAACAATCACCAAGACAGTGGTACAAGAGGTTTGATTCCTTTATGACTTCTCATGATTTCAAAAGAAGTAGTTTAGATAGTTGTGTTTACTTTAAGAAAAACAGTGATGGTTCTTTTGTGTATCTACTTCTTTATGTTGATGACATGTTGATAGCAGCAAAAGATAAAGGAGAGATAAGAAAGGTCAAAGCCCAACTAAGTGAAGAATTTGAAATGAAAGATTTAGAACCAGCAAAGAAGATACTTGGTATGGAGATTCTCGGAGATAGAAAAGCAAGTAAATTGTACCTAAGTCGGAAGGGTACATTGAGAAAGTTCTTTTGAGTTCAATATGCGAGTGCTAAGCTGTTAGTACACTTTTAGCGACCCATTTCGGACTTTCATCGGCTTTGTCTCCACAATCAGATGATGAGATTGAGTACATGTCACATGTTCCATACTCTAGTGCAGTGGGATCTTTCATGTATGCTATGGTTTGTTCACGTCCAGATTTATCATATGTAGTTAGTGCAGTTAGCAGATACATGGTAAATCTTGGTAAAGAACATTGAAAAGCAGTTCAGTGGATTTTAAGATACTTACGAGGCACTACTAATGTTTGCTTACAATTTGGAAGAACTAAATATGGAGTCATAGGGTATGTTGATGCTGATTTTGCTAGAGACCTTGATAGAAGAAGATCTCTCACATGTTACGTCTTTACAATCGGAGGTTGTACAATTAGTTGGAAAGCCACTTTGCAAACTACAGTCGCTTTGTCTACCACTGAAGCTGAGTACATGGCGATTATTGAGGCTTGTAAATAAGTTATTTGGTTGAAGGGACTATTTAGTGAACTCAATGAAGACCTTCAAATCAGTACAGTATTTTGTGACAGTCAGAGTGCCATCTTCCTTACAAAAGATCAAATGTTTCATGAGAGAACAAAACATATTGATGTTCGGTATCATTTTGTTCGTGATATTATTGCTTGTGGTGATATTGTTGTGAGCAAAATTAGTACTCATGAAAATCCTGCAGATATGATGACTAAGTCACTTCCTATAACTAAGTTTGAGCATTGCTTAGACTTGGTTGGTGTTCATTATTGAAGTTAAACCCTTAAGGGGTTTTATGGAATAGGTGGAGAACTTGTTCATTAAAAGTTCGAGATGAAGAACTTGTTCATTGAGAATTTGTGTCAAGGTGGAGATTGTTAGAATTAAGTGACCCGAATTCTTATTTAAATAAAATACAATAGAAAATAAAATAAAAGTAAAATCCATATAGAACTAGACTTCTTTTATTTTATTTTAGAATAAGGTTTTTTAAACCTTATTAAACTCCATCTATTTTATATTGATTAGGATAAGGTGTTTCAATCCTACTAAAATATGGCTTTACAAGCCTATAAATAGACATAGTTTATTCTTCTTGTATTGATTCAAATTTTTGACATAGTGAATTTTTTTCTCCTCTGCCCGTGGTTTTTTTCCCGAAAGGGTTTCCACATAAAATTTGTGTGTTATTTTATTTTATTTTATTTTATTTTTCACATTTTTAATGGATAAAAATATGCTTGAAAAAAAAGTCAAGCTTTTGTTGTTTGTAAGCCTAAGCCCTAATTTCTTATAATTCTTTCATTTTATTTTTAATTAATTAAAATAAAAAACATATTAGTGTGACCAAGAAGCTGTCTTGCTTTAAAAGTTGAACTTATGTCACTTTACTCTTTGTAAGAGAATGAATAAAAGGGTGGTGATAAAAAGATGAGCGAACCATCTTTTCCTTTTCTTTTATGCCTTCTTCATTAGCTAACTTGTCCTTTAAAGGACTTTATAGCTTTATACTATTCTCAATTTATGTTAGGACCATAAGAGAATCAAATAAACCAAAAAAAAAAAAAAAAGATGTGGTTAAATTTTCAGGCAAGATGCAAAGACAAGCTGAGGATGGCAAGTAAAACAATTGTGCTTTATCTTGCTCTTGTGCCCACCTACCTTTACCTTTCCCAACCTTACAATTTAGAGTCGGAGTTCAATTCATCCAAGAAAGTGATATCAAAGATAGATGCAATTGTTTTTAGCATAAACAAGTAACTCTTTTACACTTAGATTTGTTCTTAAAAAGAAATCATATTTAAATTTGAGTTTAAACTAATTTTACTTATGTACACTAAAATTTGTGAAATTTAAAATTCAAAATCAGAGTTCAATTCATAACAGTGTGATACTAAATACACGTAAGCACTCTTCATCTCTAAAAAAATCAATTTAATTAATATCTCAAATATTAAGTTCAAATTTTAAAACCGAATTAAATAATCCAACTGTAAATAAATTTACTCCAAAATTTTATTATATCTAAATATTCTATTCACTTTTATCTTCTTAATTTTTGGTCTTTTAAACATTTTTCTTCTCTGCATGAACTCAAACCATGCACCAAAGGACATTAACACTAGCATTATAAAAGATATTATGGTGGAACATGGTCCACAATCTTCATAAATCGAGGGATAAATGGAGCGATACAAAATTGCAATCTCTAATGAAGCTAACACACACACACAAAAAGTGGGTTCCAATTTCCCACCCACAAAGGGACTGAATTCCCCCAATTACCTTTTTCAAGAGTAAAGTCAAGGGGAAGGTGAACATGAGAGGTCCATGCTCAAAGTCCTTTCAAAAGGTGGTGCCAAGTAATATTGGATGGACACTATGGCATCATCGATCTTCCAAAGTAATTGTCACTATTGAAAAGTCAATTGCAACCACTTCAAACATATATCCTTTATTTCAAAATTTGTTTGCAATTAGAACTCTTCTAAGTATTATTAATTAGTATTCACATCAGTCGACATCAAATCCTACACACATTATTGTTATGTCATTGATGATGAAAAATCAAACATGAGTCTGTTTTCATGTCTGCAAGAAAAAGTATCTTACTCAGCCTTAACCAATTTTGTATTAAATATTAATTATTTTAAAATTTATATTTACCCTTAGCTTCCAGAGATAACATTCTAGACCATAAAAGAAAAAGAATGAGAGAAGAATCCATTTTCAAACCCTAGGAAATGTTATCTTGTAATTTTAAAACTACAATCTTTTTTTTTTTTTTTCTTTTAAACTGCTACTTATTTAGCAGATATTTAGATTCCTTTTGGATAAAACAATGAAGTTATTGAAGTGGAATAAAAAAAAAAAAATTAGCGGTGAAATTAATAAAATTAAAAGTAATGGTTCAACATTTAGATGCTGAGTATTTTATAGGTTTGTCATTGATATAAGGAAAGTAATATAATAAAGTGTCGATACAAACAAAAAAAAGTTTAAAAGCTATTGAAGTTATTCAAGTTTTAAATTCAAACTCTGTAGCTCGATGTTAATTAAGCGTATTCACAATCTTCTAAAGAATGTAAAGAGTTGGGCAGTTAAATATATTCCTAAAGAAAAAAATAGAGAGGCAGAAGATTGAATGACCAAAATAGCTTTTAATAGGGAGGGAAGGCAACAGTTATTTACGAAAAGTTCCTTTCTTTTAGTTTAATTGATTATATTTTCTTCTTTTTCTTATCGCCAAACAAAAAATAGTAGATGTGTTACATTTATTACATTGGATTAGATTTAGTTTTTTTAAAAATTTAGGCCTGCCTTGGGTTCAATCTGTTTAGTTGAAATGACTCGATTTATTATTTTAAAATAACTAAATTATTTTATTTAAATTTAATTATAAAACATTTTAATGATAAAAGATAAAAATGGAAGAAGAAAAAGATTATTAATATTAAAGAGGGACCTCCAATTGAAAAATAAAGGTGTAATCACCATTGTGTAAATGTCCAAACACAAAAATTAATCACTCAACTATACACCAAGGAAATTTTAGTGGAATCCAAAAGGTGCCCTAAAAAAAGTAATAATATTTTATTTTTAAATTCCAATAAAAGTTTAATAAAATAAAAATTAATGGATATTTATAGATATTCATTAAAAATAATAATTTAGAATCAAAGCAAGATTGAAAAGAAAAAGTGAAGGACCATCCTCTTGCAGTCACACTTTTGAAGTGGTTTGGGGTTTTACTTTATGGAGGTGTGGGAGATTAGAGAATCATCTGGACAACTAAGACACATGTATTGGTATGGACCATTCAATGTATGAGCAAATGAGATTTCCTCCCACCATCATGGCAATAAGAAAAGCTAATATGAGATAGGTTAAGGTGCCACATGGCTTTCCTATAATCCCCATTTTCAATTTTAAAAGAAGAAGGAACATATTCTTTTTTCATCATTTTTAATTTTTGTATTTTATAGATAGCAACCCAATTAATTTCCTTTCTTTACATTTTTTAGACATTATTTTACAAGAACTTCTCAACTCTTTTTTTCTTTAATGGTTACAAAATTCGAAATCCAGTCTAATTGGAGCCCTAATAGGAAACAGCTCTAATTACTCAATTTAATAAGCATAAGCATGTAATAACAATTATCATTTGAGACTCAAGGGGATGAGATTAAAAGATTATAAAATTGGGGGATATTGAAAACACTAAATTTGAATTATTAGTTTTTGAAAAAGGCTAAAATTATGATTTTTTTTTCATTTAATCAAAGGTTAAAAAATTTGAATTGAATCTTTTAATTTTTAGGAGAGGCTAAAAAGCAATTTGCCTATTTAGCTAAGGGGGCCAAGGCCTATTCAAGCTGAGGCGAGTACTCGAATAAAGTTCTTCTTACAATAACAACTCCAAAATTCGAAATTATCCAAATGTTGAGAGAGGAAATCTACTTATACATCTAACAAAATGGCATAAAATGATAGCATGCTTAAACGATGAATATATATAGCATTATCCTTCTATTATAGAGATAATATTAAATTAGTCGTTTTACCATTAGATAATCAATTTAATCTCTATACAATTAAAAAAAATCATTGGAAAGTGTTTGAAAGAAATATTTGGTTTGGAATTCAAACTGTAAATAAAAGATTACATTTTTTGATTGGAACTAAGAAGACAGTAATGAAAATAAACTTTCTTGTGATTGCATTTAATGAAAACCTATTTTGTAATTTTTTTTTTTTTTTAAGAAAAGCGTGCAAGTTAGGTTAGGTTTTGTGGGTATAAAAAGGAAGCCATAGGCATTTTGCTCATTTAAAAAAGATGTCACTTTTTGTGGGTGAATTTGACATTTTCATGCATGCCTTTACAATTACCATTTCTCATGATTCTCAATTTTGAACTACCATTCCATGTCCTTTTGGTGGATTTGGATTTCATCCCATTTTAGAATATAAATACGTATTTAACAATAAAGTATATATTTTGAAATTAATTAATCATAATAACACATATATATATATATATATATATATGATATTAAAATAAAAAGTTTAGATTAAATTACGAGGATAACGAAATCTAAACACATAAATACATTAAATGCACTACAATTATTTATCATGGTTTTGTCAACCATTGTTAGTTAGTGTTGAGTTTACTTGTGACACCAACTCAATTAACAACATTATTAATACTGAAAATCTTATCAATCATGTATGCGTGTGGAAACCACAAATATAGAACATAAATGTGTGTTGAAAATAACATACAATAAGTAATGAAACGTATGACTTGAAACTAATTAGTAATAATATATGAAAATTGAATGATATTAAAATTTTAAAAATTTAGATTAAATTATTTATCATTGTATTGTCATCAATCTTGAGTAATAAAGTGTACATAATAAAATTAAAATGTATAAAATTATTTAAATAAAGCTTTAGATGAGTAGTAAATTAAAGGTTTTACTAATGCGATTAATTTATGTTCAAATTCCACAGATGTATTTTTATTGTTTTTTTAAATAAAAGGACTAAAGTACTCTCAGGTAATTTAACTTATTTTAATTAGGGAAAGGTATTTTCGTTCCGTAATTTCCCTAACCAAGTTGGTGACGCTGTTGAGGATGACACCAACCCAGTCAAAAGTTTAAATAATAGTAAGTATATATAATATACAATTAATGAAAGTAATAAAGTGTGCATAATAAAATTAAAATGTAAAAAATTGTTTTGGAATAATGCTTTAGCTAAGTGGTAAATTAAAATTTTATTAGTAGAATTGTTTCGGGTTCAAATCCCACCATATGTATTTTTATTGTTTTTAATAAAAAGACTAAAATACCCTCAAGTAATATAAATTATTTTAATTATGGAAGGGCATTTCCATAATTTTCCTAATCGAGTTTGAGACACGGTTGAGGTGACACCAAGTAAGCTTAACTAATAGTATAGATAAATATACAATTGATGGAAATAATAAAGTGTGCATAATAAAATTAAAATATAAAAAATTAAAATAGAGCTTTAGTTGAGGGTAAATTAAAAGTTTTACTAATCCAATTGAATCGAGTTCAAATCTCACAATGTGTATTTTATTTATTTTATTAAATAAAAGATTAACTTATCCTTGAGTAACATAACTTATTTTAATTACGGAAGGACATTTTTGCAATTTTCCTAACTAAGTTGGTGACCCGGTTGAGGGCGACACCAACTAAGTCAAAAGTTAAAATAATAATAAATATAGTTAGATATTAATATATACAACTTATGGAGATAATAAATTGCGTATATTAAAACAAAATGTATAAAACATATTAAAATAAAACTTTGGTTGAGTGGTAAATTTAAGGTTTTATTAATGCAATTGGTGTGTGTTCAAATCTCACATATGTATATTTTTATTAGTTTTTGTCAAAATGAAAAGACTAAAATAGCCTCAAATAATATGAATTATTTTAATTATAGAAGGTTATTTTTGGAATTTTTTTACTGAGTTGGTGCCCGTTGACTCGTGACACCAACTCGATCGAGATTTTATTAATAGTATAGATATTATACATAGTTACTTAAAATCGATCGAACCTAAACTATAGATTTTAAATTTTGTCAAAATTAACTTATATTTGTAAGCAGTTAATCCAACTCTGTCTAGATCTATTCATATTTTTTTTATATATTTAAAATATATTTATGTTTATTTAATATTTAGCAATAGTATATATATATATATATATATATATATTAACTTTACTATTATTTACGTAGAATATATAAAATAAAAAATAATATTATTAGCTTAAACCGAACCTATATTTTAAATAAATTACTTTTGTCTTAAACTCATTTTTAACTGAATATTTATTTATTCAAACTCTCATAAATTTAAAATAAATTTTTAAATTTAAACCTACAGTTGAACCAGTATGAATTGATTGAAATTAAGGTTAAGAAAATGACACAAGTAAAATTGCAAAAAAAAAAAATACCAATAGCCAAGCAGAGCACAAATATTCCAAGGTCCGTACCCTTAAACGAAGGTCTCTTCTTAAGGGCCAGCTTTTGGTAAGGGCCAAAGATAGTTGAAAAAAGGTTTTGACTTTAAGCTTGAAAAAATAAAATTGCGGTAACATCAACCAACTAATTTGCATTAAAATAAATACATGTGATTGCTGATGCATTGCTACATCAATTAATTTCCCAATTATAATTTTTAAGAGTTAAAACTGATGTCCTAATATATAAACATATTGACTTACCCTCATCAGGGAAATGCACATGAAATTATGACTGCAACTGCACCTGCACTTTTCACTATTTAATACTACTTTTTGACTTATATTTTGTAACAATTGGCTTTTTAGTAAAATAAATTTAATAAAAAATTATTTAAGAAAATGACCTATTTTTAACAGTCTATCATCACCTTTTAAAGAAAAAGAATTATTTTTAGTGCTGTCATTGTGTCAGACAACACCTGTATTTATTTTTCAAAATAACCGTGAAAATATAAGTAAGGAAAAAAAATGAAAGAAATATTTTTTAATGGGTATCATCGGTTTGTTAGGCAGCATTGGAAATTTTTATTAATGAAAAACGAATTAATGAAAGTGAAAAAAAAATTAATGGATGTCACTGATTTGTCAGGCGGCACCACCCAAACTATATATATCCCATCCCCGATGCAAAATCTTTATATGTTGAAGTTTTTGATTTTTTGTTTGAATTATTTTTTCTATTGAAGAGAAGAGAAAAATGAATAAAGACTTGTGATTGTTAGTAGTGGAAAAAAATATCGATGTTCAAAATGAGAGAAAATAGGAAATAAATTATTCTTTTTTTTTTTTTTTTTGCGTTTGGTGTTCAAAATTGGTATTTGTGTTGGTGTGTAAGGAAGAAATTGTGACAATTTTAAGGAATGTTTGAGTTCACAGCGATGCGGTGACGCTTGGAGACCCACGCATTTCATTTGCCATGTAGGGAACGCACCATCACCTTAGAAGATGTGGCATTGCAACTCGTGCTCCTGTTTGATAGTGGTTATATAGTCACGTGTTCAAGTATAATTAGGGTTTGCAGTTGATAGTGGTTATACAACCACAAGTTCAACTATAACTCGAGCTCTCAGTTGACGATGATTATGTGGTCACAGGTTTAAGTTTCATGCCACCAGAAGAGGATGCTTTATAAACCGCATACATAAATTTGAGATCATAATCATAAGAAAAAGCTAAAGGGCTTTCTAGTATAATCAACTTATTCTTTTTTCTTCATCTCCACCAAAGGCAGTATCCTTAACCTCTCTGTGTCCGAAACCTGTGACAAAGTAGGGAGCAAGAAGACTTTCAGGGGGAGGAGTGACTGTGGCATTGGAGAAAAATTGAAACTCGACTTGGGGTGGCAGCGATTATTTTGATTAAAAAACTCGTTAGTAACTACAATCGCTACCACCCCGAATCCAGTTTCAGCTTTTCCTCCACCATCACAGTCACTCCCCCTGAAAGTCCTCTTGCGCCCAACTTTGGCACAAGTTTCAAACACAGGGAGGTCAAGGATACTGCCTTTGGTGGAGATGAGGAAAAAGAATAAGTTGATTATACTAGAAAGCCCCTTAACTTTTCCCTATGATTATGATTTCAAACTTATGTATAAGGTTTATAAATCATCCTCTTCTGGTGGCATAAAACTTGAACCCGTGACCGCATAACCACTGCCAACTAGGAGCCTTAGTTGCAATGCCAGGTCTTCCAGGTTGATGGTGCACTTCCCACACGACAAACGAAATGTGTGGGTCTCCAAGCTCCACGCATCACTGTGAACTTAAACATACCTTAAAACTATCACAATTTCTCCCTTACACACCAACACAAATAAAACTTTCTCTTGAAATTTCCAACACACAACACAAAAAAAAAAAAATGGAAGGAATAAAAGACATGATGATGGAAGTGTTTTGAGCTAAGGTGGTATAGCAGGGATGTTGAAAGTGCGTGCTATAGGGCGAAAGAGCTAATGGAGTAGGGTAGAGTGAAAAAAAAATAAAATTGAAAAACACTGAGAAAAGAAGAAGAAGAAGAAAATATGGGGAGCCCATGACCGCCATTATGTCATGTGATTATTCCACCTATAGTTAGTATCATTATCACGTAATTAGAATTACAATAACTATGAAAAAAAATTTCCAGTTCATTAAAAATTGGTCGTTTTTAAGCTAAAAAAATTATTTTCACTATCAAAATATATGGAATAACAATTCTAACTGTCCAGTGAATTTTTTTTTCACTATCACTAGCACTACTATCAAGTTAAAATTGTTTTAATATGTGAAAAAATAATTTAATAGGTGAAAATTATTTTAACGGGTATTCACAATTGGAAAACTGAGTTAACAAAAAAGCTAAGAGATGATAAACAAGAAAATCAATAAAAAAAGAAAATTGGGAAAAAATGAACTGGTACTAAAAATAATCAGGTTAAGAAAAAAGCTAAGAGATGATAAAAAAGAAAACCAAGAAAAAAATGAAATGATACTAAAAAAATTGGGGAAACCCCCTTCCACACACTTTTTTTTTAATTTTTTTCCATTTCCAGTATACTATATAAAGAGGGATCCCTCTACCCCATCAATTGATTTTACCAACAAAAAAAAAAGAACACCGAGATTGTTTATGCAGTTCGACCTCAATCTACGTCTGCGGAGCTTTGCTTAGAGCAATAATCCATATCTTTCTCATAGTAGAACCAATAATTTAAGTCTTAATACCGTGTTAACTCTTACTGATTTAGCGACCTCACTATTGTATAAAGACTAAGATCACTCTCCTATTAAGTTCTCCCTCAAAAGCTTAGTTTTGCAACTCAAGAGACTCTTTTGATTGCTTACAGAAACAATGCACACATAAAATGTTCCTCACTTGAACAAATTTGTGCTCTCTTAATCTCTCGGTCTCTCTCGGTTACTTTAACCTAGATAAAAGTTTATATACTACTTAAGTTTTGCTTATATAAGAGTCATAGACCAATCACTTTGCTATAAAGTAAAGCTAAAAGTCAATATAGGATAATAATTCCATAAGAGTCACGGTGTAATCCAAAGTTTTCAATCATAAAAAGTGACTTAACTTGTTCCGCAAGTAACTAGTCTTAATTTGCAAGAAATCAATCTTCAAGTCTTCAATTTCAATTCAACTGGTCTTCATATTTTGGGCTTTAATTTGTCCAAATATATTCAAAACAGATAGAACAATGTTTTTAGTCTAAAATTTGTCAACTCTTAAAATAAACAAGTAAAGCAATGAAACAATGGCTGAAGTTATGGCCATTGTTTTAACTAGGGGTGAGTATTTGATCGAATCGAATCGAGTAAAAAAATTTCGAGTTAGTCGAGTTAACAAATCCTATTTTAGCAACCGAACTCAATTTGAATTTTTTCAAATCGAATCGAATCAAGTAAAAAAATTTCGAGTCAAATCGAATCGAGTTAACAAATCCTATTATTTATACTTAATGTTGCGTTTAGATGGACCGATTATTTAACTAGTAGACAAAGTACAAGAGTATTTAACTACATGAACAATATAATGATTTTGCCTTTTAACTTAATGGGTAAACATTTATCAAAATGACATAATGTTGTCTTTCCTTATTCGGATTTTCGGATAACTCGAATTGTGTAATTCATATTCGAGTTAAACCGAAAAACTTAATTTTTTATTCGAGTTGATCTAAATAACTTGATTAACTCAAATAACTCGAACTATTTAATTCAAAATTTGAATTTTTTTTTGAGTTTTTTAAATCGAATCGGATTTTGCTGACCCCTAGTTTTAACCACAGAAATAGCCACAAAAGTTATCCTTGCCTCCTAATGTGTCAGCAATCTCCTCCATTAGCAAATTTTGAATAAAACATATATAAGGCAAAATAAAATCATCACAGTTACATATTCTCCCCCTAAGTAAAACAATATTCATTAACGTAAGCATTAAGCACAAGTTTGTTAATGTGATTTAAAACATGTAAGGGTAAGAGTACAAGATTATTGGATTGAGTGAGCAGAAGAATCATCATGCCAAAATGACAAGAATTAGAATTCTAAGTTTGTGGTTATTATTGCACAAAAACCCCCATCATATTCACACACTACTTCCTCTTTTTATTCAATGATTGCAAAGTGATCACAGAACCTGTCAAGATATTCAACTTCATGGCCAATAGTTGATTGTTGCGTGCTTTGAGGTCATTGATCTGCCTCTCATTGATAGCAATTCTATCAAAAAGCAATTGAAGTGCTTGAGGAACCAGGAATTGTGCATGTTCTATGCCAATAGTTTTGGGCAATGTTGTCTCTTCAGTAGGAAATTTGTGTTAAAAAATATCATTGGTATTAGAGGAAATTTATGTTAAAAATTATGCTTAGAGATAGGCTTAACAAATGGATATTGAAAAAAGAAAACAAGAGTTCTAAAACCCCAAACTAAAAAATTTTATTATGTAAGATTAAAAAAGTCAAATAAATTAAATAAAAAGTAATTGAACATTTAAAATAGAAAAGCATTCCATGTCATCTGCCTTATATTGGTTATACATTTATTACCTCTGTTACGTCATAAAAAGTAAAATTGTTAGAATATTAAACTAATTAGTGTAATGTTTGATAAGTTTAAATATCATATCGGAGAAAAAATCATAAATACCAAATTAAAAGAAAAGTGAAATTAAAAGCCTAAAGATAAATTATAATTTTTTTTCTCAAATTGATGAACTATTCTTTAAATTGAAAATTAGGTGATTTATTATTATTATTATTTTTTTTTTTGGGGGAGGTTTCAGGCATGGAAAGAGAGCAAAAGCGTGCGTGCATGTCTGCATCATAGTTTGGATTAGGTTTAACAGATAACAAGTTATAAACAAAATTAATATTACAAAACGTGACTGGACTGTAATCAAAACCCTAATTTCAAATTTTTTTTAGAATATAAATTTAGAAAAGGAAGATTTTTGTTTTGGCAGAGCGACATTGGTAGTAAACATGTTGAGGATGAATTAAAATTGTAAGCTCATCATTTATTAAGAAATCATTGGAAAACTCTTATTATTTATTTCTTTGCTTATATTCATTTAATATTTGACTTAATTTTAAAAATGAAAACTATTTGACAAATCCATACTAATATTTTTTTATTATCTCTTAATGTTATTAGCTTTTTGTTGAGACATTCACGGGTTTCCCTCCTCCTCCTCTTCTAATTCACATGCTAGATTTTTCAATCTTCTAAATTTTTAAACAAAATTTTATTTCTTCATTTATTTTTTAAAATTATTAATAAAATTTAAAAATTAATTACAAAATATTTAATCAATTATATTAATTTTATTTAATATTAAAAAATACTAAATTTCATCATGGTATGAATATTCATATTATATATTATAATTTAAATAGTATCATTAATAATTTCTTATAGGTTATTTATTTTATATATATATTATTAAATTAATTAGTTCTAATACCAAAATTGTTAATATTTGATTTTTGTGCTTTTTTATTTATCTTTACTCTACTTTGATCAATGAATGTAACAAACTTTAATTATATTTTAAAAATATAAATGTTATTAATATATGTCTTTTTAAAAAAACTATATTTTAAGTTTCAGAATTGAATATTCATTCATTTAATATGATAATATTAAAATTAATCTAATTAAGTAAAATATTAAAATAAAAAGATAATTTATTTAAAATAAATTTTATATTTAACACATGCAAATTTGTAAAAAAATATTAAATAAAAAGCACGAAATAATTTAAAAATATTAAGTAAGGAGTAAAGGAGTAATTCATTCAAATTGTAAATAAGCGTTTTCAAGTGGAGATTATAATGTCTCAAAAACTGTAATGCAAACATAACTATTTTTTTCCTGTAACCTCATATTATTATTGTATATATATGATTTGTAAATTGAAATTATATTGATGGCTAAAAAAAAAACTTGAAATTATCGTTTTTATCCTCATAAAATATGCAATCTGAAACTATATCACATGATTTCAACATCAAATCATAAATAAAATAAACTTACTAAAATATATATTACCTTTTTTTCATAATTAAAATTAATAAGTGATAAAAATTATCAAAATACAATGCAAAATCTAAAAAAATTATAATATATTTCATATCTCATCATAAAATAAAAATAAAAATATCAACTTTTAGATTGGATAATGTTATTAACAATAAAAATATCAAAAATTCAGATTAAATAAATATTACAAAAAATAAAAATATTAAAATTTTAGATTAAAATATTATTAACAATAAGATATTTATAATAATTTTAAAATTAGGTAAATAATAACTATTTTTTGTCAATTCAAAAGCGTTTTATATATTATAGGTTATGTGAAAAATAAAATAGAATAAAATAAATAAAAATAAAGAACACATAAATTTTACGTGGAAACCCTTTAGGAAAAAAACCACAGGCAGAGGAGAAGAAAATTCACTATGTCGAAAAATTTTTTACTCAAATACAAGAGGAATAGACTATGTCTATTTATAGGCTTGCAAAGCCATATTCTAGTAGGATTGAAACACCTTATCCTAATCAATATAAAATAGATGGAGTTTAATAAGGTTTAAAACCTTATTCTAAAATAAAATAAAAGAAGTCTAGTTCTATATGGATTTTACTTTTATTTTATTTTCCATCGTATTTTATTTAAATAAGAATTTGGGTCACTTAATTCTAACAATCTCCACCTTGACACAAATTCTCAATGAACAAGTTCTTCATTGCGAACTTTCAATAAACAAGTTCTTCACCTCTTCCAAAAACCCCTTAAGGGTTTAACTTCAACAATGAACACCAACCAAGTCTAAGCAATGCTCAAACTTGGTTATAGGAAGTGACTTAGTCATCATATCTGCAGGATTTTCATGAGTGCTAATTTTGCTCACAACAATATCACCACGAGCAATAATATCACGAACAAAATGATACCGAATATCAATGTGTTTTGTTCTCTCATGAAACATTTGATCTTTTGTAAGAAAGATGGCACTGATTGTCACAAAATCTTGTCTTGATTTGAAGGTCTTCATTGAGTTCACTAAATAGTCCCTTCAACCAAATAGCTTCTTTACAAGCCTCGATGAATCGCCATGTACTCAACCGATTGGTAGACAAAGCGATGTAGTTTGCAAAGTGGCTTTCCAACTAATTGCACAACCTCCGATTGTAAAGACGTAACTCGTGAGAGATCTTCTTCTATCAAGGTCTCCAGCAAAATCAGCATCAACATACCCTATAACTCCATCTTTAGTTCTTCCAAACTGTAAGCAAACATTAGTAGTGCCTCGTAAGTATCTTAAAATCCATTGAAGCGCTTTCCGGTGTTCTTTACCGAGATTCGCCATGTATCGCTAAGCTGCCTTGATCGCATATGATAAATCGGGCGTGAACAAACCATAGCATACATGAGAGATCCTCTGCACTAGAGTATGGAACATGTGACATGTACTCAATCTCATTATCGATTGAGGAGATAAGGCCGATGAAAGTCCGAAATGGGTGCTAAAGGAGTACTAACGGGCTTAGCACTCTGCATATTGAACACGCAAAGAACTTTCTCAATGTACCCTTCCGACTTAGGTACAATTTACTTGCTTTTCTATCTCGAGAATCTCCATACCAAGTATCTTCTTTCTTTGGTCCTAAATCTTTCATCTCAAATTCTTCACTTAGTTGGGCTTTAACCTTTCTTATCTCTCTTTATCTTTTCTTTGCTATCAACATGTCATCAACATAAAAAGTAGATACACAAAAGAACCATCAACTTTTTTTTCTTAAAGTAGACACAATTGTCAAAACTACTTCTTTTGAAATCATGAGAAGTCATAAAGGAATCAAACCTCTTGTACCCTTGTCTTGGTATTGTTTCAAACCGTAAAGGGACTTTTTGACAAGCAAACATAGTCCTCTTTTTTGAGACTATAAAACCCTCTGGTTGTTGCATGTAAATATCTTCCTCAAGTTCTCCATGCAAAATGCGTTTTACATCTAACCGCTCAAGCTCCAAATCATGCATGGCAACAATACCAAGCAAAGCTCGAATCGAACTATGCTTAACAACCTGGAGAGAACACATCTGTGAAGTCCACTCGGAATTTGATGTAACCCTTTGCAACAAGCCTTGCTTTATATCCGGGTTCTTCAACTCTGAGTCCTTCTTTCTTTTAAACACCCATTTACAACGAATGACCTTTTTACCTTTAGGAAGTTTTACAAGATCCCATGTTCTGTTTTTGTGGAGTGATTCCATCTCCTCTTGCATAGCAAACATCCACTTTTCGAGTCTTCACACTAATCGCCTCGAATAATTAAATGGCTCTTGATTCGCATCTATATCTTCAGCCACATTTAAAGCATAAGCAACTAGATCAACCTCGGCATACTTCTTTGGAGGTTTAATTTCTCTTCTTGTCCTGTTTTTGGCGATAGAGTATTGCGGTGAAGAAGCAACTCTATTCTCAATTTTGTCTTGGCTTGAGGAGTTGATTACGTATTGTCGATGCTCCACCGCTTTTGGTTTTCTTTATTGGAAGAGTCTTTAAGAGATAAGTTAGGTAGCATAGCGGTTTCATCAAAAACAACATCTCTGCTAATCACAACTTTTCTATTTTCAGGACACCATAACTTATAGCCTTTTACACCGACTTTATAACCAAGAAAACGCATTTAATGGATCTCGGTTCCAATTTTCCATTATCAACATGAGCATCGCGGAGACACCCAAAAATCTTTAAATCGGAATAATTAGCGGGATTACGGACCATACCTCTTGTGGAGTCTTTTCTCAATGGCAGCGGATGGAGATCGGTTGATCAAAAACATGCGATGAGAGGTCGCTACGCCCAAAATGACTTGATAAGTTGGCATTTGACAACATACATCGAACCTTCTCCATGATCGTTCGTTCATTCGTTCGCAACGCCGTTTCTTTGTGGAGTATGATGAATGTCAAGTGTCTCATGATCCTTCCGACTTGCACAATCTATTAAACTCATCGAGCAGAACTCTAAGCCATTATGCATGCGGAGGTATTTTATCTGCTTTTCCGTCTGTTTTCAATCATAATTTTCCAAGACTTAAATGTGGAAAACACATCGCTTTTCGCTTCGGGAAGAACGCCCAAACTTTTCGGAAAAATCATCAATAAAGGTTAGCATATAATTAGCTCCACCTCTCGAAGGCACTCTGACGGCCCCCACGATCGAATGGATATACTCCAACGTTTCCTTCGTGTTATGGATTCCTCTAGTGAATCGAACTCTCTTTGCTTCCCAAAAACACGGTGCTCACAGAAATTCGGTTTGCAAATTCCTTGCCCATTAAGAAGTCCTCTTTGCTTAATTACGCCATGCCATTCTCACTCATATGCCCTAGGCGCATATGCCAAAGTTTAGTAATATCATCATCGACAAGGAAGAGGAAGCGGCAATTGCATCACCGATATGATAGAACCTGTAAAACATATAACTTGGCAATCTTTCTTTGCCCTTTCATCACAACAAGGACCCTTTGGAAATCTTTAAAACCCCACTTTCAGTTGTGTATATCATGCCCTTTTGAATCAAGAGTACTCAACGAAATTAAATTTCTTTTCAATTCGGAACATGCCGCACGTCACTAAGTGTTCGACAACTCCATCAAACATCTTAACTTTAATTGTTCCAACACTGCGATTTTACATGAAGCATTATTTCCCATCAAAACAACACCTTGAATCTTTGTTTCATAAGTTGTAAACCAATCCCGATTGGGACTCATGTGGAAGGTGCAGCTGAATCAAGTATCCACTCGCCACTTTAGAATCATTGTGAAGCAACTAGAAGTTCACCATCGCTGTAGTCTTCTACAACATCGACTTCACCGAATTTTCATTTGTTTTCCCTTTTGATTCGCACCTCCTTTTAATCTTATTTTGTAGCTTATAGCACTTTCGATTTAATGTGCCCTTTCTTCTTGCGAAGTTGCAAGTTTTACCTCTGTTTGAAGATTTCGATCTACCCTTAGATTTACCACGAGGATTCCGTTCACGTGTTCTACCACGATCATCATCAACATTCCGGTCTTGTCTCCCACGAACAATGAGACCCTCTCCCGAGAGTTGGGTTTAACCACAAGATGCTTCATCTTATCATACGAGGTTAAAGAATCATAAACCTCATCAAGCGTGAGAGACTCATGGCTATATAAAATCGTGTCTCTAAAGGTTGAATAAGGCGGGGCAACGAACAAAGTAGAATCAACCCTAGATCTTCCTTATCATCTTGAACCTCCATGGCCTCCAAGTTTGAGAGAATTTCTTTAAACAACATTAAGTGTTCGTGTCTGACGCACCTTCCTCCAAACGATGAGCATAAAGACGCCGCTTCATATGCAACTTGCTTGTTAGAGTTTTCGACATACATATTTGTTCTAGCCTCTTCCATAATGCGTGCAGTTTTCTCTTTCATCACATCCCGCAAAATTTCGTTGGACAAATGCGAGATGTAATTGTGTTAATGCCTTCGATCCTTACGCTTCTTCTCTTCATCTGTTAATGTCGAAGGCATCTTATCTATCCTAGCGGGGCATCCTCTAGATCCATCGTGCAAGAAGCGCTTGCATCTTAATTTGCCACAACGCAAATCGGTGTTGCGATCCAACAATGAATTTCATACTTCAAAGACGCCATTACCGTGATCGAGATGAATAACCGGAAGCTCGATACCAATTTGTGAAAAATAAAATAGAATAAAATAAATAAAATAAAGAACACATAAATTTTACGTGGAAACCCTTTCGGAAAAAAAACCACAGGCGAGAGGAGAAGAAAATTCACTATGTCGAAAATTTTTTTACTCAAATACAAGAGGAATAGACTATGTCTATTTATAGGCTTGCAAAGCCATATTCTAGTAGGATTGAAACACCTTATCTAATCAATATAAAATAGATGGAGTTTAATAAGGTTTAAAACCTTATTCTAAAATAAAATAAAAGAAGTCTAGTTCTATATGGATTTTACTTTTATTTTATTTTCCATCGTATTTTATTTAAATAAGAATTTGGGTCACTTAATTCTAACAGGTTAATTAATTTAAATTGTTATATTTTATTTCAAAAAGTATTTATGATAATTATTCATTTTATAATAAATTTAATTTTGATTTTATTTTATTTTAAAATAAAAAATTGAACATTATGAAACAAAAATATGAGTAAAAAGTACAAATAAATTAAATTTAAAATGATGTAATTCAAAATATTCATGTATTAAATTAAATCGAATCACTAAATATGAAATATTTATAATCTTAAATGATTCAAATTTGAAATTGACCTAAACACGAAATGAATTAAATTTAAAATATAGGGTACAAACGGGTCACAATTCAAACTGATAATCTTAAGATAATTCATGCCTTGAATGATTTTGGATTGAAGGATTTAGGTATCATTATGCTTAGAAAGGCTCAACGAGTTATGATGGTTAAATGGCAATTGAAGCTCCGACATGTGCTTAGAGAACACAACTTGGTTACAGATTGATTAGTCAAACTTAGTTTAGAGTGGAAGTCAAGTCTACAGATTTTTTATGAGGCTTCTAAGAAAATCTTGGACGTTCTATAAGAATATAAAACAAATAATGCTTTTATGCTATTGATTTTATGTAATTTGTCTTTTTTTTTTCATTAAAAAAAAAACCTATTTGAAAAAACCTAGAAAACTTTAAATCTCGATCTAGATTCAACTAATCCAAAACCAACGCACTCGCTTGATTGCAAGGTTTAAATACAAAGCTGCTTCTTCTTCTCATCATCATCTTAAACCCCAAGCTGGTTTGAAAGATCAGAGGCTGACCATCTTGAGGGATGAGGGGGACTTGGGCCACCCAAATTTTTTGAAAAATTTCCATAGATCATCAATTATTTTTGAAAGTTTTCATTAAATTTTTCAAAATTTTTAAAAAATTTAATTATTTTTTTCAATTTTCCATCGTACTTTAAAAATTTTTGAAAGTTTTAATTAGATCTAAAAAAAATTCTCATTAAGTTTCCCAAAATTTAAAAAAAATTAATTAAACCCTCAAAAAATCTTAATGTTAAGATCCGGACAATTAGATGAACAATAATATAAAACTAAACTAAAGTATGTGAAAAAGAGAAAAAAAGTTTGAAACACAAGGCGAAGGAATAAATTAAATTTGACAGTAAACATAGATGCAGATAAAAATCACAATATATGATTTGAAATTAATAATAATACGACATATGATAAAGAATATAAAATAAATACATTTGATAAAGACTATTAAATGCTTTCTAATGTATTCCATCATGTTTCTATTAAAATTGAAAAATAGTAAAAATTTCTAAAAATTTTAGTTAAACCCCTCAAAAAATCTCAACGCCGTGATTCTCCACCGACGTTGGATGAGCAATATGACAAAAATAAACAAAAGAACATGAAGAAAAGGGAAATAAATTAAAATTGGCAGATAGGAATTTCCATAAAAAAAATATGGGCGTGGGACAATGGACCTTTTAACAAATAAAAGAAAGGCTCACCCCTTTAATGGAAGGAAACAAAAAGGCAAGTGCTTGGCTTTGATAAAGATAGTTGTCTAATGCCTACTATGCATATGTAATATTGCCAATGTGAGTTAACAGTACATTATAAAGTTTCCCCTGAGTTTGTACCGTCCATGAAAATAGCACGTCAATTGGACTTCAACTGTCTGCCTATGTATGAAACCTCAATTCTATCACATCACATTACCCACTTTTGCTTCGGTCTCTTTGGATCCAAAATTAAATTAGCTTCTATTTCACACACCCATACATGTACACATTTTTGAAGATGAGTTTATTTTATTATACAAAATTAAATAATTTTATATTTTAGATTAACTACGTTTAGTAAAGAGTGAGAGAGTCTGCTGAAATAAAAAATTTATCAAAGTTTTTCAATATATATAATTCTTTATTTACGGTGTTTGTGATTTATTTGAAGTTTTTAAAGCGTAAAGATTCTAACATTTTCAAATATTTATAATATTTTAATAACTGTAAATGAATATGTGTAATTAATCAAAAGATAATTATTGGTCAAAAGTTATATTATTGAATTTTGAAAAATAATTATAACTGTTCAAGCAATATTGCTTGAATAGTTATAAAATTAAATGAATAATTATTATTTTTATTTAATCAATAAAGACACTTATTCAAAGATGTCTTTACGAAGAGACATGAAAATTCCAATAAATAGGAATGAAATTTCATTTAGATATCACACCTACAAGTTCCAAAAGTTCTTCCTATCCTTACTCATTTATAATATTATTAGATTGTTCTATAAAGAGTTACTTTATAAATTCTTTGTAGAAATTAAGTTCCTTGTTATACATTGCTTAGTGCTTAGTGGAGTATTCTCGTCAGTGCAAAACGCATATAGTCATTGGCTTCATTGTATTCTCGAGGTTAATTTGCTTGAAATTCATTTGCACACTGAAGATAGGTGGGAGTAAATATAACCTTAAAGATAGTGGCTTGCTACATGCCTTGGAGCTTTATCCTATTTCTTCTTTTTCTGTTTAAGTTTCGTTTGGATGTTTGAGATTTTTTTCACCGAAGTTTTTATACTAACATATTTTATATCAATCAAGTGCTATGGTTAGAGGTTAAATGTTTATCATTTTATTGCTTCCCTATATGATTTATGATCTTGGGACTATTGTTGAAAAAGTTGGTGTTAGATTTTCGACTTTTATATATTTATGCTGTTTTCGAATTCATGATTATTTATTTATTCAGATAATCATTTTAACAAAATTATAATTTGATATAATTTTAATAATTTCATAAAACTAATTTAAACTTCTTTTCTATTTTCTATTTATTGGTGGAGTTGGGTTTGAATTTAAATATATTGCTTTTAATTATAGGACGTTGGCATTGAAACTCGAAAACTCTAACATCATGATTCAGAGGCTTCTCAAATGGTTGGTAGTTGAATACTGGGGTGAGGCTGTGGTTTAAAAGAAGGGTTGAGGCCTGAATGACGCAGTCCAGGCCTACATAGAGTTAGAAATTTGGACAATATAATAAATGGCTGCCACCCAAATCCAAGAATGTTGTTCTGTATATACCCTTAGGCCCATTCTGTTACTCTTCATCTTGCATTCAACATTGTATTGGACATCTGTGTCTTAATGCATTTCTTTTATATAATTTTAGTATCATTTTTATTTTCTAATGTATATTTTCAATCATGTGGCTGCTTTATTAAAAAAATGTTTTTTTTTTAAAAAGCATCTAAAATTATTAAAGGTAACTTTTGCGAAACTTGAATGTTTTTCAAATAAACTATTTAAAAATGTAATATCCATGCTAAAAGTGCATAATATGAGGAGCTTCTATACAAATTTATCTTCATTTGATCCCCTATGTTTTCCATACGAGTACAAGATCATAAACAAAGGTAAAAGAGGAAAGCATGAGTATAATTATTAAACCAATGATAAGTAGAATAGAAAAGTTGACGGGGATGTATATATTGAGTGAGAAACATACATACAACAATAACAATGAGATAGAATCATAGAAAGAGACCATTGTTACACACATGAATCAACTGAATTAAGGCACACACAAAACAATATAATCAATGTTTATTTATCTTACCTTTTTAGTTTGGTACATATATAGGATAGAATCTCCACCTTGTTCATGTCAAATTTGAATCACTTGAAGAAAGACTCACTTCTATCCTTGCTGCTCAAGGTGCTCTTGATCTTCCTTTTAGTCTGCTTTATGTAATCCGAGAATTGATGATCCTTTCGACCACTACCATGTCCATGTCCATGTCCACCCACTTTCTGGGAAATCTCACCGTTGTCCGGCTCCGGTGACGTGATCTTCCGCCTTGTTTCATGGATAAATTTAGCAAATATATCATCGTGGTTTTGGACTTGGCTTTTCCCATTACCCTTTGCTACACTAGGCTTCAACTTACTTCCTCCCAGTTGATGAGCATTACCAGCTGAAACAACTGGTTTTGGTTTCTCGGTTGGTGGGGCGGTGGTATAGTCGAACTTGATGGGAACTTCCGATCCTTGTTTACTCGAAGGTTTGGGTGGCTGTGGTGAATTTCGAGCTGTTGAAGATGGTGTTTGTTGGCGGTTGGAGATGCGACGAATTGTAGTGAAAGCAGGACCCAAAGTGATTGACCTAAAGATCTTCTCAAACACAACTTTGGGGCAACTGCTTTGATTCTTTTCCATTGATATGATAAGAAATGGACAATTCTTTTTACTAGGGTTTTTTTGGTGATGGAATGGCAAGAGATGCTTGTTTAAGATAGCTGAGCAAACACACCAGTTTTATACTTAGCCGAAAGCTTAATAAATCCACTTAGGAAAGTGGGAAAGAATTATCATATTACTTTAAAACCAGGTAGCGTATAATATTATATCAATTGCCGTGTATCATGTGCAAAACAAAGCTAGGCTTAATGTGCTAAAATTGAAAAATTTAGACGGCAAGTTTAGGTTATGATTCTTAATTAATAATGCCTCATGTTAAAAAGGGATCACTTTTGTCATATTTTTCAAACTGATGCCATAGATCAAGATTCCAGGATCAAATTCCCTTCTTTTTCCCTATCCCCATAAACCAGAATCTAAACCAAAAAAGCACAGCTTACAAAGTGCAAATCATTTCTCTCTCTCTCTCTTTTTTTTTTTTTTTGACAAACCAATACATTCATAGCTGTTCTTCATGATGAAAGGGAGAAAAAAGGAAGCAAAAGTTTGATGACTTTGGTGGTGATGAGAAATATAAAGGGTATCAGATTCAGTATCTGGGTTTTGAAAATTATGAACTTGTGAAAAAAAAAAGCAGTAAAAAAATTTTGTCCTTTGAAAAAGGTGAATATGCCAAGTTGATGAATGGACATGGAAACTTCCTTAAATGTTGAGTTTTATTATTGTTAAGTGTCAATGTTACTATTGGATTCCAGACCAGACAGCCTTTGGTTTTGTTTATAATCTTAATTTCTTCAATAATATTCGTTTCACAAATAAGGCATATGATAGAAGCTGCATGTGTATTGGTGTTTGGTTAAAGACCACCTCTTTCAACTCTATATATATAATATAATCAGAGTTTTGTTTCTTGATATCCCACTTTTAAATTTCAATCAATGATGTTTTTCTCCCCCAATCGTACAATTGATGCTTATAAAATATCATTCCATGAGATTCTATGCCATTAATAAATTTGAATTTTAAATCATTTTTCTTTAAATTAATTCAACCGAACTGATTCAATTGAAAATCAAAATCTGTCGACAATCCAAAAGTTGAGAAAATGGATTGAACCAAAATGAAAAAAACAGAAGAAAACAAAACTTCGCATATACCTTCTCGATGTCTTTAATTGTGGCAAGTTGGGTTGAGGAGTGATGTGAAAAAACACTAAGAAAAAAAAAAAAAAAACCATTTAAGTCGGTGTTTGAATAAGAAAGTGAAAATAAGGTAGAAGATGATAATGGTAGAATACAAGTACGGATGAAGAAGTCATACACGAGGTTAAGTCGAGCTTTAGTATTTATAAGTGAACTTCGGGTTGAGTGCTAATTAAAGGCCTAGATCTATGGATTAACCAATGATTGGCTAATGCGATGCCCTACTTACTATGTCAAATTTGACACACTTATTTTCTTTTCTAAAAAATTATTTTTGTCCCGACATTTATAGAAATAAATTAGCACTTGTGTATCGAGCTTTGGGAAATTGTCCAAATTGCAGAGTCTTTGGGAAAGTTCTTGGACATTGTGATTAATTTGAACCGACGTATGATGTTTTCAAGCCGCCAACCAATTGTTTTTCTCCGTCAATTGTTTAATGAGTGGACTTTAATTCAAATAATCCAACATAAGAGAAAAATCGAGAATCCATTGGCAAAGCCTTGCACAAACCTGTACCTAAATCTCAAACCAAAATTTCAATTTCTAGATTAAAATTATAATGGTTGAATTATTACAATTATAATTGTTCCTAATTTAGAACCCTAATTTAAGAAAAAATAAAATTTATTTGAGTATAAGAAAATTTACTCAAATACAATTTCACTAAATTTCTACAGAGTTTTCCTTACATTTTCCACCATGTAAATTTTGAGTAGCATAAGGAATTTATAAAGAAAAAAATATGCAAGAGGTAAATTCTTATTTGAAGTTTTTTGTAACAGTTCATTTTTAATGGTTTGGGATCATAAATTTCTGTCGTATCTACTCGTAAATATTATTTTTAGATTATTTATAGAGTCATTAGAGTCGTATTAAAATTTGGTTTAGAAATATTAATGCTTGAATAGTTAACTAAAGAAAAAGACTAATTTATAAAAGGTGCAAAACTTAGTAATTATTATATTTAGTTGATTACATAGTTTGAAAGTTAATTGAAGAAGGACTTAAATAGTAAATTAGCCCTAACTAATTTAGTTGGACGGTTAAACAAAGGAAAAATGATAAAATAAGGTGATTATAATGGCAAACTTGTAACTTAAATGAAACTAAAACAAAATTAAGTAAAAGAAATAGGTTTCTTCTTCGTTTTTTACTTTCCATAGCCAAAATGCATAGTTTCTCAAGCCAGGAGAATTGACCAAGCAAATTGTTTTGCATGTGAGCACATTTCTTCTCCATTTCTTGTAATTTTTATGTTTTTGAGATCATTACAACTAGGTCCAACTAGCCTGTACCTTTATTTTTTATTCTGTTAAAAATTTTGGAAGTTTTCATTGATGAATATTGAATTTTTTTAATGAATACCATGTATTTGGAATTTTGATTGTATTGTTTGATGATTTTGTAAAGTGATTTTTGTTAGATTTTGATTTTAAGATTAAATTGTGAAAATGTCAAAATTTTAGGGTTTGATAGTGAATTTAGTATTTATTAGGACTTTTTAAGGGTCTAGTATATTTGGATAGAATATTGACTTGAGAAAAATGGTTAATTTGATGAATTTAGTGTTAAGAGACTAAATTGCAAAAATTGTAAAGGTTTGGGGTAATTGTGTAAATTTAAAAAATAAAAGGACATTAAATGTAAAATGGATTGAAATGTGAAATGTAAGCTGATAATTGAGAAATTTACATTTTAGATCAAGATTCCGTAGATATTCGTGGAAAAGGAAAAAATAGCGGAATAGTCCTTGAACTTCTGCAACTACTACAATTAAGTCCAGGTAAGTTCATATGGTTTAGAATTTCATATCTTTACAAATTGTTGAGTAGAATAACATGGTACGACAAATATATATTAATTATTGATAATGAATGATTATTTGAGATATACTTTTGAAATTTGATGCTCGGTTTGGGTTGAACGTGGGATAGAGTACAATCGTGATTTGGAATGCTATGGGGGTTTGGAGAATAGATGGTTTTGAAGTGACGTATATTTATATTATCTGAGTAAACTGAGGTTCAGCATTTGTTACGAACTTTCGTGTTATACTCTCTATTTGTTGTTTTTCAGAGGGACTAGCTCTTTTGAGCATTGGTGTGTTTCGATTAGTTTGGCTCGTGTGAGCATTTGGTGTGTTTTGAATGGATTAGCTTGTGTGAGCATTTGGTGTGTTTTGGTTGGACTGACGATGTACTTTTATCCGCAAGTCGTTCTTCGAATTGAAATCTCGGTAAGGTAATTTGTTTAATGAATTTGATGAATTCGGTATTCATTTGAGTATTAAATTGAACATATGTTATTTATCGGTTGAGATTTTGGATGACAGGAAACCTTTTTGGTTGAATTATTATTGTTTAAATTATTTTATTTACTTTGGTAAGGTTTACCATTTTAGTACGTCTAACTTACTAAGTTTCTTAAAGCTTACTTGTGTTAATCTTTGTTTTTGTAGATACTCGGAAGGTTGACGATCGGATCGGCACTCAAGTCACACTATCAGCTTAATTTCGGTAGTTTTTGGAACATTCTTTTCGGTTTATATGGCATGTATTAGGAGTGTATTATAAGTGGTTTAGATGTGTGTAATGTTAAGTATGACTTATGTTCATACTGTTAACTATAAGACATATGTGAATGAAGTAGATGTTACAATGCAAATAAAAATGGTATGTGTTATTGATATGTGTATTTGAAGTATTTATGATAGGTACATTGGTTAAGTGTGGATTTGATGAATTGATAAGTTGTGTTTGAACTTTTATTTTGATGTACAATTGTATATACTTGTGGTACTAATGAGAGTACATCGGTTAGACAATAGGTGGATTTGGTATGTTTTTGGCTTGATTAATTCACATTGAGTAGGTATGTTTGAATGTTTAAAATTGAGGTACCTTGTATGACATATTGGTTGAATGATCTTAGACTTTTGAACTAGCTATTTTATGTAGGTTTTGGTCAGGTTTTGATACTTGATGATATGTACAAGAGGTCTTTAAGTGATTGCATGATTTGGTATTGAGAATGGCTTGAATTTGTGCAAATTTGTATCCACACGGCCTAAGACACGAGCGTGTGACTTAGCGACAGGGCCCTGTGCCCTCTGTAGGTTTAATGGTTTCTTTTCGAAAGTTATATGGCCAAGCACATAGCTTGGCACACGGGTGTGTGAAGCCATTTTGAAGGTTACATGGCCTGGCACAAAAGTGTATGGCTTGACCGTGTGACCCAAGTTAGAGAGTTACACGGGCACGAACATGGGCAGGGACACGGTCGTGTGTCCCTATTTTGAAAGTCACACGGCTTGAGACATAGGCATGTATCTTAACCGTGTGAGTCATACGGCCGTGTGACCCCTACAGTCCAAAATTTTTAACTTTTTCTTAAACTTTCCAAATGTTTTTGATTTTGTCTCAGATTGTTCTATAGTATTTTTTAGGGCCTTGAGGGCTCGATTAAGGGGCATTATGAATGTATTTGAATGAAATTAGATTATGTTTGCATTGATGTATGAATTGAATGGTTTACTATTTTGTTTATTCGGTAATACTCCGTAACCCTGTTCTAGTGTTAGATACAGGCTAGGGGTGTCACATGTAGTGGTATCAGAGCTACGGTTTAGTCGATTCTCGGACTGAATGTAGAATGTGAAATGTTTAGAATTACATGCCATATAAATCTACGATAGTATGATGTGTTGGATCATATCTAACTTTTGTTTTTCATATAGATTGTAAAGATGTTAGGCTGATCTAATCGTGCTGACAATGATGAGGTTAATATTAATGTACCAACATCTGATCATGGGACGAGTAGTAATGTTCCGATTCCTCTTGTTCAAGAGCATGAACTTAAAAACATGTTTTTTGGGTTTATGAACCAGTGGTTCAATAAGTTTATGCAAGTAAAAAATCCGGCTCAATAACCTCCACCCCCTATTATACCACCTGTTATACCTCCAGTTGCACCTCCACATCCTCCTGTGATTGAGCTTAGTCGACATATTTCGATTGGGAATATCAGAAAATGTGGTGTTGAGGAATTTTAGGGTAGATCAGATGATGATCCAGTTAAAGCTGAGTATTGGCTTCAGAACATCTTACGAGTTTTTGAAGAAATGGCTTGCCCTCTTGATGATTTTCTTAGATATACCGTTTCATTATTAAAAGAGGAAGTGTACAGTTGGTGGACTACATTAGTAGCTGTGGTACAGAGGGAGAAAATTTCCTTGGATTTCTTTCAGATTGAGTTTAAAAAGAAGTATTTCAGGAAACGGTATTTAGTCAAGAAAAAGAGAGAATTTCTTGAGTTACGTTAGGGAAATAAATCAGTAGCTGAGTATGAGAGAGAATTTGTGTATCTCAGTAAATATACCCGAGAGATTGTGCCTACTAAAGAAGAAATGTGTATCCGGTTTGAAGATGACCTGAATGATGAAATCTAAATGATGATCGGAGGTAATGAAATCCGAGAATTTTTTGTTTTATCTGATCATGCATAGAAAATAGAAGAAGTGTACAACCGTAAGATACAACGAGATAGAATGATTTGAGAGTTCCAAAAGAGATGTTCTTCTAAGTCATTTTCTTAGAATGATTTGAGAGTTCCAAAAGAGATGTTCTTCTAAGTCATTTCCTGTGTCATCGGCAAAGAAGACTAAAGAAGATTTTAGTCGAGCTACCTCAGCATCTGAGCATTCGAACAAAAATAAATCTGTTCAGCATGATTTCAAAGTTCCTACTAAACCAATTAATAGCGTAGGAAGTGTACGAAATGCTTCGAAGCCCAGTTGTAGACAATGTGGAAAATATCATCCGGGCGAGTGTAGAGCTAAATGGTAGCCTGTTATAGGTGTGGGTTGACTGATCATTTTCTTCAAAATCGTTTTAAACAATTAAAAGAAAATAAAGAACAAAATGAAAAGCAAATGTCTACATCTATGAAAAGTAGACGTCGGGGTTACTCGAGGCTAGAGCACTTGCTCGCACATATGTTATTCAAGCTAAAGAGGAAGCTGCTACTCTTAATGTGATTGCTGGTATGTTTTATCTCTTTGATATTACTGTGTATGCATTGATTGACCCTAGGTCAACTAATTCTTATATTTTCACTGCATTACTAACGGAAAAGAAATTACCTATTGAATCCACTAAATATGATATTCAATTTACTAATCCACTAGGTCAGAGTGTGATAGTTAACTTAGTTTTTCGTAAATGTCCACTGAAAGTTAGAGGCTATGAATCCTCTGCTGATTTGATTTTGCTACCCTTTCGGGAATTTGATGTTATTCTGGGTATGGATTGACTATCGCTGCATGATGCTGTTGTAACACCTCAAACCCGTATCCGTTGCTGGAGTAAGGTTACGAGGTAATACCGATTAATTCATAGCATATAGCAAACATTTATCAAACATAAAGCATTCATTCTCATAAATCATTCAACACAATCATATTGTCCCTTATAAGGGCCTACGAGGCCTTAAACATGCTTTAGAAGTGGTTCAGGACTAAACCGATAACATATGAAAACTTTTGGAAACTTAGGAAAATTTCAACCATACAGGGGTCACACGCCCATGTGAATAGGCCGTGTGCCTCACATAGCTCCAAACATGCCCATGTCTCAGGCCATGTGGAAACAGGGTATACATACTGACTTGGATTACACGGCTAACTACACGCCCGTGTGTTTAGCCCGTGTGCCGTTCGAAGCGGCCACACACGCCCGTGTCCCAGACCGAGTGCTAGGCTATGCTAAACCTATAGGGTATACTGACTTATGTAACACAGCCAAGTCGAATGCCCGTGTGCTAGGCCATGTGCCAATTAAGGGGGTATACTGACTTGTACCACACGGCCAGTCACACGTGTAACAGTTTGATTTTTGACTCTAGTCGAAATAGTAGTTTCGGGACCATAAATCCGAGTCTGAAATATATTTTAATATTATTTTCTGTGTTTGAGATATGTGAATTTATATATACGAAATTTCTCTGATTTAATTTGTCTGTTTCTGTGCTTAATTATGAAAAATGATTCAATCGCGTAAAGTGTAAAAGTTGAGTGCTAAATGTTAAAGCACTTATTTGGTTTGGCTTTTAAAATAAAGGTCCTTTCATGTCAATTGGATCATTGTACTAATGCATGAACAAGTATGGACATTAGTTGATGGAATTTTTATTTGTTAATTAAAGGGCAAAAATTAGAAAATGGTTTATAATGTATAATTAAATAAAAAATAAAACATGAAATGTGTTCATAATGGGGTATGTTTGCCGAAAATAAAAGGAAAAAAAAAAAAAAAAGAACTTTAGGGTTTTGGCACTTGCAAGCATCAATTAGGTATGTTCTTTTGACCGATTTTTGATAATTTCTATGTTTCTGTGATCGTTGCTTTGTGTTCTTCAAAAACCATGTCTGAATTTTTGTTTCTATTAAAGATTTCATGAGATGCCATTGTTGATATCATGAGTTTTGAAATGTTTTTGGATAAATTATGAAGGCTTGGTAGATGATGTATAAGCTTTGTCTTTGAATTTTGATGAAATAGAGCTAATTGGGCTAATTTGTGAAAATAAGGTTTTGAAGGACTAAATTGCTAATTAAATATGTTATTTGGGCTGGTATGGAAGCCATGCATATTCGGCCAAGCTATAGTCTTGGTGAATTTTGCATATTTGTGATTTTGTAAAAATGGACTAAATTGTTAAGGTGTGAAAATGTAAGGGCTAAAATGCAAAGTGCCCTAAATATGTGTTCATGGATTATTTTGAATGAAATGAATGATTGAATGGTTGAATTTGTATTGTATTAGATCAAAAACAAAGAAATTCGGACTTAGATCGAGGAAAGTCTAAAATAGTCGAATAGTCAACTCGTTCCGTACGAAATCAGTCTGAGGTAAGTCAAATTACAATTATGTGTTAATTGAAATAAATTTTGTACATATAAACTGTAGTCTGTATTGGATGGCATTGAGTGCCTGATGAATATCTTTGGAGTAAGGTATGATAATATGTTAATATTTGAAAAGCTCTGATGTTTCTAAGAAAAGTTGACATCTGTCTGAGACATCGTGTAAGATCGTGTCTGGGACACAGGCTTCGATTTAGATTTACGTATAAGACCATGTTTGGGACATTGGCATTATATCTGATTTTGTGTAAGACCCTGTCTGGGACAGAGGCATCGATATTGAATTGCATGTAAGACCACGTCCGGGATGTCTGCGTTGTACTTGTTTATGAGAATCTGTATCGTTTCTGACCCGTCTAATGATAGCGTACGAAATCTAAGATTGAGTATATGAAATGTATAACCTATGCAGGTACATTTATATCGTACTAGATTTCTAAATATGAAAGACTCTGTCTCTGTGAAATATGTATGGAAATGGAGCATGACATATATGCAAACAAATGAGCATAGTTAAGTTTATGAATTATTCTATGAAATGGTTATGAATCTTTATAGTTGAATTGTACTTATATACTTTAGTAGTTAGACCAATTTTATTTGGCTTACTAAGTGCTTTGTAGCTTACTCTGTGTGTTTACTGTCTGTTTTACAGTTATCATAGCTACTGAAGGCTCGGGGATAGTCGAGGATCATCACCACATTCACGATCTCATTTTGGCACTTTTGAAAGTGTACATATTTTAAAGTATGGCATGTATAGGCTAGAAGGTCTATGTATATAAGTTTTGATGTGTATATATTATGCCATAGGAGTTGGGTAGCAAATGAAATGTTGTATATAGTTTTGGTATTTGGTTGATGGTGCCAAATGATGTATGGTTGTAGTGTTTTATGAGCTAATATGTTTTTGTTATAATAAAGCATGTTTTGAGCATGGAATTGGTTGAAAATTTTGGTATGAATGTTGTATATTATTGTTTGTAGGATTGGATCCAAAAAGGGGTGGTAAATTTGGCTTAAACCAAGCCTGCTTGGTGCCACACGGTCAGGGGACACGGGCGTGCCTTGTGGCTTTGTAAGAAAAGCAGTATTCTCCTAAGAACCGCACGATCTTGACACACGGGCGTGTCATATGGCTGTGGGCTAAAGTCAGTAGCTAGCTAAGTATCACACGGCCATAGTACACGGGCGTGCCTCTTGGCCGTGTGAAAAAGTTAATATAGGACCTATTTTTGGCACGGCTAGTTTACATAGGCGTGTCTAGTGCCCGTGTGTGACACACGGCCTAGTCGCACGGGCATGCGACTTTAACAGTTTGAAAGAATTGGTTGAGTTCTAAAAATTCTAAATGTATTCGTTTTAGTTTTGACCTTTCTTAAATGTATGTTTTAGGTATCGTAGACCGTATTAATAAATGAATTATTGATGAATGCCTCTGTATTAGTGATATTTAATATATGTTATTCTGTATGGGTCTGAAATGTTCTGTCTGTCCTTGTAACCCTAATTTGATGTCAGTTAAGAGTTAGGGGTATTACATTTTATTGGTATCAGAGCTATGGTTTAGTCGGTTCTAGGACTACCATAGCGTGTGTGAGTCTAGCTATACATGCCATATATCTGAATCTATGATAGTGTGATGACTCCTGACTTTGAAATGTGCTTTTATATAGCAAATGGATCCCGATAGAGCTGTATCTGATGATGTAGAAAGCAATACGCCTACTCTCGCGCAAGGGACGATGCAAGCTGAATCTAGACCGGCTATGAGTAGCCGTGATGGTGAGGCTAAGCAACCCTTCTATCAGATGATAAATGAATGGTTCACCCAATACATTAGAACCAAACCGACTGTACAACAACCTCCACCCCCGGTTAATCCTTCTCAAACTCCTGATATGCCACGAGTGAATTTGGTACAGTTGAGTAGACCACCGGTTAATAAGATTAGAAAGTATGGGGCTGAAGAGTTCTGAGCTACAACGAATGATGATGCTGAAAGAGCCGAATTCTGGTTAGAGAATACAATACGAGTGTTTGATGAAATGTCTTTGTGTCCTGAGGAATGTGTTAAATGTGCCGTTTCACTTCTGAGAGATACCGTGTATCATTGGTGGAAAAATTTAATATTTGTAGTCCCGAGTGAACGGGTTACGTGGGATTTCTTTCAATCTGAATTCCGGAAGAAATATATCAGTCAGAGATTCATTGATCAGAAACGTAAAGAGTTTCTCGAGCTTAAACAGGGCCGTATGTCTGTTACTAAATACGAACGTAGATTTGTAAGATTGAGCCAGTATGCTCGGGAATGTGTATCGAATAAAGCAATAATGTGCAAAAGATTTGGAGATGGACTAAACGAAGATATCTGTCTGTTAGTTAGGATTTTGGAAATTAAAGAAATGGTAGTGCTCGTTGAGCGAGCATGTAAAGCTGAAGAATTAAGTAAAGAGAAAAGAAAAGCTGATTCTGAAGCCAGAAATGTTAGAAAGAGATCTTCGAGTAGATTATTTCAGTCTGTGCCAAAGAAATTCCGAGATGATTATAGCCGTTCAAAGGCTGATTTAGGATATTTGAATCGAGATCGAGCTAGATCGCATTCTAATTTCAGAACTTCTGCTACTTCTGTTGCAAGGGTTGGGAATGTTCTGAGAGATCTGAATGTAAACACTGTGGTAAAAGACATCCAGGAAATTGTAGATTGAATAACCGAGCCTATTTTCGATGTGGATCTCTGGATCATTGTGTAAGAGATTTTTTTGAACCTGTTGAGCAATAGAATGTACAGAATCAGAGACCGAGTAATACCTCAGCTAGAGGTAGACCTTCCAGAAATTTGAGAAACGCAAGTGGTGGTCAAAAAGCTACTGGGGATACTGCTGTTAGATCTGAGGCTAGAGCACCTGCCAGAGCCTATGCTATCCGAGCTCGTGAGGAAGCCTCGTCTCCAGACGTGATTACTGGTATTTTTACTCTCTATGATACTTCTGTGATTGCATTGATAGATCATGGATCAACGTATTCTTATATTTGTATGAATTTAGTGCACAGTAAGGCTTTGCTTGTAGAGTCTATTGAATTCGTAATTAGAGTATCAAACCCCTTAGGCAAAAGTGTTTTGGTTGATAAAGTCTGCAAGAATTGCCCATTATTGATTCGAGATATCTGTTTTCCTGCTGATATGATACTTTTGCCTTTCGACGAATTTGATATAAGTCTGGGATTGGACTGGTTGACTTTGCACGATGCTATTGTGAATTGCAAACGAAAAGTCATTGATTAAGGTGTAAGAATTATGAGATAATTCGAATTGAGTCTAGTGATCTGAATGGACTGCCAGCTATGATATCTACAATGAAAGCATAGAGATATGTGAAGAAAGGTTGTGAAGCCTACTTAGCTTATGGGTTAGATTCAAAAGTGAATGATAAGAAAGTTGAATCAGTGCCTGTTGTCTGTGAATTCTCTGATGTGTTTCCTGAAGAACTACGGGGTTTGCCTCCAATTCAAGAAGTTGATTTTGGCATTGAATTAGTACTTGGTACTACTCCGATTTCAATTCAAGACCGTATCTTGATCAGTTTGTTGTTGTATTTATTGATGACATATTGATTTATTCACGTGATGAATCTGAACATGCCACGCATTTGAGAATAGTGCTACAAACTCTGCGAGATAAACAGTAATATGCAAAGTTCAGTAAATGTGAGTTTTGGTTGCGAGAAGTTGGTTTTCTGGGTCATATTGTATCAGCTTCTGGTATCCGAGTTAATCCGAGTAAGATTTCAGCTATTTTGAATTAGAAACCTCCGAGGGATGTTTCTGAAGTCCGCAGTTTTCTGGGACTTGCTTGTTACTACAGACGATTTGTAAAAGATTTCTCTATGATAGCAACTTCGTTGACAAAGTTACTTCAAAAAGATGTAAAATTTGAATGTTCTGAAAAGTGTTAGAAAAGTTTTGATCAGTTAAAAACTCTGTTAACTGAAGCTCCCGTACTTGTGCAACCTGAATCAGGTAAAGAATTCGTTGTTTATAGTGATGCTTTGTTGAATGGACTCGGTTGTGTTTTAATGCAAGAAGGAAAAGTTATAGCATATGCCTCGAGACAACTGAAGCCGCATGAAAAGAATTATCCGACCCACAACCTCGAGTTAGCTGCTATTGTGTTTGCTTTGAAGATCTGGCGTCACTATCTATTTGGTGAGAAATGTCACGTGATTTCTGATCATAAAAGTCTGAAGTACTTAATGACGCAAAAAGACTTGAATCTGTGACAGAGAAGATGGTTAGAACTGTTAAAAGATTACGAACTTGTGATTGATTATCATCTGGGAAAAGCAAATGTTGTTGCTGATGCTTTGAGTCGAAAATCGTTATTTGCTTTGAGTGCAATGAATGCTCATTTGGTTCTGATGGATGATGGTTTAGTTTTAGCTGAATTAAAAGCGAGACCTTTGTTTTTACAACAGATTATTGAAGCTCAGAAGGTTGATAATGAGATTATGGCTAAACAAACTCAGTGTAATTTTGATTCTGATTTTGAATTTCGAATAGATGATGATGATTTTCTGAGGTTCAGAAATAGACTTTGTGTTCCAAGAAATCCGTGTTTGATTCAAATAATTTTGAGTGAAGCTCACAGTAGTAGATTTTTTGTACATCCGGGAAGTACGAAAATGTATAACGATTTGAAACAACTATATTGGTGGCTGAGAATGAAAAGAGATATTTCTAACTTTGTGTCGAGATGTTTAATCTGTCAGCAAGTTAAAGCTGAGCATCAGGTACCATCTGGGTTATTACAATCGATTATGATTCCGGAGTGGAAATGGGATTGAGTGACCATGGATTTTGTTTCGAGTTTGCCTCTGTCTCTGAAAAAGAAAGATGCAATTTGGGTTGTAGTTGATTTTTTGACGAAATCAGCTCATTTTATTCCGACTCGGTTTGATTATTTGCTTGATAAGCTAGCTGAGTTGTATATTTCTGATATTATGAGATTGCATGGTGTGCCATTGTCGATAATGTCAGATAGAGATCCGACATTTACGTCGCGATTCTGGAAGAAATTACAAGATGCTCTGGGTACTAAATTACATTTTAGCAATCGCTTTTATCCATAACCGATGGTCAATCGTAATGCATTATTCGAGATACTTGAGGATATGTTGAGATGTTGTATTCTTGAGTTTGAAGGTGTGTGGGAACAATACTTACCTTTAATTGAATTTGCTTATAATAACAGTTTTCAATCGAGCATTAAAATGACACCATACGAAGCCTTCTATGGTAGAAAGTGTAGAACTCTATTATATTGGTCTGAGCTCAGTGAGAATAAGATTTACGGTATTGATTTGATAAAAGAAACAGAACAGAAAGTGAAAATAATACGAGATAGTCTAAAGGCTACCTCTGATCGTCAAAAATCTTATGCTGATTTAAAACGAAAAGACGTCGAATTTGAGATCGGTGATAAAGTGTTTCTGAAAGTATCTCCATGGAAGAAACTACTTCGATTTGGTAAAAAGGGGAAGTTGAGTCCGAGGTTCATTGGACCGTATGAAATCATTGAGTGAGTTAGACCGATTGCTTACAGATTGAGGCTACCCTCTGAGTTAGAAAAGATACATAATGTATTTCACGTATCGATGCTTCGAAGGTATAGATCTGATCCGTCCCATATGATATCCCCTTCTGAAATTGAGATTCAATCTGATATGACTTACAAAGAAAAGCCGATTTGTATTTTAGCTCGCGAGATTAAAGAATTGCGAAACAAGAAAATTCTGTTAGTTAAAGTGAAGTGGCATCGACACGGTGTTGAAGACGCAATGTGGGAGCCTGAAGATTCAATGAAACAGCAATATCTGAATCTGTTTAACGGTAAGATTTTCGGGGACGAAAATCCCTAAGCGGGGAGAATTGTAACAGTCCGATTTTTGACCCTAGTCGGAATAGTGGTTTCGGGACCAAAAATTCAAGTCTAAAAAATATTTTAATATTATTTTCTGTGTTTGAGATATGTGAATTTATATCTACAAAATTTCTGTGATTTAATTTGTCTGTTTCTATGCTTAATTATGAAAAATGATTAAATCGCGTAAAGTGTAAAAGTTGAGTGCTAAATGTTAAAGCACTTATTTGGTTTGGCTTTTAAAATAAAGGTCCTTGCATGTCAATTGGACCATTGTACTAATGCATGGACAAGTATGGACATTAGTGGATGGAATTTTTCTTTGTTAATTAAAGGGCAAAATTGGAAAATGGTTTATAATGTATAATTACATAAAAATAAAACATGAAATGTGTTCATAATGCGGGATGTTTGTCAAAAATCAAAGGAAAAATAAAAGGAAAAGAGCTTTAGGTTTTCGACACTTGCTAACATCAATTAGGTATGTTCTTTTGATTGATTTTTGATAATTTCTATGTTTCTGTGATCGTTGCTTCGTGTTCTTCAAAACCCATGTCTGAATTTCTGTTTCTGTTAAAGATTTCATGAGACGCCATTGTTGATATCATGAGTTTTGAAATGTTTTTGGATAAATTATGAAGGCTTGGTAGATGATGTATAAGCTTTGTCTTTGAATTTTAATGAAATAGAGCTAATTGGGCTAATTTGTGAAAATGAGATTTTAAAGGACTAAATTGCTAATTAAATATGTTATTTGGGCTGGTATGGAAGCCATGCATATTCGGCCAAGCTATAGTCTTGGTGAATTTTACATATTTGTGATTTTGTAAAAATGGACTAAATTGTCAAGGTGTGAAAATGTAAGGGCTAAAATGTAAAGGGCCCTAAATATGTGTTCATGGATTATTTTGAATGAAATGAATGATTATATGGTTGAATTTGTATTGTATTAGATCAAGAACAAAGAAAATCGAACTTAGATCAAGGAAAGTCTAAAATAATCTAATAGTCAACTCGTTCCGTACGAAATCCGTCTGAGGTAAGTCAAATTACAATTATGTGTTAATTGAAATAAATTTTGTACATATAAACTGTAGTCTGTATTGGATGGCCTTGAGTGCTTGATGAATATCTTTGGAGTAAAGTTAATATCTAAAAAGCTCTGTATGTTTCTAAAAAAAGTTGACATCTGTCTGACACATCGTGTAAGACCGTGTCTGGGACATATGCTTCGATTGAGATTTACGTATAAGACCATGTTTGGGACATCGGCATCGTATCTAATTTCGTGTAAGACCCTGTCTGGGACAGAGTCATCGATATTGAATTACATGTAAGACCACATCCAAGATGTCGGCATTGTACTTGTTTATGAGATCTGTATCGTTTCTAACCCGTCTGATGATAGCGTACGAAATCTGAGATTGAGTATATGAAATGTATAACCTATGCAGGTACGTTTATATTGTACTAAATTTCTGAATATGAAAGACTCTGTCTCTGTGAAATATGTATGGAAATAAAGCATGACATATATGCAAACAAAGGAGCATAGTTAAGTTTATGAATTATTCTATGAAATGGTTATGAATCTTTATGGTTGAATTGTACTTATATACTTTCGTAGTTAGACCAATTGTATTTGGCTTACTAAGCTCTTTGTAGCTTACTTTATGTGTTTACTATCTGTTTTACAGTTATCGTAGCTATTGAAGGCTCGGGGATAGTCGAGGATCGTCACCACACTATCGATCTCATTTTGGTACTTTTGAAAGTGTACATATTTTAAAGTATGGCATGTATAGGCTAGAAGGTCTATGTATATAAGTTTTGAAGTGTATATATTATGCCATAGGAGTTGGGTAGCAAATGAAATGTTGTATATAGTTTTGGTATTTGGTTGATGGTGCCAAATGATGTATGGTTGTAGTGTTTTATGAGCTAATATGTTTTTGTTATAATGAAGCATGTTTTGAACATGGAATTGGTTGGAAATTTTGGTATGAATGTTGTATATTATTGCTTGTAGGATTGGACCCAAAAAGGGGTGGAAAATTTGGCTTAAACCAAGCCTGCTTGGTGCCACACGGTCAGGGGACACGGGCGTGCCTTGTAGCCGTGTAAGAAAAGTAGTATTCTTCTAAGAACCACACGGTCTTGACACACGGGCGTGTCATATGGCCGTGGGCTAAAGTCAGTGGCTAGCTAAGTATCACACGGCCATAGTACACGGGCGTGCCTATTGGCCATGTGAAAAAGTCAGTATAGGACCTATTTTTGGCACGGCTGGTTCACATGGGCGTGTCTAGTGCCCTGACACACGGCCTAGTCGCATGGGCATGTGACTTTAACAGTTTGAAAGAATTGGTTAAGTTCTGAAAATTCTAAATGTATTCGTTTTAGTTCTGACCTTTCTTAAATGTATGTTTTAGGTACCGTAGACCGTATTAATAAATGAATTGTTGATGAATGCCTCTGTATTAATGATATTTAATATATGTTATTCTGTATGGGTCTAAAATGTTCTGTCTGTCTGGTAATGCCTCGTAACCCTAATCTGATGTCGGTTATGGATTAGGGGTGTTACAATACGCCCGTGTGTGAGACCGTGTGGAGCATACTGACTTCAATTCAATTTCAACTCCAGGGGACACACGACCATGTCAAATGACCGTGTGTCACACGTGGCTGAGACACACGCCAATGTCTCTACCCGTGTGGATAAAAATAGGCTATTTGCAAGGCCAATTTGCCACCCCAACTTCAATGTACCTACACAAGGAAAAATGGTACCATTTCATCATACAATTTGGCAGCCAAAATCATCAACCAAATGCACAATTCATATCATTAAAATTTCACCTATTCCAAATCTCGAATCACCATCATTTACTTAGCCAAATACATGCCAAAAATATATCAAACAATATGGTCCATTTACCACAATTTACATAACCATTTGAGCAATTATAAACCATAACCACATTCATACCAAAACATACCAAAATAAGCCATCACTCATGGCTATAAATATACAAACCAAAACATATACATTTATAAGCCATTTCAAATAGACAAACACATATCAATATTAACATCTTTTACAAGCCAAATCTCATGGCTATTGTAACACCCCGTACCCGAGACCGTTTCCGGAGTCGAACACGAGGTGTTAACGGACTTAATTCATTAATTAAACAGCTCATACAATTCATTTTAAAATTTCCAGACAAGCTGGCTAACTGCATCACAGTCGCTTTAAAAATCATATCTTGAGTTCTGAAACTTGAAATCTAATTCCGTAAATTTTTCCTGAAACTAGACTCATATATCTATCTACTAATTTTTTTCTAGAATTTTTGGTTTGGCCAATTAGTACAGTTTATTAGTTAAAGTCTCCCCTGTTTCAGGGTTCGACTACTCTGACCTCTTTGTATTACGAATCAGATATCTCCCTGTACAGAGCTTCAATGACTATGCCGTTTGTCTCTAATAAAACTAGACTCAATAAGGAATCTGTACATATAAAGCATGACTTCTAATTATCTTTGTAAAATTTATGGTGAATTTCCAAAGTCAGAACAGGGGATCCAGAAATCGCTCTGGCCCTGTTTCACAAAAATTTAAACATCTCATAAAATATAGCTCATATACCTGTTTCGCTTCTTCCATATGAAAATATACTCATCAAGCTTCGATTACATAACTTCTTCATTATTTAATTCCATTTCTACTATTTTTAGTGATTTTTTTCAAACTCATGTCACTGCTGCTGTCTGAATCTATTTTATGGTAAATTTTACCTATTTCATGTTTTCCATGGATTAGCTAGTAATTTAGCATACATAACACCAAATATGATCATGATTAGCCATTCCAATGGCTAATCATTACCAAGCATTTCCATACCACTCAATAACAATATCATAAGACCATATATACAAAATGATTATAATGCTATACATGCCATACTCAAAATATGCAAGCCATTATGCCAAGATGGTATACGGATATAGTGTGAGCATGCCTCCGACCGTTCCCGATTTCTGAGCTGGCTTGTCAACACTACAAGGAATGAAAAGGAGGGAGTAAGCATAAATGCTTAGTAAGTTCACATGCAAATAGCAAGTAACATAACCATATAAGCAAACATAAAACATCATTTGCATAATCATCACCAAGACATTCATATCACATTTTCATTTATCATCTTACCATATTGTTGTTATATCAAGTTTTCAACCCGAGGGTTAAGTACATACCTGTTCAAAGTATTCATTTCACAACACTTACCAATACGTCCCTTTCATCTTGAGTATTCCTCCATTTGAGTAGAACTTTACCCGTTGAACACATCGGAATATAATTCGGATACATGGAAAGTTTGCACATAAGTGCCACATATGTAGCCAAGCTACTATGTAACCCGCCCATAAGCGAACTCGGACTCAACTCAACGAGCTCGGGCGTTCGCATCCATGAGTGAACTCGGACTCAACTCAACGAGTTTGGATGCCTAGTTACATCTCACGAACTCGGACTCAACTCAACGAGTTCGGACATTTGCATCCATAAGTGAACTCGGACTCAACTCAACGAGTTCGGATGCCCAAACATCCTAGTAACATGTCACTTGTATCCTAATCTATTCCTAAGGTTCAAACGGGCATTTTCCTCGATCACACATCTTTGCCATCTTCCACGAAATATCAAAATTGATACTTCGGTGATAGTTCATACTCATCAAGTAATTCACATAATTACATATTATTCAACAATAACCACAAAGCATAATATTTCATGATAATAATCAGCATCATATCATATAAACAACATTAAATTGCTTAAAATGACAATTATGTTACTACTGATTACACATGAACTTACCTCGTGATGCTAAAATGGCTACTTTTACCATTTAAGTCCACAACTTGGTATTTTCCCCATTTTAGCCCGAATTTTAGTTTTCCTTGCTCTATCATTTAAAATATAGTCTAATTAGGACTCACATTATTCAAATTGACCCCAAATCATATTTTGGAAAAATTACAATTTTGCCCCTAAACTTTTGCATATTTACACTTTTTCCCCAAGGCTCGTAAATTAAACTTCAGCCTATCTTCTTATGTTTTATGACATGCTGATCATTTTTCCCTTCTATGGCAACATCAAATTCTCACTCTAACATGTACTTATGACTATTAGGTATTTTTACCGATTAAGCCATTTGCTCGTTTTCACTTAAAACCGAGTAGCACAAGTTGTCTAACATAATTTAAAACCTCATATTCTATCATAAAACACCAAAATACACAAATTTCACCTATGGGTATTTTTCCAAATATAAACCCTAGGTTAAATTATTGCTAGCATAAGCTAAATTGAGCTCTGAGGGACTCTAAAAACGTAAAATCATTAAAAACGAGGCTAGAACGGACTTACAATCGAGCTTGGAAGCTTGAAAACCCTAGCCATGGTTTCTCCTTGCTATATTCGGCCATGGGGTTGAAGATGAGCAAAATTGGCTTTAATTTTGTATTTTAATTCATTTTACCCTAAATGACCAAAATGCCCTTACTACTAAACTTTCCAAAAATTCCATCCATGTCCAATTTTTGTCCATAGACTTAGAAATTGGTAAAATTTCTATTTAAGACCTCCTAATTAATATTTCAAAACAATTTCATACTAGAAACTTCTAGAATGCAAGTTTTGCAAATTATTCGATTTAGTCCCTAATTTCAATTTAAGCACTTTATGCATAAAATTTCTTCACGAAATTTTCATACAATCATGCAATCATATCATATACCTTAAAATAATCATAAAATAATTATTTCTATCTCGAATTTTTTGGTCACGAAACCACTATTCCGACTAGGCCCAAAATTAGGATATTACAGCTATGATCACAACCAAAATACCACATCTATCATATACATGCCATATACCATAATTGT
Organism: Gossypium arboreum; assembly: GCF_025698485.1. Taxonomy (NCBI): domain Eukaryota; kingdom Viridiplantae; phylum Streptophyta; class Magnoliopsida; order Malvales; family Malvaceae; genus Gossypium; species Gossypium arboreum. Next base: position 127,946,460 of record NC_069077.1, read on the forward strand.
ATAATTCAAAAGTACCAATTTAGATGTTTGATAGTACAATGATGTTCCTGAGGACTCCCAGATTCGAGCTAGCCTTGATATCACTATAAAGCATGGGAAAAATACACAAAGTAAGCTAATAAGCTTAGTAAGCTCATATAATATAAACTTAACTAATCACAAATACAACATTCATCAATCTAAACATATTATCATGGACTTTATGATTACTAACAAACCTTTCACCTGCTTATTCATAAGCTTATATACAAACTTTGTATCTTCTTAGATTTTAAGCCCATAATATACATGTACATACCTGTACCAATCCATAACAAGATCATACATACATGAAGTGCAGTTGAATACTCAATATCTCGCACACTAAGTGCCATACTTGATATCTCGCGCACTAATTACCATACTTGATATCTCGCACACTAAGTGCCATATTCGATATCTCGCACACTAAGTGTCGTACATAGCCGAAGCTATCTCAAATCACACACTAAGTGCCATATATAGCCGAAGCTATGTCGATTTGCACACTAAGTGCCACTAATAGCCGATTTATCATCGAACATAATTGTAGTCCCATATATACAATTTATACAATATTAAAGCACTAAAATCATAATTATTACAGTGCTTAATACATACGAACTTGCCTCATATTTAGAATTGACGGATTGGGTTGACTACTTGATAACCTTGCTTTTCGCCCGATCTAAATCCGAATTCTTTCTTTCTTGATCAATATGAGCTATGGAAGCTTGGCCAAATATCAAGTGTAAAAATGGCTTCTCTCCTTATTAAAATCGGTGGAAGATGATAGTTGAAGATGATGATATATTTGTTTTTTTTATTTTTATCATTAATAACCTAATTACTTAATTAATCTTTAAAACATTTAAAAATTACCAAATTGCCAAGCCAACACATGCCACTAACTCATTAATGGGCTATTAACCACATAAGGACCTCCATTTTAGGGTTCTATAGCTATTAGACACCTTTAGCTAATAGAACACATGTTTTACACTTTACGCGATTTAGTCCTTTTTATCAAATTGAGCATTGAAACTGTAAAATTTCTTTACGAAACTTTCACATAGTAATTCTATCATGCTTTTAACTTTAATAAAATAATAAAATAAATATTTTAACTTCAGATTTGTGGTCTCGAAACCACTGTTTCGATTTGACTCAAAACGAGCTGTTACAACTGAAGTAAATTGTTGGCAAAAACAAATTGATTTGAAATTTCAGACATGAGAGATGATTTCAGTTGAGTTTGAGAGTCTGAAAGATGTTGTTAAAGTCATTTTAGCTATTTCTTCGCAGAGATTGATACGTAAAGGTAATAAAGTGTTTTTAGCATACATTTTTGATACTAGAGATTCAGAATAAAAGCTAGATCGATTATCAGTTGTTAGTGAGTTTACTGATGTATTTCCTGAAGAGTTACCAGGATCGCCTTCTAATCATGAAGTTGAGTTTGTAATTCATTTGGTTCCTGGAACTGCAGTAACATCGATGCCACTATATCATATGACACCAACTGAAATAAAGAGTTGAAAGCATAGTTACAAGAATTGTTAGATGGAGGGTTTATTCGATTGAGTGTATCTCTCTGAGGGTGCCTGTGTTGTTTGTGAAAAAAAGAAAGACAGCTCTTTGAGATTGTGTATAGACTACAGGTAGTTGAATAAAGTCACTATAAAAAACAAATACGCCTTGCCACATATCAACAATTTGTTTGATCATTTGAAAGGTGCCACAGTGTTCTCAAAGATACTCAAAGATAGATATTAGATCTGGGTATTATCAATTAAAGGTTAAAGATTGCGATGTGTTAAAGACTACTTTCAAAACTCATTACAATTATTATGAGTTTCTAGTAATGCCATTTGGTTTGACTAATGCCCTTGTTGCTTTTATGGATTTAATGAATCAGGTTGAAAACCTCATTTGGATAGATTTGTTGTTCTGTTTATGGATAATATATTGATCTATTCCAAGACAAAATCTGAACATACTTAATATTGAGAATCATATTACAAACTTTGAGAGAAAAACAGTTGTATGTAAAGTTTAATAACAATGAATTCTGCATTCGAGAGGATGGATTTTTGGGTCACATCGTATCAGTTGACGGGATTCAAATTGATCCGAGTAAAGTTTTGGTTGTGATGAATTGGAAAACACCAAATAATGTTTCTAAAGTGTGGAATTTTCTGGGTTTAGCAGTTTACTACTGTCGTTTTGTTAAAAACTTCTCTTTATAACTTCACCCATGACCATATTACTACAAAAAAATATCGAGTTTGTTTGGTCTAATAAGGGCCAGCAAAGTTTTGATCAATTGAAAAACATGTTAACGGAAGCTCCAGTGTTGACTCAGCTTGAATCTGGGGTAGAGTATGTTGTTTATAGTGATGCATCTCACAACTATTTCGGTTATGTGCTTATGCAAGCAAGGAAACTAGTAGCTTATGCTTTTCGACAGTTAAAACCACAAGAGAATAATTATTCTACTCATGATTTCGAACTAGCTGCGATTGTATTTGCTTTGAAAATTTGGAGACATTATTTATACGACAAGAAATGTCATGTGTTCATAGATCATAAAAGTTTGAAATATTTGATGACTCAGAAAGAACTGAATTTGAGATAGAGACAATGGTTAGAGCTATTGAAAGATTATGATTTGGTTATTGATTATCATCCAGAAAAGGCTAATGTAGTAGCGGATGCACTTAGTCGAAAGTCGTTACTGTTTTCACATCGAGTGTTGAACGCTCATTTAGCTATGAATGAAGATGGTTCTGTACTGGCAGAGTTGAGAGCTAAACCCTTGTTTCTACAATGAATTCGAGAATTGCAAAATGAAGATAAAAGGTTGATGATGAAACAAAAATTGGTTTAGAATAAAATGAGTACTTAGTACAATGTTGATAGTAATGGTAGGTTACATTATTGTGATAGAATTTGCGTTCCGAATGATCTAGATTTAAAATGTGATATCTTATCTGAAGCTCATAGTAGCACATATTCGATTCATCTTGGTAGTATGAAGATGTATTGTGACTTGAAACAGATGTACTAGTGGCCGGGTATGAAACGAGAAATTTGTGAATTTGTAGCTAAATGTTTGATTTATCAGCAGGTAAAAGCAGGTAAAAGTAGAGCATCAGGTACCGTCGGGTTTACTAAAACCTACTATGATTCCTGAGTGGAAGTGGGAATGAGGCAGGATGGATTTCATATTTGGTTTACCTGTAACTCCAAAAAAGAAAGCTTCAATTTGGGCAGTTGTTGACAGATTGACTAAATTGGAAAATTCTATTCCACTCAGAACAAGTTTGTCACTTGAGAGATTAGTGGACTTATATATATCTAAGATTGTGAGATTACACAGATTTTCTACATCTATTATTTTAGATTGTGATTTAAGATTTGCATTGAGATTTTGGAGTAAACTTCACGAGGCTTTGGGCACTAAGCTTAATTTCAACACAGCGTTTCATCCTCAGACTAACAAGCAATTAGAATGAGTGATTCAGGTTCTGGAAGATATTCTGAAATGTTGTATACTTGAGTTTGAAGGTAATCAGTAAAATGACCTACCTTTTGCTGAATTCACTTATAATAACAATTATCAATCTAATATAAAAATGGCATCATTTGAAGCTCTTTACGGACGAAAGTGTAAAACACCGTTGTATTGGTCTGAATTGAGTGAATCCAAAATGGCGAGAATTGATTTGATCTGAGAAATTGAAGACAAAGTTTGAGTTATTCGACGTAGTTTGAAAACTACACTGATCGTCAGAAATCGTATGCGAATATGAAAAGAAAAGATATAGAATTTGATGTTGGCGATTGAGTATTCCTAAAAGTCTCTCCATGGAAGAAAGTGTTACGTTTCAGAAGGAAAGGCAAGCTAAGTCCGAGCTTAATTGGATTGTATGAAATTGTTGAAAGAATTGACCTTGTAGCTTATAGATTAACCTTGCCCTTTAAACTCAAGAAAATCCATAATGTGTTCCACGTTTCGATACTGAGACGATACAGTTCTGATCCTCTACATGTGATTCCTCAGAGTGAGATTGAGTTACAGCCAGATTTGACATATTCGGAGGAACCAGTAAGAATTTTAGCTCGGGAAGTCCAAGAACTACAGAATAAACGAGTACCGTTAGTAAAAGTCTTGTGGCATCCTCATGGTACAGAAGAAGCTTCCTGGGAAACTGAGGAATCAATGAAACTATAGTATCCTAATCTATTTTCAGGTAACAATTTCGAGGACAAAATTTCTTAAAGGGGGAAGAGTTGTAACAACCTGATTTTTAGTGGTGATGGAGTAGTGGTTCGGGACAACAAATTTCCATCGTATCAACTCGTAAATATTATTTTTAGATTATTTATAGAGTCATTAGATTCGTATTAAAAATTGGCTTAGAAATATTAACGTTTGGATAGTTAATTAAAGAGAAAAAACTAATTTGAAAAAAGTGAAAAACTTGGTAATTATTGTATTTAGTTGATTACATAGTTTAAAAGTTAATTGAAGGGCTTAAATGGTAAATTAGCCCTAGATAATTTAGTTGGACGGTTAAAGAAAGGAAAAATGATAAAATAAGGTGATTATAATGGTAAACCTGTAATTTAAATGAAATTAAAACAAAATTAAGTAAAAGAAATAGGTTTCTTCTTCATTTTTACTTTCCATAGCCGAAATTCATAGTTTCTTAAGATAGGAGAATCGACCAAGCAAATTATTTTGCATGCGAGTGAATTTTTTCTCCATTTCTTGTAATTTTTATGTTTTTGAGATCGTTGCAACTAGGTCTAGCTAGCCCGTACCTTGGTTTTTTATTCTGTTAAAAATTTTGGAAGTTTTCATTGATGAATATTGAATGTTTTTCATGAATACCATGTATTTGGAATTTTGACTGTGTTGTTTGATGATTTTGTAAAGTGATTTTTGTTAGATTTTGATTTTAGGATTAAATTGTGAAAATGTCAAAATTTTAGGGTTTGATAGTGAATTTAATATTCATTAAGGACTTTTTTGGGGGCTAATATATTTGGATAGAATATTGACTTGATAAAAATGGTTAATTTGATTAATTTCGTGTTGAGGGGTTAAATTGCAAAAACTTGTAAAGGTTTGGGGTAATTGTGTAAATTTGAAAAATAAAAGGGTATTATTTGTAAAAGGGATTGAAATGTGAAATTTAGGCTGATAATTGAGAAATTTTACATTTTAGATCAAGATTCCATGGATACTTGTGGAAAAGGAAAAATAACAGAATAGTCCCTAAACTTCTGCAACTACTACAACTAAGTCCAAGTAAGTTCATACGGTTTAGAATTTAATATCTTTACGAATTTTTGAGTAGAATAACATGGTACGACATATATATGTATTAATTATTGATAATGAATGATTCTGTGAGATATACTTTTAAAAATTGATGCTCTATTTGAATTAAACGTGAGATATAGTACAGTCGTGATTTGGTGTGTTATGGGGGTTTGGAGCAGAGATGGCTTTGGAGTGATGTATGTTTATATTACTTGAGTAAATTGAGGTACAACATTTGTTTCGAACTCTTGTGTTATACTCTATGTTTGGTGTGTTTCGGAGGGACTAGCTCTTTTGAGCATTGGTGTGTTTCGGCTGGTTAGCTCGTGTAAGCATCTGGTGTGTTTTAGAGGGATTATCCATAATTCTTTCTTCAAATTGAAGTCTCGGTACAGTAATTTGTTTAATGAATTTGATGAATTTGGTATTCATTTGGAGTATTAAATTGAACGTATGTTATTTATCGGTTGAGATTTTGGATGATAGGAAACCTTCGTGATTGAATTATTGTTGTCTGAATTGTTTAATTTACTTCGGTAAGATTTATCATTTTAGTATGTCGAACTTACTAAGCTTCTTAAAGCTTAATTGTGTTAATCTTTGTTTATGTATATACTCGGAAGGTTGGATGATAGAATCGGCACTCAAGTTACACCATCTAGCTTAATTTCGATAGTATTTATAACGTTCTTTTCAGTTTATATGGCATGTATTAGGAGTGTATATTTTTATAAGTGGTTTGGATGTGTGTAATGTTAAGCATGACTTATGTTCATATTGTTAACTATAAGACATATGTGAATAAAGTAGATATTACAATGCAAATAAAAATGGTATTTGGTATTGATATGTGTATTTGAAGTATCTATGATAGGTACATTGGTTAAGTGTGGATTTGATGAATTGATAAGTTGTGTTTGGGATTTCATTTTGATGTACAATTGTATATACTTGTGGTAACAATGAGGGTATATTGGTTAGACACTTAATAGGTTGATTTGGTATGTTTTTGTCTTGATTAATGTCACATTGAATAGGTATGTTTGAATGTTTGAAATTGATGTGCCTTGTATGGCATATTGGTTGAATGATCTTAGACTTTTGAATTGGTCATTTTATGTAGGTTTTGTCAGGTTTTAATGCATTGACGATATGGACAAGAGGTATTTATGTGATTGAATGATTTGGTATTGAAAATGGCTTGAATTTGGGCTAATTTATGTCCACACGGCTTGAGACACGGGCGTGTGACTCAGCCGTGTGACACACACGGCCATACAACACTACTGTGTGTCCCTTGTAGGTTTAATGGTTTCTTTTCGAAAGTTATACGGCCTAGCACACGGCTTGGCACATGGGTGTGTGAAGCCATTTTGAAGGTTACATGTCCTAGCACACAAGCGTGTTGCTTGGCCGTGTGACCCAAGTCAGAGTGTTACACAGGCAGGGAAACAACCGTGTGTCCCTATTTCGAAAGTCACACGGCCTGAGACACTAGCATGTGACCTCTTTAGTCCAAAATTTTCAACTTTTTCTTAAATTTTCCAAATGTTTCTGATTTTGTCCTGGATTTTTTCTATAGTATTTTTTAGGATCTCGAGGGCTTGATTAATGGACATTATGAATGTATTTGAATGAAATTAGTTTATGTTTGCATTGATGCATGAATTGAATGGTTTACTGTTTTGTTTGTCCGGTAATGCTTCGTAATCCTGTTCTGGCGTCAGATGTAGTGTTACATTCTTAATTAATTAAATTAGAAGATTTTACGTTTGAGTAGGACTCCTAAAAGGCATTGAACAATAGCACACCAAAGGATAGAGGGCCCTAATCCACAACATCTATGGTTGATCTGGGTTCATTGGGCTAGTTCGATTTTAGTCCAACTTTTCAAGCTTAACTCCCTTAATTTAAATAAAAAACCAAACTCAAATATTTAATCAATCAAACAATTAAATATCAATTCAAAAATAATTAATAAGTTAACTAATTTACATAACCCAATTCTAATTCTGTTAACATCATGACAATTTTACTGTATTAGAAATTATATATAAACTTATTTAATTATTCGAACAGAGTTAAACTACAATGAGTACATAATTTAATTTAAAATTTGTATTCAATTATTTATGTCATATCTGGATTTGTTAAGTCTTAAATGATTTGGGAGACTTACGGATATAATTGAAAAGTTTTCTATTCTGTCCTTTTTGTAAATAAGAATTTTGGCGAGCTGGTTGAGAAAAAAAGATGAATTTCAACTTTAGTTCTATTACTTAAGAATTGGATAGTTCTAAGTGGGAGACAGAATGATTAATATTATTCCAAGTGGCCGTTGATTTTGTATTGATGAAAGATGTGTGAGAGGACTATATATATTGGAGAGGTGTTAATCTCCAGGATTGCTCTTTCATTTTTTTGTTCCTTCTTCATCTTTCCTCTTGTTTGCCATAGAAGAGAGAAGGCTTATGGAGCGTTGGTGCATGGAGAATGAAATGGAGGTTTGAGGTTTAGAAATTGGAAGTTTCATAAGCTTTTTAATCTTTCTTTGTTAATGGATTTAAGAAAAGGAAAGAAAGTTAAGGATTTTACTTATCCATCGAACTTGTTCTATTAATTATTTAAATATCCTTAGCATGCAAGCAAAGTATGCTTCATATGATGATAAATTATCTTCACTGGAATTCTGAAATGGTGGTTATATTTGTAAGCTAGAGGCTTGTATAGCAAGAGAGAAGCATAGTGGATGGATTTGGTGTCAACTTTCAAATGAGTTCTCAGACTTAGATCTTAAATGGATGTATCCTGTGTCATTAATGTCCTGAATATGATGAATTAGTGTTTTACCAATGGTAATCAATTTGTGGCGAAATGTTAATGTCTTGTGTGTGCATGCGGTATTGAACACAAATACCGTTTGGATGAGTCTGATCATGATTGAATAAAAAAGTGGATTGGCGTGATGTATGTTGTTAATGAGATACAATTGTATGGCTGTGAGTAAATATGGTTATGATACATAAACGGTATGATTGGCGTACTATATGTCGCATGTTAGACAATACATGTTGGCTGAATGTTTGAATATGTATGCATGACATGCATGTGGCTTTGAGGAGGTTCAAATGATCATTCATGAGATTGCATATGCATTATATTTATGTGGCTTTAAGGGAGGTTTGATTGGACTAAGTTAGTAAAGGACATTAAATGATAAAGAAACTCGGTGCACACCCGTATATAAGAGCCGATTGTATGGGATGTGTAAGAGCCCTTAATAGGACATTTGAGAGCCCCTTATGTGGGACGTATGAGAGCCCTTAGTGGGAAAAATGGAAGTACATTGTCATGGAATTACCATAAATGTGGAAGTTTGCCAGGATGATCTTATGTGAAAGTTTTTCAACACGATTTTAAACGTGGAAGTCTGTTAGGTCGATCTTAAATGTGGAAGTCTGCCAGGACTATTTTTTATGGAAGCTCGTGAGGACTATCTCATATGGGGAAAGTCCACCAAGACTATTATTGTAAGGAGAGTTCGGTAGAACTATCTTGTAATTATAAGTCCACGCTATGTCCGAGACTACAATAAGGTGATCTATTATTATGAAAAGGCCCTTGTGCCTGTGTTACCAAATAAAGTTAGGCAAATACAAGTTATGACGGTCCATCGGATTATCCTTACAGTTTTGCATATACAGTAGTTATAAAATTCACTCTAGTGAAAGCTTGCAGGTCCATTTGGGAATTCACATCTGATTTTGTAAGTCCGCTAAGTATGAGTTCATTCTTCAAATCCATTACTATGTGCAAGCTATCTGTTTACGTGAGACCATATATGAACAATATGATAGCCTACCATAATTGCCTCATATGTATGATTCTGCAAATAGGGGATCTGTCGTTAAGAATCCACCTATAAGTTATCTGTTTCAAAGAGATAACCACCACGAGTGGACTATTTCATCGTGGAACAGACGAGGGAAAAGATGTATCGTTCGATTTGTCTACTTGATTACGACGAGTAGGTTTTCTATATCAATTTGTAACAGTGTTTCCTTACAGATACAAAAGGGTCATAGTACGGGCCTGAGTTTGGTCAGACGAACCATTATTAACAAGTTGCAATAGGGACTATTCGCTAAAAATATCTTATGTGAATATCTGGAGTCATTGGTGCAGGGTGTGTTATGAAAACTAGTTATGGATTATTTTTTACGAGTCCGCAAATAAGAATCTGCAAGGATTTCCTTCTCGAGGGAAGAGATGCATAAGGATCCATGAGGGTAATTAATGAAAATAGAATTAGCAGGGAAATCCACTAAGAAAGCATTTTCTATTAGATCGGTGTTCTAGAGTTGCCTCTTTGCGATCGCACTAGTGGAAGCTGTATGTATGCTAGGCTTAGTATAGCCAATCATGAAATCTTTCACTTCCAAGTGACTATCGCCAAATGTACGAACTTTGAATGGAAAATATTACACTAAAATATAAGAAATAAAGTAGCGGTATCTGCAAGTATACAGGTCAAAATTGTAATATAGTATTGTGTTACAACGAAACACATGAAAATATTTCGAGGATTGTGCCCAAGGGAGGATGAATTAAATCTATTGAAAACCTCTATACAATAATAGGTCTAAATAGTAATAATTAAATTCTATATTATGATAAATCATAAAAGAGATAAATATTCAAACCTAAATAACTAAAATAAATAAACAATAAAATAAACAAACAACTAAACCAATTAAACCAGTTAAAAAGATTAACTCATTTCAGGGGTTGTAATTAACTTCAAATTCAGGTTTTAGGGTGAATTAGTTATTAAATAACCAATTATTATCTCACGGCCTCTAGCTGATTAATTAATTGATTGATGCTCGCTTATCTCTTGACATCATTTTTTCAATCATGATAAATTACGATTTACTCGACAAACTTATCTCTTGACCTTGTTTAACCTTTGATTACTTCTTAAAAACACGTAATTTATACCAGCTAATTCTGTAGGAAACCATTAATCCTCCGTTAATTACTACCCTATCCAATTGTTAATCTCCCCTAAGGGAATTGGCTACTCATGGTATTCATAATCTCAAACTCAATTGATATAAACATGTGAATAACACGAATAAACTGAAAGAGAAAAGAAATATAGAATAATCTTGATTTATATCGATTAAGAGCGGAATAACAAATCTTATCACTTGCAAAGAAAAATAAACGAAACAACTTCGATTGAAGAAAAGAAATCTTGGATCAAAATTGGTTCTAAGGGAAAAGAAAAAAACATTTAAGAGATTAAAAGAAAACTAGATCTAAATCCTACTCCTAAACTACGAGGGTTTTTGGATGCATCTAAGACGACTTAGTTATATCTGTATTATTTCTTGTGATGACGACTTAGTTACATATTCAGAATGAGCTACGGACACTATGAATTTTTTGTGATGCCTTTTGGTTTAACTAATGCACCTGCAGTATTTATGGACTTGATGAATAGAATTTTAGATCATATTTAGACAGATTTGTTGTGGTATTTATTGACGACATTCTGATATATTCACGAGACAAGTCTGAGCATGCCGAGCACTTGAGAATTGTGTTTCAAACCCTGCGAGATAAACAACTGTTTGCTAAATTTAGCAAATGCAAGTTTTGGCTCCGAGAAGTTGGTTTTCTAGGACATATAGTATTGGCTGAAAGCATCAGAGATGATCCAAGTAAAGTTTCGACAATTGTTGACTGGAAACCACTGAGAAACGTATCTGAAGTTAGAAGTTTCTTGGGATTAGCTGGTTATTACAAAAGATTCGTAAAAAGGGTTTTCAATGATAGCTACACTAATGATGCGACTATTATAGAAAGATGTAAAGTTTGAATGGTCTGACAAGTGTCAGGAAAGTTTCAATCAGTTGAAAGCACTGTTGACCGAGGCACCAGTTCTAGTTCAACCTGAATCAGGTAAAGAATTTGTGATTTTCAGCGATGCATCTTTAAATGGTTTAGGATGTGTTTGATGCAGGAAGACAAAGTAATAGCTTATGCTTCCAGGCAGTTAAGGCCACACAAAAAGAATTTATCCGACTTATGACCTAGAGTTGGCAGTTATTGTGTTTGCGTTCAAAATTTGGCTACACCATTTGTTCAGCGAAAAATGCCATATATTTACCGATTATAAGAGTTTGAAGTATATAATGTCATAGAAAGATTTGAATTTGAGACAACGCAGATGGCTCGAACTGTTAAAAGATTATGATTTGATTATTGATTATCATCTGGGGAAAGCAAATGTAGTTGCTGATGCTTTAAGTAGAAAGTCCTTGTTTGCTTTGCGAGTGATAAATATGAGATTGGCATTATCTGATGATGGCTCAATCTTAGTTGAGTTGAAAGCTAGACCGATGTTTTTACAGCAGATCTGTAAAGCTCAAAAGTGTGATGACAAGTTGCTAGCTAAACGAGGACAGAGTGAGTCAACTTCCGATTTAGAATTTTAGATAAGACACGATGATTGTTTGTTGTTCAGAGGTAGAATTTGTGTACCAAAGAATCCAGAACTCATTCAAAGAATTTTACATGAAGCTCATAATTGTAGTTTGTCTATTCATTTGGGAAGTAATAAGATGTACAGTTATTTGAAACAGATGTACCAATGGCTGGGAATAAAACGCGAGATTTTTGACTTTGTATCTAGATGTTTAGTATGTTAGCAAGTAAAAGCTGAATATCAAATACCTTCAAGATTACTGCAGCTAGTAATGATACCAAAGTGGAAATAAGATCAAGTTACTATGGACTTCGTATCGGGTTTACCCCTATCTCCAAGGAAGAAAGATGCTATTTGGGTTATCGTTGATTGTTTGATGAAGTCTGCATATTTTATTCCGGTATGTATAGATTACTCCCTTGAGAGACTAGCTGAGCTATACGTTGCTGAAGTTGTTAGATTGCACGGGGTGCCAGTTTCTATTATTTCAGATAGAGATCCACGGTTTACATCGCGATTTTGGAGCAAGTTGAAGGAAGCTCTTGGTGCGTGGTTACATTTTAGTATTGCATTTCAACCCCAGAAAGATGGTTAGTCCGAGAGAGTAATTCAGATACTCAAAGATATGCTTCGTTGTTGTATATTAGAGTTCAAAAGCAATTGGGAAAAATATTTGCCGTTGGTTGAGTTTGCGTACAATAACAATTATCAGTTAAGTATAAAGATGGCATTGTACGAAGCCTTGTTTGGTCATAAATGCCGAACTCCTTTGTATTGGCCCGAGCTTAGTGAGAAAAAGATTCACGGGGTAGATTTAATTCGAGAGACTGAAGAAAAAGTGAAAGTAATCCATGATAATTTAAAAGCAGGTTTAGATCGACAGAAATCGAATACAGATTTGAAACGTAAAGATATTGAATTTCAAGTCAGAGATAGAGTATTTCTAAAAGTATTGCCTCGGAAGAGAATTCTTCTGTAACACCCCTTACCCATTACCGTCGCCGGAACAGGATACAAGGTATTACCAGAACATAACATATACCAAGATAGAAATATGTCATCCCATTTGATAATGCATCGTATAACATATATCTTGAACAATATTAGCCAACTTTTATGGCTTGTACAAAGTAATCGGTCGAAAATCAGAACTAATATTTTAAACCTAGACAAATATGACACATAACAAAATAATTTTTGCCTACTATACATGCCATAATTCAAAACATTTAGTTCAAATACCCCAAAGTATGATAGTGCGGTAGATCTTCACGATCCTTGACTCTGAGCAAGTGGAGAACACTATAAGACAAAAGAGAGAAAACGAAGTAAGCTTATAGCTTAGTAAGTAGTATGTAAATACTAATTTAAGAATCTAACATGTTTACATAACAATTCAAGTATATCTACTTTAACTTCACTACTTATTCCACTTCGATTAAGCTGTCTCTGCTGTGTCATATTCACTAAATAAATCATAACTCGAGTTACAAAACTCGAAATTCATATCCGTAAAATTTCCCTGAATCTAGACTCATAAATCTTCTTGCTAAATTTTTTTCATAATTTTTGGTCCAGCAGATTAGTACAGTTTATTAGTTAAAATTTCCCCTGTTACACAGCTCGACTGGCCTGACCTCTGTCCACTACGAATTGAATTTCTCTAAGTACATAACTCAAACAACCCTGAAGTATGTTGTATTTAAAACTAGTCTCAATAAGGAATTTAGGCATGTAAACTATATTTCTTAGTTTGCTTTGTACAATTTTTAATGATTTTTCAAAGTGGAAACAGGGGATCACGTATTCATCCTGAGCAAGTCAGTTACAATTGTAAATATCTCAAAATATAGAATTCCTTTGCTTGCCCTGCTTCTTTTATATGAAAGTAGACTCATTAAGCTTTAATTTCACATCTCATTCAACCTCTAATTATATTCCTCCTATTTTTGGTGATTTTTCAAAATCACGTCACTGCTGCCATCTAAGAACAGTTTTAATACTAATTTCACTCTTTCACACATTCTTTATGCTAACCTCATTTTATCGTATATATGTATATGCCACAATTCATTTTCACCACATTTCATTCACTATAAGTGTAGGTCCAAACCACAATGTCACCACAAAACCATCCCGTTGAACAATTCGGATCAATCCTCGATATTTAACGGTTTCAAAGACACACCCCACCATCATACTTCATTTAGTTCGGCTCTCTTGTACACATGGGGAACACTTAGTACCACTCATGCGACCTAGCCGATTTGTCTCAGTAGCTCTCTTGTCTACATGGTGTCCTTCACTTGGAATCACGCATGCGACCTAGCTACATTTATCTTTCACGTAGCTCTCTTGTCTACATGGTGTCCTTCACTTGGAATCACGCATGCGACCTAGCTACATTTATCTTTCACGTAGCTCTCTTGTCTACATGGGATACATCTCGTATCACGCATGTGACCTAGCTACTACAGGGTGTCTCGTAGCTTTCTTGTACACATGATGTGCACTCAAGATCATACATGTGACCTAGCTACGCCCTCTATTTCATTCGATCTCCGAATGTTCAACCGGATCTCTCTCTCAGTATTTATTTCCATTCTTCCAATAGTCAATTTATATTTTAACATCAGCTAGTATATTTATATAATAGGCTGAAATATAAGAATGTACATGAAATTATTGTAATATTTACATACAACTTACCTTGGTGCAAAATATGGAAATTTTGCAATTTAGTCCAAAACTTTTTCTTTCCCTGCTCGAGGTCGGTTCAGCGCCTTTCTTGATCTATAATAACACATTTAGCTCATTTAATACTCATACTATTTATTTCAATCCAAAAATCACATTGTAGAAAAATTACATTTTGCCCCTAACTTTTACAAAATTACAATTTTGCCCCTAGGCTCGGAATTTAATTTCAGCCCTTATTCTTATGTTTTATGATATGCTGAACATTTTCTCTTCTACAACAACATCAAATTCCCACTCTATCATATAGTTATGAACATTAGGTATTTTTACCGATTATGCTTGCTTTTACTCGTTTTCACTTAAAACCGAGTAGCACAAATTATTTAACACAATTTAAAACCTCATATTCTATCATAAAACATCAAAATACACAAATTTCACCTATGGGTATTTTTCCAAATATGAACCCTAGGTTAAATTATTACTAGCATAAGCTTAATCGAGCTTCCGGGATTCCAAAAACGTAAAGAACATTAAAAATCGGGCTTAGAATCACTTACTATGGAGCTTGAAAGTTGAAGAATCCCTAGCTATGGAGAGAGTGAAGTTTCGGCAGCAACTAAATGGGGAAGATGACTATTTTGTGTTATTTTTCCCATTTTATTTCATTTAATATCAAAATGACCAAAATACCCTTACTACTAAACTTTCCAAAAATTCCTTCCATGTCCTAAATTTGTCCATGAACTTAAAATTGGTAGAATTGCTATTTAAGACCTCCTAATAAATATTTCAAAACAATTTCATACTAAAAATTTCTAGTATGCAAATTTTGCAACTTATTCGATTTAGTCCCTACTTTCAATTTAAACACTTTAGGCATAGAATTTCATCACGAAATTTTCACACAATCATGCAATCATATCATAAACCCCAAAATATTTATAAAACAATTATTTCTATCTCGGATTTGTGGTCACGAAACCACTATTCCGATTAGGCCCTAATTCGGGTTGTCACATCTTCGTTTTGGTTGCAAAGGGAAGCTTAGTCCGCATTTTATTAGGCCGTATGAGATCATTGAAAGAATAGGGCCAGTGGCGTATCGAATAGCTTTATCAATAGAGTTGGAAAAGATTTATAATGTGTTTCATGTATCCACGTTACAATGATATCGATCAGACCCTTCACATGTTATATCACCAGCAGATATTGAAATTCAGCCTGATATGTCGTACAACCAGGAACCAATTAGAATTTTGGCATGAGAGATTAAAGAATTAAGAAACAAAAACATAGCTTTAGTAAAGGTTTTTTGGAAACGACAAGGGATAGAAGAAGCCACTTGGGACCCTGAGGAAGCTATGAGAAAGAAATATCCTGAGCTGTTTTCTGGTAAGATTTTCGAGGACGAAAATTTCTTTGGGGGGTGAGTTGTAACATCTCGTTTTTAGTGAAATCGAAACAGTGGTTTTGGAATCGCAAACCTGACACCAAAATATTTATTTTATTAATATTTTAGGGTCTACAACATGTTAGTAGTGTCGTATAAAAATTTCGTTAAGAAATTTTATCGTTTGCATGTTGAATTTGATAAAAATGACTGAATTGTAAAAAGTGTGAAACTTGAGTTCTATAGGGTAAATGTATTAAATAACTATAGAATTAATGTGTAAGAGTTCTTATGTGGTAATTAAGCCATTTTAATTGTGAATGGGCATTTATGTGCATGATTAAGTGAATTTAATGAGAAATAACAAAGGTTAAAAGTGTAATTTAATAAATAAAGTAAATTAAAATAAAAAAAAGCAAAGTATCATCTTCCTATTCTCACTCCCACCGATTTTGTAACCTAAAAGCACTATGGGATTAGCTTGAAACATTCGACCATCTTTCTCCCTTGCATGTAAGTGATTTTTTATTCTATTTTTAATGATTTTTATGTTTTTGGAGTTGTTGTAGCTTAGTTTAGCTAGCCCAGGGACAAATTTGCAAAATTATTAAAAGGTTAGAGTTTTTCCATGAATGATATCATGTTTTTTTGATGTTTTATGAAAGAAAATGATTAGTTGTTGATAGATAAACAACTTTTGTTAAGTGATTTTTGATGAATTTGTTAATTAGGGATTAAATTGAAAAATGAAAAATATTCAATGTGTAATTTGTAAAATAATGAAATGTGTGGGCTTGAAAAATGAAAAATATTCAATGTGTAATTTGTAAAATAATGAAATGTGTGGGCTGCTGTGAGCTTGCATGAAA
The DNA here is from genome assembly GCF_025698485.1 of Gossypium arboreum. Lineage (NCBI taxonomy): Eukaryota > Viridiplantae > Streptophyta > Magnoliopsida > Malvales > Malvaceae > Gossypium > Gossypium arboreum. The sequence continues at coordinate 127,963,271 of NC_069077.1, forward strand.
TCTAGCTAGGCTTGGGTAGGGGTGAAATTGCATGAAATTCATTTTTTAGAGCTAAGGATTAAATTGTAAATAAATTAAAATATTAGGGGCAAAATTATAATTTTGATAAAATGTGAATTTGGGTTAAACTGAATAGAATGATTATTGAATTAAGCTAAATTTATTCAATTAGATCAAGATAAACCATGTACGGTTCTAGATCGAGGCAAAGAAAAGCTTCGGATTAGTCGACTTCATTTTCTATGTTTATCGTCGAGGAAAGTTCGTACGTTTAAGTTTCGTTTTGATTTTATGAATTGAATGCTATTATTGTATAATATTAAATTGAGTGTTGACAGAAAAATCCAACGGCGTGACGTGGATCAATGACAAATAAAAAAGGGATAGCTTCAGCTATTGAATACGAAAGATGATAGTTTCGGTTATTGATAAGCTGTTTAACGTCACAGCAATAATGTACAAGCGTACATTATTTTTGCAAGTATAGTAGAAAAATATGAGTCTATCAGATTTCGATCCCACGATATCAATGTCAGTGCAATAAATAGGTAGAAACGAGATAAATTGTGGGTGTAGTTGTCGAAGCAATAACTTGAAAATAATAAGATAAAATATGATAATGATAAACTGGGATCCCCAACGTAAATATTCAACAGAATGCTAAATGCTCACAAGGTAAAAAAGGATAGGTAATTGTCGATGCATTAAATTGCAATGAATATCTTACCAAGCTTAACTTCTATATTTAATCTAAGACTTAGAGATGCACATTAACCACACCTTCCAATGATGGCAATGGAACACTGTTAAGAACAAGTGGATTAAATTCCTCTAATCCTTAAGCAACTTCCGTTGTCATGCTTGTTGGCTTGAACTGTCACTGCACTTTCCAGTGTCAGTAACCGCAATAACACTTCGATGCTAAAAATATTCAAACCCAAAGAGTAAATAGTAGAAGCAAGATTAAATAAAATAACATTTAACCCAAAAATCATGTATACGTCTGTACAAACATGAAATAGAAAGTAATTGCCTTCGTTTAGAAAATAAATGTAAAAGAAACAAGTGGAGAGTACCATTCCTAGAAAATCCCGACTTAATTTCTCAACTCCCTCTTGTGTCGCACTCAAGGCTCCTCGTCAATAGCTAACCTGCATCCCTTTCACGTCCGTTCACCCGTAAGAGGTTTAAGCCGCCATCTCCAAAAAGCTTCAAAAGATAGGTTGAAGAAGATAAAGATCCCCTCTTCCCACTTTTTCACGTAAATATATTGATATTTATCTAAATAACACAATTTTCCTTTCATTAGACTCATGCTACCTCTGTACGTACAAGCTAGTTGTACCAGATTGGACAACTCACACTTCTTTGTTGTTATCCAAACAACTATCAAGTGCGACGAAAATTCTGAGTGCAACCTAAAAACAGTCATGCAACGACATCAGTACCAAAACATGATGAAATTAAGGATAAATAGGCTGAGATCCACTGAGTTATAAAATGCTTACTCAACTGAAAATGCTAAAATATGTGCTAAAGATAACTAAATGGGTACAAATTAACCAATAAGTAGGGAGAAAACATATATTATTTCTAGTACTATCAGCTATCGATTATGAAGAGGGATGGTGACGAGCATCAACAATGAAAAGGGATGGTGATGACCATCGAACTTCAGCCATCGATCTATGAAAAGGGATAACTTTAGCTATCATATTATGAAAAGGGATGGTGACGACTATCGAACAATGAAAATGGATGGTGACGACCATCAAATTATGAAAAAAGGATAGCTTCAACTATCGAACTATAAAAAGAGATAACTTAGGTTATCGAATTACAAAAAGAAATGTGTCAACCATCGTTTTATTACCTCGTGTGAGCTTTGGTAAGAGATTTCAATGTAAATTACATTAGTTTGATGAAAGGTAGGTAATGTGTACCTTGTGAAAATTAAGAGTATAAATGTACATATATAAGTTTTTGAGTTAGTTATTGTCATGTTGGATTGGGTTATACATGCTTTATGAATGTATATTGTATTGACAAAGTTAGACTATATGTGTTACGAACTTACTAAGCATGATATGCTTACTATGTGGTTACTTTTCTGTGTTTTGTAGTTAATCGAAAGCTCGTTTGGGTTGGAAAGTTATCGAAGATCTATCACACTATCTATTGGCTCTTTTGGTACTTGCGGATTTTAATTTTGGTTATAATGACATGTATAGGTATTTTGGCTAATGTTGGCCATGTGTTTTGATTGTTGGAATAGCTATTTGGTTTGGCTTGTGATTTAGCATTTTGATGTTGATATGAGCTTAGTTTATGGCATGTAAATATGCATGTAAATGTTAATCTTATTGTGGTCGATGTTTGGCTTAATATGTTTAAATTGTGATAGATGAATGTGCATATTGTATAAGCCTTGTAACATATTATGGTTTGGTATCTTGTTACGGAAGGTATATATATGTCTATTAATGTTAGTGAATGAATGACATATTTTGTACCATTTGATAGGCTATGGTAAATTAATTTAATGGTTTGAATTGATGCAAGTTTAGTTGAAATTTAGTTAGTCATTTTGGCCAAATTGAATACATGGTTAAACATGTTTATATATTTTCATTGAAGTGCCTAAGGGCATATTTGTTGTATGATGTTATACCATATGTATATGACTTTTTTTATGCTTAATTTTGGTGTCTTATTAAGGTTTGTGCATTTTGGTTATAGTTACATGCTAGTTTGGGTGAGAAAAATGGCTTGTAAAATGGCCTATTTTCGTCCACACGGGCAGATATACGGGTGTGTGTCTCAGCCGTGTGTAACACACGACCGTTTTTCCCCTATAGCTTTCGAAGGGTTGCAAGTCGAGCTGTTACATGGCCTAGCACACGACGTGGCACATGGGTGTGTGGGGTTATTTTGAAGGTACATGGCCTGGCACACGGGCGTGTGGTGTAATATCCTGATTTTGGGCCTAGTCGGAATAGTGGTTTCGTGACCACAAAATTCGAGATAGAAATAATTATTTTATGATTATTTTGAGGTCTATGATATGATTGCATGATTGTGTGAAAAGTTCGTTAAGAAATTTTATGCATAAAGTGCTTAAATTGAAATTAGGGACTAAATCGAATAATTTGCAAAACTTGTATTCTAGAAGTTTCTAGTATGAAATTGTTTTGAAATATTAATTAGGAGGTCTTAAATATAATTTTACCAATTTCTAAGTCTATGGACAAAATTGGACATGGATGGAATTTTTGGAAAGTTTAGTAGTAAGGGCATTTTGGTCATTTAGGGTAAAATGAATTAAAATACAAAATTAAAAGCCAATTTTGCTCATCTTCAACCCCATGGCCGAATATAGCAAGGAGAAACCATGGATAGGGTTTTTCAAGCTTCCAAGCTCGATTGTAAGTCCGTTCTAGCCTCGCTTTTAATGATTTTACGCTTTTGGAGTCCCTAGAGTTCGATTTAGCTTATGTTAGCAATAATTTAACCTAGGGTTTATATTTGGAAAAATACCCATAGGTGAAATTTGTGTATTTTGGTGTTTTATGATAGAATATAAGGTTTTAAATTATGTTAGACAACTTGTGCTACTCGGTTTTAAGTGAAAACGAGCAAAATGGCTTAATCGGTAAAAATACCTAATAGTCATAAGTACATGTTAGAGTGAGAATTTGATGTTGCCATAGAAGGGAAAAATGATCAGCATGTCATAAAACATAAGAAAATAGGCTGAAGTTTAATTTACGAGCTTTGGGGCAAAAGTGTAAATACGCAAAAGTTTAGGGGCAAAATTGTAATTTTTCCAAAATATGATTTTGGGTCAATTTGAATAATGTGAGTCCTAATTAGACTATATTTTAAATGATAGAGCAAGGAAAACTGAAATTCGGGCTAAAATGGGGACAATACCAATTTGTGGACGAAATGGTAAAAGTAGCCATTTTCGCATACGAGGTAAGTTCATGTGTAAATAATGTAGCATAATTGTTATTTTTAAGTCATTGATGTTAATTATATGATATGCTGATTTTTTTATCGTGAAATATTATGCTTTGTGGTTAATATTGAGTAATATGCAAATTATGTTTACTACTTGATAAATATGAATTGCTACCGAGTATCGGTTCGATATTCCATGGAAGACGGCAATGTGAGATCGAGGAAAAAGCCCGTTTGAACCTTAGGAATAGATTAGGATACAAGTGACATGTTACTAGGATGGTTGAGCATCCGAACTCGTTGAGTTGAGTCCGAGTTCACCTATGGATGCGAATGTCCGAACTCGTTGAGTTGAGTCCGAGTTCGTGAGATGTAACTAGGCATCCGAACTCGTTGAGTTGATTCCGAGTTCACTTATGGATGTGAACACCCGAGCTCGTTGAGTTGAGTCCGAGTTCACTTATGGGCGGGTTACATGGTAGCTTGATTACATATGAGGCACTTATGTGCAGATTATCCGTGTATCCGAGTTGTATTCCGATGTGTTCAACGGGTAAAGTTCTACTGAAATGGAGTAATACTCAAGATGAAAGGGACGTATTGGTAAGTGTTGTGAAATGGGTACTTTGAACAGGTATGTACTTAACCCTCGGGTTGAAAAATCGATATAACAACAATATGGTAAGATGATAAATGAAAATGTGATATGAATGTCTTGGTGATGATTATGCAAATGATGTTTTATGTTTGCTTATATGGTTATGTTATTTGCTATTTGCATGTGAACTTATTAAGCATTTATGCTTACTCCTCCTTTTCATTCCTTGTAGTTTTGACAAGCCAGCTCGAAATCGGGAGCGGTCGGAGGCTCGCTCACACTATCCGTATACCATCTTGGCATAATGGCTTGTATATTTTGAGTATGGCATGTATAGCATTATAATCATTTTGTATATATGGTCTTATGATATGGTTATTGAGTGGTATGGAAATGCTTGGTAATGATTAGCCATTGGAATGGCTAATCATGATCATATTTGGTGTTATGTATGTCAAATTGCTAGCTAATCCATGGAAACCATGAAATAGGTAAAATTTACCATAAAATAGATTCAGATAGCAGTAGTGACGTGAATTTGAAAAATCACTAAAAATAGTAGAAATAAAATTAAATAATGAATAAGTTTTGGAATCTAAGCTTGATGAGTCTATTTTCATATGGAAGAAGCGAAACAGGTATATGATCTATATTTTATGAGATGTTTAAATTTTTGTGAAACAGGGCCAGAGCGATTTCTGGATCCCCTGGTCTGACTTTGGAAATTCACCATAAATTTTAAAAAGATAATTAGAAGTCATGCTTTATATGTAAAGATTCCTTATTGAGTCTAGTTTTATTAGAGACAAACGACATAGTCATTGAAGCTCTGTACAGGGAGATATCTGATTCGTAATACACAGAGGTCAGAGTCATCGAACCCTGAAATAAGGAAGACTTTAACTAATAAACTGTACTAATTGGCCCGACCAAAAATTCTAGAAAAAAATTAGTAGATATATATATGAGTCTAGTTTCAGGAAAAATTTACAGAATTGGATTTCGAGTGTTGTAACTCGAGATATGATTTTGAAAGCGACTATGATGCAGTTAGCCAGCTTGTCTGGAAATTTTAAAATGAATTGTATGAGCTGTTTAAGTAATAAATTAAGTCCGTTAACACCTCGTGTTCGACTCGGGCAACGGTCTCGGGTAAGGGGCATTACATTTAGTGGTATTAGAGCAGGTTTAGTCGGTTCTCGGACTAACCTAGCATGTGTAAAAGTTTAGCTATACATGCCAGCGATGCGTGATAGTGTGATGTCTTCGACTCGTATGAGTACCGCCTTATTTAGGACAGGTACTCTCCAACCGAAAGCATGCCGACCATGTTCAATGTTATGTGAAGGTATTTGAGTAAAATTATGATTATGATAAGTCTCGGTTCGAAAAGTATGAATAAAGGTTTATGATACATATGTGATAAATATTCATATTTGCTTAATGCTCATATGATGTAGTGTATGTGGCTTACTTGATAAGATGAATGGAATAAATAGAAAGTAGTAGAGGTATGAATAAAGGTTATAATATCATGATACGAATGAAAATGTCCTTGTCTTGATTGGACGTTGAATGTTGATGAATGTTAATGATATATAATTTTTATGAGATAAAGGATTATAATGAAATGAACTTATCTATGTTAAATTGTTGGACTGAATTATATGATTGTAATGATATGTACATGATGATGCACGAAATGAAAGTTGTGATTGTGATGCAAATATCTATGTTTGTTTGGCCTTATATAATGTCATGAGCATGAATTAATTTAATTAAATGAATGGATAAGTAAAGCTGTCTAGAAAACATAGAATGTATGCATAAGTATATTGTCTAAATGGGACAATAGGAAAATTGGTGTAAGCCAACATGAATGAATGACATGATTTTGATGATGTTACTATGATGATGGAAGTTGTGTCATATGTGTATGTATAAGAAAGTCGAGTCGAGGTCCTACAACCCTCCCCACCAAGTGGTACTTATAATGGAATTTCATGAGATTTGTATTGAATAAGTTTCCGGTTGAGAACCCAAAGAGTTCAGTGATAGAATAATTATAAGTATGATCAGAGATTGAAAATGAGCTGATAAGTAAAGTCGAGCCAAGAAAGTATCGGATTGATATAAAGATTATTGGAATTATGCACCTTGCCCTGGTTAGAGAAGGAATTCTCTTTGGTAAATCGAATTACTCGGTGCAAGGTCGAGAAAAGTGTAAATCGAAATTTATTCGAAACGATATTCTTTAGTGAATGATTTAATATGAAATTTGTGACGGCAGAACTAGTTGGGGAAATGATATTTGAAATGTGAATTATCCGAGTGTGATGCTTATGACCGGATGATTTAGCGATCTCTTTTGAGATGTTCTATGTGTTCACCCGTTCTCGTAAATATTTCTATGGCTATTGATCTTGAAGAAATTCTTGTTATATGGGAATGTCTTCTAATTTCGTGTTGGATGAAAGCATTGGTAGTCTGATCGGTTTATAATTTATATTGCTCTATTTCATCAGGTATTCTATTTCATTTCGTCTGATAAGAATTGATGAGAGAATATGTATGATATTATGATTCTGTTTCTTCTACTTGATGCTTCATCTGATATATATGTATGGGAAGATATATTGATCCTGTTATATTTGATTTCAGTGGGATTAAATGATGTTTTCTTTTCGACTTTTTTTCTTTGAAGAATTATCGGGGTATTCCGTATTTTCTCTATGAATTTGGTTTTCGATTCTCCGGCATAGTATCGTATCTTGGGTTTCTTTATCCTAGATCTCTTTATTCTGGATTTCTTTATTCCGGGTTTCTCTATCTTGGATTTCTTTATTCGGTTTTCTTGTTATCTTTGTTCCATAATTTGTCAATTATGAATCATGTTCGAAGTACGTTCTTCAGCTCGTGATAATCATGTCAAATATGACTATACTTCTAATTTGATCTTGGTAATGTGGTGATTTTAGTCTTGGGATTTTTTTCTAATTTCTGTGTAAGGATTTGACATCAGTAAAGGCATAGGTGATAAAAGCGCGAGTTTCAGTCGGTATGGTAAATTATTTATTTGAAAGATTTCATGTATTATGTTAGGATTATTTTTCCCAAGTCTGATAATAGAATTTCATTTTGTACGGATAAAAGAGTAAATAGTTTGAACGAGAAGTGTATATTTATTAGAAAAGAGTTGAATATTAGTTTAAGTCACTACGAATGATAAGGTTTCCATCTTGTGAAAGCTGAAAAGTTTATTACATGTTGATGAGTTCGGATAGATGAGAATATTGGTAATCAAGCGTCGAACTAGACTAGTCTACATTGAGCAAAGACTTCGACTTTCAAGAATGTATTGTTGTATGAATTGTGATGTGTTTCAAGACAGCGAGGTAATGTGATAGTTTAGAGCATCCGATGTTACATAAAATCGGAGTTGTTAAAGGGGTTAAAGCCGAGCATTAGGATCTATCAAAATTATCCTTGTCAGTGTTGATATTGGGATGGAAATGAGAAGGATTATTCTTGAGGCCATATCAGAATTATTTCTATGGTGGAAAGAGGAAAATGTGATGTATCCTATTGTTAAATGTTTGGCGAGATCTATAAATCATATCTGTATTGAATGAATTCCTACTCATCAGATTCATGGAATTTCAGGTCTCTTTGATTGTTGGATTTCTTGGAATTCCGGTCTCCATTAAATCAAGTTGAGATCTGGGTTTTATGTCATGATATCATGGGAAACTAAGAAGGGTTGAAAATTTAAGAACAGTTGAGAGTTGAGACTGTAAGCTTTTAGATCATATGAGAAATTGAAGAGATGTATTGGAGGTACAGTCTAAGTGCAAGTTCTTCGGCATCAAATATGAGATTAAAAGTGAAGACCACTTTTCTGGTAAGATTTTCGGGGACGAAAATCCCTGAAGAGGGGGAGAGTTGTAATATCCTAATTATGGGCCTAGTCGGAATAGTGGTTTCGTGACCACAAAATCCGAGATAGAAATAATTATTTTATGATTATTTTGAGGTCTATGATATGATTGCATGATTGTGTAAAAATTTCGTGAAGAAATTTTATGCATAAAGTGCTTAAATTGAAATTAGGGACTAAATCGAATAATTTGCAAAACTTGTATTCTAGAAGTTTCTAGTATGAAATTGTTTTGAAATATTAATTAGGAGGTCTTAAATAGAATTTTACCAATTTCTAAGTCTATGGACAAAATTGGACATGGATGGAATTTTGGAAAGTTTAGTAGTAAGGGCATTTTGGTCATTTAGGGTAAAATGAATTAAAATACAAAATTAAAAGCCAATTTTGCTCATCTTCAACCCCATGGCCGAATATAGAAAGGAGAAACCATGGCTAGGGTTTTTCAAGCTTCCAAGCTCGATTGTAAGTCCGTTCTAGCCTCGTTTTTAATGATTTTTACGTTTTTGGAGTCCCGGTAGCTCGATTTAGCTTATGTTAGCAATAATTTAACCTAAGGGTTTATATTTGGAAAAATACCCATAGGTGAAATTTGTGTATTTTGGTGTTTTATGATAGAATATAAGGTTTTAAATTATTTTAGACAACTTGTGCTACTCGGTTTTAAGTGAAAACGAGCAAAATGGCTTAATCGGTAAAAATACCTAATAGTCATAAGTACATGTTAGAGTGAGAATTTGATGTTGCCATAGAAGGGAAAAATGATCAGCATGTCATAAAACATAAGAAAATAGGCTGAAGTTTAATTTACGAGCTTTGGGGCAAAAGTGTAAATATGCAAAAGTTTAGGGGCAAAATTGTAATTTTTCCAAAATATGATTTTGGGTCAATTTGAATAATGTGAGTCCTAATTAGACTATATTTTAAATGATAGAGCAAGGAAAACTGAAATTCGGGCTAAAATGGGGAAAATACCAAGTTGTGGACGAAATGGTAAAAGTAGCCATTTTCGCATACGAGGTAAGTTCATGTGTAAATAATGTAGCATAATTGTTATTTTTAAGTTATTGATGTTAATTATATGATATGCTGATTTTTTTATCGTGAAATATTATGCTTTGTGGTTAATGTTGAGTAATATGCAAATTATGTTTACTACTTGATAAATATGAATTGCTACCGAGTATCGGTTCCGATATTCCATGAAAGACGGCAATGTGAGATCGAGGAAAAAGCCCGTTTGAACCTTAGGAATAGATTAGGATACAAGTGACATGTCACTAGGATGGTTGAGCATCCGAACTCATTGAGTTGAGTCCGAGTTCACCTATGGATGCGAATGTCCGAACTCGTTGAGTTGAGTCTGAGTTCGTTAGATGTAACTAGGCATCCGAACTCGTTGAGTTGAGTCTGAGTTCGTTAGATGTAACTAGGCATCCGAGCTCATTGAGTTGAGTCTGAGTTCACTTATGGACGGGTTACATGGTAGCTTGATTACATATGAGGCACTTATGTGCAGATTATCCGTATATCCGAGTTGTATTCCGATGTGTTCAACGGGTAAAGTTCTACTGAAATGGAGGAATACTCAAGATGAAAGGGACGTATTGGTAAGTTTTGTGAAATGGGTACTTTGAACAGGTATGTACTTAACCCTCGGGTTGAAAAATCGATGTAACAACAATATGGTAAGATGATAAATGAAAATGTGATATGAATGTCTTGGTGATGATTATGCAAATGATGTTTTATGTTTGCTTATATGGTTATGTTACTTGCTATTTGCATGTGAACTTATTAAACATTTATGCTTACTCCCTCCTTTTCATTCCTTGTAGTTTTGACAAGCCAGCTCGAAAATCGGGAACGGTCAGAGGCTCGCTCACACTATCCGTATACCATCTTGGCATAATGGCTTGTATATTTTGAGTATGGCATGCATAGCATTATAATCATTTTGTATATATGGTCTTATGATATGGTTATTGAGTGGTATGGAAATGCTTGGTAATGATTAGCCATTGGAATGACTAATCATGATCATATTTGGTGTTATGTATGTCAAATTGCTAGCTAATCCATGGAAACCATGAAATAGGTAAAATTTACCATAAAATAGATTCAGACAGCAGAGAGTGACGTGAATTTGAAAAATCAATAAAATAGTAGAAATGAAATTAAATAATGAATAAGTTATGTAATCGAAGCTTGATGAGTCTATTTTCATATGGAAGAAGCGAAACAGGTATATGAGCTATATTTTATGAGATGTTTAAATTTTTGTGAAACAGGGCCAGAGCGATTTCTGGATCCCCTGGTCTGACTTTGGAAATTCACCATAAATTTTACAAAGATAATTAGAAGTCATGCTTTATATGTAAAGATTCCTTATTGAGTCTAGTTTTATTAGAGGCAAACGACATAGTCATTGAAGCTCTGTACAGGGAGATATCTGATTCATAATACACAGAGGTCAGAGTAGTCGAACCCTGAAACAGGGGAGACTTTAACTAATAAACTGTACTAATTGGCCTTACCAAAAATTCTAGAAAAAAATTAGTAGATATATATATGAGTCTAGTTTCAGGAAAAATTTACGAAATTGGATTTCGAGTTTTGAAACTCAGGATATGATTTTTAAAGAGACTGTGATGCAGTTAGCCAGCTTGTCTGGAAATTTTAAAATGAATTGTATGAGCTGTTTAAGTAATAAATTAAGTCCGTTAACACCTCATGTTTGACTCCGGCAACGGTCTCGGGTACGGGGCGTTACATGTGGCTTGGTCGTGTGACCCAATTCAGTGAGTTACATGGGCACGGACTTGGTCTCGGACACGGCCATGTGTCCGTACTTCGAATGTCCATACAGCCTGAGACACGGGCTTTTCTCTTGGCTATGTGACCCTTGTATTTTGAAAATTTTGATCATTTTCCAAAAAATTTTATAAGTTTATGATTTAGTCCCGATTTGTTTCTAACGCATATTTAGGGCCTCGAGGGTTCGTTTAAGGGATAATACGCATATTTTGAATTGGTTTTAATTTTTTTATTGATATGTTTTGAAAAGTTTGAAATTTATGTTTGATTTGAAAACTCTGGTAATGCTTCATAACCCTGTACTGGCGATAGATACGGGTTAGGGGTGTTACAGCAAGCAATCATGAATACTAGAGAATGATTTAAAACTTTCATTAAATAAAGGAAAAAGTAAAAATACAGAGAGAAAATTTTAATTCTCTTTTTCATTTGGCGAAATTTTAATTCTCTTTTTCATTTGGCGGAGTCGTTGTGGCGGGATATTTTTGTGCATGTTTGACACAATATCTAAACGGTGCATGTTTGTTTTTTTTATGATGAAATTAGGTTAAAATAGTAATAGTATCAAAAGAACTTTATTTCCTTGTATAACCCTAATATTAAAGTGATCAAACTATTCCAGTGTAGAAATATTTCTGTTACCTCACATAACTTGATTCCTGCTTATGAAAACACTAACTTAATTGACATACTTGTGCTAAAAAAAACTTAATACTTTAAAAAGTGTGATTCTTTAAATGATGTCTGGAAAGGTAACCTTGAAGTTGGACTAGACATAGAAATATGCAGACTAAAAGGTTAAGTTTAGGTCTTCGAGAAAAGCCGAGCACTCGTCAAACCAAGGTTAGGAAATTATCAATATGCCACAGAATCTCCGTAACATCTCTTAACATTGTTTAAATAATTTCGAGTTAGGAAGGAAAATTATACTAACACACACATGCTATTGTGATTACTTTTAAAAACTTGCATACTTATTTCTTCTGTGTTTTTTTTAAATTTTATGCATACTTAGGATAGTTTTAGTATAAGTTAGAAAATTCATCATATTTGATTTATTTTCATCACCAATAAATTTGCTAAGTATTAATTTTGCAATACTTGATTTGTATAAACAGTCTCTATGGAGAGGATAACTCTTACTTACTACTTTATTATTTGTCAACGATTGTGTAAACTTGTACATTAATCGAATATTTTCGAGACAACTTTTTGGCGTTGTTGCCGGGGACTGTTATTTTAGTCAATTATATGTGAAATTAATTATCTTGCATATTGGTTCAATTTTGTATTATTTTACTTGAATCATTTTCGTTATTATTTAGGTGATAATGAACCTTCTACAACATGTTCAAGGGTAGCATTTGCCTATAATGCTCACAGTTTAATCATCGTTGCGAATTACAGAAACTGTGTCATTCGACAATGTGCTATTTCTCATTTCGACGAGCTCAACCTGGGTATTGTGAGACCCAAAATTGTGGCACCGAAATTTGAACTAAAGCCAATCATGTTCTATAACAGTCTAAAATAGGGTCTAGTCAAAATAATGGTTACGAGACCACAAATTTGAAGTACAAATATTTATTTTATGACTATTTTAGAGTCCATGATATGTTTGAGTGATTGTGTGCAAATTTTGTTAAGTACATTTTATTGATAAAGTGCCCAATTTTATTAATGGGGTTAAATAACATTAATTGCAAAATATGAGTTCTAGAATATAAGTACTTGTTTGAAATGAGAGTTTAAACTAGAGGTCTTTAAGTGGAAAATAGACCATCATATTTTAATATGGACAAAACTAGACATGGAAGGGTAAAAATTGAAGGGTTAGTAAAAGGGCATTTTGGTCATTTGGGTGTTTTAAGGCATAAAAGACAAAATAAAAGCCCAAAAATCTGCTCATCTTCTTCATATGGCTGCCGGAATTTACATGACTCCATGGCTAGGGTTTCAAGCTTTTCAAAGCTCAATTGTAAGTGCATTTGAGCCTCGTTTTTAATGTTCTTCGTATTTTTGAGATCCTAAAAACTTAACCTTTCTATTTCTACCATTTATTTGCATGAAAACTGAAGTTTAAAAAAATTGACCCATGCTAGATAATTGTGCATTTTGATGTTTAATGGTAGAATAAGGATGCTTGAGGTTAGGAGAATGATTTTTATTAAGTGATTTTCGTTGAAAATGGTTAAAACAGGTTAATTAGTAGAAGTTGTTAATGTTTATAAAAGCATGAAATAGTGAGAATTGGAGGTTGCCATAGAAGAGAAAAATGTTCAGCATGTCTTAAACCTTATAGAAATCTAATAAATTTCAATTTTCGAGCCTTGGGGTAAATTCGTAATTATGCAAAAGTTTAGGGAAAAAAATGTGAATTTTTCCAAAATATGTTTTAGGTCCGAAATGATTAGTACATTAATTAAATGAGTGAATTTCATCATGTTAGATCAAGAAAATCGAGATTTGGGCTTAAATTGAGAAAGTGCGTGGTTAAAGGCAAAAAGAGAATAATTAACCGAAATTTCATTTGAGGTAAGTCTGTGTGATTTAATAAGTATGTTATTAATGTTATTATTGTTATACTTGAAAATCTCCTTGTTATTATTGTATTGAATTATGTGTTAGTGCTAGGGTGTATGAGAAAATATTATACCCTATGAAATAATCGAAAGCTTAAAATGTCGATTTCACTTTGTGTATTTATGAAATATTGGAAATTGATGAAATATGATATCTTGTTGAGATGAGTAAATTATAGAATGATGAAATGAACTGAAAGTTCTTATGGTAACGAACCTTGTGAATTGTATGATCAATTCTTCGAACAAGCTTGGCTACGATGTGACCCTTGAGAAATCCTAGTTGGACCTTTAGAAATACCTAGGATACGGGCATCGAGACACTACTGTTATGTGAGCCAATGTAAGACATGTCTGGGACATGCATCAGCCACATTATGAAATTCTAGTGTAAGACATGTCTGGGACATGCATCGGCATTGAGACGAGAGCTAGTGTAAGACTTGTCTAGGACATGCATCGGGCTCGAGATATAAGCCAGTGTAAGACATGTCTAGGGCATGCATTGACTACGAGATGTGCTAGTGTAAGACATGTTTGGGACATGCATCGGCACGGATATATGAGAGCCAGTGTAAGACCATAACTGGGATATGGCATCAACACCGATATGTGTAAGATTTACTGATTTTCCTCTAGTATTCCAAGTGGTTCAACGGATAGTTCAAAGCTTGCGATGAAAGCGAGAAGGTAAATATATGAGCATGCTGAAAAGGTATAAGTATGTATTCAAAGCTTAAATGCTATTGCGAACATGAAACAATGCACCTTTGGTAAGGATACAAATAAGTAAGTTATGCCTATGAAAATGAAATTGTGGTGACCTTGTGATTATGGTTTTATGTTTATGATGTACATATATGTATTCTTACCATGATGGTTGAAATGTGATTGATGATTATGTGTGAGACTTTGAGGCCACATTAAATTGAGACATGAAATGTATATTCCTTTACTTGGTGGCCTAATGAACATGAGAGGAGAAATGGATTGGCATAAATGCCCATTTAAAAATGATCATAAAGAGTGAAATATAGTAATAAAACAGCTTCGGCCAGCAGCAGTAGTCCAACTTTGAAAATACACAAAAAATAGCAGAAATTGAATTAGAGACTGATTAAACTATGGAATTTAAGCTTATTGAGTCTAGTAGCATATAGAAGAAGCGGTGTAAGCAAAAAAAATTCATATTATGAGATATTTGAAATTGTGTGAGACATAGTCAGAACAATTTCGAAATCCCTTGTTCTAATTTGGGAAAATCATAAAAAATTATACACAAATAATTATGGGTTATAATTTATATTCATATATTCCTTAATGAGTATGTTTTTAATAGAAATAAATTAGAACATCATTCTAGTTCCATATGAGGAGATAATTAATTTTTAGTAAAGACTGGTTGAAGCTGTCGGGCAGCGAATTAGAGGTGACTTTACAGAATAAACTGTACTAATTGGCTTAACCAAAAATTCTTAAAATTTTATGATAAGAAGGTATATGAGTCTAGTTTCATGGAAAATTATCAGATCTTAATTTTGAGTTTTTTAGCTGCAGATATAAATAATGTAGTGACTGCGACTCGAGAAAATAGCTTGGCTGGAACATGAGTGAAAATGCAAATAGGGTTGTATTACCATGAGAAGCAAGTTGATAAATTGCTTATTATTTTCATATGGTCTTACTAAGCTATAAAGCTTACTCCCTTCCCTTCCTTTCCTTTAGTGTTTTCAGGTTAGCTCGGGGTTGGAGATCGTCAGAGGCAGCATTAAACTATCAAGTCGCTATCTTTGGAATAATGAAGAATACATTAGAAATTTCAAGTGAGTGGCATGTATAGGGATCTATTTGATTGAACATGAGTGCTTGATGAATAAGTTGGTAACCATAATATAATGATAAAAGCGGTCATCAAAATGACTAGTTTTATGAATGTGAAATAAGGAGTCTAGACTTGGTATTGCATGAGTAGATGTATTACTTGTAAGAAGACATGTTAATGTTAAGGATATGTCTTAATAAAGAGTTTTTAATCACTAAAATGATGCCATGGTTTATGATTTTGATGTGCATAAGGTTGTAAAAGATTATGGGTAACATGAAAGCTTGAAAAATAGCCTAAGTGTTGGCCACACGGGTTGAGACATGGCCGTGTGTCTCAACCTTGTGAGGGACACAGCCTGGAGACACTGGCGTGTAGCCCAGCCGTGTGGTTCGATGTGCATGCTGATCTCATAAATAGAGAGTTACACGACCTGAGGAGATTGGCATGCCAAAGGCACACGGACGTGTCCCTATGTCCACACAGGCGTGTGACCCTGTTTGATGGGAAAATTTTCTAAGTTTTCCTGAAACTTCTTAAAGTTCTCGATTTAGTCCTGAATCAATTCCGATGAATTTTTTGGGCTTCGTAGACCCAAGACCCAAATAAGGGATGACATGCATGTGTTTGAAAGGTTTTGAATTAAAAGAGATTTTATGGCTCGATTTTTGCATGAATGTGTATGTTTAAGTCCTGTAATACCTCATACCCTGTTCTGGCGTCGGACATGGGTAAGGGGTGTTACATGTTCCAAATGTTGCAAATTGTGGGTCAATTTAGTGGGATGCCTACTAAGGATCCACAAATTCATCTTCAGTTATTCATAAAAGTAAGTGACTCATTCAAATTAACCGAGGTGATCGAGGACTTCTTGAGACTGAAATTATTTCCATACTCCTTAAGAGATAGAGCACTTGCATGGTTAAACTCCCTATTGTCTGGATCTGTAACTATACTTTCCTCCCTCTTTAAATGCCAAGCTCTTAAATGTAATCACCTAATTTCAGTAAATTGATGAAGAATCTTTATATGTGGCATGAGAGCAGTTCAATGAGCTATTACAAAAGTGCCCTCACCATGGTATTCCTTATTGTGTTCAAATGAAGAGTTTCTACATTGGTCTTAATGCTTATACTAGAATGGTGGTGGATGCTTTGGCAAATGGAGCGTTTCTTTTTAAATCATTCAATGAAGCTTATGAAATTATTGAAAGAATTTTGAACAACAATTATCAGTGACCAATCAATCGAATAGCCATAGGAATAAGAATGATCGGAGTACATGAAATGGATGCACTTACTTCCTGGGCAGCTCAGGTATCTTCTAAGTCTTCCATGCTTAAGAACATTACTACTAATGGTACAAATGCTAACATGACAGGTTAGCAGCTAAGTCAATTTAAAAACATTTCATGTGTCTATTATAGAGACGGACATATGTTCGAAAATTTCCCATCAAATCCAAAATCCATCTACTACATGGGTAACCAAAATTAGAATAGGAGTGGCCAAGGTTTGCATTTGAATTATTATAACTCTTCATTGTAGTATCATTCATATTTTCCATGGAGTAATCAATAGGAGGGCACTAGCAACTTTTCTATGCCATCTCGACCAAATTATCAACTAGAATATTCTCAACAAGTGCAACAACCCCTACTAACTGAACTTTCAAGTAATCTTGAGAACTTGCTGAAGACGTACATAGTGAAGATTGATGCACTTATCCAAAGCGAAGTAGCGACGTTGAAGAATTTAAGAAACCAAGTAGGACAGTTAGCCAACGAGCTCAGAAGTTAACCCAAGGAGCTTTGTCGAACGACATTGAAAATCTAAGAAGCAAGAGCAAAGAGCTTTGCCAAGTTTTTACTTTGAGGAGTGAAAAAATTTTGGAACCCAAAGTTGTTGCTACAGATAAACTCGTTGTTACTCAGAATAAGGAGGAAACTCAACCAGACGTTGGAATTCCTATAGTACAAAAGCCTGTTCCTGCAACTAAGAACTTCGCACTTGAGACCTAGGATATCAAAATCCCAGCACCTCTGTATCCTTAACAATTCCAAAAGCAACATCAATATACTCAAGTTAAGAGAATTTTGGATGACAAGGTGACTTTTAATGACTTCAATGCTACTAAATCCTCAGATGTAGTTGAAGGCTTCTCTATTATTTTTGATATAAAATCGTTGGCTTAAATAGAATTGGAACTCAATTTTTTAGATGATCTGTTAGAATATATTCTACTAACATATTCACAAAGTGGTGATGAAGACGAGGAATGTTTGGCTTTGTTAGAAGCTAATTCAAAGGGATTCACTTAGGAAGTTCCATTTTAATCATTAAAGTTATCATCTTGGGAGTACACACAATGATGGGCATCGAGGCCACAAAATATAGATTTCCTATGCTCTAACTAAACTATAATTAAAAGTAGTATAAAGAAGCAGGGTCGATACCACAGGGACTGGGAAGCTTAATATTGTTTTTTTACGTGACCAGATTCTAAAGTCATGGCAACTATTGTGCCCACGACTTATAACGTGCTGCGTTGAAAATACAATGAAATGGGTTTTATTTTATTAGGGTTAAAAATGTAAAAATAAATAGAACAAAATAATAGTTGAGTTATAAAAAAATAAAATAAAATAACTGAAATTAAATTAGATAATCAAATAGGCAAATTTTTTTAGCCTTAGACTTAGTATATTTTAGAATCGAATCGGTCCTTGAAAGTGAATTTTAACTTCCAAACGGTAAGCTAGATATAGCGATCAAGGACGCCTTAACCACCAACTCTTCCTTGTGTAGCTGATTCTGGGACGCCCTGCAAACCAACCTTTACCGACTATCTTATGGCATAACACTTGTCCACAATTTAAGATCTCGGCAGCCTTGCGATCTAAGAGAGCCCAACTCAAATTAACGACCTCAACTGTGTGGGTCATTTAAATTCGATCACTATCTCCCTTGATAGTATCCAATTGGCTTTTTCCTACTTGGACATGGCAACTTGTTCTCGAGAACTCGAATGCGGCAAGTTACCAACTTGTTTTCCCAACTATACGTGAAACAACTACAACCCAATGCGCACTTTTTTTTTATTTGAAATTGAATTAACTTTAAGGGATGGTTGTAAATATCCCATATTCTAGAGAGATAATGAATACCATGTTGTAAGGTTTTAGTACAAGTTCATTTTTCAAGATTCTCAATCGGAATGGTAACCGAGCTAAAACAGAGATTAGTTGAGCATGAAATTAATCATACTTGATTAGATTATAAAAGTGGATTTTAATGAAAGATAATAGGTGAAGAAATGAGGGGACTAAAAGGAAAATTGCACCAAAATTTTAAAAGAGAAAAGAAATGGCTGAATTGTAACACCCTTAACCCGTCTTTGTTGTCAGATTAGGGTTACAAAGTATCACAGCAAATAAAGAAACAATTAACAACTTAAAACTTCTCAAATATTAATTTAAATATAAATAATCAAATCATTTGTTAAACATGGCAAACATAAACTTATAGACCTTACATTGAGTTTAAAGGACCTTAAAAATAGTTTGAAAACAACTAGGGACTAATTTGGATTAAAACAAAAAAATGTGAACAATATGTAAAATTTTGGAAACAGGGGTTACACAACCATGTGATAGAGCCCTGGCTGTGTGGCTTAAGGACACAGCCGTGTGGCTACCCCACACGGCCATTTGCTTAGACTGTGCAACTAACTTTGACTATGTGAAAAATTTTACACTTAAAGTTTATAAAGCACAAGGTCATGTGTGGCACATGGTTGTGTGACAGCTCGTGTCACAGGCCATTTGTACATTAAAAATCCTCCAAAACAAGGTAAATTTTCGTCCAAAACTAGGTACCGAGTCAAATCAAAATCAAACATTTCCACACTTTAAAAACATATTTAAATAAGCCTAAAACATGTCAAAATCATTCAACCTATGTGCCTAACCAATATGCCATCATTTGGCACCACAATTCAAACTCCAAATCAATTAAATTACAATGCTACAAGTTCACACCTCGAACATGTAACAAACATACTAAATAATCCTTTCATTCACAATCCACTAAGCCATAAGACATCTACTTTCAAGAGGCATAAATAAAGTGACCAAAACACACATATCTTGGACATTTACAACTCAAACTCAAGCCATAAATACAAGTAAGTTCAAACCACATCACATTGGCAAAATAATTTAAAAGCTTCTATTACGTGCCGTTTATAACTAGTAAAAAAATAACCAAAAACTTCCAAAATGATGGACGGATAGTGTGTATGTTCTCTGATGAGGTTCCAACCAATCGAGCTTTCCGATGATCTAGAAAATAAAGAAAACAATTAACATATGCAACTAGTGATTAGCAAGCTCGTATAATCATAAACGTAAACTTACCTAATAGACTCAATTGTATATATTTGTTGCATAATTTCATTATCATGCTCATGAATTTTTTTAATCTTGTACACATTACAAATACCATAAGTTAGTGAGCTCAACAAAGTAACATATAATCTTATCATGACATAAAACACATAATAGTAACATGCCAAATATATTTTTCATTCATCATAGTACCGATTTGCATAACTCAACCAAATCCAAGCATTATACCAACATCTTCCATTTTAACTTTCATGATCATGTAACATTTCATTTCATATATTTACTCACTCTTTTAAGTCTTTATTACCTGTTGAATCAAATGAAACAATGTATGATACACAAGAACCATTCTCATACAAAGTGTGCCAATATCTGTAACCGTAATCATATTTGTAATGCTCACACGAGCTGTGAAGTGGGCTTGCTCACACGAGCTGTGATTCGAGATGTTAAGCTACATGAGCTGTGTAGAATCCACAACAAATGCAAGACCTCAGCCATCGGTAGGACATCGAAGACCAACACTCGAAACTGTATAACTCCTAATGACATATCATTTGTATCCTAGGTATTCAGAAGGTTTAAATGGGACACATTTCATAACCTTATCCTCAAAATTCATTTCCATTATACAGTTCATACACATATTCATGTTACTCTCATTTTTCATCAACTTCAACAGTTTTCTCACTAAGACAATTTCATTTAGTTTAATAGATAATACACAATAAATATATATGTTATACTTAGCATAATCATTTACTAACAATTAAACAATCAACAAGTGGAATATTAAATTATTATACGAACTTACTGTAGTAGCCCAAATTTCAGTGATGTCGAAAACTGTGGTTCGAGGCCACTAAATCTAGCAAATGAGCTCATAAATTTTATTATTTAATATTTACGAGTTAAATGTGGTTTTTAAAAGATTTTTGAATTAATAAATTTGTGTTTATAAAAAATTATTAGGTCAATTAATTGAGAAAAAGAGATATCGAGACCTCAGTGTTATAAATCAAGCTACTGAGTTTCAATATGGTAGTCTTAAAGTTACGTTAGAAAATTTTAACGTTTCGATGGTCAATTAATTAAAAAGGATTAAACTGAAAAAGGTGCAAAACTTGCTAAAGTGATTAAATAGCCTAATAGTAAATAAAGGAGGACTAAAAGGGCGAATAGACTATCTTAAATGGCTGAGGCAGCATAACGGGAAAAAAACCAAAGATATTTATGTGATTACGGACAAAATTGGAATTAAAATAAAGTTTATATGGCCAAATGTTATTTTAATAGTTTCTAGACATTTTCTTCATCAATTTTCTATAAAAAACGGCCATTGAAGAGGGTTTGAACAGGTCTTCATATTTTAGCTTCAAATCTGGGAAGATCAAATTTAGAGTTAGAAGAGGAACTAAGGCATTACTAGACAATATAAAATTTATCAAACATTCAATTTCGCATATCATTCATTCTCATACACAAAGTCCCTTAAATATGTCTATGAGACCTTAATACATGTAATAGCCCGATTTTGGGCCTAGTCTAAATAGTGGTTTCGGGACCACAAATTTGACTAGAAAAAAATGATTTTTATTATATTTTTATGGACTACAGTTTCATAGAATGATTTCGTGAAAATCTCATTCGAAAATTTCGATGTTTGGGTACTCAAATTAGTTCAAAACTTGAGTTCTAGAAGCTAGAGGTATTAAATAGCTATAGAATTTTTAGTAGAAGTCCTTATATGACAATTAGCCCATTAATAAGTTAGTGGAAGATATTTGTTTGGTATTTTTGAAATTTGTTTGAAAAGAAAAGGGCAAATTGGTAATTAAGTTAATAAAGGCACAATAAGACAAAAATTTAAAAGCTTTCATCTTTTCTTCTTTCTTCTTTCTTCTTCAATCGTTTATGAAGAAAATGGGCAGCCATGGATGAGCAAACATTCGGCCAAGCTTCTATGGCTCATCTAGGTACGATTTTTGTCCCGTTTTTAATTATTTCTACATTTTTGGAGTCGTGGTAACTCAATTTAGCTATCTCATACCTTCATTTTCAAAACTATTAAAGTTTTTAAGTTTTTCCATTGATGAATATATGTTTATTTTGATTCTTGATGATGGAAAATGCATCCTTGTTGTTAAATAAACGACTTTACTAAGTGATTTTCGGTAAAAACGTCCGAAACGACAATTTTGTAAAAGCTGTAAAAATGGTATAAAAGTGTGTTTTGATGAGAATTGTAGTTTTCTATAGCTATGAAAATGGTTCGACTAGGTTTAAAGTACAAATAAATTGAATGCATTTCATTTTACGAGCCTAAGGGCAAAAGTGTAATTATGACAAAGTTTAGGGGCAAAAATGTAATTATGAAAAAATATGATTTTTTGGATCACATTGAAAAATGTGACTAATAATTAGACTGAATGTGATATTTTAGATCAAGAAAAACAAGATTCGGACTTAGAACGAGGGAAATTAAAGAATATGACGGTTATGTCCAATTGCTGATTTTGTGTCAAGGTAAGTTCGTGTGATTATAATAATGCAATGTTATAATTGAATATTAAATTCTTTGTTTTTATTATTATATAAATTGTATGATTGATTATACGGATATTCTTGATGAAGATTCGACAAGTAAGTACATAAGCAAATAATGTGATGTTGTAGCATATTTTAATGCTTTGATAAATGTGCATTTAAATGTTTTATTACTATCATGAAAGTATGAAATGTATGATGGAAGAATAAATGACATTATGAGTAAGTGCGACGACATTGAGCTAAACAAGAAATCCCATTTGAACCTCAGAAATAGTATAGGATATACGAGATATGTCATGAGAAATAATGTGGTCTGAACTCATGAGTTGTGTCTGAGTTCATGAGATAAGTGGTATATGCAATGTGGGTCCGGGTGCGGACTTTTTGTATAAACCCGTGAGTAACTAGCTGAGTGAGCATATCATGTTAATGCTTTGGGGTCCGGGTACTGACTTTGTGTGTAAAACCATGAGTGGCTCAATGAGTGGGCATTACATGATAATGCTTTGGGGTTTGGGTACTGACTTTGTGTATAAACCTGTGAGTAGCTCAGTGAGTGGGCATTACATGATAATGCTTTGGGGTTCAGGTGCTAAATTTGTATATAGACCCGTGAGTAGCTCAAATGCGGGCATTACAAAATATGTGGTAGCTTTAGCTACATACGTTACGCGCTATGAGTTGGTTCTAGCTGCGTATATGGCACTATGTGCAAGTTTTCGTGTATCCATTAGTATTCTAAGTGATCAACGGGTAATTCATGGAAGGATTTGATGATGGTCCCAATGAGGTATGTCATTGATGAGAACGAACTTGAGTTATGTTACGAATGAGTACAGGTATGTACAGAAACTCAATTGAATATGAAATCCATGAATGGTAAGTCCATGAGAATTGTGAAATGATGTTGTATTAATTTGGTGGACTATGATATATATTTATAAATGCATAGATTTCTAATTTAAAAGAAATGAAGGTGTGATGAACTTAGTTATCATCATTTTTGTACTAAAACTATTTTGGACAGTAGCTGTAGTCCAACTTTGAAAATTCACAAAAAATTGTGAAAACTGAATTTGAGGCTGAATAAAATATGAAATTAAAGCTTATTGAGTTTCACATAGAAGAAACGGTGTAAGAAAAAGAATATCAAATTATGAGATATTTGAATTTTCGTGAGACAGAGTCAGAATGTTTTCGACATCCCCTATTCTGATTTGGGAAAATCATAAAAAATTGTACAAAAATAATTATAGGTTATAATTTATATTCCTAGAATCCTTAATGAGTCTAGTTTCAAAAGAAACAAATAGGAACATCATCTAGATCCTTTATGAGGAGTTAATTAATTTTTAGTGAATAAGGGTCGGAACTGTCAAACAACAGAACAAGGGTGACTTTGAAGAGTAAACTGTACTAATTGGCTAAACCAAAAACTATAAAAATTTAATGGTAAGTAGATATGTGAGTCTAGTTTTAGGGAAAATTTGTGAAACTTAATTTGGAGTTTTTTAGCTTAAGAAATAAATAATTTAGTGACTGTGACTCGAGTAGACAACTTAACTGGAATTTGAGCAAATAGTGGAATAATGTGCAAACATGATTGTGATACTTTGAGAACATGTTATAAGAATTTGGAAAAAGCATGTAAATAAATTTCTTATTGTTTTAATATGAACTTACTAAGCTTTAAGCTTACTCTCCTTCCTTTCCATCTCTTATAGGTTTATTTAGCTAGCTCGGGTTGGAATCACCGGAGATGCTATCACACTATCAAGCTACCATCTGGGGTATAAGTATTCAAGTACTCGAGTTTATGGCATATATAGGAATTATGTATTTTGTTATATTAGTCATTACTATTAGGGCCAAGTGTGTTGGCCTATAATGAGTTGTGATTCAATTTGAATATGCATAGCCATAAATGATGGATTATGATAATCATATGCTTAATCATATGTAAATGACATGTTATTGCATGAATGTGGTTAGTTTAAATTGCATTTATATGCTTGATAATGTGCCATGTGATGTGATATGAAATTGTGCAAGTAAGGGTGACATAATGGCTTGGAAAATGGCCTTACAATCGTCCACACGGGTAGACCCAGAAGCGTGTGTCTTGGCTGTGTGCCCTTTAATGAATGATGACGTCATAAACAGAGAGTTACACAGGCTGAGGACACGGGCATGTCCCAAGCCACATGGGCATGTGTAACCACAAGCTACTCCACTCGGGCGTGGACTATAAAAATGGAAAATTTCTTAAGTGTTGTAAAATTTTCGAAAATTCTCGCTTTAGTCCCAAATCATCTTCGATGTATGTTTTGGGCCTCGTAAGCCTGTATAAGGGACGATACGCATGTGTATGAATGGTTTTAAATTGAATGAAATTTTATGGCTTGATTTTGTATGAATGTTTATGTTTAAGTCCGGTAATGCTTCGAACCCTGTCCTGGCATCAGACGAGGGTAAGGGGTGTTACAAAACATGCTTAAGAGTGGCTCAGGACTAAACCGATCACACATAAAAATTTCATGAAATCATAGGTTACACGCCCGTGTGAACAGGCCGTATACCTCACACGATTACCAGACACGCCCGTGGCACAGGCCGTGTGAAAACAGGGCATATATACTAACTTGTACCACACGGCCGAAGACACGCCCTTGTGCCATGGCCGTGGAAAACTAGGGAGGTTACTGACTTGGGTCACATAGTGGGCCACACACCCATGTGCTAGCCCGTGTGTCTCACACGGCCAGTAGACATGCCAATATGTCTAGGCCGTGTCAAAACTGTAGGGTATACTGCCTCAATTCGAAAGGGTACCTAGGGGACACATGGCCATGTAACATAGCCGTGTGTCGCACATGGCTGAGACACATGCGACTATCTTTGCCCGTGTGGACAAAAATAGGCTATTTGTAAAGCCAATTTGCCACCCTTTTCTCATGCATACAAATCAACCTAAATGGTACCATTTCAAGACATTTATAAGCAATCAAAACCAATCAATTTATACACATATAATGACATCTATACACAATCATTTCAACTACTCAATTCCACAACCAAAACATATGAAAAATCATTAAACTTATATAACTTCTAAATGCATTTCATCATCACTTTATCACCTATTTCAGGCCACAAATCTTACCATTTCAACATCACATAATCAAGCCATAACACATAAGGCATTATATACATCTCATGTATCACAAATTAAGCACATAACTTAAGCCAACTTACATAGCTAAAAGTATACTAACATTTATATTATTAACAAGCCAAATCACATGACTAACATTATAGCTCAAAACATACCAAAATCACACTAGCATATACATGCCATATACCATATATACAAAGCTTTCAAAGTACCAACAAAATGATCGATACTGTGACGATGCTCCTGACGATCCCCAAGTCCAAGCTAGCTTTAACTATCTATAAAACATAGACAAATAACACACAATAAGCTTTATATCTTAGTAAGTTCATAGTTAAGCAATTCCATTCATCAAATAATATAGTTCAACCATTTGCACATTACCAAATCAACATTACATTAACACAAACCATATTCATGTCTCAAACATAATTAAATACCATTTCATTAAACTTTCTCAATGCAGTCCTTGAATAGATTCCATACTTACCTGTATCACCTCGTACTAACCTCTTTCTCAACCACAACATTTATTTATCAGTTGAATCATTAGGGTTAGAATAGATACTTAAGAATCGCAATAGATAAGTACCTATACCTTGGCCTGTAGACAAATCAAGGTAACTCCTCTCAAAATACCTATATCATGGCCCGTAGCCAAATCAACGTAATATTTGCAGCCGAAGTGCCGATATCATGGCCCAAAGCTAATGCATGAACTTAATGACATTACATTGGTATCATAATTGTACCTAAGTTTTAACCGGGATGTTTTGCTTGTAAATTTCATCGTCGAACACTTCCGTATAGTCTTATTCACAATTCTAAACATTATCCAAAATCTCATAAATACATTTTATGCAATATCAATGCATATAACATCCACATATAATGAAATTAACGCCTATGAACTTACCTAGGTCGTAGAAACAACGAAACTAGCCGATTAATTGAGTACTTTGTTCTTGCCTCAATCTAAGTTTGAGTTCCTCTTTTCTTGATCTATATGTATTCAAAAGTAACTCATTTAATCACCTATTCATTCAATTTCATCCAACAATATACATTTGAGCATTTTTTCACTTTAGCCCCTAAATTTTTACATCTATTCAATTTACTCCCTATTTCACAAATACACGAAATTCACAAAATTCAATTTAACCCATGCTTGGTTGAATTACAATAGTGCCCCTAGGAGCCCATATTTTTCATTATTTTATAATTAACCCCTTAATTTACACTTTTCTCAATTTAATACCTAATTGACATTTTCACTAAAAATCACTTTATAAAACATGATAATCTATCAATAAATACTCATTTTCCATCATCAAACATTCAAGAACTCAAGCATTCATCAATGGCACTTTACAAAATCATCATCAATTCTAAAAATTAAGGCACGGGCTAGCTAGTACTCAAAGCAATGATTACAAAAACATTGAAATCATCAAAAACTGAGCTAAAACCGTACCTTAATCAAGCTATACAAGTGTCGAACCCTAAATGAGAAACAATGATTCTTTTTCTTCTTCAATATTCGGCCAAAGGGAGAAAAGATGGACTAAAATTCATTTTGTTATGTTTTTAATTACCTTATTTACTAAATACCAATTTTAACCTTAAAAATGTTTAATAACTACACCAAATGCCATGCCATTATCATCCACTATCATAATAATGGTATAATTACCACATAAGAACCTTAACTTTAAATTTCTATAGCTATTAGACACCTTTAGCTAATAGAACAACACTTTTACAATTTACGCAATTTAGTCCTTTTCTCAAATTAAACATCCAAACGATAAAATTATTTCACGAAATTTTCACACATATATAATCACATACTGTAAACACAAAAAATAATATTAAAATAATTTTCCAACATCATATTTATGGCTCTGAAACCACCATTCTGATTTAGTTAAAATCGGGTTGTTACAACTCTTCCCCCTTAGGGGTTTTCGTCCTCGAAAATCTTACCAACGAATAAGTTTGGATATTGCTTTCTCATAGCATCCTCAGGTTCTCACGTAGCTTCTTCAACCCCATGTCGATGCCATAATAGTTTCACTAACGCTATTATTTTATTTCTCAGCTCTTTGATCTTACTAGATAGAATTCGAGTCGGTTTTTCAGCATACGACATATCTGCCTGAATTTCAACCTCGGTTGGGGAAATAACTTGTGAAGGATTGGATCGGTATCATCGAAGTATCGATACATAAAATACATTATGTATCTTTTCTGAATTAGACGACAATGCTAGCCGATAAGCCACCGGTCCGGTTCGCTCGGTAATTTCATATGGCCCAATGAATCTTGGATTCAATTTGCCTTTACGACCGAATCAAAGTATTTTCTTCCACAGAGATACTTTTAAAAACACTTTATCCCCTATTTGAAACTCAATATCTTTCTGTTTCAAATCTACATATGATTTTTGTCGATCTGACGCTGCTTTCAAACTATCATGAATCACTTTCACTTTTTCTTCAATCTCTCTAATTAGATCAGCCCCGTGGATCTTATTCTCGTTAAGCTCAGTCCAATACAACGGTGTTCTACAATTTCGACTGTATAAAGCTTGGTATGGTGCCATCTTTATACTTGATTAAAAACTGTTGTTATATGCAAACTCAATCAACAGCAGATACTTTTCCCACAAACCTTCGTATTCAAGAATGCAACAACGTAACATATCTTTGAGTATTTGTATAACTCGCTCGGATTGACCATTCGTCTGCGGGTGAAATGTGGTACTAAAATGTAGTTTTGTACCTATTGCATATTGCAGTTTCTTCCAAAATCTCAATGTGAACCTCGTATCTCTATCCGAAACAATAGAAATAGGTATTTCATGCAATCTCAAAACCTCAGAAATATACAACTTAGCTAACCCTTTAAACTAATAATATGTATGCACATGAATGAGATGAGCTGATTTTGTCAATCTGTCAACTACGACCCAAATTGCATCTTTTTTTCTCGAAGATAAGGGTATTCCTGACACAAAATCCATAGTCACTCTATCCTATTTCTACTCGGGAATCATAATTGGTTGTAATAAACCAGACGGTACCTGATGCTCAGCTTTAACTTGCTGGCAAATCAAACATTTAGAAACGAACTCTGAAATGTCACGTTTCATACCATGCCACCAATAGAACTGTTTCAAGTCATTAATCATTTTCGTGCTTCTCGGATGAACAGATAAACGACTACTATGTGCTTCGTTTAAAATCATTTGAATCAAATCTGAATTTCTCGGAACACATATTTGGCGTTTGAATCTTAAACAATCATCAGAATCAAATTGAAACTCTGAATCAGGGTTCGAATCACATTGAGCTCTTTTAGCTAACATTTCCTTATCAGTCTTCTGATCTTAATAAATCTGTTTTACAAACAATGGTCTTGCTTTCAACTCAACTACTATCGAACCATTATTACACAAAGCTATTTGAGTGTTCATCGCGCGTAGAGGGAATAGGGATTTTCAGCTCAAAGCATCAGCAACTACATTTGCTTTTCCCGGATGATAATGAATCACTAACTCATAATCTTTTAGCAATTCTAACCATCTCCGCTGTCACAAATTCAAATATTTCTGAGTCATCAAATTTTTTAAACTCTTATGATCTGAATAAACATGGTATTTTTCACCGAACAAATAATGTCACCAAATCTTTAACGCAAACAAAATAGCTACTAACTCTAAATCGTGTATTGGGTAATTCTTTTCATATGGCTTCAACTGTCTCGAGGCAAAAGCTATGACTTTGCCTTCTTGCATCAAAACATAACCTAGGTCATTCAACGATGCATCACTATAGATCACAAATTCTTTACCCGATTCTGGCTGTACTAACACTGGTGCTCCAGTCAAAAGAGCTTTCAACTGATCGAAACTTTTCTGACATTTCTCGGACCATTCAAATTTTACATCTTTCTGAAGTAATATTGCCAATGGAGTCGCAATCATCGAAAAGCCTTTCACAAATCGTCTATAATAGCCAGCTAGTCCCAGAAAACTGCGGACCTCAGAAACATTTCTCAGAGGCTTCGAATCCATTATTGGAAAAATCTTGCTCGGATCGACTCGAATACCCGATGCTGACACAATATGCCCTAGAAAACCAACCTTGCGCAACCAGAATTCACATTTACTAAACTTTGCATATAACTTCTTATCTCGAAGAGTTTGTAATACAATTCTCAAATGCCCGACATGCTCAATTTCATCTCGTGAATATATCAATATGTCATCGATAAACACAACAACAAATTGATCTAACTGTGGTTTGAAAATACGGTTTATTAAATCCATAAAAACAACGGGTACATTTGTTAGTCCAAAGGGTATAACTAAAAATTCATAGTGACCATACCTCATTTTGAATGCAGTCTTCGGCACATCAGAGTCTCTAACTTGCAATTGATAATAACCCGATCTTAAATCTATCTTTGAAAACAATGTAACCCCTTTAAATTGATCAAACAAATCATCTATTTTGGGCAGAGGATATTTATTCTTGATCGTCACTTTGTTAAGTTGTCTGTAGTCTATACACATTCTCATCGTGCCATCTTTCTTTTTCACAAATGACACAGGAGCACCCCAATGAGAGAAACTTGGTCTTGCAAACCCTCTGTCTGTCAACTCTTGCAACTGAGCTTTTAATTATTTTAACTCTATCGGTGCCATTCTGTACGGATCTATCGATAACGGCGTTGTACCCAGCATTAACTCGATGCCAAACTCAACCTCTTGGATCGATGGTAAACCAGGTAACTCTTCGGGAAACACATCTAGATACTCACATACAACAGGCACTAATTCTATCTTCTTTTCAGTCACTTCCGTATCAAGCACATAAGAAAAATAAGCTTTGCAACCCTTTCTCACATATCTCTGAGCTAACATCGATGAAATCACTGCTGGAAAACTATTCAGATCATCTGACTCAATCTGGATAATCACATTATTTTGACATCTCAAATCTATCGTTTTTCTGACTCAATCTGGATAATCACATTATTTTGACATCTCAAATCTATTATTTTTCTTTTGCAATTTACAACAGCATCATGCAACGTTAGCCAATCCATACCTAGAATTATATCAAACTCATCAAATGGAAACAACATCAAATCGGCCAGAAAGCAAAAATCTTGAAACATCAACGGACAGTTCTTCCACAATACATATTTGCCAAAGGGGTTTGATACTCTAATTACAAATTTAGTAGACTCTACAGAAAAAGTCTTACTGAATACTAAATTCACACACATATATGAATGCGTTGATCCTGGATCTATCAATGCAATAACTTTAGTATCATCGAGAGTAAAAGTACCAGTGATAACATCTGGAGATGACGCTTCTTCACGAGCGCGAATAGCGTAAGCTCGTGCAGGTGCCCTCTCCTCAGACCTCACAGCAAACTCTTTAGTCACTCTCTGACTACTACTCACATTTCTTGTGTTTCTAGGTGGTCTACCCCTGTTTATAGTATTGCTCGGCCTCATGTTCTGAACATCATCTTTTTCCATCAATTCTGGACAATTTGGCATAAAATGATCCAGCGATCGACATTTGTAACATGCTTTATTTCTTTTGCTCCAGCATTCTCTGAAATGTCGTCGCCCACACTACTGGCATTCAAGTTTGTTGTCTCTTACACTGAGAACACTAGCTACTGATGTAGCTTGAGCTTTAGAACCAGAGTGTTGTTTAGCATGATTCTTGTTTGAATATTCATTTGAAGCATTCGAGCTATTATACAAATCATTGGATTTCTTCAACGAAGATTGATACGGCTTACTCTGTAATATCCCGAATTAGGGCCTAATCAGAATATTGGTTTCGTGACCACAAATCTAAGTATTTTATGATTATTTTGAGGTCTATGATATGATTGCATGATTTTGTGAAAATTTCGTGAAGAAATTCTATGCATAAAGTGCTTAATTTGAAGTTAGGGACTAAATTGAATAAGTTGCAAAACTTGTATTCTAGAAGTTTCTAGTATGAAATTGATTTGAAATATTAATTAGGAGGTCTTAAATAGCAATTTGACCAATTTCAAAGTTTATGGACAAATATTGGACATGAATGGAATTTTTGGAAAGTTTAGTAATAAGGGTATTTTGGTCATTTAGGGGTAAAATGAATTAAAATACAAAATTAAAAGCCAATTTTGCTCATATTCTTCACCATGGACGTGTATACCAAGGGAGACTCCATGGCTAGGGTTTCAAGCTTCCAAGCTCGATTGTAAGTCCGTTCTAGCCTCGTTTTAATGATTTTTACGTTTTAGAGTCCAGTAACTTGATTTAGCTTATGCTAGCAATAATTCAACCTAGGGTTCATATTTGGAAAAATACCCATAGGTGAAATTTGTGTATTTTGGTGTTTTATGATAGAATATGAGGTTTTAAATTATGTTAGACAACTTGTGCTACTCGGTTTTAAGTGAAAACGAGCAAAAGGGCTTAATCGGTAAAAATACCTAATAGTCATAAGTACATGTTAGAGTGAGATTTGATATTGCCATAGAAGGGAAAAATGATCAACATGTCATAAAACATAAGAAAATAGGATGAAGTTTAATTTCCGAACCTTGGGGAAAAAGTGCAAATATGCAAAAGTTTAGGGGTCAAAATGGAAATTTTTAAAAATATGATTTTTGGACCCGTATGAATAGTGTGACTAATTATTAGGCTAAATGTGATATTATAGATGAAGGAAATCGAGATTCGGGCTTAAATCGGGAAAATACAAGGTTATGGACTAAAATGGTAAATTACTGTTTTTGGATCGAGGTAAGTTCGTATGATAATAATAATGCAATGTTATGTTTGAATTATATTTCTTACTATTATTGCATATATTTTATGATTTAATATATTGGAAAAGTTGATGGAATGGTGTTTATGATGTGGAAATATGACATGAAAGAATGTTACATGAAATGCAAGAAAATGAAGATACATGACAAGTGATATATGAAATATGTGATATATGTTATGTAAATTCTTAAAAGTGATTTGATATTTGAGTTGTGTCTTATTATACTATGAATGGACAATTGGTACTATGGATAGTGAGATCGACACTTGAGTAAATTCGTATATAAGTAATCTATTGATTCTTTTTATGTTATTATATTTTGATATCATATGAAATGTGGTACGCCTATCAAATGGTTATTTGATGTAAATTATGAATTTAAATTGATTACGGACAATTTAGTAAAATGTTGAAAAGTGAGGAATTTCGATTGAACCTTGAATAAAAACGATCTGAATGATCTATTGTGAGGTCGCATGTGTAGTACTAAGTGCGAGCTACTATGCGTGCAAAAGCTGTGATCACGTGTGTAGTACTAAGTGCGAGGCTACTACGTGTATCGATGGTTAGGTCACGTGTGTAGTACTAAGTGCAAGCTACTACGTGTGCCGATAATTGGTCACGTGTGTAGTACTAAGTGCAGGATACTACGTGTACCAGATAATTGGTCGCATGTATAGTACTATGTGCAGGCTACTATGCGTACCAGATAGCTTTGGCTACAAGTTTGAAAATATGTGCAGGCAATTGAGTATCAGTTATTATTCCGAGGAGTTCAACGGGAAAATCGATTAAGTAAAAATAAAATTGAACATGATTATATAATGAATAAGTGTAGGTATATGTTTATGAAAAATTATGAGCAATATGCTCGATAATTGGGTGAATTTCGATAAGACAAAATGGATTAAGTGGAATTATGTAAGAATGAATTTTAGTGGTAAAATAGTGTTGGACAGCAGCAGTTGCATGAATTTGAAAATTCACTAAAAATTGTGGAAGTTGAATAAAAATGAAAATAAAGCTTAATGAGTCTATTTTCACATGAAAGAAACAGGGGAAGCAAAAGAATTCTATATTGTGTGATATTTGAATTCTTGTGAAACAGGGTCTGAATGAATTCGAGATTCCCTGTTCTGACTTTAGAAATTCACCATAAATTTTAAAAAAATTATTAAGAGTCATACCTTACATGGATGGATTCCTTATTGAGTCTATTTTTAAGGGAAATAAACTGCATGGTCGTTGGAATTCTGTACAGGGAGAAATTTGGTTCGTAGTGCACAGAGGTCAGTGTAGTCATACTCTGAAACAGGGGAGACTTTAACTAATAAACTGTACTAATTGGCTAAACCAAAAATTCTGGAAATTTTATGGGACAAATATATATGAATCTAGTTTCAAGGAAAATTAACAAAACTAAATTTGGAGTTTCTTAGCTTCAGATATGAATGATTTAGTAACTGTAACTCCAGAAAACAGCCTGTCCTGAATATGTGTAATTGTACAATTATAGTGCTTTATCTTAAAAAGCATGGTAGTAATTACTTATTATTTTCATATGAACTTACTAAGCGTAAAGCTTACCCATCCTCTCCATTTCTTTAGTATTGGCAGGTTGGCTCGGGGTTGGAGATCGTCAGAGGCAAAATCACACTATCAAACTATCATTTTTGGAAAAATTAATTCAAATATTAGAAATATCAAGTGAGTGGCATGTATAGGAAGTTGGTTTGTGATATGTATTTTATTATGATTTTGACCATACGTATCGACCGCATTGAGTTATCGTATAAAATCATGAGATGTGGTCCTTATCCATTATGGTTTATAAGTTTAATTAATCGTGCCATGTCCTATGTTTTGATGTGATGATATAGTTAGCTTTGTTTGTTATGCATGTGTTCGAAAAGTTTTGAATTAAATGAAATTTTATGGCCCGGTTTTCGTCTATGTGTATTATTAAGTCTGGTAATGCCTCGTACTCTGTTCCGGCCTTGGATACGGGTAAGGGGTGTTACATACTCATTGATCTTTTTGTCTCTAGCCTCCGAATCTGCTTTTCTCTTTTCTTTACTAAGATCTTTGGCTTTACAAGTCCTTTCAACTAACACAACAAATTCTTTAATTTCTAGAATCCCAACTAGCAACTTTATGTTTTCATTCAATCTATCAACGAATTGTTTACACATGATCTCTTCGGTAGAAACATATTCCTGGGCATACATGCTTAATTGTACGAATTCTCTTTCACACTCAGTGATAGTCACTCGACCTTGTTTCAATTCCAAAAACTATTTATGTTTCTGGTCGAGAAATCATTGGCTTATATACTTCTTTCGGAACTTGAATTGGAAGAATTCCCAATGACATGTTCCCTCAGAACTACTGATATCAACATTTTCCACCAATGATATGCATTGTCTCTTAATAGAGATACCACACATTTGATAAATTCATCAGGAGTATAGGATAATTCATCAAACACTCTAATTGTATTCTTTAGCCAGAACTCAGCCCTCTCAGCATCATCATTAATTGTAGCTCGAAACTCTTTGGCCTCGTGTTTACGTATCTTATCCACTGGCGGCTAATTTAATCAAATCGGATCTTACACTTGAAGCACAACTGGAACTTGTTGAGGGACAGACGGGGGTGGAGGTCGTTGAGTAGCCGGATTCGTTTGAATGAACTCCGAGAACCACTCACACATCATTTGGAAGAAGGCTTGCTTTGCCTCTCCCTCGTGACTACTAGTCATGGGTCAAGAGTCAAATTGCACTGGATTTTGAGCAGGAGCAGGCGTGTTACTCTCTACATCATCAGCTATGGCTCTTTTGGGATCCATTTTCCATATAAAAAAATTTTTAACTGTCAGGAATCATCACACTATCACAATTTATATATATGGCATGTATAGCTAGACTCTCACTTGCTATGTTAGTCCTAGAATAGACTAAACCTCAGCTTTGATACCAATAATTTTAACACCCCTAACCCATATCCATCACCGAAATACGATTATGAAGAATTGCCGAAAAATATAACATTTATCAAACATTCAATTTTGCATATCATTCATTCTCATACACAAAGTCCCTTAAATAGGTTTACAAGACCTAAATACATGCTTAAGAGTGGTTCGGGACCAAACTGATCACACATAAAAATCTCTAAACACATAGAAAAAATTTCATGAAATCATAGGTCACACGCCCGTGTGAATAGGCTATGTACCTCACACGACTACAAGACACGCCAGTGGCGCAGGCCGTGTAAAAATAGGGCATACATACTGACTTGTACCACACGGCCGAAGACATGCCCGTGTACCATGGCCTTGGGAAATCTAGGGAGGTTACTAACTTGGGTCACACAGCAGGCCACATGCCCTTGTGCCAGCCCGTGTGTCTCAAACGGCCAGTAGACATGCCCATGTCTCTAGGCCATGTCAAAAATGTAGGGTATACTACCTTAATTCGAAAGGGTACCCCAGGGGACACATGGCCGTGTGTCGCACACGGCTGAGACGCACGCCCGTGTCTCTACCCGTGTGGACAAAAATAGGCCTTTTGTAAAGCCAATTTGCCACCCTTTTCCCATGCATACAAATCAACCTAAATGGTACCATTTCAAGACATTTATAAGCAACCAAAACCAGTCAATTTATACACATAGCATGCCATCTATACACAATCATTTAAACTACTCAATTCCACAACCAAAACGTACCAAAGATCATTAAACTTGTATATCTTCTAAATGCATTTCGTCATCACTTTATCACCTATTTCATGCCACAAATCTTACCATTTCAACATCACATAATCAAGCCACAACATATAAGGCATTAAGTACATCTCATGTATCACATATTAAGCACATAACTTAAGCCAATTTATATGGCTAAAAATATACTAACATTTATATTATTAACAAGCCAAATCACATGATTAACATTATAACTCAAAATATACCAGAATCACACTAGCCTATACATGTATACCATATATACAAAGCTTTCAAAGTACCAACAAAATGATAAATAGTGTGACAATGCTCTTGACGATCCCCAAGTCCAAGATAGCTTTGACTATCTATAAAACATAGACAAATAACATACAGTAAGCTTTATATCTTAGTAAGTTAGTAGTTAAGCAATTTCATTCATCAAATAATATAGTTCAACCATTTGCACATTACCAAATCAACATTACATTAACACAAACCATACTCATGTCTCAATTCTCAATGTAGTACTTGAATAGATTCCATACATACCCATATCACCTCGTACTAACCTCTTTCTCAACCATGACTTTTATTTATCAGTTGAATCATTAGGGTTAGAAGTTAGATACTTAAGAATCGCAATAGATAAGTACTTATACCATGACCCGTAGCCAAATCAAGGTAAGTTATCCCAGAGTACCTATACCATGGCCCGTAGCCAAATCAAGGTAACTCCTCTCGAAATACCTTTGATACTTTAGGTTTTCCTCGATTTAAATTCGATTGGCCTATTTCTTGATCTAAAATAATAAGTTTAATTAAACCATTCCAGCACTTAAATAAACAATTTTATACAATTAAGTCCTTCTATCATCATTTTACACAATTACCCAAATATTTTACCTTTTATGTAATTGAGTCCTTAAACTTGAAACTCATAAATTAACCATAATTAAAGAAAACTCATGCTAGCAGATTTTTGCCTAGCCCCTATTCAACCCACTTTTTATAAAAAATTCACTAAAATTCCATGAAGTTTTCCTATTTTAACGATTTAATCGTTAAATATTATTACTAAAAATCACTTGACAAAATATTTATATTTAGCCATTAAACTCAAGAATTTAACAACAAAATTCATAAACACCTAAAAATTATTCATTGTAGGTCCCTAAAATTTTAATAGTTTTACGGTTAACTTGATTAAGGAAAAATGATAACAAAAACATAAAAATCTTTAAAAACAGACCTCAAAATCTCACACATGCATTGAGCAAAGCTTGGCCGAATCTCTTTTGCCCAAAAATAGTGTTTTCGGCTAAGAATTTTGAAAGAACAAGATGATAGCAATTGTTTTACTATTTTTTATGTTATTTTTAGTAAATTGCCATTTTCCAATTAAAACAACGTATAATAAATATAAAATGTATGTATAAACCGTTCCTTAAACAACCAAATGTCAATTTACCCTATTAATCCCTCCACTCTTTTATCCTTTTTAATTTTAATACCTTTAACATATAGAAACTAACTTTTGCAACTTTTACGATTTAGTCCTTTTCACTTAATTAACTATTTAAGTTAAAATTTCTTAACCAAATTTCAATACCTCATTTTCAAAATTTCAATAATATTATACTTGACTCATAAATATTAATTAATAATATTTCCAAATTCAGTCGTTGGATTTGTGGTCCCGAAACCATTGTTTCCGATACCATTGAAAAATGGGCTATTACAAGAATGCTTAAATGCTACTGATGTAGGAATGTGCTAATTGCATTTTAAATTCAAGTGTGTTCTAATGGCACAATTATAAGAATTTATATACACCTATCAAAGAACGAGTTTCACAATATTTACACCTAGAATCATGCTTACCAACTATCCACTCAATCAGATTTTTCTAAATATAGAATTTTCAAAGTTAAAAGTCTAATATTTTATTAGCCCAAAAAATATTTTTGTAGTTACCAATTCAGTCCCAACTTGCTTTTTGTTCCAATTTAGCCCCATTTTTGCTTGTTTTTGAACTTTGACACTTCAATTGTGTCATTGATAAAATTTAAGGAAGAAATCACAAGCTTAATAACATTCTATTAAAAATTGACCAAAATTAGGTACATTAAACATATACAATTAACTTGCTACCACACAACCAAAAGCGTTTATTGAAGATCCAATTGAATTGGAACTGAAGATTTTACCTCCTTATCTAAAATATGATTATTTGGGTTTATTTTCGACTTTAACTGTCATTGTTTTAGTTGAGTTCACCAAGAATCAAGAAGAAGAGTCACTTGTGGTTTTGGAAAGACACAAGAAGGGTATGAGGTGGATTATTTTAGATATTCAAATCATAGGTTGGATGATTTGCATGAATTATAGGAAGTTAAAAAGGGCTACCAAGAAAGATCATTTCTGGTTTTCTTTCCCTAATTAGATGTTGGACAAAATTACTGGGCAAGAGTATGATTACTTCCTAGATGAGTATTGTTGGTACGAAAATGATCCCTTGACACCATTTTGGCTAGTAACCATTTCAAATAAAAATGAGGGAGTTCTCTTAACTTTTCTATGTCATTATTTTATATTTTTAGTTTCTGTTTATTTCATTTATTCTTTATTGCTATTTTAAATTTTTAGCAAAACAAAATATTAAGTAACAATTATGAATAAAATTGAGGAAATTTGCACATTAAATTTTTAAATCCACGAAAAATGAGAAGTGAAGTAATGGATATGTGCATGTCTAGGGTTGGATCTGTCAAAGAAAGGCTTGATATTTAAGCAGTCAAATCTGACTCACCTCCTTTTCTTGGGATCTTACCTGGAGCACAGAGTCCATTCACTTTTTTATTTTTTTCCTTCTATTTTATGTTTTAAACAATGAGGACAATTTTTTTCTCTTTAGTGGGGGATCGAAAATAAAAAAAATTGGGATTTTTATGAAAATTAATTTTTCCATTAAGTTATGCTTAAGTAAAATATTGCTAAAAAATTTATTTTTGTTTTAAGTAAAATATTGCTAAAAAATTTATTTTTTAAGTATGTTAGCTTTTGTATGTATAAAATTCTATTATTTCAATTATTTTGTATTAGTTTAATTATGACAAAAATCTGAACTTAGTAGTTGTGTATAAGACAATCCATGAAAATTTAATTCCTTAGAAATATAAGCACGCATGAAAATTTAAGCCTTTAGAATTGACTTAGTAATTTCCTTGAGGAGAAATCCTATGAGGCATGGTAATTTAAAAATTATTTAGGCAATTTTTTTGGACCGTTTGAGTCTTCCAAACCAACCTTAATAATATTTATCCCTTAAAATCCTACTTTGAGCTATATCACTTGATTTTCTTCTAAAAAATAGATTAATAAGTCATCTCTTCTTTTAAATTTATCTTTACTTGTCCCAAATCTTAGACTTAGGGCATCTAGAATATTTTTGTGATTAATTTGGGTGAGTTAGAGAGAAGTACTAGAATGCTCAAAATGTCGAGTTGTATGCTCAAGAAAGTAACAGTGGTTGCTTAAAAAAATCCAGTTGTTGAAAACGATGTATAGAGAGCATTTGTACTCAAACATAAAAGAGTTGGTCTTCTTGAGGATAATTGTATTTGGAAGGTCTGAGGTAAGCTAAGTCTAAGGTTTTAGCCTAAACAATTATCTATATTTTTCCTACCTTGACCCAAGCCACATTACAACCATATCAAAGACCTATTGATTTAGATTTCTATGTCGACTACATTAATGGAGACGAATTACTATGTCCAATATATAAAGGCATAAAACATTAGGATTATTACTTAGTTTAATCGAGGGAAATAAAATTTGATTGGAAAAACTTAGCGCACATTTGTTAAGGGAAGGTATTTAATACATATTTTTGTTAGCATATTAATATTTAAAAATAATTGTCTTCTATGTACTTAAGTTGCATGTTTTCCAATTTTCTATTTTTGAGCATAATTTTGCTAGAAACTTGATTATAGGAAAGATTGATTTCGTTTGAAGGGATTTTTGCAAAAGTGACTCTTTGATTTCTAATGAAAGTTAGCATTACTTGCGATAACCAATGAATTAAGTTTGGGGTGTGATACCTTAATATTATATAGACATATTGTAACACCCCTTACCCAGTCCGGTTGTTAGACATGAGGTACATGATACTACAACTGTAAACAGAACAATCTCATATATATTCATCAATAACATTCAATAAATCAATAAATACAAGTCAAGTCTTATGTTTAACATGAATTACAAACAAAAAATGAGTCTTAATCAAGCTTACGAAAACTCTTAAATCATCTCAGAACCAAATTAGGACCATTTTGAATCGTTTACAAAAAGATAGGTAAAAAGGTAAAATAGGGGTCACACGACCATGTAGGGTTGCACCATACAACCGTGTCCCCAAATCGTGTAACAAACTGTTGCCGTGAAATTCAGGGTCACACAGCCATCTCATCAAGCCATGTAACTCACTGTAACCGTATGAACTAAAACCCAACATGAACGTGTTGAACACATGACTGTGTTGTTAACCCCATGGAACAAACTAGAAATGCCAAGGGGTGAATTGGCCTTTAAAAATTTTGGTGAATGAGCAATGAACTGAAAAAAGAAGATTGTATCTCAAAATACAAAGAAAGCAATAAAGTGTAATAAAAACAAAGACATAGACATAGACATAGAAATGAAGGAGCAAATGTTATGGAAATGAAATGTATGTCCTAGAGCTACTCTAATCATCATGAGGAGGGGAAAAAGTAGGCGTCGAAGGAAAACGTGCACGAAGAGAGGCCATTTGAGACTCTAAAGTAGATTGCCTAGAGTTCATGTCTGCCCTATGAGATCGAACCTCTTCTTGAAGACCTCGAACACCATTGCTCAAAGAATGGATTGCATCGAGTATGACACTATTAACCTCGGGAAAAGGTTGAGCAGCATGTGAAGAGGAAACCAATAGAGGAGCAGGCTCGGGTGCCAGAACATCTTCAAAAGTTTGGATGCCGATCCAAACTGAATAAAAAATGCGGGATTAAAATGACCTTTTTCATCAGAGTTACCTTCGCGAGGAAAATGATGATAATCGTCAAACTCTTCGATAGTAAGGCGTATAGAGGTATTTATTTAAAATAAGGTGATGGCTAAAACAATATTGCTAGACTTATCATGTTTGAGTTTGGCATTTGAAAAGAAAGCACGAACAAGATTAAGGTAAGTCGGTGAAAAATATTTAAAAATTCCATCCAATCCCAGTTTTGTAAAATAGGGAGATAAAGAAAATTAATAGCCTCTAACATGGCTAAATCCACTTTCCTAGACTCCCAAACCTTTTTGAAGCAAAATGTGAGTTAAAACAAGATAGGGA
This sequence comes from Gossypium arboreum, assembly GCF_025698485.1. Taxonomy (NCBI): domain Eukaryota; kingdom Viridiplantae; phylum Streptophyta; class Magnoliopsida; order Malvales; family Malvaceae; genus Gossypium; species Gossypium arboreum. The sequence continues at coordinate 128,005,094 of NC_069077.1, forward strand.
GTTTGAGTTTTGAAAACATTTGCTAAAGGACAACTCCAACTCTATAGATGTATAAGAGGATGATGAATCAGTTTTAGGTCATTTTTTAAGGGCCATACTAGCTAAAAAGACACTTATAAGCACTAAAACTCAATGGAAAACTCTTTATGAACAAACACTTGGTGGGCAAGAGTTTTGGGTAAAAAGGTTAAGAAAACCATTAAGAATAGATGATATCCTGCAAAAAAAAAAAAAACATGATATTTGGAGTCCAAAACAACTTAATAATCCATTAAGAAGCACTATTTCAATCTACATTTTATAAAATTAACAAATTGAAAGTGTTAGGTTTTTACCTCAAAAGTGTTGAAATAAGCAAAATATTCAAGAAATGTTGGACAAAACTTGAGGAAATGATGCTTGAAGATGTTAAAAGGCCAAGATTTGTCAAAAAAATGAAGAATTTAAAAAAATTTTAGAGAGGATTTGAGAGGATTTTGGTAGGGGAAAGGTTTTAGGTTTTGAATGTGTTCAAAAACTGGTGCAAGTACCTAAATATAGTCTATGGTATCAATATTTTTTCATGAGTACCTATATTTTTATAGAAGTATCGATATTTTTGAAACGATATCGATACCAATTTGCGATTCTATTTTCCCAGTGCATTGAAAAGTGTAAAATCAAGAGTTTTGAGTTTGTAGAAGTTCTAAGGGTCCTAAAATGACTCTAAGGGCATCCCTATATGTTTCATATGCATGAAAGTACAATATACAAGCATATATAATATATAATTCAATGAGTGCAAAAACAACATAAAAGCAATTAAAGGTAGATAAATAAGGTTAAAACAGATCAAATTCTCATATAAAACTCCCTCGATCTTTTTGCATTTAAGAGCCATGAATATCATACTTATCAAGCATTTTGTACATAAAAAAATTAACACAAATTCAAGGCAATGTGGTCAAACCTAGTTCTCTCGAAAGTGTCGAAAATCTTTCCCTATCTAAAGGTTTTGTAAAAATATCAGTTAATTGATTTAAATTGTCTACATATTCTAGAAAATTTTCACCTTTTTGAACATGATCTCTAATGAAATGATGTCTAATTTCAATATGTTTAGTTCTAGAATGTTCGATGGAATTTTTAGTGAGGCAAATAGCACTAGTATTGTCACACTTGATAGGAACGGTATCTACATCAATTCCATAGTCCTTATGTTGTTGTTTCATCCATAAAACTTGAGCACAATAACTAATAGCAGAAATATATTTCGCTTCTGTGGTGGATAATGCAACACTATTTTGTGTCTTTGAAAACCATGAAATTAGCATGTTGCCTAGAAATTGACAAGTACTGAAGGTGCTTTACCTATCTAATTTTCAACATCTAAAATTCACATCTCAGAAAGCATGCAAGCTAAAGGATGAGTCTCTGGAATACTGAAGTCCTAAATTTGAAGTGTCTCTAAGGTATCTAAAGATTCTTTTAAGGGTTTGTAAATGTGATTCCTTAGGACAAGATCGATATCTAGCACACAAGCATACACTAAACATAATGTCAGGTCTACTTGCGGTAATATAAAGAAAAGAACCAATCATTGACCTATATAAGTTTAAATCAACACATTTACATTTCTTATTTTTATCAAGCTTTGTAGAATGGCTCATAGGAGTAGCTGTGGTTTGAGAGTGTCCATCCCAAACTTTTTGAGCATTTCCTTTGTGTATTTAGCTTGATTTATGAAAATGCCATCCTTTCTTTGCTTGATTTGAAGTCGCAAAAAGAAATTTAGTTCTCCCATTATGCTCATCTCAAACTCACCTTGCATTAGCTTAGAAATTTCTTGACAAAGAAGATCATTAACAGAACCAAAAATAATATCATCAACATAAATTTGAACTACTAATAAATATTTGTCTTTTCTTTTATTAAAAAGTGTTGTGTCAACCTTCCCTTTATAAAAACCTTTTTCAGTGAGAAAATTTAATAATCTTTCATACCAAGCTCTAGGAGCTTATTTCAAACTATATAAAGCTTTTGAAAGTTTGAAAACATGGTTTGAAAATTTTGGATCTTCAAAACCGGGTGGTTGTTCAACATACACTTATTCATCTATAAAACCATTTAGAAAATTACTTTTTACATCCATTTGATATAATTTTAAATCATTAAAGCATGCAAAAGCTAAAAGCATTCTAATGACTTCCATCCTATCTATGAGGGCATAAGTTTCATCATAATCTATTCATTCCTCTTGAGTGTAACCTTGAGCAACAAGTCTAGCCTTGTTCCTCTTTTTGTTACCACTCTCATCTAGCTTATTCTTAAAAACTCATTCAGTACTTATATTAGATTTGTCACTAGGTCTATCAACAAGGGTACATACTTTACTTCTCTCAAATTGATTTAAATCTTCTTGCAAGACCAATATCCAATATTCATCATTTAATGCTTTTTTGATATTTTTAGGCTCAATGCATGAGATAAATGCAACTACTTACAAGTATTTCTAAGACAAGATCTAGTAATTACCCATTGGAATGGATCTCCCAAAATCATACCATCTTTCACATAATTGAGCTCTCTTGGATGAATGACTTTCCGTTTCCTCAATTGAAAGTTCTTCTAAATCATCTTGTGTTTGTTCTTGAATTTTGTTTAATTGATGATTGATCCTCTTTATCATTGTTAAAATATTTCTGCATTATCATCATCAACACAATAACCCTTTCTAGGAAGAAGATTAGAGTCATCAAAAATAATATGTATAGACTATTCTACTACTAAAGTTCTATTGTTAAAAACTCGATAAGCTTTAAAATTTAAAGAATAACCAAGAAAAATTCTTTCATCACTCTTTGCATCAAATTTACCAAGATTATCTTTGCCATTATTTAAAACAAAACATTTGCATCCAAAGGGATGGAAATAGCTAATGTTAGGCTTTTTATTTATGAAAAGTTCATATGGTTTTTTCTTTAAAATAGGCCTAATAATCACTCTATTAATAATATAACAAGTGGTGTTTGTGGCTTTTACCCAAAAATATTTTGGTAAGATATTTTCACAAAGCATGGTTCTAGTCATTTTTTCTAAAATTCTATTTTTTCTCTCAACAACTCCATTTTGTTAAGGGGTTCTAGGTGCAGAAAATTATGGCTAATTCCATTTGAGTTGTAAAAATTTTCAAAACCAAGATTTTGAAATTCGGTTCCATGGTCACTTCTAACACTAGTGATAGAGTAACCTTTAGTACTTAAGAAGAGAACCTAAGTAAATCTAGAATAGTCATCAACAAGCACAAAAGCATATTGTTTTCCACTGAAGCTAGTTATCCTAATTGTAACAAACAAGTCTATGTGAATTAGTTGAAGAACTCTACTAGTTAATACATCATTAATAGGTTTAAAAAAAACTCTTTTATGTTTACCCTTAACACATGCATCACAAATTTTATCCACATCGAAATCAATTCTTGGTAATCCTCTTACTAAGTAATTTTTAATTAATTTATGCAATAGGCTCATGCTAGCATGTCCTAATTTTCTATGTCTTAATTTTCATAAGTCAGAGTTATGCTTATAATCTAAATGCACCATATATATATTTCCATCCTATGTCCTACAAGCACAATCTTATTAGAAGCAATGTCAATAACTTTACAATCTTTAGACTCAACTATGACATTGAAACCTTTATCACATAGTTGTCTAATACTTAAAAGATTATGCTTAAGACCATTGACATATAAGATATTTTCAATAATAATTGAAAAGTTTTTACCAATAAAGCCTATTCCTTCAATTTGTTTTGTATAGTTGCCACCAAATGTAGCTTCTCTTCCAGTTTTTGGCTCCAAATTGATAGAAAGACTCTTATCATCAGTCATGTGTCTTGAGCATCCATTATCGAGGTACCATAAGTTTTTACTTGAATAATCCACCTCAAAGCAATGCTCATTTTTCTACAAACATAGAATTAAAGTTTGATTTTTGGTACCCAAATTATTTTGGGTCGATAAGCATTAGTTCCTATAATTTTAGCCCTTTAGGTATCAATTTTGAAATCAATTTCTTACCTTGTGAAGTTATGAGTCCTTTAGGGACCTATATACTTTTAATTAATTTTCTCTTGTAAAATTTTTGGGGACCTCTATGTTTATAGAAATTAAAGTTCTTTTTAACAAATTTTTATTTTGAATTTTCTCATTTTTCTAGAACTTTGTTAGAGTGAGCTTTTTCACTTTTAAGCAACTGAAGTTGCTTTTCATGATCATCATGAACTTTAGAAAGTAAATTATGCAAAAGTCTAAATTCTTCTTCTTAAGCTCATTAATTTTTCTTGCATTTTGTTCACTTTCTCTTCATGTTCATGATTGATTTTGGAAAGCAAGTCATTTTCAATTTTCAAATTTGAAATATTTTTCTTATGTTTTGAATTCATGACTTCAAATTCCAAACTCAATTCATCATAGGCATGTTGCAACTCATCAAAAGAATAAGAATTTGAAATAGCTAAATTAGAAGTTACCTTTTGTTTCTTCATCGGATAAGTCCTCATCACTCGAAATAGCAACATTGACCTTGTATTTTGTTTTGCTAGACCCCTTCTTCAACCACTAGGGACAATCAAACTTGATGCGTCCCAATTTTTTGCACTCATAACAAACGATGGGATCTTTCTCCTTGGTTGATTCAATGTTGAGTCCTTCCTTTTTTTGGAATTGTCTTCTTTTGTTTGACCTCATGAACCTCTTGAATCTTCTTGCAAACATTGTTATCTCATTATCATCATCATCATCATAATTACTGAAGTCTTCATCCTTCTCACAAGTTGTTGATTTGAAGGAAACTCCCACTTACTTTGGAGCTTCTTTGATTTCTTGTGCATTGTGGTTGATCTTCATTTCATATGTAAAAAAGGAACCAATGAGCTCACCTATAGACAGTGATTTGAGATCTTTTGATTCGTCTATTGTCATCATTTTAGCTTCCCAAGACGTCGGGGGACTATTCAACATCTTCTTTACTATTTCCTTTCTGGGATAGGTCTTTCCAAGGGCTTTGAGACAATTGATGATATCGGAGAAGCGATCGAATATCTCATTGATTCCTTCTTCTAGTTTTGCCTGAAATAACTCATAATAAAAGGTGAGAAGAATTATCTTGGACTCCTTGACTCTACTTTTCCCTTCATGGGTGACTTCAAGCTTGTCTCATATTTCTTTTGCATTGTCACAAAAGGAGACTCTATTGTACTAATTTGAACCAAGAGCACAAAATAGAGTGTCCATAGCTTTTGCATTTAATTACACCTTCTTGATATTATTATCATCCTATTCACTCTCTTCCTTTGGGACAATAACACCTACGACCCTCTTTATTGGAATAGATGGCCTATTAATAATTATCCTCTAAACTTCATAGTTATTAGCATGGATGAATAGCTTCATTCTTGTTCTCCAATATGAGTAGTTGGTGCCATTAAATAAAGGAGGCCTTATGGTGGAATGCCCTTCATCCAATATGGTAGAATTTTGCTCCAATGCCATGAAATAAATTTCTTGACCTGTGGCTTCCATCTTGGATATCTTAAGGATCTTCTCTCTTGGTGGTAAAATCATCTCTAGAGTTCTAGCTCTGATACCAATTCTCAGCCTGATGGAATAAACCGAAAATGTCAAGAGGGGGTGAATTGGCCTTTAAAAATTTTGGTGAAAGCAAAGACAAAAATGAAACAATGACACAAAGAATTTAGAGTGGTTCAGCCTCAATTGCTTACTTCACTACTTAACTTTGCACCACTAAGGATTTTCCTAAGTTTACTAATTTGTTCAACCTTTGAGGACAAGGTTCAACCTTACAACTTCTTAAGATTTCTACCCCAAATCTTAAGTGACAAACCCCCTTAAAGAGATACAAATAAGTAAACAAAGAAACAATTCTTACAAGATTAAGTTGTTTCAAAATGAAGCTCAAATACAATAAAACACACTTGACAAAGAGAATAGAGATAAAGCTTACAGATGTATGTAAGAAGAATGTGAAAGTATTAAGCTCTAAGGTTGTTTGCTTGATGATTTTTACTTGAAAGTGTTTTTCTTATTACTGTAGGTCTTTGGAAGATGGTATTTATACCCCCTAATAGATTTCCAACCGTTGAGGTTGTTGGTGTAGTGAATATGGTCGTTGGGGGTATAAAACCAGAGTATTTAATTCACCTGCAACTACGATTATCGGTACCAAATAAAAGGGTGTCAATAATTTTTGTAATAAATGCTGATTCAATGACCGTTGGGATTTATTAATCGATACCAAAAAATATTTTATCGATACTTTTTGAAATAGGTATTGATACCGGATTGATACTTTGTATGATTCATAAGAAACATAATGCTATTTTGGTACTATTTTTAAGAAAGATATCGATTATTTTTCAGAAAGTATCGATACAAAAAAATGGTATCGATAATTTTTAGGGCTTCTAAAATAGAATGCATGTTTGGTCTCGATTTTTCAAAGGATATCGATAATTCCAAAAATACCGATACTTAGCCAAATGGTATTAATACTTTTCAGCCTGGAGAAATTCTAACTCATTCGAAAATCATTTTGATGTGTTAAAATGGTTTTAACTTGACTGAAATCATTTTGACTTGGTTAAAATCATTTTCACTTGATTTTAAAGTTATTTCAAAATTTTCTAAGAGTTTAATGTAAATATTCAAAGTTTTATTTCTTAGACTCCAAATTTAAAAATCATTTTTTCAATTTTAACTTATATTCAAAAATACTTAAATTTGTTATATCAAAATTTTTTATCAAATAAAGCTTGGTTTAACATGTTTCAACCACCCATGTGTGACACACGGATGTGTGGTAGCCCGTGTGCAGCGAAAATGAGCCTTTTTGTGCAAGTTACATATCATCCAAGCAAAGTGACCTGTAATATCATTTTGTACCATTAAAACATACTCTAGAACATATGCATTTCAAGCCAAAACATCAATTCACGTGATCATTTGAATATACAACTAATATGCCCTCATGGCACCAACAAAACATTAAACTCAAATAAAATACAATTCATACCAAAGCTATTAATCATTTTATACCACAATCTATTTCACATGCATAATACCATTCAAAACTTTTCCATTTCCATCAATCTTCAAAGTACCAAATTTGACATCAAACCAAATGTAACATACCAAAACATATACCTTCACTTAACAAGCCAAAACATCTTATGTACATGCCACAAGTAACCGAGTTCAAAACATCAAAAGTTTACCGAATCGAGAGACAGTAGGTGTGTGCTTCTCGCTGATCTGATCCACACATTCCAGACATCCAAAATCTTCAGAACAGTAGTAACATGAGTACATATTTAAAATACTTAGTAAGCTCATATAATATAAACATTTACTTGCCTCAATTTTTATCACATGCAAAACCATTAAGTATTACAATTATACCTATCAAGACTTCAAACAACACCATTAACATATAAGGTTTTGAGCTCTAACACATCTATAATATCATTTGTTCACATTTTTCCTTTCAAACATAATTATATCTTATTTTCAAATCATATACATTACTTTGCCAACATTCCATGGCATATCGTTACATTTTCATTCACAATATTATCTAATGAAACTTCGTTAAATAAATCCGTACACAGGTGAAAGTAATAGTGTTTGGTTACTCATTTGGGTTAAACCTACACGAATAATGAATAATAGTTACCTGTTAAAGTTAAACCTGCACGAATCGGATAATAGTGACTGGTCACCCGTTAGGGTTGATATGCCCCAAATAATATATTTTTGTTTCTGTAAAATTTTTTAATACAACTGTGTATCTGTTTCAGTGGTTAAATGTTCTGGGAGTGTGTGAGAGGTCTTACCCTTGGAAAGTTTTTGTTTTTTTTGGAATTAACCCGGCCTTTATTCAGTGGGCTTATATTTAATTATCTGTAAATTTATATCAGAATTAGTTTGCTAGTTTGAATGGTAAGGGGATTAGGTTGTTTGAGGTCCTGTGTTCGAATCCTTGCGCAAGCAAGATAGTTTATTTTTGCTCAGTTAACTGGAAGAGTTTCAGTGGAGCTTAACTTCTGAGGTAGTTGTATGTAGTAGGGTTAGTGGGACAAAATCAAGGGATTTTCAGTCACATCTTGATTTTCTTTCCTTTTTCAAAGTTTTCTCTCAATTTTTTGGGACCTCTGTTCTCTTCTCCTCTTCCTGCAGAAATGATGTCTCCCATTTTCTCTATTTGTTTTGATTTATGTTTCAAATTTGTCTCCCCTTTGCGCACCTGTTGATTACGTCATTCCGTAAGTTCAGTGTGATTTCAATCTTAAGGGTTTTGGGCTAGTGTTTTAATAGGAATTTTGGGTTTGCATTTGTGTAAGGAAAGAGCAAGATTTTTTTGGTACTCCTATAGCGTTTTAAGCATTAAGGGTTTCTTTCCGTCATCGGTAAGTATATGGATAAATTGTTGGATGTAGTGAGTTTCTGTTGTAGTATAGTTCCGTTTAGTTTTCGAAGATGATATTGAAATTGGGCATTTGGATACGCTATTTTTAGGTTTCAAGAGGCTTAGGAGCGGTTTTGCATCAAACCAATAACAGGTGTGTACCCGTAATGCAGAAAAACGAGATTTAACAAAAGCCATAAATGTAACACCCCTATCCCGTAATCGTCGTCAGAATAGGTAAGGGGCATTACCAGACAGACAGAACATTTTAGACAGATTCAGAATCACAGATATCACATAACATTAATACATAAGCAATCATCAACAATTCATCCCTTATGATGGTTTATGAGACCTAAAACATACTTTTAAGGAAAGTCGGGACTAAACTGAACACATTCATAAATTTCAGAAATCAGAAAAAATTTTCAATTCTGTTGAGGTCACACCCCTGTGTGACTAGGCAGTGTGCCTCACACAGGCACCAGACACGTTCATGTGATCCAACCGTGCCAAAACAGAGCATACATACTGACTTTCACCCAGGGCCAACAGTCACGCCCATGTGCTATGCCCGTGTGATACTTAGCTAGCTACTAACTTGAGCCCACGGCCATATGACATGCCCATGTGTCTTAACCATGTAATCTTAAGAGGTTACTGCTTTGCATACACGACCACAAGGTACACCCGTGTTCTCTGACCGTGTGGCACAATACAGGCTTGGTTTAAGCCAACTTGCCACCCCTATTTGGGTCATTCCTACAAGCAATATTAAACAACTTATATACCAAAATTTTCAGCCAATTCCAAGTTCAAAACATGTTTCATTATAACTAAATCATCTTCATTCAATAACCTAGTAAAATCCATACCAAAACACATTAAAAATCTTATTATAACAACAAGCCAAAATACTCATTTCAAAACTTACTTATGGCACCTTCTAACCCATGCTTAAACTTATCATTTCCTCAACTTGGCATATTTCAAAATGACCACCACATACAAGGCTATCTAACCATTACAAGCATACACAATTTGGCATCACAAACCATTACCAAAACTAAGCACAAACATGCCATTTGCTAGCCAACTCTCAAGGCATAACATATATACATATCAAAGCTTAAATACATATACATTCTCGCCTATACATACCATACCTAAAAATATTTACATTTCCAAAAGTACCAAAATGAGTTCGATAGTATGGTGTTGATCCTTGACGGTCCCCGAGCTTGTGGTAGCTTCGATATTTATAAAACAATTCAAACACACACACAAAGTAAGCTTTCAAAAGCTTAGTAAACTCGTACTAAAATTATCAACAGTATATAAACATAAAACATCAATACATAAATATATATAAATTCTCAAATCATCTGTCAAATCTATACCAATCCGATCCATAAGTTCATAATAATTCAATGAACTTCACCTAGATAATGTCATCCACCACAAAGGTATCATACATACCTGGATCTTCCCATACTTATTCACTTTCATTCTTACCTCTTGCTTGAGTAATTCAAGACTTTTCGTAAATTATTCATACTTTAACATCCGCACACTTAGTGCTGTAAGGGTTAGCCAAAGCTAAAATGATTCCGCACACTTAGTGCCATTTCAGTTAGCCGAAGCTAAGTTGGTATTGCACACTTAGTGCCTTATATAGCCGAAGCTATTACAATTCGCACACTTAGTGCCATTTGTAGCCGAAGCTATATTAAGCCGCACACTTAGTACCAAGTATAGTCGAACAACATTATGCTCAAATCGTAATCAAATATCTATACAATTTATGCATTACCAAAGCATTAAAATATAGCTTTAACATCATTTATTACGTACGAACTTACCTCGCACTAGGAATTGTCAATTTGAATTATATACTCGATAACCTTCGACTTTCCTCGATCTAAGTCCGAATTCCTCCTTTCTTGATCTATATTTTTTCAAAATTAACCCTTTTATTCACCAAATAATTCGGTTCAATCCATAAACACATATTTAGGGCATTTTACAAACTAGCCTTCACATTTTCACATTCTAACACTTTAGTCCCTATTTCACAAATTCACAAATACACATAATTTGCATATACACAAGCTTAGACGAATTCTCCTAGTAGTCATACTAGTCCACACATTTCATTTATTTCACATTTTAGTCCCTCAAAATAACATTTTTACAATTTAGCCCAAATTGCTCAAATTCATCGAAAATCCAAAAAGAAAACATTCATACCCAACATTAAACTTTCTTAATTCATCATATAACATTACAAAGCTCATGAATTCATCCATGGCACATTTTCAAATTATCAAAAAAATCAGAAATTGAGGCATGGGCTAGTTATAATACTTAACAACAATCACAAAAATGTAGAAATTATCAAAAACCGGTCAAAACTCATATCTTAATTAAGCCTTGTGTGTGCCGAAACTTAAAGCTCTTCAAACATAGGTTTTCTTTTCTATTTTCGGTAGATTAACATACATAATGGCCTTATTTTTCATGTTTTGTTATAATAATATTTACATAATAAACATTTTACCATTATAACCTTTGTTAAACCATTATAAAATCACATAATGGATGGTTATTAATGTCCATTCAAACTTCTAATGGTCAAATAACCACATAAGGACCTCTCATTTACAAATCCATATCAAATAGACACTTTAACAAGTAACAGGCAACTTTTACATTTTATGCGATTAGGCCCTTTTTCAAAATTAAGCATACAAACATTCAAATTTTCGTACGAGACTTTCACACATGCTCATTCACATATATTAGGCACGGAAAATAACATTAAAATATTTTTTTCTAATACGGATATGTGGTCTCGAAACCACTATTCTGACTAGGGTCAAAATCGGACTGTTACAATTCTCCCCCTTAGGGATTTTCGTCCCCGAAAATATTACCGTTAAACAAATTTGGATATTGTTGTTTCATAGCATCTTCAGGCTCCCGCGTGGCCTCTTCAATACCATGTCGATGCCACATCACTTTAACTAATGGAATTTTCTTATTACGTAACTCTTTAACCTCTCATGCTAAGATTCAGATCGGCTTCTCTTCGTAAGTCATATCAGACTGAATTTCAATCTCAAATGGATGAATTACATGCGAAGGATCGGATCTGTATCGTTGAAGCATCGATACGTGGAACACATTGTGAATCTTTTCTAACTCTGGTGGTAACAACAATTTATATGCTACTGGCCCAATACGCTCGATAATCTCATACGACCCGATGAACCTCGAACTCAACTTGCCTTTTCTACTAAACCGAAGCACTTTCTTCCACGAAGACACTTTCAGAAACACTTTTTCGCTGATCTCAAACTCAATGTCTTTTCTTTTCAAATCTGCATATGATTTCTGATGATCAGAAGCTGCTTTCAAACTATCTCGGATCACTTTCACTTTCTATTCGGTTTCTTTTATCAAATCAACCCCGTGAATCTTATTTTCACTGAGCTCAGACCAGTATAACAGAGTTCTACACTTTCTACCATATAAGGCTTCGTACGGTGACATTTTAATGCTCAACTGAAAATTGTTATTATAAGCAAATTCAATCAAAGGTAGATATTGTTCCCACGTACCTTCAAACTCAAGAATGCAACATCTCAATGTATCCTTGAGTATCTAAATAATCCGTTCAGATTGACCATCTGTTTGTGGATGAAAAGCAGTGCTAAAATGCAATTTAGTACCCAGAACATCTTGCAATTTCTTCCAGAATCGTGATGTAAATCTCGGGTCTCTATCTGACACTATCGACAATGGCACACCATGCAATCTCACGATATCATAAATATATAACTCAACTAATTTATCAAGTGACTAATCAAATCGAATTGGAATAAAATGAGCTGATTTCATCAATCGATCAACTACAACCCAAATTGCATCTTTCTTTCTCAGAGATAAAGGTAAACCCGAAACAAAATCCATGGTTACTTGATCCCATTTTCACTCCGGAACCATAATCGGTTGTAACAATCCAAATGGCACTTGATGCTCAGCTTTCACTTGTTGACAGATCAAACATTTAGAAACAAATTTAGAGATATCTCTTTTCATTCCGGACCACCAATAATGCTGCTTCAGATCATTATACATTTTTGTACTACTCGAATGTACTGATAAACAACTATTGTGAGCTTCACTCAGAATCATCTGAATCAACTTTGGATTTCTTGGAATACAAATTTGATCTATAAATCTCAAGCAATCATCTTTATCCACTCTGAAATCAAAATCAGAATTTACATCACACTGAGCTTGTTTAGCTAAAATTTCATTATCAACCTTCTGAGCTTTGATAATCTGTTGTAAGAGGAAAGGTATCGCTTTTAATTCAGCTAAAACTGAACCATCATCAGACAGTACCAAATGAGCATTCATCGTACCCAAAGCACACAACAATTTTTGACTCAGGGCATCAACAACAAAATTTGCTTTACCCGGATGATAATCTATCACAAGTTCGTAGTCTTTAGTAATTCAAGCCATCTTCTTTATTACAGATTCAAATCTTTTTGAGTTATCAAATACTTCAAACTCTTATGATCTGAATATATGTGACATTTCTCACTGACCAAGTAATAGCGCCAAATATTTAAGGCAAACACAATCGCAGCTAATTCAAGATCATGTGTCGGATAGTTCTTCTCATGCGGCTTCAATTGTCTCAAAGCATAAGTAACAACTTTTCCTTCTTGCATTAGAACACATCCTAGACCAATCAACGAAGCAACACTATAAATCACAAATTCTTTACCCGATTCAGGTTGTACTAATACTGGAGCTTCAGTTAATAAAGTCTTCAACTGATTAAAACTGTTCTGACATTTTTCAGACCATTCAAGCTTTACATCTTTCTGTAACAGTTTTGTCAACGGAGTCGCAATCATTGAAAAACCTTTCACGAATCTTCTATAGTAACCAGTAAGTCCCAAAAAACTATAGACTTTAGATACATTCCTTGGAGGTTTCCAATCTAAAATAGCTGAAATTTTGCTTGGATCAACCCGAATACCAGATGCTGATACTATATGACCGAGAAAACCAACTTCTCGCAACCAAAACTCATATTTACTGAACTTCGCATACAACTGTTTATCTCGCAAAGTCTGTAACACTATTCTCAAATGCTCGGCATGTTCAGATTCATCACGTGAATAAATCAATATATCATCAATGAATACCACAACAAATTGATCTAAATACGGTCTAAAACTTCTATTCATCAAATCCATAAAGATAGCAGGTGCATTAGTGAATCCGAAAGGCATAACTAAAAATTCATAATGGCCATATCTCGTTCTGAAAGCAGTCTTCGAAATATCTAAATCTTTAATTCGTAGCTGATAATAGCCTGATCTCAAATCTATTTTCGAAAACACAACAGCTCCTTTCAACTGATCAAACAATTCATCAATTCGGGGCAGGGGATACTTATTCTTGATAGTCACTTTGTTCAACTGACAATAATCTATACACATTCTCATCGTACCGTCTTTTTTTTTCACAAATAGAACCGGAGCACCCCAAGGTGAGAAAATCGATCTAGAAAATCTTCGATCAGTCAATTCTTGCAACTGAGACTTTAATTCTTTTAGTTCAGTCGGAGCCATTCGGTATGGAGCTATCAAAATCGGAGTAGTACCAGGTACCATTTCAATGCCAAATTCTACTTCTCTAACTAGAGGTAATCCCGGAAGTTCTTCAGGAAACACATCAGGGAACTCGTAGATAACAGGTACAGATTCAACTTTCTTTTCTAATACTCTTGAATCAATCACATATGCAAAATAAGCTTCACAACCCTTTCTCAAGATACTCAAAGCTTTCATCGAAGATATTACAGTCGGCAATCCATTCAAATCACTAGATTCAATTCTGACTATTTCATCATTCTTGCATCTCAAATCAATAGTTTTTCATTTACAATTCACCACAGCATCATGCAAAGTTAACCAATTCATACCCAAAATTATATCAAACTCCACAAAAGGTAATAGCATCAAATCAGCAGAAAAATAATTGTCTCGAAACATTAACGGACAATTCTTACAGACTTTATCAACTAGAACACATCTGCCTAGGGGGTTCGAAACTTTAATTACAAATTCAGTAGACTCTATAGGCAAAGTCTTACTGTTCACTAAGTTCATGCATATATACGAATGTGTAGATCCAGGATCTATCAAAGCAATCACAGAAGTATCATAAAGAGTAAATGTACCCGTAATCACATCTGGCGATAAAGTTTCTTCGCAAGCTCGGATAGCATACGCTCTAGTAGGTCACGAGCCTCAGATCTAACAGCTGTGTCTTTCGTTCCTCTTTGACTACCACTTACATTTCCCGAATTTCTAGGAGGTCTACCACGAGAAACATTACCACTCTGCCTCAGATTCTGAACATTATCTTTTTCAACTAAATTTGGGAAATCTTTTATAAAATGATTTCTTGAACCACAACTATAACAAGCTCAGTTATTACTTTCTCCACAGCATTCACCAAAGTGTCGTCTTCCACATTGATCACATTCAGGCCTTTCATTCTTTACGTTATCAACACTAGTAACAGACGTAGCTGAAGATTTGAAATTCGATTGCGATCTAGTACGATTTCTATTCGAATGTCCCACACTAGCCTTTGAACGACTGGTATCATCTCTAAACTTCTTGGATCCAAATTGAAATTATTTGCCCGATGATCTCTTTTGTACCTCTCTAGCTTCAAAATCAGCCTTTCTTTTCTCTTTCCCAAGATCTTCCGCTTTACATGCTCGTTCAACAAGTACCACGAATTCTTTGATTTCTAGAATATCTTCATTCAAACCATCTTCAAATCTCTTGCACATTATCACTTCCGAAGATACACATTCGCGGGCATACTGACTCAACCTTACAAATTCTTGCTTGTATTCTGTGACAAACATACGGCCTTGTTTAAGCACGAGAAACTCTTTGCGTTTTTGATCAATGAGTCTTTGACTGATATACTTCTTCTGAAATTCAGATTGAAAGAAATCCCATGTAACTCGTTCATTCAGAACCACAGATGTCAAGGCTGTGTGACAGACCTGTGTGCGATTACTCCAGCCTGTGGTCAAGGCTGTTGAATAGGCACGGGCGTGTAGTCTACCCGTGTAAGTTGTGCTTTGATCCTGCCAAATGGACACGGCCGTGTGGCACGCCCATGTGAGGAAGTCCAGGCCGTGTTGATTTCCTACGTGGGTCTATTTTCTCCATTTTCGGCCTGTTTCTCCCTTTTTTTACTCTCCTATGCTCATCTAAGTATAAAACATGAAATTTAAGGATTAGGAGCATCGAATTCACCAAATCTAATGAGAAATCATTTGTAAATGCACTAAGCATGGGATAAAAATATTTATAAATTACAGTTTATCAAATACCCCCACACTTAAGCATTTGCTTGTCCTCAAGCAAAATCCTCAACTCACAATCAAAATAAACTCTTAATTTATAATCCCTATCAATAATACCTTAAAATAATCCATAAGTATTCATACATTGAAAATTCAACTAAAAGTACATTAAAGTTTCAAACATTCCAAGTTGAGCATTTTATCACGAAAACATAGGTGTCTCCCTTCATCTAAGTGATTACCTTTGATCAAAATATCACAGAGTTTAACATCCTCACTAAAGATTCACTCAAGTCACTCAAGGTGTTTAAGGACATCAATTAAAGCACTCATTAGTCAATATGAAAAGTTATTACCTTAGGCTTGCTTGAAAATCAAATATCTAGCACTATATATTGAGCTGATACATCAATTAAAAAGGTCTTTTAGAGGGTTGTAACGTGGCTTTGGTTAGAAGGTACGGTCACAAGCCGAAGGAAAAGATTAGAATCAAAATTGGATTGAAAAATTACCTAGCTAGAAAAACAACTAGTCATCAATTGAATACAAGTGAGCTTCTTCTAAGAATATGGAATTAACATTCAAGCTCAAAAACAACGAATTACTACTAATATGTATTGAAGTATTGCTTTTTTCAAGAACAATTCAAATACATAGAACTTAATTATCACAACGAAGAATAAAACATAGCTAAGCAATTAGTTCAAATCAAATCTCGACAAAAATAGGGATCAAATTAGGGGATTTCAACAATAATGGGTTATGGGTTAATATTGAGGGTAAATCAATTAATGGCTTGTTAGGCTCAAAGGGGTTCACTAAGGGTTAATTATAAAGGTAGGCTTTTGTGGAGTGAGTGGGTTAAACCTAAGTGCCTTTATCATCTTGACATATCAACTCAAATGGTATAGTCTTGACATGCATAATCAAGCAAGTTCTTGAATAACAAATCAAAACTGACGCACTCATAATGAAAGTGAGCATGAAAGAAATAAAATATGCTCTAAAGGCTCAAGATCCCACAAAAATTATGGCTTTTTGATATTCAAACTTGTGAATTTCAACTCAAGATAATACCTAAACTTAGGGAAGCAACCTAAAAGTTTTTAACTCTTCAAAAATCAACTTATCATGCTTGATTCCCTAATGTCTTAAAGTTTAAACAATCAATGCATAATTTCCTATGTTTTAATTCAAGACATATCAATAAAAATCATAAATTAATTAAAATTCATTCTAATAGTGATATGAGTAATTCACGTGAGAGTAAGACAAAATTCAGGGATTTCTAATGATGATATAAAAGACCCCCAACACTTAAGATGTACATTGCCCTCAATGTACAAAGATAGATATATTGAAAAAGATAGATATATAATCATAAGATAGGGAGAGAAGTGAAACTTCCTGAATGATGAATGAACTCATTGAATTGGAGTTATGGAGAATAATCAACCAAAGCAATAATGAAAGTGGAGGAGGATACTCCGGTGGTGGTAGAGGTTTATTAGTCCATAAGTCCTGAGCCAAAAGAATATTATATCTGGTGGTAGCTATGATCGTGGTCGAGTAGGACATGGCAGTCGTGGAGACCCTTTTCCATTGGAGTTTTTAGTTCCTACGTGATGATGAGCTATAGAGCTCTTTATAACTGTGATAAAATCAAGAACGTTTTTTTGGAGATAGATAGAAGTAGAAATACTTGTAAAGAAATAGCCGGAAGCATAATTTGTTTAATATAATTTATAAAAGTTAAAGAAGAAAAATAAGCTTAACGAGGAATAAAATAAAAATAGTCTTAAAAAAATAAAAATAAAAGTAAAAACATAAAAATAATAATAAATAAAAGTTTTTAAATATTTTCATCGCTAGATGGTTCACGAGGTAGGGGTGGCGATGAGATGTGGAAGTGCTGACAAATCTGATGTAGAGTCGCATCAATGTGATCAAAGTGTTGAAAACATTACTGCTCAAATCGTGTAAGGCGCTCAGAGATGTCAGACAGTGAAGCCGCCACATGAACTGGGCGAGGCGGTAGTGAGGAGGGTAGGTGCCACGTCATTTCTCGATCATCCTCATACTTAGCATGCTCAAGATACCCTATGGGGACATCTGGCCGATGAGAGTGAGGGAGGATGATTGTGCTGTTGTGTTGAGGAGCTCGAAGTGTTGAGCTAGTCGAGTCACATAGGGCCCGATAAAGATGACCCATCTCCTATGTCACTCCGTCTGATGGCGGATGGCGAGGGCGATGAAGTAGGCAAGGTTAAGGACGTACCCGTTTGCCATGCTCCATAAGAAATAGGCGTCGTGGGTGGTGACGACGCTGATGCTCTCTCATCGTCCCGTTAGTTTGTGGGCCAAGATGGATTGTAGGTATCGCAGGGATGGGGCGAGGGCCGATGCCTTGGAACGGCTAGGATCATAGGTGGCCGAGGCAGGGATGAGATCCCTCCAGCATTTTTTGGGGGGGAGTAGTGGATGTGGCGATGGAAGGTGTCGAGTTCATTGTCGTCCATGAACTCCTCCATGTACAGCCCTAGTGCAATCCTGAACTCGGGTACGCTCAACTGGCATACTAGGCCACTAAGGCGGAACTGGACCATTCTAGGATCGTCGAAGTTGGTCATGACGGTCTGAAGATGGAAAGTCGAGTAGAGTTCCAATGTTAACTCGAGATACGTTGGCTCAATGATCTCAAAGAAGAGCCCCTACGGGTCAGTCGTCCAGAGGGCTCAGACTGCGTCAGCCAATTGAATCTGTTCAAGTGTGACCTAGTCAATGCAGCGGCCCACACCTAGGGGTCGGGCCCGTAATATCTGATATAATTCCTCTTGGGGTCCCAAGGGAACCTGGAGGAACAGGTGTCTAATCTCCGCGGTAGGACACGAGGATGACCCTACTCCTTTCTTCTTCTTTGAGGCGGGAACAACGGTCTTCTTACCACGTGAGGATGAAATTGTACCTGCATTGAAAAGTCGAAGTTCAACCAATACGCCCCAAAAATAGCATGGAAAAACAAAACTAAATAGGAATAATTCATGAGACTCACGTACTAGATGAAATAAACAAAACTAAAACAACTAAAGCAAATATCAAGTTATTAAAATAGGACTATGAGAATAATACTACGGGAAATATCTAATGCATGAGTGCATGAGGGTAAGCATAAAATCCATGGAAATGAGAAAAATGGATGAATGTAGTATGAAAAATGGCAACATTCTTTAATGACAAGCATGAGTATTTCTATTATTCTTCTATGAATATTCACTTAAGATAGTTAAATGGATCAGAGAAATCATGAAATATGCAAAATATTGAAAGAAAATAGAGAGAAAAGAGTAAATAAATGTAAAAGAGAGAAGCTTGAGTTGTCAGAAATAGTGTTGTAAGTGGCACACAGGCGTGGCAGGTAGGGCGCGTAGTGTTACAGCGGCTAGGGTTTGGGATTTTTGGGGAAGGGAAAGATGAATAGTGAGGGGTTTATATAGATTTTGGGGCACACGGCCGTGGAGCATGCCCGTGTGCCCTAATTTTTCTCGTGTGTTTTGTGAATTTTAAATATAGGCGCGTCTAACATTCGGCCCATGATTGTGTTCCTTGGGCGTGTGGGTGCACACGACCGTGTTGCATGGCCATGTCTTGCTTTGTTCGCTTCTCCCACACCCGTGTATGATAGCCCACGCCCGTGTTAGTTTGATAGTGTCAACCACGGGGGCTGGGCACGGGTGTGTCGCACACCCGTGCTAAATTGGCAGGTTGGCCTATGGTTTCAAAACACGGGCATGTCGCACGCCGGTGTTGTTTTGGTAGTTTTTCCCAAGGCCTTAGCCCACGGCCATGGCAACTTATCGCATCCCATATTGGGGAAAAATTTTGCCCTGTCTTCACATAGCTGTATCGCACGGCCATGTCTCCTCCTATGGTGTGAGGACGGCCTAAGGCACACCCGTGTGCCTGGCTGTGTGGATGGGATAACCCTATGTTTTAATATTCAGTTAGTAGGTTAGATGTGAAAAACTAGAATTTAAATAAATCATTACTGTTAGTGCTCGGGTTGCCTCTCGAGAAGCGCTTATTTATAGTCTTAAGCTAGACTTACCTCTCTTCTGCATGGTCAAGGTGGTGCGAGGAGTTTACACTCCTCATCCCTGCTATCAACTTTATCAACATAAGGTTTAAGACGAGTATTGTTTACCTTAAAGGTGCCGAATTTGGGATGAATTACCTCAACTGTACCATATGGGAAAATACTGAGTACCGTGAGAGGAATTTCTTTATTAGGTTCAGAAGTGGCAATGCGAGGATTTGCTGCATCTAGTAGTACTTTGTCACCAACCTTAAGTTGATTTGGTGCAACATTGAGCTCGTCCTGGTCCAGTTTCAATTTATCGGGTGTTCTCAATTTCTGTGTCCGCCATTCATCTAGCTCCTTGATTTGTAGCCTTCGTTCTTCATAGATAGGTCCTTTGATATTGCTTGAACATGGCTTATATGCGCGCTTCGAAATTGTTTTCTGCACAGAGGGTTTCACCACATGATCAGTACCAGTAGCATGATTTATGCTCACTGTGGTCCACCTCACCTTTATCTTGACTTACCACAATGCCTTGCCTCGGTTCTGATGCAGGCTCAACTAAGCCTTCCTTGTCTTGAGTGGTAATCGTATTGAGTTGTTCCCTTAGGTTAGATTCTATGTTACTCGGTTCTGGTTCAGGTGCAACTAACCCTTCCGCATCTTGAATGGTAATTGCATTGATTTGCTCCCTTGGGTTAGATTCAATGTTACTCGGCAAACTACCTTGTGGTTGTTCAGAAATTAGTTTGGCAAGTTGGCCTATCTGAGTTTCGAGCCTTTGGATTGACGCTTGTTGATTCTTAAGGGCTGTCTCGGTATTCTAGAAACGAGTTTCTGACGCTGAGATGAATTTTGTTAGCATCTTCTCAAGGTTCGGCTTTTTCTCTTGTTGGTAAGGTGGTTGTTGAAAACTCGAAGGATGTTGTGACCTTTGATTTTCTTGATCGCCCATGAGAAATTGGGATTGTTCCTCCAACCTGCATTATAAGTGTTACTATACGGGTTATTTTGGGGTCTAGAGTTATTGTTACCCATATATTGGACTTGTTCCTCCTTGATGTTAGGGTTGAATGGTTGAAATTCTATGCATGCTCCTCCTCCATTCGAATCGCACCTCATCACTAGATGTACCTGAGTAGAACCACACAAACTGTCAATCTTTTTATTTAAGAGTTCTACTTGGTTAGATAGCACAGTAACTGCATCGAGGTTGAAAACACCGGCTGTTTTCATTGGCTGTGTCCTCATAACTTGCCACTGATAGTTATTCAGTGACATCTCCTCAATAAATTCGTAACCCAGCTCAGGTGTCTTATTATTGATAGTTCCACCAGCGGCTGCGTCAATCATCTGCCAAGTCGAAGGATTTAGGCCATTGTGAAACGTTTGATCCTGTAGCCAGAGTGGTAACCCATGGTGAGGGCATCTTCGCAAAAGGTCCTTGTATCTCTCCCATGCATCGTAGGCTGTTTCTAAATCCATCTGCACAAAGGAAGAAATGTCATTCCTCAACTTAGCCGTTTTAGCTGGAAGAAAATATTTAAGTAAAAACTTTTCGGTCATTTGTTCCCAAGTAGTGATTGACCCTCATGGTAACGAGTGCAACCACTCTTAGCTTTGTTCCTCAATGAAAAGGGAAAAAACCGAAGGCGAATGTCATCATCAGAAATGCCATTGATCTTAAAAGTATCGCAAAACTCCAAAAAATTTGTCAAGTGATTGTTTAGATCCTCATCCTGCAAACCATCAAACTGAACAAATTGTTGTATCATTTGAATTGTGTTAGGTTTCAGTTCAAAATTATTTGCAGCAATAGCAGGTCTAACTATACGTGACTCAGTTCCTATTAAATTAGGTTTAGCATAATCATACATAGTGCGCGGAGCAGGATTCTGATTTACTGGATCATCAGCAATCGCAGGAGGTAGCAGATTTTCTTGGTTTTCAGCCATCTCCTCGGTTGTGGTTGAAGTATCGTCCTCTTGCTTGTCCTCTGTGTATCTTAGGCTTCACCTTATTTCTCTTCGGTTTTTGCAAACTGTGCGGTCGATCTCACCATCAAAAAGTAGTGGTCCTGCCGAGTTTCTTCTAGTCATAAACTAGAAAAAAAACCTGTCAGAAGAAAATAAATGAAAAATTACAAAAGAAAATAAAAATTTAAATTGCAATAAAAGTAAAATGGCTAAAGTAATAAAAATCGAGTGCGCCAAAAACTTGATATGTGATATTCGTGACATGTGTTAAAGATTTATAAATGAATCGTTCTTGAGACTAACTTATTATCACGATTAAGATAAGTTTACCTATCGAACAGTAGTATAGTTCTGCAAGACCGGATTATCAAACCCAAAGGAACCACGAGTACTAGTATTTACTTACTTTTTATTATCTAGCCTAAAAATTAACAGGGTTTGGTTATCTAAACTAATTATTTAAACTAAGAATGCACAGAAAGAAAATTTGGGAAAATACTTTTGGGAAAATTCGATTGATTAAGACAATACCTAGGGAAAAATCCACCTAGACTTCACTTGTTATTTCACTCTGAATCAGACGATTTATTCATTTGACTTGATCCGTAGAAATCCCTAATTTATATTATTATCTCTATTGAGACTAATAACATCTAACCCTAGGTTGAATAATTAAAATATTTTTCTAATTAACACCTTAAAATTACATTAACTCGATTTATGGATTCCTTTATTAGGTTTCACCCTAATCCGGCAAAATCTTGTCACCCTATCTCTAGGCACACAATCAACTCTGCTTAATTATGACAATTTTACTCTTAGACAGGGTCTATTCCTCCTCTGAATAAGAGCATTAACTTGAATCAATATACTGGAATATTAAAACAAGAATTAAGAACAAATAATTAAGGACAATTCAAATATTTATCATACAATTTAGATAATAATAACAAGATCTGTCTTAGGTTTCATTCCCCTTAGGTATTTAGGGGATTTAGTTCATACTTATGAAAGAAAACATCTCAAAAGCATAAAGATAACAAAACATAAGAAAACCCAAAACTCCTGAAGGAACTTGAAGGGAGATCTTCAATCTTGATGATGAATCCGGCTTTTGAGATGGATCAATCGGCTTTCCTTGAGTAATTCCTTGCTTCCTACTCTCCGTTCCCCCTCCTAAGTGCCTTATCAAGTGTTTAAATAGGCTTTAGAATGCCTAAGAGCCCTCAAAATTGGCCTTTTCCGAATAGGGTTATACTTGGGCTCGGTAGGGACATGCCCATGTGACACGCCCCTGTGCGATTACTCCAGCCTGTGGTCAAGGTTGTTGAATAGGCACGGGTGTGTAGTCTACCCGTGTAAGTCGTGCTTCGATCCTGCCAAATGGACACGGCCGTGTGACACGCCTGTGTGAGGAAGTCCAGGCCGTGTTGATTTCCCACGTGGGTCCATTTTCTCCGTTTTCAGCCCGTTTCTCGTTCTTTTTACTCTCTTATGCTCACCTAAGTATAAAACATGAAATTTAAGGATTAGGAGCATTGAATTCACCAAATCTAAGGAGAAATCATCTATAAATACGCTAAGCGTGGGATAAAAATATGTATAAATTATGGTTTATCAAGGCGTATGAACGAGAAAGGTTTTAACTTAACGATAATGGTTTTTCAACCCATTTCATATGACACTTCTGGATTCGGTCATAACGTCTAGGCTGGGTTTGGGGTGTTACAATCGAACCTACATGAAATAAATAATAGTGCCTAGTCACCCGTTAGCGTTGAACCTACACAACAAATAGCCTGACCAAGGCTTAATATACCTGTATTATCAAGTGCACAACGCATATTGGAGCTCAAAACCTGCAGACAATAATCTATAACCTCGTGTATGAGTCTTTTACTAATTTCATCAAGATTTATCTCACATTGTACCACAATTCATAGTCACCAACAATCACCATTACTAGATCAAAATATAACATAGTAGAATTAGCAATTTTGTTAAACTGTATGAACTTACCAAGAATAACATCAAAAGCAAAAGTGTTAGGGACTAGTCTATAAATTTCCTTTTCCCTCGACTATTAACCATCTTATTCAAATCTTGATCTATAATATAAATTTATTTCAATTTAATCACTTAAATATCATATAACAACCTATTATAAATATATGCAAGTCAATTTTATCTTTCGATTATTTCTTTAAATTTTACGTTTTATTAAATTTAGCCCCTAAAATCAAACTTATCATAACTTCCAAATTTTAAAACAACTTCAAGTATATCCAATTACAGCCTCCTATTATCAAAAAATAAAAAAATCACATGCAAATTTCAAGATATTAACAATTTAGTCCTTATGTTCAAAACTAACAAAAATCACTTTACAAAATAGTTCTATTTTTCATCAAAGCTTCAAGCTCCACCATAAACATTCAAAAACTTCAATTAAAATCAATGGAAACTTTAAAAATCTTTAACAGTTATGAACATGGAGATACAGGTTAGTTGGACCTAGTTGCAACATGTAACACCCCTAACCCGAGTTTATCACCGGAACAGGGTTACAGAGCATTACCAGAGATTACAGATCAGATAACAGACATTTCACTTTTGTACAGTATTCATGTCATAAATCAATCAATTAAGTCCCTTATAAGAGCCCTCAAGGCCCAAAATTTGCTTACAATTAAGTTGGAACTAAATTGAAAACTCAAAATTTTTCGTGAAATTACAAAATTTTACTAGGTACAGGGGACACACGCCCGTGTGGCTCACACAGTCAAATGACATGCCCGTGCCCCAAGCCCTGTGGGCATTCGATGTGAAGCACACGGTAGTGTCCCAGCCCATGTCCTTACTCATGTATCTCTTTGACTTGGGTCACATGGCGAGCTAGATGCCTGTGTGCTAGGCTGTGTGGTCAATTTAAATTTCAATAATTTGGTGCAGAGGTCACACGGCTGAGACACATGCCCGTGTACTGGGTCGTGTGACACACACAGCTGAGACACACTCCCGTGTCTCTACCCGTGTGATGATACTTTAGCATTCTGTTTCTTAATTTTTAAGATGTAGGGGATACATGGCCAAACCACACGCCCATGCGCATGCCTATGTATCACACACGGTTGAGACACACGTCCGTGTGTCTGCCTGTGTGGACAGAATAAGGCCATTTTCCAATCCTTATTTCTCACCCAAATATGTCTTCCACTTATATTGACATTTTAACACATTTCGAAGTCAATAAAAAACGTTCAAATCAAGCCAAAATTGAGTCTTATGCATGTCTTATCGTTGCCTGTGTTTAAGTGTTTAAACTTACCAAATACATACACACACATATATATATATATACATATAAGTATATTTTGTTATTTATGCTTGCTTAAAGCCATTTATCATTAGATTTATATGCTTTTCATGGCACAGCCATTTCAAACACATCAAACATAATAAGACCTTATACAATTTTCATCAAAATATACTGAATACTAGCCATTCGAATGGTTAGTTACAACCAAAGCATTAACTTGCCATCATTGGCCAAATTAACCTATACCTGCCATTATAACTAGAATTAATTTTACCATTTGCACGAATGGGCCAATGGGTAGTGTGAAATATCTCCGCTAAGCTTCCAACCCAACGAGCTTCCGAATTCCTTTAAAACAGGGAAATAAAAAAAATAAAGTAAGCTTTTAAGCTTAGTAAGTTCGTATAACATGGGAATTTATCTTACCACTATTTTATAAACATAAGGTAAACATACATTTCATTCCCAAGTCGTGTTGGCCAAGTGCCTAAACACAGATCTTCATCAACCATGTTAGTCACTATAATCCGTATAATAGCTTAAATTCACGAATGTACATAGTCATCAAACAAGATTCATACACATATTTCTTCCATCACATTTTTCAATATATTATGAATGAACAAAACCATCAAGCATATTCCACATTCATGTATCAAATACACTATGATTTAACATGTCATATGATATCATTTCCATATACCTCAGGCTTGTACCAATAATAGTTTGTTTTGAACTCAGGTTAATCATATATTTTTCATGAATATCAAGAAACATGTATGAGTTCAACATTAATCAAATTTTCATATACTTTCCTCATCATGTGTTCAAATATCATGTACAAGTCATTTTCATATAATTCATGTATATGCTTGTAATAATTTGTTTCATGTCAGGATTTTACCAGTTGAACCATTTAAAATATCGATGGATATACAGGTGGTACACTTGAAGTGTACAAATCAGAAATTTGTCAATTCATATTCAGGAGTGCTCTTTAAAGCACATAATTAGGAAATCCTCTCTCAAGCCATATAACAGGAAGCTTATAAAGAGCCATCAATCGAGAAGTTCACAAAGAGCCTTTCAGGAAGCTTATCCGGGCTATATAACAGGAAGCTCACATAGAGAAATAATCAGGAAGTTCACATAGAACTTTTAATTAGAAAGCTCATGAAGAGTCTTTAAACGGGAAGCTCACGAAGAGCCATTTAATGGGAAGCTCCGGATAGCCATATATCGGGAAGTTCAAGTGAGCTATATCAAGACACTCACAAAGAGCAGCGTTTGTGTTCGTAACATATACAGGATCACAACCAATCACAAGCAGGACGCTCATAAAAAGCTGCGGTAGTCCACAACACATGCAGAATTACTACCGATCAGGATGCTCGCAGAACTATATAACAGAAAGCTTGAGAGGGCTTATAACGGGATGCTCGTAAGAGCTATGGTGTGTCTGCAACATATACAGGACCACAACCAAAATGGGAAATCCTGTATCCATGGAATTTCATATATATATATATATATATATATATATATATATTCAAACGAGACTTATGACTCATCGATTATTGTCGGATATGTGAATACATTCATATACATGTCAATCATACAATCACATACATACAATTCAATTACACAATTCACGTATACGACATTCAATTCAAACATATAAATATACACAATTTAGTTACACGAACTTACCTCGAAAAATGTTCATGTACATAATATCTACTAATCCGATATTTTCTCTTTTCCTCATTCTAACTCTGAATTTGGTCTATCCAGATCTATACGAGTAAATTTAACATCAATTTATATTCATTTCAATTCAATTCACATCTTTAACAAAATTATCGTTTTGCCCCTAAACTTTTAATTAATGACAATTTTGTCCCTAGGCTCAGAAAATGAAATTCGTGCAATAAAATCATTATTCAAAGCCCAAATGATTTTTACATGTTATAATAGCAGCCCATGTATGTCACAAAATCAGAGTTTTTCCATGGGTTTTATAACTTTTCAATTTAATCCCTAAATTATAATTTCATCAAAATTTTCTTTGTAAAATTTCTTTATTTATCAACAACCTTTCGTTTTCTATCATAAATTTCAAAATTTCAGCATTTACATCAATGGAAAAATTTCTATACTTTGAATCTTTACAAATAAATCCCCAAAATAGATAGATTAAGCTATTTAGATTTCAGAAATATAAAAATTACTACAAACGAGACAAGATTACTTACCCAATTAAGCCAAGAAAGCTTGCTTTCTCTTTCCTAGGGTGTCCATGTATTTTTGGGGGAAGAAGATTAGCATAAATGATGATATTTTGTTTATTTTATTATTTAGAATTAGCTCACCAATTGATGAGTTAAAGCTTGAAACCCAAACCCTTGTTTTTTTTCTCACATTCGACTATGGAAGAGAAAGTTGAAGAAGATGATGATAACATGTCATCTTTTTTTTTTTTTTGCTTTAATAAACTTCTATAGCTTGGTAAAATTGTACATATTAAGATATTTTAAATTAAACTTTAATTAATCTACTACTAATTAAAATTTAAACATGATTAGAAAAATTGGGGGGATACAATTGGCATCAACCACCGTTTAGACTTATATAAATAGTCCAAATGCTCAATTGGTCCTTCAATTAATTAATCAAGTTTTATTTTAATTAAACCTTAATTAATTAGGGCCTAATATCAATTAACCCAAAATTTAATGGGATTTAATGACATCCACCACTGCTTGGACTTTTGGAAGTGGTTTATTCACTATTCTGACCCCTTAGCTATTTAAAATCTATAGCGATTAACTTTTACCATGCAATAGCCCGATTTTGGGCCTAGTCAGAACAGTGGTTTCGGGACCATGAATCCAACATAGAAAAATTTGTTTTTATTACATTTTGATGGTATACATTTTTACGAAATGATTTCGTGAAAATTTCGTTCGAAAATTTTAACATTTGGGCACTAAATTTGGTTAAAAGGACTAAATTGTAAAAAGTGTAATAGCTGAGTTCTACATGCTAGAGGTGTCTATTTGTTATGAAATTTTAAATTGAAAGTCCTTAGATGGTAACTAGACCATTTTATTTTAAGTTGGACAAAAATAGACATGAGGTAAGAGAATTTTAGTGTTTTAAGAAAAGGGCATTTTGGTCATTTGGTAATTAATGAATTAAAAACCAAAAATTAAGCCAAAATTTAGTCCATCTTCTTCCCTTGGTGCCAAAAATTTTAAGGAGGACATAGCTAGGTATTTGCCACTTTTCAAGCTCGATAAATAGAAACGAGGTTCGGACCTAGATCGGGGGAAAAATAAAGTATTTGACGATTAGGTCCATTTTCGACTATTTTTGTACCGAAGTAAGTTCTTATGTAAATAATGCATTGTTTTAATAATTTTTTGTATGCTTTACTTAGCTATGAATTATGATTGATATTTGAGCGTGTTCGACAAAGTTACGACAATCTTGAAATCCCGATTGAACCTTAGGAATAGATAGGATACAAATGTCATGACATTAGGGTTACCGAAACTATGTGTAAGACCATATCTGGGATATGGCATCATTATGAGATTTCGTGTAAGACCATATCTGGGATATGGCATCGATATGAGATTTCGTGGAAGACCATAGCTGGGCTATTGGCATCAAAATGAGATCCCATATAAGACCATATCTGGGATATGACATTAATCTGGTACTATGTGTGCGAGATACCCGAGTATCCATTAGTATTCCAAGTGGTTCAATGGGAAATGAAATGAGAATGTTAAAGTTGTGAAAGACTATGGTATGTTTTAAATTGGTATAGGTATGTACATAAAACTCGTGTTTAATAAGCTTGATATACATAAAACTCATGCTTAATGAGCTTGATATGTGATGAATCCCTCGGTGAAGTTGTGATTTAGTAAGTTGGATTGTGAGATTAATAATGACATTCATGTTAATTTACTTCAAGTTAATTGTATGTTAAATGTGAGTTTATAAAGCTTATTATTTGCATGGGAACTTACTAAGTTTTAAAGCTTACTCCTCTTTCTTTTCCCTTGTCTTATAGTTTAACCAAGCCAGCTCGGGGATTGGAGATTGTCGGAGATTGTCGGAGATTTTTGGGGATCAACTTAATATTTTGGGTATCAATGATTTTAACATTTTGAGTTATGGCATGTATAAGGACTTGGTCGTTTTGTTATGTGTCATAATTGATTGGCCAAATGTGTTGGCTTATGATGATTGATAATTCATTTTGTAAATGGCCATTGAAATTGGCTAATATTGATTTAAGTATATATGCATATGATGATGTCTTTCACGGATGTGGAAAATTACATGATTTGATTTGAAATATATGTTATGTTTGTGTATGATAAATGATAGTATTTGAATGAGGTATTGATGCCTTGGTTCTGGCTAATTTTGTTGAATGTATTTACTTAGAATGGTGTTATGTTTTGTTGTGTAAGTTTATGCATGGAAGGGTGAAAATATGGCTTGAAAAATAGCCTTATTTTTGTCCACATAGGTAGACACACGAGTGTGTGTTTAGGCCGTGGGTGACACATGGCTCGCCCCATAGTGTGTGATCCAGTCATGTGTCCCCTGCACCTTAAGTGTTGCAAAATAGAATGCTCAATATTGAGCACACGAGTAGAGACACGGGTGTGTGTCTCAGCCATGTGGATGACACGACCTCAGGCACTGGCATGTGCCCTGGGCATGTGAAGTCTGCACCTATTCTATGAAAAATTATGAAAATTAAATCGACCACACGGCCTAAGCACACAGGCGTGTGTTTTGGCCGTGTGACTTCAATTTTGTTCTTGGATGACAAATAGAGAGTTATACGAGTTAGGGACACGGGCGTGTATGACCACACGGCCTACCACACAAGTGTGTCCCAAGCCACACGAGCTTATAGCTCTTAAAAATGGAAAATTTTCCAAGTGTTGTGAAATTTTCCAAATTTCTCGGTTTAGTCTCGAACCGCTTCTAATGCATGTTTTGGGCCTCGTAGGCTTATTTTAGGGATAATTTGAATGTATATGAAAATTTTTTAATTTGGATGGAAATTTACATCTCGGTTTTGTATGTTTGCTTATGTTTAAGTCCAGTAATGCCTTGTACCCTATTCCGGCGTCGAATACGAGCAAGGGGTATAACAGTCCGATTTAGACCCTAGTTGGAATAGTGGTTTTGGGACCATAAATCTGAGTTAGAAAAATATTTTAATATTATTTTTTGTTCTTATTATATGTGAATTGACATGTGTGAAAGTTTCGTATGATAATTTAATCGTTTGTGTGTTTAATTTGATAAAAGAACCTAATCGCATAAAATGTAAAAGTTGCTTGCCATATGTTAAAAGTGCCTTTTTGCTATGTCTTTTTAAATGAGAGGCCCTTATGTTGTTATTATGCCATTGATAAGGTTAATGGACATAAATGGCCATCCATTATGTGTTTTTTTTATGTTTAAACAAAGGTTAAATAAGTAAATATGAAAATAAACTTATAGTAATTAAAAGAAAGCTATCATATTCTTTATTTTCTTGGTTCATCAATTGAAAATAGAAGTAAAAGAAAAGAAAAAGAGTTAGCTAGGGTTCGGGCATGCTAAAGCTCAATTGAAGGTTCATTTTTATTCCGTTTTCGATAATTTTTACGTTTTTGTGATCGTTTCTTTGTGTTTTACTAAGCCTATGTATCAATTACTGATTTTGTTGATAATTTTGAGTTATGCCATTGATGAAACTATGAGTTTTATGAAGTTTGATTATAGTATATGGAAGCTTGATGTTGGGTTAACATGTTTTGTCTTTGAATTTTTGATGAATTTGACTAATTTGGGCTAAATTGTAAAAATGAGATTTTGAGGGACTAAAATGTGAAATAAATGAAATATGTGGACTTGTATGAATACTATGAATATTCGGCCAAGTATAAGGATAAATAAATTTTGTGTATTTTGTGATTTTGTGAAATAGGGACTAAATTGTTAAAATGTGGAAATGTGAGGGTTAATTTATAAAATACCTTAAATATGTGTTTTTGGATTGATTTGAATGAATGGGAGTTTGAATAAGTTAAATTTGAATTGAGTTAGATCAAGAACCAAAGAAAACGGAATTAGATCGGGGGAAACGAAAGTCGTTGAATAGTCGCTCGTTTCTGTTCATTTCCGTACGAGTTAAGTCAATATACAAATAAACGTGTTTTGAATTCAATTATTACTATTAATATGATATCGAACATTGTTGAATGGTTATATAAGTTGAGCATGAGATATCCGAGAAAGTATCGACAAAGTTTCGACATCCAAAAAACCCTGTACGAACCATAGGAATAGTTAGGATAAATATGTCATGACATAGGATCCTATATGCGTTTTCATGTAAGACCACGTCTGGGATGTTGGCATCATATTTTATTTCATGTAAGACCTTATCTAGGACAGTGGCATCGATATTTGATTACATGTAAGACCATGTCTGGGACGCTGGCATTGTGTGAGCTTTCCGAGTTATCCGCTTATCCTTATAATTCCGAATGGTTCAACGAGCATTTCGAGAAACAATTGATTATATGAGATGTGTATCCGATTTAGGTACGTTTGAAATGTATACTATGTTTGAGAATAAAAGGTAAATATATGTACAAGTGATGGTATGTGTTATAAGTATGAGAAAACATGCTATATGTGTAAATGAATTGGGAATAAGTTAAATGTATATGAATTATGTGGTTTGAGATAGTATTTGGCCATGAAATATATGTAATTTAATGATGCTTTCATGTGTTGAATGTTAAGTTTATTTGTATATGGCTTATTAAGCTTTTAAAAGCTTAATCTATGCGTTTTTCAACTGTTTTATAGATATCGAAGCTATTGGGAGCTTGGGGATCATCGAGGATCATCACCACACTATCAAACTATATTTATGTACCTTTTGAAAATGTATATATTGAAGTATGGCATGTATGGGCTAGAAGTGTGTGAATATGTTTAGTAATGTATATATTTAGCCATGTGATTTGGCTTGGTTTTGGTTGTGTATATGAATGTGTTTTTGGTATGAATTATGTGATGTAATTATGCTAATATGATATGTTCTTGAATGGCCTAGAGAATAGGTCATTTTGGGTAAGTTTGTGGTAAGTTTTTATTTTGGAGTTTGGTAAGTTTTGGCATGAGATTGAATGAAGTAAATTTAAGATTGTGGATCATATGTTTTGGCATGATTTTGGCTCATGATTTGGTATGGTTTGGAATGGTGAATAAGCATGAATTTGGTTGGTAATTATATAACATTATTGTTGTATGTATTGGTTGTGAAATGGTTGAGCATTTGGTATGCAATTGATGTTTATTTGTTGCTTGTAGGGAAGACCTTTAATGGGTGGCAATTTGGCCTTGTAAATGACATATTTTTGCCTACACGGGCTGGGAGACGGGCGTGTGTCTCAGCCGTGTTGCTTAATGGCCATTTCGAAATGAGCCTGAGCATACCACACAGTCGCACACATAGGCGTATGCTAGGCCATGTGGCCAAGTCAGTTTCGAGCACGGGCTAGACATACGGGTATGTGACTGGCCGTGTGACTCAAGTCAGTAGCCTCCCTAATTTTCACACGGCCTGGCACACGGGCGTGTCTTGTGGCTGTGTCGACAAGTCAGTATGTATGCCCTGTTTTGACACGGCCTAGACACACGGGCGTGTCTAAAGCCGTGTGAGGCACACGGCCTGTTTACACTGGCGTGTGACCTGTACAACTTTGAAAAGTTGTTTAAGTTTCGAAAATTTTTGTATGAACTCAGTTTAGTCCTGACCCCTTTCTAATGCATGTTTAAGGTCTCGATGACCTATATAAGGGACATTATGATAATGTTTGACTATGATTTTGGATAATGTATATGAATTGTTCGTAAAATATTTTAATTTGTCTGGTAACACCTTTAACCCGTATTCGTCGCACCTTTAACCCTAGTCCGGCGACGGATACGGGTTAGGGGTGTTACAAGGAGTGTTACATTTAATGGTATAAAAGCTACAGTTTAGTCGATTCTCAGACTAACGTAGCGTGTGTAAGAGTCTAGCTATACATGCCATAAATGAATTGTGATAGTGTGATGGCTCCTGACAATTTTAAATTGTGTTTTTATATAGTTAATGGATTCCAATCGAGTTGAAGTTGATAAAGTTGAAAGTAATGCGTCGACTCCCGCTCAAGGGCCAGCGCCTTCTGATTGTAGACCTCCTACGGTTAATCAGGAAAAATGGGGTAGGGAAGCCTTTCTTCATATGATGAATGAGTGGTATATGGATTTTGTTCAAACAAATCCAAATACCCAACCTCTTCTACCCCCACCTATTCCTCGACCAGTTCCCATAGCTCTACAAGGTATGGAATTCGTAAGAATGAACAAGCCTCTAGTTGATAAGATTCAAAAGCATGGGGCTGAAGATTTTAGAGCTAATGTAGATAATGATTCCGAGAGAGCCGAGTTTTGGCTCGAAAACTCCATCAGGGTATTTGATGAGTTATCCTACACACCAGATGAGTGTTTAAAGTGTGCCATCTCACTTCTAAAAGATTCTGCATATCACTGGTGGAATACACTGGTATCGATGGTAGCAAGATAGAGGGTTACTTGAGAATTCTTTCAAGAGAAGTTCCGAAATAAATATATTAGTCAGTGATTCATCGATCAGAAACATAAGAAATTTCTTGAGCTGAAACAGGGTCGAATGTCAGTGACCAAATATGAGTGAGAATTTGTCAGGCTTAGTAAATATGCTCGAGAGTGTGTTTCCACCAAGGCTATTATGTGCAAGAGGTTTGAGGATGGATTAAATGAGGATATTCTTGTGTTAGTTGGGATCTTAGAATTGAAAGAATTTGTGGTATTAGTTGAGCGAGCCTATAAGGCCGATGAGTTGAATAAAGAAAAGAAGAAAGCTGATCTTGAAACTAGAGATTTGAGGATTTTCGATGATTGCTACTCCTGTGACCAAGTTGTTGCAAAAAGATATTAAATTTGAATGGTCCAAAAAATGTTAGCAAAGTTTCAAGAAGTTGACAGCATTATTCAATGAGGCACCGAGTTTAGTACAACCTGAACTGGGAAAGGAATTTGTGATTCATAGCGATGCGTCACTGAATGGATTAGGATGTGTGTTGATGCAAGAGGGCAAAGTGATAGCTTATGCCTCGAGACAGTTGAAACTGCACTAGATGAATTATCCGACGCATGATTTGGAATTAGCCGCTATTGTGTTAGCTCTAAAAATTTGGAGACATCATTTGTACGGTGAGAAATGTCATGTCTTCTCTGATCATAAGAGTTTAAAATACTTGATGACTCAGAAAGGTTTAAACTTGCGACAACGGAGATGGCTCGAGTTATTGAAGGATTATGAGCTAGTAATTGATTACCACTCGGGTAAGGCAAATGTGATCGCCGATGCGTTGAGTAGAAATTCATTGTTTTCTTTGAGAGCAATGAATACACGATTGAATTTGTTCGATAATGGTTCGATTCTAGCTGAGTTGAACGTTAGACCATTATTTCTTCAACAAATTTGTGAAGCTAAAAAATGTGACAGTGAATTGTAAGCCAAAAGAGTTCACTGTGAATCGGGTAGTGATTTAGATTTTCATATAGGATCTGATGACTGTTTGATGTTCCGAGGTAGAATTTGTGTACCAAAAAATGGTGAATTTGTGTACCAAAAAATGGTGAACTTATTCATAAAATTCTTCATGAAGCACATAATGGTTGTTTATATGTGTATCCGGATAGTACAAAAATGTATAATGATCTAAAGAGAATGTATTGGTGGTCTGGTATGAAACAAGACATTTCAGAGTTTGTTTCGAGATGTTTAATTTGTCAACAAGTGAAAGCTGAACACCAAGTGCCTTCGGGTTTACTTTAGCAGTAATTATGCCCGAATGGAAATGGGATAGGATTACGATGGATTTCGTAACGAGTTTGCCTTTAACTCTAAAAAAGAAAGATTTCGTTTAGGTCATTGTTGATAGATTGACAAAATCGGCTCATTTTATACCTGTACATACTGATTATTCACTTGATAAGCTAGTCGAATTGTACATTTTGGAGATTGCGAGATTGCACGGGGTACCTATGTCTATTATTTTGGATAGAGATCCGAGGTTCATTTCGAGATTTTGGAAGAAGTTACAAAAGGCTTTGGGTACAAATTTGAACTTTAGTACTACATTTCATCTGCAAACCAACGGTCAGTCTAAAAGAACGATTCAGATTCTCAAAGATATGCTTCATTGAGTTTTAGAATTTGAGGATAGTTGGGAAAAATATCTACCATTGGTCAAATTTTCTTATAACAACAACTTTCAATCGAGTATAAAGATAGAGCCTTTTGAAGCATTGTATGGCTGGAAGTGCCGAATGTAACACCCCGTGCCCGAGACCGTTGCCGGAGTCGAACACAAGGTGCATATAGACTTAATTAATCTCACAGTCCATTTAAAATTTTCCAGGCAGGCTGGCAAGCTGCGTCACTGCCACCCTAAAAATCATATCTTGCGTTCCACAACTCGAAAATCAGTTTCGTGATTTTTCCCTGAAACTAGACTCATATTTTCATCTACAATTTTTTTTCTAGAATTTTTGGTTGGGCCAATTAGTACAGTTTATTAGTTAATGTCTCCCCTGTTTCAGGGCTCGACTACCCTGACCTTTGCGCATTACAACTTGGATATCTCCCTGTACAGGGTTCAATACTGGTGTCGTTTGTTTCTATAGAAACTAGACTCAAAAAGGAATCTATGCATATATGGCATGACTTCTAATTACCTCTGGTTAATTTACAATGAATTTCCAAAGTCGGAACAGGGGATCCAGAAACCGTTCTGGCCCTGTCTCACAAAAACTTAAATTTCTCTTAACATACTGTTCACATGATCATTTTCTTGCTTTCCTATGAAAATAGATTCATCAAGGTTCATTCACATAATTTATTCGCTATTTAATTCCATTCCCACTATTTTTAGTGATTTTTCAAATCTACATCACTGCTGCTGTCAGCATCTATTTTTAAGGCAACTTTACCTATTTCATGATCCTCCATGGATCAACTAGAGTTTGTCATACATATACCAAAAGTGATCATGAATGACCATTCCCATGGCTAACCGTTACCAACATTTCCATGTTTCCTAATGAACATATACATTCAAGATGACTATAACATTATGCTCAAAACGTATATAAGCCATTTTCGCATGGCCATCCAAAGTTTTACATACCAAGTTCAAACAAAACATAATAGCCTATACATGCGAAATGTTCTCTTAGACCATCTAAGAAGAAAATACCAAAAGTTGCTAGCCAGTGTGATGACTTGACGACGGTCCCGAAGCACATAAAATGGATCAAGAACCTAAATAAGCAACAATAAGCACCAAATGAGTACATAACTCAAGAAGTCATAAGCAAATGCACTACCATCCATTAATAACATTATCATAAGAGGGAACAAAATGGAACGATGCTAATTACTTCATCCAAACCGAACTATACCATAGTTCCTTAGACCTTTCGGTTCAATCTCACACCAAGTTACACATTCACATTCCATATACTAATAAATAGGATATTTGAAGCGTTTTTATACATCATTTTGTTTTCGTTACAATCATACAACTAAATGGCCTTTCACTTATTCCACGATAATTCTCATGTACGTGACTTCAATTAAAATTGTCACATAGGTTCAAAACTTACCAAGCTCATCTCCAAATATAAACATAGCGCCTATTAGCCATGAACTCAAGGTACTTACCCGATCTGCTGTCCGTGATCAACTTAATAATGTCGCACACTCAGTGTCAATAGTGATTCAAAAACATATAGTGAGTCCGCACACTTAGTGCTATAAAATCAACTCGCACACCTAGTGCTATATAATCAAACTCGCACACTTAGTGCTGTACAAATTTAAAACCCGCACACTTAGTGCAATCTCATGATCATAAATGTTTATACCCGCACACTTAGTGCCGAAATCCACAACTCAATACATCTCACCTCTTTTCTTTTCATTCAATACTTTCATCACCACATACATACATGTATATAAATTTATCATTCCATTCGGCATAATTACATAGACATCATGTCTATTTAAATCGATACAAAATATACGCTTAGTGACTTACTTGTGTTGGGTGAATTAATTCCAAGTCGGCTACTCGATGACCTTCGATTTCCCCTTGTTGGACGCCTCTCCTTTAGGATCTTGAGCTTAAACAAATAAATTAACTCATTCAACCCCTTTGCTACATATATTGGTATTCACATTTTAATGATTTTATGACATACGGAACGGCATGGTAAAATTTTTATCTTCTTTGCCTCGTGCTATTATCTATTAGGCTAATAGCCATATGCTATCGCCCTACTATCAATAATCCAATCACACATGCATATATGTATATGGCCGAATGTACAAAGCTTAGACTCATCATCACCTATGCTCTTAATTGATAGCCGAATATGCATACATATATATATATATATATATATATATATGATATCAACTATACTATCATCTTTAATTCACCTAACACAAAATTTCATCTCATGAACACTTGACCGAATTTTTCCTAACCTAGCATGGCTTTACATATACTTGTAACATCCTATAAATCCACATTTCTACCTAAATTTTCTTTTACCTTTCCTCTACATCCATTCACAACATCAAGAGCACCATACACGTGCATCATTACAAAGCTTCACACTTAGCATGCAAATGACATCAACACAAACCTACCTTAGCCGAAACTTAACTCATCTTCATGCCTCATCACCACAAC
The DNA here is from genome assembly GCF_025698485.1 of Gossypium arboreum. NCBI lineage: Eukaryota > Viridiplantae > Streptophyta > Magnoliopsida > Malvales > Malvaceae > Gossypium > Gossypium arboreum. Next base: position 128,043,248 of record NC_069077.1, read on the forward strand.
ATCAAACATCAAACATCAAACAAGAAGACAACACCCATAGCCGAATATCATCTCCATCTCATAGCAAAGATTTAAACCATAGGCTAAGTAGAACTCAAACTAACAACTAAAACATGCATGAATCTCATGGACAACATCAAACATACCTTAGTCTAGCAAACTCCCATGGCTGATTTTCTCAAGCTCTTCCCCCCCTTCTTCTTAGAACATTCGCCAAGCAAAGAAAATGTGAAAGGATGGACACTTTTTTTTCCTTTGTTTTCATCATATTTTCCTTTTTTTCATTATTTTATTCTTTCTAACATAACCACTAACCCAACATGTTTGCAACATGTTTCCACCCATAGCATGGCCGGCCATCATGCTTAAATTTGGGTAAATTGACATGCAAACCCACCATTTTCACAACATGCACTTATAGGCCACCCTACATTTGCCTAGCACATTTCTAAATTTTCTCACATAAGTCTTATTTGATAAAATTCACTTACAATTAACAAAATCCAAACATGAAATTTTCACACATGCATATGTACATATAATGAGCATCAACTATGACAGTTAATTATTTTTATGACTCGGTTTAGTGGTCCCGAAACCACTTTCCGACTAAGGTCAATTTAGGGCTGTCACAACTCTCCCCCACTTAAGAAATTTTTGTCCCCGAAAATCTTACCGGTAAATAGGTTTGGGTATCGTTCTTTCATAGAGTTCTCAGGTTCCCAAGTAGCTTCTTCCATTCCGTGTTTGAGCCATAGCACTTTCACTAACGGAACCCTTTTGTTTCGCAACTCTTTCACTTCACGAGCTAGGATACGGATTGGTTCTTCTTCATAACTCATATCGGCTTGAATTTCAATCTCGGAGGGGTTTATTACATGTGAAGGATCGGATCGGTAACGTCGAAGCATCGAAACATGAAAAACGTTATGGATCCTTTCAAGTTCAGGGGGTAAAAGCAACCTATATGCTACTGGGCCAACTCGTTCGAAGATCTCATACGGCCCAATGAATCTCGGACTCAATTTGCCCTTACGAACGAATCTGAGTATCTTTTTCCAAGGCGATACCTTAAGAAACACTTTGTCTCCCACCTGATACTCAATATCTCTTCGTTTTAAATCCGCGTACGACTTCTGGCGATCCGAAGTAGCTTTCAAACTTTCACGAATTACTCGAACTTTCTGCTCAGCATCCTTAATCAAATCAACCCCAAAGATTTTGCTTTCGCTAAGTTCAGTCCAAAATAATGGGGTACGGCATTTACGACCGTATAAAGCCTCGTAAGGTGCCATCTTAATGCTTGATTGAAAACTATTGTTGTAAGCGAATTCAATCAAAGGCAAATATCTTTCCCATGAACCACAAAACTCTAAGACGCAACATCTCAACATATCCTCGAGTATCTGAATTATTCGTTCAGATTGGCTGTCAGTTTGGGGATGAAATGCGGTGCTAAAATGCATCTTAGTACCCAACGCTTCTTGTAACTTCCTCCAAAATCGCGATGTAAATCTTGGGTCTCTATTCGACACGATAGAAATAGGTACCCCATGCAATCGAACAATTTGGGGGATGTATAATTCTGCCAATTTATCGAGCGAAAAATCCGTACGGACAGGGATAAAATGAGCAGACTTGGTCAATCTATCAACAATAACCTGCATCGAGTCTTTCTTACTCTGAGTCAAAGGTAACCCAGATACAAAGTCCATTGTCACTCGATCCCATTTCCATTCGGGTATCATGATTGGCTGAAGTAATCCCGATGGCACTTGATGTTCCGCTTTTACTTGTTGACATATCAAACACCTTGAAAAAATTGAAATGTCTCGTTTCATACCCGCCACTAAAATTGACATTTCGGATCGTTGTACATTTTAGTACTACCCGGGTGGATAGACATTCGGCCACTATGAGCCTCGTTCAAAATCATCGAAGTAAGTTCCGAATTTCTTGGAACACATAATCGACCCTTGAATGTCAAACAATCATTGTTGTCAATCCGAAATTCTGATTCCTCATTCGAGGCACATTCAGCTCATTTAGCGACCAATTCAGCGTCGACTTTCTGGGATTCAAGTATTTGATGAATCCATAATGGTTTGGCCTTTAATTCAACTACTAGCACCTCATCGGGCGAAATGGATAGGTGAGCATCCACGCTCTCAAAGCAAACAGTGCTTTACGACTCAAAGCATCGACCACCACGTTAGCCCTCCCCGGGTGATAATCAATGACAAGTTCATAGTCTTTCAACAACTCAAGCCAACGTCTTTGTCGCAGATTTAGATCTCTTTGAGTCATTAAATATTTAAGACTCTTGTGGTCCGAATAAATGTGACACCTCTCTCCAAACAAGTAATGTCGCCATATTTTCAAGGCGAACACTATGGCTGCTAATTCAAGGTCATGGGTCGGGTAGTTTTTCTCATGTGGCTTTAATTGTCTCGACGCGTAGGCCACCACTCGACCTTCTTGCATCAATACGCAACCCAACCCAAGTAGGGAGGCGTCACTATAAATGACAAATTCCTTGCCTGATTCGGGCTACACTAGAATTGGAGCTTCAGTCAAATAGGTTTTCAGTTGATCAAAACTTTTCTGACATTTTTCCGTCCATTTGAACTTAACATCTTTTTGAAGTAGCTTCGTCATTGGTGTGGCTATCGTCGAGAAACCTTTCACGAACCGTCGGTAGTAGCCGGAAAGTCCCAAAAAGCTCCGAACCTCAGTAATATTTCTCGGAGGCTTCCAATTAAGTATGGCTGAAATTTTGCTCGGGGTCCACTCGAATACCCGATGCGGATACCACATGACCCAAGAAGCTAACCTCTCTTAACCAGAACTCTCACTTACTAAACTTAGCATATAACTGCTTATCCCGTAAAATTTGCAACACTAACCTCAGGTGCTCAGCGTGTTCGGTCTCATCTCTTGAATAGACCAAGATGTCATCAATAAACACAACTACGAACCGGTCCAAATACTGTCTGAAGATCCGATTCATTAAATCCATAAATACCACAGGGGCATTAGTGAGCCCAAACGGCATCACTAAGAATTCGTAGTGGCCGTATCTCGTTCTGAAAGCAATTTTGGGTATATCCGAATCTCGAATCCGCAACTGATAATAACCCGATCTCAAATCTATCTTTGAAAACACTGAGGCTCCCTTTAGTTGATCAAACAAATCATCAATACGCGGTAACGGATATTTATTCTTTACTGTCACTTTGTTCAGCTGGCGATAGTCGATGCACAACCTCATGGTGCCGTCCTTCTTTTTCACAAACAATACTGGTGCACCCCAAGGTGAGAAACTTGGTCGAGTGAAACCTCTATCCGTCAACTCTTCCAACTGAGCTTTCAACTCCTTCAACTCGGTTGGTGCCATACGATACGGAGCTATCGAAATTGGCGTAGTCCCAGGTACAAGCTCAATACCAAACTCTACTTCCCGAACAGGTGGTAAACCCGGTAATTCTTCAGGAAAAACATTCGGGTATTCACAAACCACCGGCACAGATTCGGGTTTCTTTTCCAATTCCTTGTCATCAAGTACATACGCAAGGTATGCTTCGCACCCTTTTTACATATTTACGGGCCAACATTGCGATATTACGGTGGCAACCCTTTAAGTCCGTAGACTCAACTCGGATTATCTCGTTATTTGCGCACCTCAAATCAATAGTCTTGCTTTTGCAATTCACAACCGCATCATGCACGGTCAACCAATCCAAACCAAGAATAACATCAAATTCATCAAGCGGCAAAAGCATCGGTCCGCGGGAAGCGGGACCCTCGGATTACTAGGGACATTTCTTGCACACTTTGTCGACAAGCACGTAACGACCCAAGGGATTTGACACCGAATTACGAACTCGAGAGACTCAATAGGCGTAGTCTTTGGATGCTAAAGTCTCAAATACATAAGAATGAGTCGAGCGTGGTCGATTAATGCAATTACATTAGCGTCAAAAGAGTGAAAGTACCGGTGATAACATCGGGGAGGATGCTTCCTCTCGCACGGATGGCATATGCCCTAGCAGAGTCTGGTCTCGGATCGAACAGCCGTATCGAGGCCTCTCTCGACTACCACCCCTACCTCCTGAAATTCTCGGTGGTCTACCTCTAGTTGTCATTCCACTAGGTCTTGCACCTTGCATCCTATTCTTCTCATCAAGCTCGTGCAATCTCTAATGAAGTGGTCCTTGAATCGCATCCGTAGCAGCCCCGTTAGTAGACTTACCCCAACATTCACCCATGTGTCGTCTTCCACATTGGGGGCATTCAGTTTCTCTTGGCGATTATTGCCCACACTAGCTACCGAAGTAGCTCGGAGTCCGTCGATGGTCGTGCTCTAATGGAAATTCCATGATCGTCCTCGATTTATTAGTGTCCTCTCGAACTTCTTTATGTACCGAGAACGGAGCTTTACCGTCGATCTCTTACGATAGTCTTTAGCTTCAAATTCAGCCTTCTTCTTCTCCTTTCCAAGTTCTTCCGCCTTGCGTGCTCGTTCAACTAGTGTTACGAATTCTTTTATCTCCAAAATACCCACTAGTAGCTTTAAATCTTCATTCAATCCTTCTTCAAATCTTTTGCACATAGCAACTTCATCGGCCACACACTCCGGGCATACCGATCGAGTCTTACGAACTCATGTTCGTATTCGAGATCTTGTCATACGGCCTTGCTTGAGTTCCAAGAATTCCTTACGTTTTGATCGATGAACCGTTGACTAATATACTTCTTTTGAAATTTCATTTGAAAGAAATCCCAAGTAACTCGTTCGTTTGGGACTATGGAAATCAAAGTCCTCCACCAATAGTAAGTGAGTCTCGCAACAAGGATATAGCACACTTTAGACATTCATCGGTGTGCATGACAGTTCATCAAACACCGAATGGTGTTATCAAGCGAACTTCGGCCCTTTCGGCATCATCAATAACTATGGCCTTGAACTCCTCAGCCCGCGCTTCCTAATCAAGTCTCTGGTGGCTTACTCACCTCACAGGATCGATGAATCGATGGCATTACGGGCTCTTGGGGTGGATTATTCAAATTCGGGAATTGTTGGACAGCCGGATTGGTTCGGGCATATTGCGCGACCCACTCATTCATCATGGTGAAGAAGGCTTGTTTAGCCTCCTCACCTTGATTATTCGCAGATGACTGAGGTTCAACAGGCGGCGTCCCTTGTGCAGGAGCAGCCGCTACACTTTCAACGTCATCCGCCAAGGTTCTCTCTACACCGGGATCCATTTACTAATCAAAACAATAATTTTAACCGTCAGAAGTCATCACACATTTAAACATTAACATTAAGGCATGTATAGCTAGACTCATACGTGTTATGGTAGTCCTAGAACCGACTAAACCATAGCTCTGATACCAATTAAATTGTAAAACCCCGTGCCCGAGACCGTTGCCGGAGTCGAACACAAGGTGCATATAGACTTAATTAATCTCACAGTCCATTTAAAATTTTCCAGGCAGGCTGGCAAGCTGCGTCACTGCCACCCTAAAAATCATATCTTGCGTTCCACAACTCGAAAATCAGTTTCGTGATTTTTCCCTGAATCTAGACTCATATTTTCATCTCCAATTTTTTTTCTAGAATTTTTGGTCAGGCCAATTAGTACAGTTTATTAGTTAAAGTCTCCCCTGTTTCAGGACTTGACTACCCTGACCTTTACGCATTACGACTTCGATATCTCCCTGTACAGGGATTCAATACTGGTTCCATTTGTTTCTATAGAAACTAGACTCAAAAAGGAATCTATGCATATATGACATGACTTCTAATTACCTCTAGTTAATTTACAATGAATTTCCAAAGTCGGAACAGGGGATCCAGAAACCGTTCTGGCCCTGTCTCACAAAAACTTAAATTTCTCTTAACATACTGTTCACATGATCATTTTCTTGCTTTCCTATGAAAATAGATTCATCAAGGTTCATTCACATAATTTATTTGCTATTTAATTCCATTTCTACTAGTTTTACTGATTTTTCAAATCTACATCATTGCTGCTGTCAGCATCTATTTTTAAGGCAACTTTACCTATTTCATGATCCTCCATGGATCAACTAGAGTTTGTCATACATATACCAAAAGTGATCATGAATGACCATTCCCATGGCTAACCGTTACCAACATTTCCATGCTTCCTAATGAACATATACATTCAAGATGACTATAACATTATGCTCAAAACGTATATAAGCCATTTTCGCATGGCAATCCAAAGTTTTACATACCAAGTTCAAACAAAACATAATAGCCTATACATGCCGAAATGTTCTCTTAGACCATCTAAGAAGAAAATACCAAAAGTTGCTAGCCAGTGTGATGACTTCGACGACGGTCCCGAGCACGCAAAATGGATCAAGAACCTAAATAAGCAACAATAAGCACCAAATGAGTACATAACTCAGGAAGTCATAAGCGATGCACTACCATCCATTAATAACATTATCATAAGAGGGAACAAAATGGAGCGATGCTAATTACTTCATCCAAACCGAACTATACCATAGTTCCTTAGACCTTTCGGTTCAATCTCACACCAAGTTACACATTCACATTCCATATACTAATCAATAGGATATTTGAAGCGTTTTTATACATCATTTTGTTTTCGTTACAATCATACAACTAAATGGCCTTTCACTTATTCCACGATAATTCTCATGTACGTGACTTCAATTAAAATTGTCACATAGGTTCAAAACTTACCAAGCTCATCTCCAAATATAAACATAGCGCCTATTAGCCATGAACTCAAGGTACTTACCCGATCCGCTGTCCGTGATCAACTTAATAATGTCGCACACTCGGTGTCAATAGTGATTCAAAACATATAGTGAGTCCGCACACTTAGTGCTATAAAATCAACTCGCACACCTAGTGCTATATAATCAAACTCGCACACTTAGTGCTGTACAAATTTAAAACCCGCACACTTAGTGCAATCTCATGATCATAAATGTTTATACCCGCACACTTAGTGCCGAAATCCACAACTCAATACATCTCACCTCTTTTCTTTTCATTCAATACTTTCATCACCACATACATACATGTATATAAATTTATCATTCCATTCGGCATAATTACATAGACATCATGTCTATTTAAATCGATACAAAATATACGCTTAGTGACTTACTTGTGTTGGGTGAATTAATTCCAAGTCGGCTACTCGATGACCTTCGATTTCCCTTGTTGGGCGCTCTCCTTTAGGATTTTGAGCTTAAACAAATAAATTAACTCATTCAACCCCTTTGCTACATATATTGGTATTCACATTTTAATGATTTTATGACATACGGAACGGCATGGTAAAATTTTTATCTTGCCTCGTGCTTTTATCTATTGGCTAATAGCCATATGCTATCGCCCTACTATCAATAATCCAATCACACATGCATATATGTATATGGCCGAATGTACAAAGCTTAGACTCATCATCACCTATGCTCTTAATTGATAGCCGAATATGCATACATATATATATATATATATGATATCAACTATACTATCATCTTTAATTCACCTAACACAAAATTTCATCTCATGAACACTTGACCAAATTTTTCCTAACCTAGCATGGCTTTACATATACTTGTAACATCCTATAAATCCACATTTCTACCTAAATTTTCTTTTACCTTTCCTCTACTTCCATTCACAACATCAAGAGCACCATACACGTGCATCATTACAAAGCTTCACACTTAGCATGCAAATGACATCAACACAAACCTACCTTAGCGAAACTTAACTCATCTTCATGCCTCATCACCACAACATCAAACATCAAACATCAAACAAGAAGACAACACCCATGGCGAATATCATCTCCATCTCATAGCAAAGATTTAAACCATGGGCTAAGTAGAACTCAAACTAACAACTAAAACATGCATGAATCTCATGGACAACATCAAACATACCTTAGTCTAGCAAACTCCCATGGCCGATTTTCTCAAGCTCTTCCCCCTTCTTCTTAGAACATTCGCCAAGCAAAGAAAATGTGAAAGGATGGACACTTTTTTTTCCTTTGTTTTCATCATATTTTCCTTCTTTTTTTCATTATTTTATTCTTTCTAACATAACCACTAACCCAACATGTTTGCAACATGTTTCCACCCATAGCATGGCCGGCCATCATGCTTAAATTTGGGTAAATTGACATGCAAACCCACCATTTTCACAACATGCACTTATAGGCCACCCTACATTTGCCTAGCACATTTCTAAATTTTCTCACATAAGTCCTATTTGATAAAATTCACTTACAATTAACAAAATCCAAACATGAAATTTTCACACATGCATATGTACATATAATGAGCATCAACTATGACAGTTAATTATTTTTATGACTCAGTTTAGTGGTCCCGAAACCCCTTTCCGACTAGGGTCAATTTAGGGCTGTCACACCGAACACCTCTGTATTGGACCGAGCTTAGTGAGAAACAGATTCACAGGGTTGACTTGGTTAGGGAAACTGAAGAAAAAGTAAAAGTAATCTGTGATTTCTTGAAAGTAGTTTCAGATCGATAGAAATCATATGTGAATTTGAAAAGAAAAGAGATGGAGTTTCAAGTTGGTGATAAAGTATTTTTGAAAATATCACTGTGGAAGAATATTTTGAGATTTGGCAGTAAAGGCAAGTTGAGTCCATGTTTCATTGGATCGTATGAAGTTATTGAAAGAATAGGGCCAGTGGTATATCGGTTAGCCTTACCGACAGATTTAGAAAGAATTCATAATGTATTTCATGCGTTGATGTTATGATGATATCGCTCCGATCCTTCACATGTGATCTCTCCAACAGAAATTGAGATTTGACTGGATATGATGTATGGTGAAAAACTGATCAAGATTTTAGCTCGAGAAGTCAAAGAGTTGCAAAATAAGAGTATAGCCCTAGTGAAAGTTTTCTGGCAACGACATAGGATTGAAGAGGCTACGTGGGAACCTAAGGAGGCTATGAGAAAACAGTACCCAAGCCTATTTTTTGGTAAGATTTTTGGAGACGAAAATCCCTAAAATGGGGAGAGTTATAACAGCCCGATTTCAGGCCTAGTCAGAACAGTGGTTTTGGAACCATGAATCCGACGTAGAAAATTTTTTTTATTACATTTTCATGGTCTACAATTTTATGGAGTGATTTTTTGAAAATTTCATTCTAAAATTTTGACGTTTGGGCACTCAATTTGGTTAAAAGGACTAAATTGTAAAAAGTGAAAAAGTTGAGTTCTACATGCTAGAGGTGTCTATTTGTTATGAAATTTTAAATTGAAGGTCCTTAGATGGTATTGGACCATTTTACTTTAAGTTGGACAAAAATAGACATGAGGTAAGAGAATTTTAGTGTTTTGAGAAAAGGGCATTTTGGTCATTTAGTAATTAAATGAATTAAAAACCAAAAATTAAGCCAAAATTTAGTCCATCTTCTTCCCTTTGTGCCAAAAATTTGAAGGAGGACATAGCTAGGGTTTTTCCACTTTTCAAGCTTGATTATCAAGAGAAATGAGGTTTGGGCCTAGATCGGGGGAAAAACAAAGTTTTTGACGATTAGGTCCATTTCCTACTATTTTTGTACCGAGGTAAGTTCTTATGTAAATAATGCATTATTTTAATAATATTTTGTATGCTTTACTAATGTATGAATTATGATTAATATTTGACTGTGTTCGACAAAGTTACGACAATCTTGAAATCCCGATTAAACCTTAGGAATAGATAGGATACAAATGTCATGACATTAGGGTTACCAAGACTATGTGTAAGACCATATCTAGGATATGGCACCATTATGAGATTTCGTGTACGACCATATCTGGGATATGGCATCGATATGAGATTTCGTGGAAGGCCATAGCTAGGCTATTGGCATCGAAACGAGATCCCAAAGAAGACCATATCTAGGATATGGCATTGGTGTGGTACTATGTGTGCGAGATACCCGAGTATCCTTTAGTATTCCAAGTGTTTCAATGGGAAATGAAACGAGAATGTCAAAGTTGTGAAAGACTATGGTATGTTTTAAATTGGTACAGGTATGTACATAAAACTCATGCTTAATGAGCTTGATATGTGATGAATCCCTCGGTGAGGTTGTGATTGAGTAAGCTGGATTGTGAGATTTATAATGACATTTATGTTAATTTACTTCAAGTTAATTGTATGTTAAATGTGAGTTTATAATGCTTATTATTTGCATGGGAACTTACTAAGTTTTAAAGCTTACTCCTATTTCTTTTCCCTTGTTTTATAGTGTCACCAAGCTAGCTCGGGGATCAGAGATTGTCGGAGATCCAGTCACACTATCTTTAACATTTTGAGTTATGGCATGTATAGGGACTAGGTCATTTTGTTATGTGTCATAATTGATTGCCCAAATGTGTTGGCTTATGATGGTTGATAATTCACTTTATAAATGGCCATTGAAAATTGCATGATTTGAGTTGAAATATATGTGATATTTGTGTATGATAAATGATAGTATCTGAATAAGGTATTGATGCCTTGGTTGTGGCTAATTTGGTTGAGTGCATTTACTTGGAATGGTACTATGTTTTGTTGTGTAGGTTTGTGCATGGAGGGTGACAATATGGCTTGGAAAATAGCCCTATTTTTGTCCACACAAGTAGACACACAGGCGTGTGTGTAGGCCGTGTATGACACACGGCTTGCCCCATGGGCGTGTGATCCCGTGATGTGTCCCCTGCACCTTAATTGTTGGAAAACAGAATGCTCAATATTGAGCACATGGGCGTGTGTCTTAGCCGTGTGGATGACAAGGCCTCAGGCACGGGCGTGTGCCCTAGGATGTGAAGTCTGTACCTATTTTATGACAAATTATGAAAATTAAATCGACCACACGGCCTAAGCTCACTGCGTGTGCCTTGGCCGTGTGACTTCAATTTTGTTCTTGGATGACAAACATAGAGTTACACAGGTTAGGGACATGGGCGTGTGTGACAACACGGCCTGCCCACACTGATCTATCCCAACTCAGACGGGCGTGTGGCTCTTAAAACATGAAAATTTTTCTAAGTGTTGTGAAATTTTTCAAGGTTCTCGGTTTAGTCACCGAACCGCTTCTAATGCATGTTTTGGGCCTTGTAGGCTCATTTTAGGGACGATTTGAATGTATATGAAAAGTTTTAAATTTGGATGGAAATTTACGTCTCAGTTTTGTATGTTTGCTTACGTTTAAGTGTGGTAATCCCTCGTACCCTGTTCAGACGTCGAATACGGGTAAGAGGTGTTACATACCACTTTTATGATTTACTCCTTGTACTTTAGTTAAACATCCAATCACTAAAATTTTTAGACAAAAATTCGATTAAAGTATAATACGACTCCATAAATATTTAATAAAAATATTTACATCCTCAAATTACAGAAACAAGGTCTTAATACTTCATTTTCCAAAACCATTTGACTTTAGGACCGAACCACTTGTACTCAACTAATTATCCAATTAATAAAAATTATCAGATCAAAATTCACTATTTCAATATATTTGACTTGTAAATAAATAATAATAATATTTACTAACTTGCTCATCGAAATTGTGGTCCCGAAACAGCTATTTCTGACACAATTAAAAAATGGGTTGTTACACATTTATGACACATTCTAACTAATAATTGATGCAAATTATGAGTATTTTAATAGCAAATTTTGTAGTTTCATTACTATAACGCCCCTAACCCATATCCGTCACCGAAACAGGGTTATGAAGTATTACTGAGTTTATGGAACAATAACAGATAATTCATCTCATTTACTGTTCATATATGAAATTAATCATATCGCCCCTTGAATAGACCCTCGAGGCACAATTTAAGCATTAGAAACAAGTCAGGACTAAATCAAGTCTCAAAAAATTTTTCGCAAAATTTCAAAATTTTTCTAATATACAAGGGTCACGCGCCCGTGTAAGTGGCCTGTGTGGCTCACAAGGCCAAGTGACATGCCCATGTCACATTCCGTGTGGGCATTCGAAGGGAGGTACACGGCCTTGTCCTAGCCCGTTTCCATACCCATGTAACTCTCTGACTTAGGTCCACAGCCAGCCACACGCCCATGTGTTAGGCCGTGTGGTTAATTTTAATTTTCAAAATTTAGGTGTAGGTTTCACACAGCCAAGATACACGCCCATGTTCTAGGCCATGTGTTACACACAGCTGAGACACACGCCTGTGTCTTTGCCCGTGTGGCCAATTCTGTGCATTTTGTTTCTCAATTTTAAGATACAAAGGACATACGGCCAAACCACACGCTCATGTGCCAAGCCGTGTGTCATACACAATCAAGACACACGCCCGTGTGTTTACCCGTGTGGACAAAATAAAACCATTTCCTAGTTTTATTTCTCACCCAAATTTGCCAACAACCTACACCAATACTTGCAATCATATACCAACCAATTCAAGCATTATAATCAACCCAACTCTATCATCTAACATGACACCAGTACGTGGACAAGCCACTTTCAATACTTCCTCCGTCAATATCCCAGTCCCATGCATCAGATAATAACAACTTGGCATGCAGTAAATAACAACAGTCAAACATGCATTTAGGTCAATTTAACCCTAGGGGTATTTCGGTACTTTATCTCCTAAGGGTAAAACTGTAAATTTTCCACTTTTAAAGGTATTTCAGTAATTTATCTATTTTAGGGTTTTTCATGCATATTCCTACCTTTCACGTACTAACAGAATCACTACCAAGGGTTCTTACCGAATTGGGCCCGTTGGCCCATCATTCCAATTTTGGCCTATTAAGCCCAAAAATATTGAGGGCACAGAAGTCATGCACTTTGCAGTCCAAACATTGCAACTTACCTAAAACATTAATCGATTTACTTCACGAGCATTTGCACACTCGTAAATCTACAAAATACCGGTTTTCGGCATTTTGGCTTTTCAACTTTTGTCGATCTAGACTAAGAAAGAGGGTGTTAGTTACACACCTATTTGCGACGATATGCTGACGAGATCCATACACAAACCGCCTACAATTGGATTACTAACACGTTAATCTAACTATTTAAATACAAACTACGTATTAACCCCTTACAATATTCGGCCAACCACACCTACAGATCATAGTAAGCTTATAAGAAATCAATAAGCAACTCATTAACAAATTTTTGTCAATGTTTACCACATAATCATAATTTCACTGCAAGCTGTCTTCCTGAGCAACAGTCACTAAATCATTTATAACTGGATCTACAAAACTCCAAATTAAGTGCCGTTAATTTTCCCTGAAAATAGACTCATATATCTTATATCCATAAAATTTTCAGAATTTTTGGTTTTGCCAATCAATACCAGATTTTTCTCAAAGTTTCGCATGTTTCACTGTTTGACTAATCTGACCACTCTTCATTACGAATCAAATTTCTCATTGTACAGAATTCAAAATATGTTCTCGTTTATTCCATTTGAAACTAGACTCATTAAGCTTTAATTAAATAATTTGTGCAGCTTCCCACAATTTATGGTGATTTTCCAAAGTCACGTTACTGCTGTTGTCCCAATCAGATTTATTACCAAATCACTCTTTCACACATAACTTGCATGCATGTTTTTTTTTAAACATGTATATCACCAATCAATCATCACATATCTATGATTTTACTTAAGTATAATCTCCATTTCATCATTTTAAAGCACAACATATTAGTCGATTTTTCCCCTTAGCATCTAAGCACATGCATGCTCATTTGTTTGGCTCAACTTCACATATCTTCCATTTTTCATCAAAAGAACATGAAACAACAACCATTTCCTTCATTTTAATTCATGACCAAATGCTCACAACACAACCAAAACCAAAATATGCTTCAAGAGTTAAGGTAGAATCAAGAAGAACTCATGAACATCAAGATAGAAGCAAACTACCATGAACTTACCTTCAATTTTCTTCCCCAAGTGACCGAACATTCAAGAGCTTTCTCCTCTCCTTTCTCTTCTCTAACTTTAGGCTATGATGAACAAAGATGGACAAAACTTTGTTCTTTTCACCCTTTTTCTTTTAATAAAATTTCATATTTCATCCATTTAATTCTTTAATACCAAAGACATGAAATTCCAATCATGGAACATTTACCTAACCCATTATCATGGAACATTTGCCTAACCCATTATCATGAAATATTTACCTAATCCATTATCATGGAACATTTACCTAACCCATTATCAATTTGTATCAATTTGTACCATAAATTATGGATATCAAGTGCACATTTTGTCTACAACAACATGATGGCTGGCCACTTCATGTAAAATGGGAGGTTTGTCATGCAAATCCTCCTATTTTGCACTCCTATTTATTTGGCTACTTCAATTTAACCTATAGCATTTTCAAACATTTTCACATAGGTCCTATTTCATAATTTCACTCACAAATGACAAAATTAAAGCATGAAATTTTGCCAACATTCACAGAATTCCCGAAAATTGGGGCGTTACAATGATTATTTTATGAGTACAATTAATTTGGCAACTAATACCTATGTGTTTGATGTAATTAGCCATGAGATGTGGCTTGAAAATGATGTTATTATGATGTGTAAAGGATGCCTTATGTTATAGCATAATTGGGTATACTTGGTGATAGTTCAAGTTGTTTATTTGATTATTTGGTAAGTAATGAGTACTTGCTTATATAATGCATGATTTTAAACTTGATCAAGGAATGGTTAGTAGATGATTTATGAGTCAACCTTGGTGTGTGATTTATGATGATAAAATACATATTTGAAATAGGTTGAATTAATGAATATGATATGTGTTTTGGTATGTGATGGAATAGGTGAGAAATGAGAAATGAATCATGCTCGTTTTGGTATGTGTTTTGTATAGGAAATGGTTATGATTTGAGTTGGTAAAAATGGAGGGAATTGGTATGACATGTTTGGTGCATAAAATAACATGTTTTGGCTGCCTATTAATATATTGAAACGGTGCAAAATGTTGTGTTTTAGATATGCATGAGGAGGGTGAGAAATGTCGCTTAAACTAAGCCTATGTTCACTCCACACGGCTGAGCACACGGGCGTGTGGCTCGACCGTGTGTGACACATTGCCTTGGTACACGGTCGTGTGTTCTTTGAAGCTTATTCCCAATTAAGTTAAATTGTTACATGGGCCAGTCACATGGGCGTGTGGTAGGTCGTGTGTCCCAAGTTAGTATGTATGCCCTGTTTTCACACAGCCTGTGACACGTGTCTGGTGGCCGTGTGCGACCCTTGAATGTTTGAAAATTTTTATGAGTTTCCTAATTTTTCAATTGTTATCGGTTTAGTCTCGAACCTCTTCCAAGCATGTTTTAAGAACCTCTTCCAAGCATGTTTTAAGGTCTCCTAGAGCCTTATAATGGATATTGTGAATATATTTGATTGATGTTTATATGAAAAATGAATAATTTATGTTGTGATTGATCGGTAATGCCTTGTAACCCTATTCCAGTGACGGATACAGGTTAGGGGTCTTACATTTTATTATATCAAAGCTACGGTTTAGTCGATTCTAGGACTAACGTAACAAGTGAGACTCTAGCTATACATGCCATATTTAACATGTGATAGTGTGATATTTCCCGATTCTGACCAGAATTGTTTTAATTAGAAAGATGTCCAACCGAGCTAACTCCGATAGTCCAGAATGTTATACTCAAATGTTTGAATGAAAATGTGATTATGATGAGTTGAAACTCATAATTGTATGATTTAGAGTGCATGATATTTTGCTATTGATAAATGTTATAATTATATGAGTATATGAGTTGTGATGTTTGGTCTATGATTGTTATGTGAATATTTTGACTGAATTAATGATTTGATTTAGCGTATGAGCTATGTGTTAAGTATAAAAGTGATCATAAATAAATGATTGTTAAGTATTTTAAGAATGTGGAATTAGTAATGAATTGGCCATTCATACTAGTATGTGTGATGTGCATGTTGTGTGAGAGTTAAATTTTAAGCTTTACAACCCTCAGCCCCTCATTGGTAAAGTATTGCAATGAAATCCATATTATATAGATTAAACAAGCTTACAAGTGTGGAATTATAGAGTTTCGATATTGAAGGATTAGTACTAAGATCAGATAAGAGAATGAGTCCGCAAGTGAAAACATAACAGAAAAGATATTGAATCGTGTTGAAGTCATTCGTAATATGCAAAGTCACTTTTAAAGAAGAAGTTGAATTCGATGAGATGAAAGTATTCAGGTATGATGTCTAAAGAAAGTACTAATTGGAAGTTCTTGTAAATTGATTTCTGTTAGTAATGGGATAATTTGAAATCAGTGATGACAGAATTAGACAGTGGAATAATGTTTGAATTGAAATGATAGCTGAGTGCAGTGGTTATAGTCGGGCAGTTACTATGGTCTCTTCTGGGCATTCTATGTGTACATTTATCCTCAGAGGTATGTGTAACTATATATTTTTAGATGAAATTCTTATCATATAAGAACATTATTTAAATATACTGATATACTAAAGTATTGATGGGCTGTTCAGGTTATGATCGGCATTATTTTATTTTTTTATTTTTTTCTCTAGTATTTTATTACATTGTGTCGATAGAATGTCGGCGGTAAAATCTGTATGATGTTAGTATTTTGTTTCTACTGGTTATTGTTCTGTTGAAAATACATGAAGATTATATTGCTTCTGTTATCGTTGATTCCAGTGCATATGAGTGATGCTTTACTTCTGGATTTCCTCTGAGACATCATCGAGATATTTACCATCTGAGGTATGTGTAACTGTATATTTTTAGATGAAATTCTTATCATATAAGAACATTATTTAAATATACTGATATACTAAAGCATTGCTGGGCTGTTCAGGTTATGATCGGCATTATTTTATTTTCTTTTTATTTTTTTCTCTGGTATTTTATTACATTGTGCCGATAGAATGTCGACGGTAAAATCTGTATGATATTAGTATTCTGTTTATATTGGTTATTGTCCTGTTGAAAATACATGAAGATTATATTGCTTCTGTTATCGTTGATGCCAGTGCATATGAGTGATGATTTACTTCTGGATTTCCTCTGAGACATCATCGAGATATTTACCATCTGATATGGGGGCTTTCTCAAAAAGTTCAGTATAGTATTATATTTGGGATTACAGTATCTCTATTTTCTTATGATTTTATGTGATTGTCTACAAGAGATATTCTTTTGACGGAGATGACCATATCTAATATGATTTAAATTTTCTGGTTTAATCCTGGGAGTACAGTGGTATATTTATCAGATTTATAGAGGTTGTGTTTCTGACTGGTAGCTACTGAAATCATATTCAAATTTCTCTTGTGTTTAAAATACATTATTGATAATTGGGACATTATATATCTATATGGTTGAGATGTTGGGCTTATTATGCACTATGATTTTAATCCATTTGATGCTTGTGGCTTCAGTATAGTTCAAAGCTTTGTTGATTAATAATTGAAAAGTTATTGCTTGACAGTCGAGATCGATTCAGTTGTCTAGTTTGATTGGATTAATTGCTTGAAGGATTAATCGAGTTACTTGTATCTGAATCTATCCACAAGGTGGAAATAAACTTTGGACGTTCACGGGTAAATAGATGAATATTCTGAATGCAGAATTCATATTCTAGAAGACATGATACAAAATTATATCCATCAGAACGGCTTTAGTGAAAAATGTTTTTATAGATTGCGCTTGTGAAGTCTGCATGATATGATATTTATTAATAAAGTGGTAAACAGTTGAAGACATTGTTAACTGAAGCATCATTTCTGGTTTAGCCTGCATAAGGTAAAGATTTATTTGACACGAGAATTAGAGGTGGTTGACATGGTATTTGTGTTGAATAGTTAGCGACATTAATTGTTCGGTGAGTAATGTAACCTTTTGAAGACTGCAAGAGTTTTAAATAATTGATGTTTCTGAAATATCTAAATTTGAGATAGTAAAGATAGCTTGAACTGTTGAAAGATTGTGAGTCAGTGATTGATTATCACCCTGGGAAAATGATTATAGTCTCGGATGTTTTGAGCCAGAAATCTTTGTGTCTTTTACGACCAATAAACATGTGATTGATCTTATCAGATGATGAGTAGTTATTGGCTAAGCTAGAAACTAAATTGATGTTTAATCAGTGAATTTGTAATGCTAAGAAGTGTGTTAGTGAATTACAAGTTAAAAAGGGTACAACGTAAATTGATTTCTAATTCAGAATTTCAGATTAGAACTGACAATTGTTCATTACATAGAGATAGAGTTCTTGTACCGAGAATTCCAGAGATTTTACAATAATTGTGACATCTAGCACAGTGGCAATCATCTGTCCATTCGGGGAGTACTAAGATGTACAATAATTTGAGATAATTGTATTGGTGAATAAGTATAAAAAGTGATATTTCTAACTTTATATCCAAATGTCTGATTATTCAACAGGTTAAAGCTAATTATTGAGTGTCTTCAGAACTGTTACAGCATGTGTTGATATTTGAGTAGAAATGAAATAGAATTTTGATGAATTTTTGTAATGGGGTTATTCTTATCAGTGAAAAAGACAGATGTTATTTGAAATATTGTTGAATATTTGAAGAAGTCTACATATTTTATCTCCGTATGTATGAATTTCTCTCTTGATAGACTAGTTGAGTCATACATTCCTGAGATGGTTAATTTTTTTACAGAGTGCCAGTATTCATTATTCAATTGGAGACACGAGGTTTATATCGTGTTACTGAAGTAAACTACTATGAGCTTTAGGTATGGGATTCCTTTGTAACACTGTTTACTATCCTCAATATGATAGTTAATATGAAAAATGATTCAGATTTTCAAAAATATATTTTGCTACTATGTTCTAGAACTTGAAAGCAACTGAGAAAGACATTTATGGTTAGTTAAGTTTGCATATAATAATAGTTATGAGATGAATATTATTAAGATAGCATTGTATGAGTATTGTGAAAAAATAAATAGAATAAAATAAATAAAAATAAAGAACACATAAATTTTACGTGGAAACCCTTTCGGGAAAAAAACCACGGGCAGAGGAGAAGAAAATTCACTATGTCGAAAAATTTTTACTCAAATACAAGAGGAATAGACTATGTCTATTTATAGGCTTGCAAAGCCATATTCTAGTAGGATTGAAACACCTTATCCTAATCAATATAAAATAGATGGAGTTTAATAAGGTTTAAAACCTTATTCTAAAATAAAATAAAAGAAGTCTAGTTCTATATGGGTTTTACTTTTATTTTATTTTCCATCGTATTTTATTTAAATAAGAATTTTGGGTCACTTAATTCTAACAATCTCCACCTTGACACAAATTCTCAATGAACAAGTTCTTCATCGCGAACTTTCAATAAACAAGTTCTTCACCTCTTCCAAAAACCCCTTAAGGGTTTAACTTCAACAATGAACACCAACCAAGTCTAAGCAATGCTCAAACTTGGTTATAGGAAGTGACTTAGTCATCATATCTGCAGGATTTTCATGAGTGCTAATTTTGCTCACAACAATATCACCACGAGCAATAATATCACGAACAAAATGATACCGAATATCAATGTGTTTTGTTCTCTCATGAAACATTTGATCTTTTGTAAGAAAGATGGCACTGATTGTCACCCTTTGCAACAAGCCTTGCTTTATATCCGGGTTCTTCAACTCCTGAGTCCCTTCTTTCTTTTTAAACACCCATTTACAACGAACAGCCTTTTTACCTTTAGGAAGTTTTACAAGATCCCATGTTCTGTTTTTGTGGAGTGATTCCATCTCCTCTTGCATAGCAAACATCCACTTTTCTGAGTCTTCACAGCTAATCGCCTCAGAATAATTAAATGGCTCTTGATTCGCATCTATATCTTCACCACATTTAAAGCATAAGCAACTAGATCAACCTCGGCATACTTCTTTGGAGGTTTAATTTCTCTTCTTGTCCTGTTTTTGGCGATAGAGTATTGCGGTGAAGAAGCAACTCTATTCTCAATTTTGTCTTGGCTTGAGGAGTTGATTACGTATTAATCGATGCTCCACCGCTTTTGGTTTTCTTTATTGGAAGAGTCTTTAAGAGATAAGTTAGGTAGCATAGCGGTTTCATCAAAACAACATCTCTCGCTAATCAAAACTTTTCTATTTTCAGGACACCATAACTTATAGCCTTTTACACCAAACTTTATAACCAAGAAAACGCATTTAATGGATCTTGGTTCCAATTTTCCATTATCAACATGAGCATACGCAGACACCCAAAATCTTTAAATCGTAATAATTAGCGGGATTACCGGACCATACCTCTTGTGGAGTCTTTTCTCAATGGCAACGGATGGAGATCGGTTGATCAAAAACATGCGATGAGAGGTCGCTTACGCCCAAAATGACTTGGTAAGTTGGCATTTGACAACATACATCGAACCTTCTCCATGATCGTTCTGTTCATTCGTTCTACAACACCGTTTTGCTGTGGAGTATGACGAACTGTCAAGTGTCTCATGATCCCTTCTGACTTGCACAATCTATTAAACTCATCAGAACAGAACTCTAAGCCATTGTGCATGACGGAGGTATTTTATCTGCTTTTCCGTCTGTTTTTCAATCATAATTTTCCAAGACTTAAATGTGGAAAACACATCGCTTTCGCTTCGGGAAGAACGCCCAAACTTTTCGGAAAAATCATCAATAAAGGTTAGCATATAATTAGCTCCACCTCTCGAAGGCACTCGGACGGCCCCCACAGATCGAATGGATATACTCCAACGTTTCCTTCGTGTTATGGATTCCTCTAGTGAATCGAACTCTCTTTTGCTTCCCAAAACACGGTGCTCACGAAATTCGGTTTGCAAATTCCTTGCCCATTAAGAAGTCCTCTTTGCTTAATTTCGCCATGCCATTCTCACTCATATGCCCTAGGCGATATGCCAAAGTTTAGTAATATCATCATCGACAAGGAAGAGGAAGCGATAATTTGCATCACCGAGAATGAGAGAACCTCAGAAACATATAACTTGGCAATCTTTCTTTGCCCTTTCATCATAACAAGGGACCCTTTGAAATCTTTAAAACCCCACTTTCGGTTGTGTATCTGCCCTTTTGAATCAAGAGTACTCAACGAAATTAAATTTCTTTTCAATTCGGAACATGCCGCACGTCACTAAGTGTTCTAACAACTCCATCAAACATCTTAACTTTAATTGTTCCAACACCGCGATTTTACATGAAGCATTATTTCCCATCAAAACAACACCTTGAGATCATCGTTTCATAAGTTGTAAACCAATCCCGATTGGGACTCATGTGGAAGGTGCAACTGAATCAAGTATCCACTCTCGCCACTTTAGAATCATTGATGAAGCAACTAGAAGTTCACCATCACGTAGTCTTCTACAACATCGACTTTACCGAATTTTCGTTTGTTTTCCCTTTGATTCATGACCTCCTTTTAATCTTATTTTGTAGCTTATAGCACTCAGATTTAATGTGCCCTTTCTTCTTGCGAAGTTGCAAGTTTTACCTCTGCTTGAAGATTTCGATCTACCCTTAGATTTACCACGAGGATTCCGTTCTGTGTTCTACCACGATCATCATCAACATTCCGGTCTTGTCTCCCACGAACAATGAGACCCTCTCCACGAGAGTTGGGTTTAACCACAAGATGCTTCATCTTATCATACGAGGTTAAAGAATCATAAACCTCATCAACTGTGAGAGACTCGCGGCTATATAAAATCGTGTCTCTAAAGGTTGAATAAGACGGGGCAACGAACAAAGTAGAATCAACCCTAGATCTTCCTTATCATCTTGAACCTCCATGGCCTCCAAGTTTGAGAGAATTTCTTTAAACACCTGTTAAGTGTTCGTGTACGACGCACCTTCCTCCAAACGATGAGCATAAAGACGCCGCTTCATATGCAACTTGCTTGTTAGAGTTTTCGACATACATATTTGTTCTAGCCTCTTCCATAATGTAGCGGCGGTTTTCTCTTTCATCACATCCTCGTAAAATTTCGTTGGACAAATGCGATGTAATTGTGTTAATGCCTTTCGATCCTTACGTTTCTTCTCTTCATCTGTTAATGTCGAAGGCATCTTATCTATCCTAGCGTGGCATCCTCTAGATCCATCTGCAAGAAGCGCTTGCATCTTAATTTGCCACAACGCAAATCTGGTGTTGCGATCCAACAGCGGAATTTCATACTTCAAAGACGCCATTACCGTGATCGAGATGAATAACCCGGAAGCTCTGATACCAATTTGTGAAAAATAAATAGAATAAAATAAATAAAAATAAAGAACACATAAATTTTACGTGGAAACCCTTTCGGGAAAAAAACCACGGGCAGAGGAGAAGAAAATTCACTATGTCGAAAAATTTTTACTCAAATACAAGAGGAATAGACTATGTCTATTTATAGGCTTGCAAAGCCATATTCTAGTAGGATTGAAACACCTTATCCTAATCAATATAAAATAGATGGAGTTTAATAAGGTTTAAAAACCTTATTCTAAAATAAAATAAAAGAAGTCTAGTTCTATATGGGTTTTACTTTTATTTTATTTTCCATCGTATTTTATTTAAATAAGAATTTTGGGTCACTTAATTCTAACAAGTATGGTATGGTTGCAATTACTGAATTTCGTTGTATTGAATCGAAATTTGATAAAAAGAATTTCGAGGTCGATGTGATTAGAAAGACTAAGGAGAAATGAGAGTATTTCATGACAGTCTAAAAGAAGTTTCAAATTGGTAGAAAACATGTGCGGACTTGATACGTAAAAGCATTGAATTTCAATTAGAAAACTGAGTATTTGTGAAAGTATTATAGTGGGAATAGAATTTCTTGATTTTACTATAAAGAGAAGTTGAGTTCATAATTCTTCGAACTGTATAAGATTATTATCAGAACTTGAAAAGATCCGTAATGTGTTTCTTATATATATATATATATATGTGTGATGATACAAATAAGACCTTTGTCTATAATATCTCTTTCAGAAGTAGAAACTCAGCTTGATATGACGTCTAACAAAGAACAGATAAAAAATCTTAGCTTGTGAGATTAAAGAGTTGAGAAATCTGTAGCCATGTGAGAAATTGATGAGGCAAATGAAAACAAATCACTAATCTATTCTTTGATAAGATTTTCGGGGACGAAAATCCCTAAGAGGCGAGAGCCCGTTTTTAGAGTTAATCGAAACAGTTGTTTCAAGACCATAATCCGAAGTCAAAATATTTATTTTAATATTTTATTTTGGTTTACAGCATGATAGAATTATTGTGTGAAAATTTCATAAAGAAATTTTACCATTTGAGTGGTTAATTCGGTAAAAAGGACTAAATCACGTAAAGAGTAAAACTTATGTTTTATTAGTTAAAAGTATCTAATGGCTATGAAATTAAATAGTTAAGGGTTTTATGTTGCAAATAGCCCTTTTATAATGCAAGTGGACAGTTCTATGCATGAAATAGTGAATTTTTAATGTTTTAATCAAAGAGTATTTTGGTAAAATAGTTATTAAGTTAAGTTAAATAAAACAAAATAACACATGCATTTTTATTTCTCTTGTTTCGTCAACCGAAAATGGAAGAAGAGAGAGCCATAATAGCTTAAAGCATTCATCCATGGAGAATTGAAGGCATATAAGTTTTATTTTGTTCTGTTTTTAATAATTTCTACGTTTTTGAGATCATTGCATCGAGTACTAGCTAGCCCGTACCTTTAATTTCAAAACCTCTCATGATTTTGTGAGATTCCATTGATGAATATTCATGCTTTTTGATGATTGATGATGAAATATGAAAGTTAGATGATAGTTTTACATATTTTACAAAGTGATTTTGAGTAAAAATGCAAATTATGGAGTAATTTGTGAAATTATGAAATTATGTGGTTAAAAGTACGAATAAAGTGAAAATATGGGATGATTTATAATTGGGTAATATTTGGCTAAGCATGGGATTGTTTAAATTTCATTAATTTTATATTTTATGTATTAAGGACTAAATTACAAAAATGTGAAATAATAGGGCAAAAGTGTAATTTTGCAAAAATGTGTAAATTGTGTTAAATTAAATGAATTAATGATTAAATAAGTAAATTTTTTTTTATTATATAGATTGAGAAAAATGAGATTCAGACCTAGAACGGGGGAGAACAAAGTATCGGATTAGTCGACCTAATTCGTCGTTACAACGAATAAGGTAAGTTCGTATGCTAATAAACGTATTTAAAGTGTGTTATAAAAGCTTATTTATTATTGAATTGAATTGAATGTTGAATGGTTATGATTACGAGTCAAAATCGACAAAGTTACGACGTCCGAAAGTCTCGTATGAACCTTAGAAATAGTATAGGATACAAATGTCATGACATTAGGATTACCGAAAAGAGATTACATGTAAGACCATGTCTGGGACATTGGCATTGTATTGGGATTATGAGTAAGACCATGTCTGGGACATTGGCATCATTATACAATGATGTGTAAGACCATGTCTAAGACATTGGCATCGTTATATGATTTCGTATAAGACCGTATCCGGGACAGTGGGACC
The DNA here is from genome assembly GCF_025698485.1 of Gossypium arboreum. Lineage (NCBI taxonomy): Eukaryota > Viridiplantae > Streptophyta > Magnoliopsida > Malvales > Malvaceae > Gossypium > Gossypium arboreum. The sequence continues at coordinate 128,067,861 of NC_069077.1, forward strand.
GATATGTGATAACATGTAAGACCATATCCGGGATATGGCATTGTATGAGCTTATGTGATATCCGAGTATCCTTAGCAATTTTGAAGGGTTCAACAGGCATAGTCAAGACGAGAAATTAATTACAGTCGAAATAAGTAATACAGGTATGTACAAAACCTATGTGAGAATCGAATGAAAGTAAATTGGTGAGTCCATGTTGTATCATGTATATTAAATAAGAAAGAATTGTGTATAAGTATGTATTATGCCAATATGTGCTTATTTGATTATAATGAAGTATGAATTGAATAAATGTTGAGTTATTAAATGATAAGTATGAATTGAGAAAGGTAAGTTTCCGAATAAGACCATAGCTAGGCTATGGCAATTGACTAATAAGACCATAACCGGGTTATGGCACGTGAAAGAAAGACCAAAGCAGGTCCTTGGAAATGTATAAGTAAGACCATAGTTGGACTATGGTATTGGAAAATTGATGAATATTGAATTGAATAAAGTTTATATATATAATTGCTTATGCATATGAAAATGTGAATGCATTGTTAAGAAGTATTCAAACCATACATGTTTTGAATGAATAAACTCATGAAAATCTTGATTAACTATGTACATGAATTCAAGATAGAATGGAGAAATCATATGAACCATATCATGTTTTGAGTAACTGTTTAAAATGAAGTTATTTAATAATATGAGTTTATTACCATACGAGCTTACTAAGCTATATAGCTTACTTTGTTTTCTTTTCTGTGTTTATAGAGTTTCAAAGGCTTGTTCGGGTTGGAAATCGTCAGAGATCTCATCACATTATCCAACTATGGTTTGGTACTTATGAGCTTTGTGATATTGGTTTTATGGCATGTATAGGCCATATGATTATTTGACGAGTACAATTAATTTGGCAACTAATGCCTATGTGTTTGATGCAATTAGCCAAGAGATGTGGCTTGAAAATGATGTTATTTTGATGTGTAAAGGATGCCTTATGTTATGGCATAATTGTATACTTGGTGATAGTTCAAGTTGTTTATTTGATTACTTGTTAAGTGATGAATACTTGCTTATATAATGCATGATTTTAAACTTGATCAAGGAATGGTTAGTAGATGATTTATGAGTCGAGCTTGGTGTGTGATTGATGATGATAAAATACATATTTGAAATAGGTTGAATTAATGAATGTGATATGTGTTGTGGTATGTGATGGAATAGGTGAGAAATGAGAAATGAATCTTGATAGTTTTGGTATGTGTTTTGTATAGGAAATGGTTATGATTTGAGTTGATGAAAATGGAGGGAATTGTATGACATGTTTGGTACATAAAATAACATGTTTTGGCTGCCTACTAATGTATTGAAACGGTGCAAAATGTTGTGTTTTAGGTATGCATGAGAAGGGTGAGAAATGTCGCTTAAACCAAGCCTATGTTCACTCCACACGGCTGAGCACACGGGCGTGTGGCTCGACCGTGTGTGACACATGGCCTTGGTACATGGTCTCATGTTTCCTAAAGCTTATTCTGAACTAAGTCAGATTGCAACACGGGCCAGGCATACGGGCATGTAGCAGGCCGTGTGACTTATGTCAGTATGTATGCCCTGTTTTCATAGAGCCTGTGACACGGGCATGTCTAGTGGCCATGTGCCTGTTCACACGGGCATGTGACCCTTGAATGTCTGAAAATTTTTATGAGTTTCCTAAAGTTTTAAATTATTATTGATTTAGTCCCGAACATCTTCAAAGCATGTTTTTAAGGTCTTGTAGAGACTTATAAGGGACATTGTGAATATATTTAATTGATGTTTATGTGAAAATGAATAATTTATGTTGTGATTGATCAGTAATGCCCTGTAACTCTATTCTGGTGACAGATACGGGTTGGGGGTGTTACACTCAGATACGGTGTAACACCCCGAATTTGGGCCTAGAAGTATTGGGCCTTGAGTGGGGGTCCGTAAGGAGGTTGTATATAGGTATTTAATTGTGCAATGAAATGAAACAATTAAATGTTTGCTATTAGTGGTTAATGGCTTTGAGAAGTGTTGGAGAAATCTCGGGTTCAAACTTGGGCTTTAGCAAAATTTTGGTATTAAGTGAAAAAAAACCGGATGCTTGGATGAGGGTTTTAAATTATTGTGTTAAATAAATGACACAAAAAGCCTTGTGGCTTAGTGGCAAGTAGCGTGTGGAGCATTTAAGGGAGGCATAGGTTCGAATCCCATGGCAAGCAAAGAGCATTTATTTTGCTAACAGGCGGCAAGAGTTGGTGTTGAATTTAAACTCTAATGTTGGAGGATCCCACATCGAAGCTAATATAAGAGTGGTTGTGAAGTGGCTTTAAATAGAGGAACCATGAAGAGAGTAAATGTACCTTTCTTGGTCGATCCCTTTCATTTGTATGGCGTGCTTTCGTTTGGGTTGGGCGTCGGCTAAGAGTGCTCGGAGCGTGGATTAACTCCATCTCCTATCGTGTGTATTTCTTACTACTCTAGTGTAGGATGGCTACTTGAACGCGATAATGAAAGGGGCCATATGGGCCCAATGGGCCTACGGCCCAATTGGATAAGTTGTTTGATTGTGTAGTAAATATTGGATTAGGCTAGGTGAATCGCATATCTGTGGCTAGGTTTGGGCTAAAAGGGCCACACGAGCGTGTGGGCCCATTTGGTAGAGAATGGGCTTTAGAGTCATTAGTATTGTTATCCATGTTTAGAATACTTTAGTTTACTAAAATTACCGAAATACCCTTAGTTTGTAAAAATAATTGAAATACCTCGATTTGTAAAATTACTGAAATACCTTCGACTTGTAAAATTACTAAAGTACCCCGATTTACGTAATTATCGTTTTACCCCGATTTACATAATTACCGCTTTTACCTCGATTTACAAAATTACCGTTTTACCCTCGATTTACGTAATTCTGTGTTTTACCTCGATTTATAAAATTACCGTTTTACCCTTGATTTACAGAATTACTGTTTTACCCTCGATTTACAAAATTATTGTTTTACCGTCGATTTATAGAATTACTATTTTACCCTTGATTTATAGAATTACTATTTTACCTCGATTTACAAAATTACGTAAATACCTCAATTTGTAAAATTACCAAAATACCACTAGTTTGTAAAATTACCAAAATACCATTGGTTTGTGAAATTACCGAAATACCTCAATTTGTAAAATTACCAAAATACCCTCGATTTACAAAGTTACGTAAATACCCTTGACTTTCTAAAATTATAGAAATACCATTGGTTTACAAAATTACTTGAAATACCCTTGGTTTGTAGATTTACCAAAACACCCTTGTAGGATGAAATGACTAAAATACCCCTATTAGGTAAAAACCGTAAAGCCCTTGTAGGTAAAGTGACCGTAAAGCCCATGTAAGGTAAAGTGACCGTAATACCCTGTATGGTAAAATGACGAATATGCCCTTATGTTTCAGATGGTGATGTGCTTAGGATTTACATATATTGATATTGGATTAGTTAAGTTTGAGTGATGGTGGTGGTTATCGTAGGCGATTGATTTTGGAAACGTTTCAACTTCAACCCATAATGTGTGTACTAACCTCTAAATAGCTTAGATTAATATTTCTTTGAAAAGTCAAAGCTTCATATTTTAGTGATTCGGAATTAATATTTAGATTTATTTTCACGCACATTTAAGTTGGATTCACAATGGATATGGGGTAGGAAGGTATTTGGAACGTTCTTCAATGAGTAGATCTCTTGGTAAGTATTGAACCTTCTTTCCATTTGTATCTTATGGTTTAAGAAAAGTGAAAACCCTCTGTTGACTAAGGCTAAAAGGTTTTTGGTGTTATTTGGTTTGTTGGTACTAGTGAGGATTAAAGGCTACCGATCGAGGTGTGTGAAAAGCTTGGATCATCGAGTGACTAAATCTAGTCATCAACTTCAAAGGTATGAACCCAAGGGCCATTGTGGATGGTGGCGAATGTGTAAGTGATGATAATAGGTAGTTTTCGATTTGGTTTAATATTAACATGGTCTAATCTATAAGTGGTTGATTATAGGAGAAATCGCATAGGAGATCTCGTCAAGGAATATCGCAAATCGTGTGTAACGAACCCTTTTCATAGCTTAAAGTGATAAATGCCGAAAAGTGAAATGCCAAATTCGGCATTTCGAGGACTTGTGAGCAAGCTTAACGCTCACTAGTTAGTTAGAATCGATGAGATGATGATTGGGAGCAATGGAAACAGTAAGGACGTGATTTGGCGTTCACAGGTAGGTTGGGCCTCGAGGGGCTAAATTAGGGCCCAATAGGCTTTCGGGCCCATTTGGGTAAATTTGGTAGAAGATGGGAAATCTGTTAAATTGCATGTTAAGACTGTTAAATACTGTTATGGATATAGGCTAAATGGGCCTAGATGACAAAATCAGCTGAGTAGGGCCCATCAGGGGTTTTTTGGCCCAATAACTTGTTTTCGCTAAAAGTGGGCCAGAATCACTGTATGCACCCATGAATTGTTTGTAACCGTTAATGAACATGGAAACCCTAATTTTTGGTAAAATTACAAGATTACCCTTATAATATGAAAATGACCGTTTTGCCCCTAGGTAAAAATAACCATTATACCCCTAGGGTTTATATATGAACTTAATGCATGGGATTTTGATAAACATGATATGTATGATATGCACATGACATGTATGATATGCACATGATATGTATGATATGCACACGAGATGTTCATAAATGCATTGGGTTGGGTTTTTTATATGAATGGAGGAAGTGAAAAAGGGCTTATGCCCCAGTTATTAAAGGGCTTATGCCCTAGTTATCAAAAGGGCTTATGCCCCAGTTATCAAAAGGGCTTACGCCCCAGTTATTAAAGGGCTTATGCCCTAGTTATAAAAAGGGCTTTTGCCCCAGTTATTAAAAGAGGCTAGGCCTCTAGTTATATGATAAAGCAGCTATGCTGCCAGTGGAGAGTTATAGCGGGGTGGGTCGAGTAAATCCCCACATGGTGTGTTGGTTGGTACGGGTGGAGAGTAGCGGATGGTGGGTTGAGTAGTCTCCCCAAATGGGTTGCATTCTTTCATTGACATTATATGTGATATTGAAATGGGCCTATGGGCCATCACATTTCTGAGAAAGGCTTCGCCCAAGAATATGAAATTTGAAAAGGCTTGCCCGGTGTTATGAAATATGAATATGAAAAGGGCTATGGCCCAAGACATGTTTGAGATTGGATTTGGGCTTAGACCCAACAGTCGTTATTGTTTTGGGCTCGAAAGGGGCTTGTTGCACATCGAGTTTCCAAACTCACCCCTTTCCTTAACCTTGCGGTGAGCCTTGATGTGGGGACTTGGGCGAAGGGGATTCAGAGTGGCTACGGTGATTGTCTTTGGACTTTTAAATAAGCGTAGGTTTTCTTTAAATTTCCTTTAAATATTATTTATTTTGGGTTGTAATAAGGCCATTTTAACTTTCCTTTTATTTCTTTTCGGGTTATTTTATTTTAATAACTTCAAACCTAGTTGATAATTGTTCAAATGGGCTAGACTTAGGACGTGTTTTCAAAGCAACACTTGTTTTCAAAATATCTCAACACCACGATTAATCGATTTATCAAAGACGTCCACTTAAACAAATTTAAACTCGATATAACAAAGTGTGGCTATGGTTGTGGGCATGTCTAGGATTGGATCCAATCAAAGAGCTTGGTACTTAAGCAGCCTTCATGGCTCACCTCCTCTGTCTCGGATACCTACCTGGTGCCCAGCTTCCATACACTTTGTTAACTCAACAAAATATATGGTTTTAAAACACTAAAACGGAACGTGGGTTTTCAACTCCAATGTGGCACGTCAGATTCGGCCATAACGTCTGGGCCGGGTTTGGGGTGTTACATTTAGTGGTATCAGAGCTAAGTTGCAACAACTCGGCTGTGGATCGGGTCCGAAAATTTTTCAAAAATTTAGGCCTAAGAAGGGTATTTTTGGAAATGGTTTTTGAAAAGTTCATTTTAAAGATGTTTTATGAGTATATATGTTAAAATGGTCCAAGTTTTTCTATTTTAAATCAAGAGTTTCAAAATAAAGGGTGTTTTCAAATCAAAGTTTTAAATTTCTATTTTGGTGATCAAAATATGGTTTTCGAGTTTTAAATGGATTGAGAAAGAAGTGGCGACCTGAATCCCTGTACCAAGTCTGTAAGTATTTCTTCCTCATATTACATCGTATTAAGATATTACTGTAGATAGAACTGAGACCATATCATGACATTATGACTAGGGCAACCCTAAAACTCTAGAATACCGAGATTGTAGCTAGGCTATGATTACGTGAAAATAGAAACTTTAAAATACTATCTCTCAGATAAGACATATGAAAAAATAGTAAAATTTTGAGATCTTTGTAGTTAATTGATATGTGTACTTGGTAATGTAGAGTATTGATATGAATTCGAGGGTAAGCAAAGTCCGCCAACTGGTTGCGGTAACTTCGGAGCTTGGTGCTTTGAGGCCTTGGCGAGTTAGTAAGGAAAGTGGTAGAGGAAGTATTGGTTACCAAAATTAAGGAAATTAGGGAAACGCTTCAAGTAGGGTGCATGGAGTGTAAGAAAAAGGAAGGATTCTAGTTCTCAAAAAACCAAGCCTCGTTCTGTGAAACATGTTAAGGCACGACCAAACTATCCAATCTGCAAAGACTGCAACGGACGTCATCCGAGTGAATGCCATAAGAAGACAAGAGCATGTCTTAGATGTGGGTCCAAGGAGCATCGAGCTCGGGATCGCCAAGTTTATTTTATTTAAATATGTGTTACGAATTGTATGCGTGCTTGATAAATGTTTCTTTACTTTGGTAATTAGATGTTCTGGGTCGTACTAAGAATTATTTTTAATTAGAGTGCGTAGCGGAAGCATAGAGGTTTGACTTGAGTAATACGGTTAGTTGATAGTTGGAAATTTCGAGGACGAAATTTCTTTAAGGGAGTAGAATTGTAACACCCGAATTTGGGCCTAGAAGTATTGGGCCTTGAGTGGGGGTCCGTAAGGAGGTTGTATATAGGTATTTAATTGTGCAATGAAATGAAACAATTAAATGTTTGCTATTAGTGGTTAATGGCTTTGAGAAGTGTTAGAGAAATCTTGGGTTCAAACTTGGGCTTTAGCAAAATTTTGGTATTAAGTGAAAAAAAACCGGATACTTGGATGAGGGTTTTAAATTATTGTGTTAAATAAATGACACAAAAGCCTTGTGGCTTAGTGGCAAGTAGCGTGTGGAGCATTTAAGGGAGGCATAGGTTCGAATCCCATGGCAAGCAAAGAGCATTTATTTTGCTAATGAGGGGCGGCAAGAGTTGGTGTTGAATTTAAACTCTAATGTTGGAGGATCCCACATCGAAGCTAATATAAGAGTGGTTGTGAAGTCGGCTTTAAATAGAGGAACCATGAAGAGAGTAAATGTACCTTTCTTGGTCGATCCCTTTCATTGTATGGCGTGCTCGTTTGGGTTGGGCGTCGGCTAAGAGTGTTGGAGCGTGGATTAACTCCAGTCTCCTATCGTGTGTATTTCTTACTACTCTAGTCAGAGGATGGCTACTTGGACGCGATGGTAAAGGGGCCATATGGGCCCAATGGGCCTCACAGCCCAATTGGATAAGTTGTTTGATTGTGTAGTAAATATTGGATTAGGCTAGGTGAATCGCATATCTCGTGGCTAGGTTTAGGCTAAAAGGGCCACACGAGCGCAGGGCCCATTTGGGCCGAGAATGGGCTTTAGAGCCATTAGTATTGTTATCCATGTTTAGAATACTTTAGTTTACTAAAATTACCGAAATACCCTTAGTTTGTAAAAATACTGAAATACCCTCGATTTGTAAAATTACTGAAATACCTTCGACTTGTAAAATTACTAAAGTACCCCCGATTTACAGAATTATCGTTTTACCCCCGATTTACATAATTACCGTTTTACCTTTGATTTACAAAATTACTGTTTTACCCTCGATTTACAAAATTATCGTTTTACCGTCGATTTATAGAATTACTATTTTACCCTTGATTTACAGAATTATTATTTTACCCTCGATTTACAAAATTACAAAAATACCCTCAATTTGTAAAATTACCAAAATACCCCTAGTTTGTAAAATTACCAAAATACCCTTTGGTTTGTGAAATTACCGAAATACCTCAATTTGTAAAATTACCAAAATACCCCGATTTACAAAGTTACGAAATACCCTTGACTTTCTAAAATTATAGAAATACCATTGGTTTACAAAATTCTTGAAATACCCTTGGTTTGTAGATTTACCAAAACACCCTTGTAGGATGAAATGACTAAAATACCCTATTAGGTAAAAAGACCGTAAAGCCCTGTAGGGTAAAGTGACCGTAAAGCCCTGTAAGGTAAAGTGACCGTAATACCTCGTATGGTAAAATGACGAATATGCCCTTATGTTTCAGATGGTGATGTGCTTAGGATTTACATATATTGATATTGGATTAGTTAAGTTTGAGTGACAGTGGTGGTTATCGAGGCGATTGATTTTGGAAACGTTTCAACTTCAACCCATAACATGTGTGTACTAACCTCTAAATAGCTTAGATTAATATTTTTTGAAAAGTCAAAGCTTCATATTTTAGTGATTCGGAATTAATATTTAGATCTATTTTCACGCACGTTTAAGTTGTATTCACAATGGATTTGGGGTAGGAAGGTATTTGGAACATTCTTCAATGAGTAGATCTCTTGGTAAGTATTGAACCTTCTTTCCATTTGTATCTTGTGGTTTAAGAAAAGTGAAAACCCTCTCGTCGACTAAGGCTAAAAGGGTTTTGGTGTTATTTGGTTTGTTGGTACTAGTGAGGATTAAAGGCTACCGATCGAGGTGTGTGAAAAGCTTGGATCATCGGAGTGACTAAATCTAGTCATCAACTTCGGCAAACGTATGAACCCAAGGGCCATTGTGGATGGTGGTCGAATGTGTAAGTGATGATAATAGGTAGTTTTCGATTTGGTTTAATATTAACATGGTCTAATCTATAAGTGGTTAATTATAGGAGAAATCGCATAGGAGATCTCGTCAAGGAATATCGCAAATCAGGTGTGTAACGAACCCTTTTTCATAGCTTAAAGTGATAAATGCCAAAAAGCCGAAATGCCGAAATTCTGGCATTTCGAGGACTTGTGAGCAAGCGAACGCTCACTAGTTAGTTAGAATCGATGAGATGATGATTGGGAGCAATGGAAACAGTAAGGACGTGATTTCGGCGTTCACAGGTAGGTTGGGCCTCGAGGGGCTAAATTAGGGCCCAATAGGCTTTCGGGCCCATTTGGGTAAATTTGGTAGAAAATGGGAAATCTATTAAATTGCATGTTAAGACTGTTAAATACTGTTATGGATATAGGCTAAATGGGCCTAGATGACAAAATCAGCTGAGTAGGGCCCATCAGGGGTTTTTTGGCCCAATAACTTGTTTTCGCTAAAAGTGGGCCAGAATCACTGTATGCACCCATGAATTGTTTGTAACCGTTAATGAACATGGAAACCCTAATTTTGGTAAAATTACAAGATTACCCTTATAATATGAAAATGACCGCTTTGCCCTAGGTAAAATAACCATTATACCCCTAGGGTTTATATATGAACTTAATGCATGGGATTTTGATAAACATGATATGTATGATATGCACATGACATGTATGATATGCACATGATATGTATGATATGCACACGAGATGTTCATAAATGCATTGGGTTGGGTTTTTATATGAATGGAGGAAGTGAAAAGGGCTTATGCCCTAGTTATTAAAGGGCTTATGCCCCGATTATCAAAAGGGCTTATGCCCTGATTATCAAAAGGGCTTATGCCCCGATTATCAAAAGGGCTTACGCCTGATTATTAAAGGGCTTATGCCCTGATTATAAAAAGGGCTTTTGCCCGATTATTAAAAGAGGCTAGGCCTCCGGTTATATGATAAAGCAAACTATCTTTGCCAAAGGGAGAGTTATGGCGGGGTGGGTCGAGTAAATCCCCACATGGTGTGTTGGTTGGTACGGGTGGAGAGTAGCGGATGGTGGGTTGAGTAGTCTCCCAAATGGGTTGCATTCTTTCATTGACATTATATGTGATATTGAAATGGGCCTATGGGCCATACCGCTTTCTGAGAAAGGCTTGCCCAAGAATATGAAATTTGAAAAGGCTTCGCCCGGTGTTATGAAATATGAAATATGAAAAGGGCTATGGCCCAAGACATGTTTGAGATTGGATTTGGGCTTAGACCCAACAGTGTTATTGTTTTGGGCTCGAAAGGGCTTGTTGCACATGAGTTTCCAAACTCACCCCTTTCCTTAACCTTGCAGTGAGCCTTGATGTGGGGACTTGGGCGGAGGGGATTCAGAGTGGCCACGGTGATTGTCTTTGGACTTTTAAATAAGCGTAGGTTTTCTTTAAATTTCCTTTAAATATTATTTATTTTGGGTTGTAATAAGGCCATTTTAACTTTCCTTTTATTTCTTTTCGGGTTATTTTATTTTAATAACTTCAAACCTGGTTGATAATTGTTCAAATGGGCTAGACTTAGGACGTGGTTTCAAAGCGACACTTGTTTTCAAAATATCTCAACACCACGATTAATCGATTTATCAAAGACGCCCACTTAAACAAATTTAAACTCGATATAACAAAGTGTGGCTATGGTTGTGGGCATGTCAGGATTGGATCCAATCAAAGAGCTTGGTACTTAGCGACCTTCATGGCTCACCTCCTCGTCTCGGATACCTACCGGTGCCCAACTTCCATACACTTTGTTAACTCAACAAAATATATGGTTTTAAAATACTAAAACGGAACGTGGGTTTTCAACTCCAATGTGGCACGTCAGATTCGGCCATAACGTCTTTGCCGGGTTTGGGGTGTTACATACGGGCCTTCTACTACTACTAGATGCAACTCTTTGTACAAAAGCTTGAGCAGTGCTTTCAGCTTCCTCAGATTCAGCTCTAGCTTAGTTGTATGACATTACTATATCAAAAACACATTTAAAATGGTCAGGAGATATCATACTATCACAAATTATATAATGGCATGTATAGCTAAACTCGTACTTGCAATGTTAGTCCGAGAATCGGCTAAATCATAGCTCTGATATCAATAAATGTAACACCCCTAACCCGTCTCCATTACCAGAACAGGGTTACGGAGGATTACTAGAGTTTACATAACAATAACAAATAATTCATTTCATTTACTGTTCATATCTGAAATTAATCATACTATCCCTTGAATGGACCCTCGAGGCCCAATTTAAACATTACAAATAAGTCAGGACTAAATCGGGTTCTTAGAAAATTTTTCGCAAAATTTCAAAATTTTTCTTATATACAAGGGTCACACACCCGTGTGAGTAGGCCGTGTGGCTTATACGGCCAAGCAACATGCCCATGTCTCATGTCGTGTGGGCATTCGATGGGAGGCACACGGCCGTCTACTAGCTCGTGTCCATACCTGTGTAACTTTCTGACTTAGGTCACACGGACAGCCACATGCTCATGTGTTAGGTTGTGTGGTTAATTTTAATTTTTGAAATTTAGGTGCAGGTTTCACACGGCCAAGATACACGCTTGTGTCCTAGGCCATGTGTTACACACGGCTGAGACACACGCTCGTGTCCCTGCCCGTGTGCCCACTTCTAAGCATTCTATTTCTCAATTTTAAGATGCAGGGAACACACGGCCAAACCACACGCTCATGTGTCAGGCTGTGTGTCACAGGCTGTCAAGGCATACGCCCGTGTGTTTACCCTTGTGGACAAAATAAAGTCATTTCCTAGCTTTATTTCTAACCCAAATTCGCCAACAACCTACACCAATACTTGCAATCATATACCAACCAATTCAAGCATTATAACTAAACCAACTCTATCATCTAACATGACATATCATCACATGCATTCATGTTTATAATCTTACCTTTTATTAACATACATGTTTAACACAACTCAATTAAACCATACTAAACACATATATATTTATCATGATTTAACCTTATAAATATACCAAAACAAACTATCACTAGCCATTCCAATGGCTAGATTATAAACAATTATTTACTAGCCAACAATTGGCCAAGTTAACCTATACATGCAATTATACCAAAATAAGTTTAATATTTATACCAAAACGGACTGGTGGATAGTGTGATGATACTTCGACTGATCTCCAAGTGCAAGCTTTTGAACACTGTAAAACAGAGAAAAGAAAACCTAGTAAGCATTTAATGCTTAGTAAGTTCGTATAACAGAAATTAAACTTAACAATAACATTCATTAAAATAAGCATTCAATAATATGTTTTCCAGCAATTTGACAATTTTCCTAATCACATATACTCAATTAAGCAAGTTAGTCACATAATTCACATGTACATCAAATAAACATGGATGAGCTTATCATGCTATAAACTTTCAGGTATTTCAAAAGCATTCAAGACATAATTTTTTTTAATCTCTAAATTTTCTCATGTCAAGAGTTTTATCCGTTGAATCATTGAAATTTCGATGGATGCTCAGGTAGTATACGTGAGGTATACAAATCAATGATCCGTCAATTCATGTTCAGGGTACCCGATAGGCCACATAATTAGGAAGCACATTCTCAACCCACATATCTGGATTCTTAGATGAGCCATGTATCAGGAAACTTATCCGGGCTAAACAAGAAACTCATAAGAGTTTTAATCAGGAAGCTCATAGAGCTTAACAGGTAACTCCGAAGAGTTTTTATCAGGGAGCACCAGATAGCATAACAGGGAGTTCAAGCAAGCCACATCAGGAAGCTCATAAGATCCTATATCAGGATGCTTCAAGAAGGCTTTTACCAAGTTGCTCATTCGAGCTATAATGTCGGCAACATATGCAGGACTATAATTAGTACAGGAAAATACTGTATCCATTGAATTTCATTATTCATACGAGACTTAACATTTATCCAGCTTTATCGATCATGTATTCAATTTCACATCAACAGCATTTACACAATTCAAACCTACAATATTCAATTTAATCATATAAATAAACACGATTTAGTTACACGAACTTACCTCAACACTTGTTCGTATTTAAAAGTCTACTAATCCGGCACCTTTTCTTTTCCTCGATCTAACTCTTTATTTGTCCTTTTCGGATCTATATAAATGAATTTAATATCAATTTAATCCATTTCATACACATTTACTTTCAATTCACACCCTAGGAAAAATTACCATTTTGCCCTTATACTTTTCATCAATGACAATTTAGTCCCTAGGCTCTGAAAAATGAATTTCATGCAATTTAATCCTTATTCCAAACCCAACTGAAATTTTCATATAACATTTACAGCACATGTATTTCACAAAATTTAGAATTTTTCCATAACTTTTACATCTTTACAATTTAATCCCTAAATCATAATTTCATCAAAATTCACTTTGTAAAAGTTGTTTATCTATCAACAACCTTTCATTTTCTACCATAAATTTCAAAATTTTAGCATTTACATCGACGGAAAAACTTTGTTACTTTGATAACTTTTCAAATTAATCCCCAAAATAGATAGATTAGGCTATCCTGATCTCAAAAATATAAAAATTACTAAAAAAGGGACAAGAAGACTTACCCAATTAAGCCAAGAAAGCTTGCTTGAACACTTTTCGCTTTCCTAGGGTTTCCATGTCTTAATTTGGGGAAGATGATATAAAATGATGATATTTTTCTATTATCATCTTTTAATTATTTTAGTTTCCAATTTAGTCCTTGTCCTTTTCTAATTTTTTCATGGATAATTCATCAAAAATATCTACTAACTTTTCTTTAATGGCCAAATTACCATATAAGGACCTCAAGTTTTGAATTCCATAGCTATTTGATACTTACAACTACTAGAACTCAACTTTTGCAATTCTATGCAATTTGGTCCTTTCCATAATTAAACACATAATCGGTAAAATTTTCTTATCATAATTTTCATATAACATTCCAATCATAATACAAACCATGCAATAATATTCAAATAAATTTTTTTGGCTCATATTTGTGGTCCCGAAACCACTGTTCCGATTTCACTAAAAATGGGCAGTTACAATTACGAACATGTAAAATAGGAAAAAATTAGAGATAAATTTGTAATCTTACTTATTTACATGCAAATTTGACATACTTTTGCCTATTTGACATAGTTTGGTGCAATAAGAGAAAAAGTAGTCTTGAAGCCCACTTGTTCTATGTTTGATACTGTAGCACTTCCTACAATAAAGGCCACACGAACGTGGGTTGATCGATGATTAGTATTGGACATTCTAAAATTATTTATTGGACTTGAAAATTCAATTTGACCTAGCTTGTAATTGAATCAGTGAAGTGGATAAGCCTGCTACTTAATTTAAAGCCCAAACCGTCCACTAGGGGAGGAAAACAACTCAATTCGGCTTTGGAAGCCCAACCATCCATAGAATAATTAAATTAGACATCTCAAAATTGTTAAAAACTCACAAATCATCCATAAAACTTCCCCATGTGATCATTCAACTCCTTCCCATGAGTCAAGTTGTGACTAGCTAAATTTAGTAAAGTCATCCACCTCCCTTCCTCAACTCAAGGGACTAGCCATGCATGAAAGAAGAAGGGGGGATTGACATGCTATTTTTAGTAAACTCAATGGGATCCTCACAACTATAAATACCCCTATCCGTTCACACATTTTATTCATCCCACACTCACTTCTCTTCTCTCTTTTCTCTCTTTTTCTATTTCCCATTTTTCATTTCTTCAAGAGTGTTTGCAAGGCTTTGAGAGTAGCCCAATTTGGTCATATTAAGAGCTTTAAGCTTGGTATTCACGAAAAGAACTGAAGAACAAAGGATGAGCAAAGTGAGTTGTGCCTCGAAGAGCCACTGGAAACAGGTAAGCGTTTCTTATCATTTCACTCTTTTATTTTTGTTCAATTCAAGAAACATGATTGAAATAAGTTTTCTACTTTTAATATAATCATGGTTGCTTAATTTTGTTGGTGTTAGAATGATTTAAATTCCCTATTTTAGATTATTTAATCCTATTAAGAGGTGTTCTATGCATTTGATCTATTTATTCATTCAGATAAAATCATAAACATGTTATTCGTGCATTATAAATGTAGGGATGCAATTGAATTAATTATTAAATCAGAACTAGATTGTAATTAATTGACACAATATCTGAATAGTGCATGTTTGATCTTTTCATGATGAAATTAGGTCAAAATAGTAATGATATAGAAAGAACTTTATCACCTTGCATAACCTTAGGATTAATGTGATCAAATTGATTCAGTATAGAAATATTATTGTTACCTTACATAATTTAATTCATGCTTATTAAAACAGTAAGTTACTTAACATGGACATATGCTAGAATAACTTAATATTTTAATAAGTGTGATTCCTTAGACGATGTCTAGAAAGGTAGTCTTGAAGTCGGACTAGACATAGGAATATGCAAACTAAAAGGTTAAACTTAGGTCTTCGAGAGAAGCCGAGCACCTGTAAAATTAGGGTTAGTAAATTATCAATTTGCCACAGAATCTCCGTAACATCTCTTAACATTGTTTAAATAATTCTAAGATAAGAAGGAAAACTATTCTAACACACGCATGCTATTGTGATTACTCTTAAAAACTTGCATACTTATTTCTTCTGTGTTTGTTTTAATTTTACACATACTTAGGACAGTTTTAATATAAGTCAGAAAATTAATCACATTTGATTTATTTTCATCACTTATCAATTTGCTAAGTATTAATTTTGTAATATTTGATTTGCATAAACAATTCTTGTGGAGATGATAATTTTACTAAGTATTAATTTTGCAAGATTTGATTTGCACAAATAGTTTGTGTATGCTTGCACATCAATCGAATATTTTTTAGACAACAACATTGCTTTGATCGAGTGTTTGAGAGGAGAATTAGGGAGATGTCTTAAATAATGTTACACCTGCTGAAATGAAATATTTGTTAGTTGGATCATATCATTTATACCTCTTTTGATGGTGAGAGTACCCTAAGAAGATATACTTAATGGATTTGAGATGGAGTTTATTATTTCTTGATGTATGATTGTGTACAAAACAAGTATAACCAAATTTGCAACTAGAGAGTGGGTAAGATGGATAACCCAGGAAGAAAATAGAAGGGGACTTTGGTTTTGCAATACAAAATAAGGCATACAATTGATTACAACATGTAGTTACAATAGTTTATGATGGATGAGTATGGTATGAATTGTTCTAATGAAATGGTGTCCCTATGTTTAGCCATTCCTTTTTATTATGATAGACTTGATTACATTGAGTATCATGAGGACTTCATCTATGCCTCACAAGTGTCATGTGTAACCTCCTAATAAGTACAATGAGATTTGGGTCCTTTGTCTTTCCCTTTTTGATTATCCCCTTGCTAATTAGTTTTTTGTATTACTAATGCAAAAGATTTGGTCTCAACCTTGTTAGATGAGATGTGAAATAGGCCATAAACCCATATTCAAAAGTAAGAACAATTAGACTAGCCATATAATTAAAAATTTTGTCTCTTTATTTTTCTTGATCAATAACTTCTTTTCTAAGAGGTGTGTGACCACCTATCTCCATCCTTGCGAATGGGGTGAGAAATTAGCACTAAAACAACAATCAATCAAATACTAATTACGATGTCTACAAGTGTGATAGGTCAATTGTAATATTTGTAGTGTCAATGGAACACTAAAGTATTCCAAGGATCGAACCTAAAAGGGTCAGCGATTAAATGGATTCTAGCTACAAACATGCAATTCAAGAGTTTAAACAATTACTTGCTAGATACTGTAGTACGACACATCTTTCAATAGTTGCATTATACTAACTAACTAACTAAAAGTTACAAATGACTAAATTGTAAAGAAAACAAACTAATCAACTCTCAAATACTAATAAATACGATAATAGAGAGCGGTTGGTTGATTTCCATATAGTTGGTTGACTTTCGAATTAGGGGTCTAAATTGTTATTTCTCCTAAATTGACTCCATTTTACCTCTCATCCTCAACTTTACCAAATTAGACAAATTAGTCTGATTCATCTCTAAACCTCACCGACTAACCCGAGACTTATTGAATTGGTGCCCAATAACATCTTCTCTCAATCTCACTTATCTTGATTTTCCCTAAGGGGTGTAAATCCCTAATCTTTTAAGTCTATTCGATTTAGTCTAGTTTTGCAATTTAGTCCTCGAACCCAAAAATCAATTATCCAACATTTGCATCAACCAACCCCTAAATATTTAGCTACTCATACTAATATTGGAACCCATAATCAACAAGAAATCAAGTGAAAATAACATTAACTTAAACCCTAAACAAATCAATAAAAACTTAAGCTTTCTTGCAAAAGCTTGGATATAACAACAATTACAGTAAGAGAAGTAAACAAGAACATTAAAGGAGTGATTTTTAAAAAGAGAAAATTAAAGAAAACTTATTAGCATTAAACTAGGATTACAATGTAAATACAAAAGAGCTTAAAGGATTAACTAAGTAAAGAAACCTAGCTATAGTAGTAACTAACTTAACTACTAACTATGGAACCAATAAAGA
Source organism: Gossypium arboreum (assembly GCF_025698485.1). Classification (NCBI taxonomy): domain Eukaryota; kingdom Viridiplantae; phylum Streptophyta; class Magnoliopsida; order Malvales; family Malvaceae; genus Gossypium; species Gossypium arboreum. Next base: position 128,085,489 of record NC_069077.1, read on the forward strand.
TAAGAAAATGTGCAGGAAAATTAAACCATAAGCTATGGAAAAGAGAAGAGAAAATTAAGCCCTAAAAGATAAAGAGAAAACTAAGAACACTAAGCTAAGTCAAGTGTCTAAGTGGCTCCCTCTCTCCAGCCAATATTTTGGTCTATTTTAGTAGATATAGGACCCATTTTGTTGATCAATTTGCCCTTGACCGTGTATTTTTTATTGGGGGACATGTTGGACAAGGAATACCCTTCTAGTTAGTTTTTGTCTCCCTTCGATAGTGATATTGCAATACCCAAGGCCAAGTATAGCGATATCTGCTCCAGCCTTGAAATGAGAGTCCTTGGGAGCTAGGTATCATGATACCACAGGGAAAAGCCTCGATCCTCTTCAATTCAGCATGTTAAAGGTATCACGACTTTCAAGCTTCGATGCCGCGATGCCTCTCTTTCATGTGATGTTTTTGCTCATGTTTATGCGATAGCATGCCTCTCTTTTGGTGTAACACCCCTTACCCATGTCCGATGCCAGAACAGGGTACGAGGCATTACTAGACTTAAACATACACATTCATGCAAAAACTGGGCCATAAAATCTCTTTTAATTCAAAACCTTTTACACACACGCATGTCGTCACTTATTTGGGTCTACGAAGCCCAAAACATTCATCGGAATTGATTCAGGACTAAACTAAGAATTTTGAAAAGTTTCAGGAAAACTTAGAAATTTTCCCATGAAACAGGGTCACACGCCCGTGTGGACATAGGGACATGCCCGTGTGCCTTTGGCATGCCCGTGTGCCTTTGGCATGCCCGTGTGCCTTTGGCACGCCTGTGTCTTCAGGTCGTGTAACTCTCTATTTATGACGTCAGCATGCACATCGAACCACACGGTTGGGCCACACGCCGTGTCTCCAGGCCGTGTCCCTCACAAGGTTGAGACACATGGTCGTGTCCCAACCCGTGTGGCCAACACTTAGGCTATTTTCCAAGCCTTCATGTTACCCATAATCTCTTACAGCCTTATGCACATCAAAGTCGCAAATCATGGCATCATTTTAGTGATTAAACACTCTTTATTAAGACATATTCTTAACATTAACATGTCCTCTTCCAAGTAATGCATCTACTCATGCAATACCAAGTCTAGATTCCTTATTTCACATTCATAAGACTTGTCATTTTGATGACCACTTTTACCATTATACTATGGTTACCAACTTATCCATCAAGCACTCATGTTCAATCATTATTACGCTGTGTTTATAACGTGCAATTACTACATGGCTATGACCACCTCAATTGGTCATAGAGCATACATCCAACACACATGTCATATTACTAACCATGTATGGCAAACAAACATAATCACATTATAAACATTAGACATAGATTATAAACATTAGACATGACATGAATAGCTAGGCTTACAAGCCATAATCCATATGAGCCACATCTCATGGCCATAAACATATAACTCAATATAAGCCAACACATTTGGCCAAAGAAAAATAATACATGTCAATCAACTAGATACCTATACATACCACTCACTTGAAATTTCTAATATCTACTTCATTATTCCAAAGGTAGCGACTTGATAGTGTGATGCTGCCTCCGACGATCTCCAACCCCGAGCTAACCTAAAAACACTAAAGGAAAGGAAAGGAAAGGAGTAAGCTTTATAGTTAGTATGACCATATGAAAATAATAAGCAATCCATCAACTAGCTTCTCATGGTAATACAACCCTATTTGCATTTTTACTCATCTTTCAGTCAAGTTGTTTTCTCGAGTCATAGTCACTAAATTATTTATATCTGGAGCTACAGAACTCCAAATTAAGTTCTGCTAATTTTACTTGAAACTAGACTCATATATATTCTTACCATAAAATTTTCATAATTTTTGGTTTAGCCAATTAGTACATTTTATTCCTTATAGTTACCCCTTTTTTGCTGTCTGATAATTCTGACCCCTCTTCACTAAAAATTAATTATCTCATAATACGAGACTCGGATGATGTTACCATATATTTCTATTAAAAATAGACTCATTAATAATTCTAATCATATAAATTATAACCCATAACTACATTTTTACAATTTTCAATAATTTTCTAAAATTAGAACAGGGGATTTCCAAGTCATTCTATCTCTATCTCACAACAATTTAAATATTTCATAATATGAAACTATTTTTCTTACACCATTTCTTCTATGTGAAACTAGACTCATTAGGATTTAATTTCATATTTTATTCAGCCTACAACTCAATTTCCACAATTTTTGGTGGATTTTCAAAGTTGGACTATGGCTGCTGTCCAAAACTGTTTTAGTGTAAATTAACGATACTAAGTTTATCACACCATATTAATTCATTTTTACCACATTGGTAAGGTTACATATTCATACATCATAAGTATAGACCTATAATCACAAGGTCATCACAAAATCATTCTCATAAGCATGAATTACCTATTTACATCTTCACTAAATGTGCATCATAAACTGAAATCATATCTCATGAGCTTGGCATACATACCTGTGTTACTCAACATGCTCATATTCATTCCTTACTAATCATATAACATGCATTGAATTCACATCTCATCAATTTCATGTAAGTAGTTTTACCACTCATAATATGATCATAACCTTTCTCATTTAGCTTAAATCGTAACTCTCACCGTTGAACCATTCGAAAAGCTATCAGATATTCACTAAGCCTCAAACATAGGGTATAATGTCGATGCATGTCCCAGACATGGTCTTACGCTGGGTCATCCATCAAGTCGATGCCATGTCTTAGACATGGTCTTACACTAACTATCGAAATTGAGGCCGACACCATGTCCCAAATATGGTCTTACACTAGCTCTCACATATCCGTGCCGATGTATCATGTCCTAGACATGGTCTTACACTGACACATCTCATAGCCGATGCATGTCCCAAACATGTCTTACACTGGCTTACATCTCGAGGCTGATACATGTCCCAGACATGTCTTACACTAGCTCTCGTCTCAATGCCAATGCCATCTCCCAGACATGGTCTTACACTGGCTCTCATAATGTGGCCGATGCATGTCTCAGACATGTCTTACACTGGCACACAATTAACTCGAATTTCATGGCATGAATATCCGAATTGTTTCTTAAGGTTCAAATAGGAATTCTACTATCTCAATATTCATCAAACATAATCATTTCCACAACCAAGCAATTCATGATATATCAATTTAAACACATATAATAACAATGTAGTTGTATTATTTACATACAACTTACTCGTTTCAATGGAATACAATATTCCATCAAACCTCCAAGCATTCAATCGACACATAAATGTTATTTACATTTGACATCACTTTCTCATATACAATATCATCAACCTAAACTTTAATACAATCATGGCAAGATAGATTTTCAAGTATAATAACAATGGCATAAATATCATACTCATTTAATCACATGGACTTACCTCAAATGCAATTTCGGCTAATTATTCTCTTTTTGTCTTTAACCACGCACTTTCTCGATTTAAACCCAAATCTCGATTTTCTTGAACTAACATGATGAAATTCACTCATTTAATCACTAAATAAATTTGGACAATCAAAATTCATATTTTTGGCAAAATGACCATTTTGCCCCTAGACTTTCACAAAATGACCATTTTTACCCTTAAGCCCAAAAATCGATTTTTATCGAATTTTCTTATTATCCAACCCTAACCGACCAATTATTACTCTTATGACAACCCCAAATTTCCACTATTTCACACAATGACAACTTATTTTATAACTTTTACAAAATGGCCCTTTTAGGTGTTTTCCATGAAAATCCTTTCACAAAAGTTGTTTATTACACAACCAAGACTCATTTTCTTCCATAAAAATTCAGCAAAAAACATAAATCCTTTCATGGCAAATCCCTAGACTATCAACCATTTCACAAAATAGTCCCCCCCCATTAGCTAGTTCATGCTACAAGGGTTCCAAAAATACAAAAATTATCAAAAATAGACATCTAAATCACTTACTTGTAAGGGATATAAGTTGCTGAAATTTTTGAGCTTTCAAAACCCCCTCTTTACTGGTATTTTTGGTGGGGAAGAAGGAAGATGAAAGATGACAACAATTTTTTCTTTTTGTTTTATTTTATTACCAAATAAGTCACCTAATGCACACCAACTTTGACTTTTCAACCTTTTTTTGTCTCATTGATCAGCCACTAACATATTTATGGTCTATTTACTCAATAAAGACCATAATTTAATGTTCTATAGCTATTTGGCACCTTTAGCTAGCAAAACAAAACTTTTGCCCTTTACACATTTTAGTCCTTTTTCACAATTAAGCATGAAATCGCTAAAATTATTTCATCAAAACTTTCATGCACTCATATAATCATGCTATAACACATAAAATATCATTAAAAATAATTTCTCTAGCCACGAAATAGTGGTTCTGAAACCACTGTTCTGACTAGGCCCATAATCAGGCTGTTACATTCAGGCCTCTGATGACTCCCTACAACACTCAACCAACCATTAGGTGCGCATTAATTCACTTATTAAAGCTAATAACAGAAATTAAGTAAAAACATAACAAAAACACCTAAATTGCTCGGAAACAAGCTCATTAGGTGTAATGGGGAGCCTAATTTGACATATCAAATTACGACAGACTAAGGTGTAAGATCAATTCATCTTCCAAAATTTCAACTTGACCCAAATAACTAATCATATCTTGTTGACTTTGTTGTAAATGGACAAGATTTGACACAACTTTGTAAATACATTAAAATATCATTTGTATATAGTGTTTTAGTCTTAGTCCAAACTTTGTAACAAGTTTTGCAGAATTGAAATAAAGTAAGTAATTTTGGCTTAAGGGAATGCCATAATAGACTACATAATTGTGCATGAATTTTTATCTATGTATCCTTATTTTTCTCATCAACTTTATCAGTATCATTCTTTAAATGGTCTTTATATCCTTGTCCTATAAACCATGATTCAACAGATGTAGCCTAAGAAATATAATCATCACTATCTTGTAGTTTAATAGTAATAATGCAGTTAACTCTCCTTACAATAGGCTCGTTTACTTGCCAAAATTTTATATGTCATAGAGAGGTGGTTGTTATACACGATAATAACATTTAAGATTTAGATTATATTTTACTTTTAAAATTTAAAATTTAAAATTATAATATTATTTTATTTAATAAAGATTATTTTTATTTAATAAAATATGATTATTAGATTTTATGCAAAATCTAAATGTTCTATTATGATAATATCTTTACTCATATTTATAATTTTTATTTTACTTAGGAATATAATTAATTTTACTAAATTTTGAGACAAAAAGTTATTATTGGGGACTATTTTAATGAAGAGTGTACTTAATATTTTATGGTTGTTAATATAGATGAAAAGCTATCATAGAGGGTGAAAATAAAATATAAAAAATGGGTTCTACAATAAACTTTGTCGCTATAATAAAATGTTGTTATAGAGGATGGTTGTTATAAAGAGGGTTGAGTGTAGCAAGAGAACCAGATATAGGAGGAAAAAACGGTTTGATAGAACTTGAAACCTCAAGCATGTTGAATGAAAAATTGAGAACCAAAAATACCCAAAAAAATCAAAATGACAAATAAAGTGTGCCACTAAAGTTAAATAGATTGAGCAAGACATTTGGAAAAATTGTGTCTAAAAAAATTATGGCTAGACACGCGCTAGTGTATGGTGGTCTGATAGAAGTTGGCAATGATGTGTATGACTACACACATTACTTTTTTAGTGACAAGACTTCACTAACTAATTGATCAATGGTTGATGCTCCTAACGAAAAGAGTGGTAAGAAAATGAGGCTTGGAAATGATTGATTCTTGCGAATAAATAAGAATAAAGCAAGAAAAGAACTGGTGAGACCTGGACTTACCATTAAGCTCTAATACCATGAAAATTATAAAAAGAAATAGAAGAAATAAAGGAGATGAACTCTAAATTTTTTAGCTTAATTATTCATACAAGCTAAAAGAGTATTTATACCCTATGAAATGTACAAAATAGAGAAGAAAAAAAAAAGAGCTAGTTTTCAATCTACAATTTACAAATTCTAGAAAAGTTATAATCTCTCTAATCACACCTTCAATCAAGCCTTATAACAACATTGTTTACATGATTTGTGAGTTGTATAAAAGTTTCTTCCATTATTAAGAGAGTATTACTTAATGTGTCATGTGATGTTATTTTATTAACCAATATGCTCTAAGGCTTTAGAGAGTTTGAGCTCGTATATACAAGGTGCGTGCTAGAGTTATGAGTGTGCATACTTTAGTTCAAACCAAATTAATTTAGTTAATCAGTTGATCACAAAAATTAGTTCAATTAGGAGTCGATTAAAGGTTTTATGAAAGTTCAATTATCAATTAATTATGTTCAAAGTGAATAATTAACTGAAATTAATAATATATATAAGCCCGATATATCTAAAGCAAATGGACCTATAGCTATTATATAATGTGTCAAAGAAAATTGTTATAAAAATAAATTAAAATAAAACAATTAACAAAAACACTAAAAGTCTAAAACTTACTCTCATTTAGTATGTAATGTTTTAAATTTAGTGTTGTCATTTTGTTATTTGTTGTTTTTGTCTTCTTTAAACTTCTTTGAACTAAAAATAAAGAAAAATAATATTGTTGTTGAACTAAAAGTAATAAGAGATCTAGTGGCACTTGGACTTAGCATTAAACTCGATACCATAAAATTTATAAGAAGAAATAAAGTAGATGAAGTTTAAATTTTTAGGATGAGTAATATACTATAGAAAATGTACAAAATAAGAAAAACAAGCTAATTTACTCTACAATTTATAAATTCTACAACAATTATAATCTCTCCAAAAAATTCTTAAAACGACACTATATGCATTATTTCTGAATTGTGTATAAGTTTCTCCTATAATTAGGAGAACATTACTTGATGTGTCATGTGGTGCTATTTTATGAACAAATAGGCTCTAGGGCTTTAAAAAGAACATCGCCATTGTATTTATTTTTTTTTGTCATGTTTTAAAATTGTATAAACCAAAAGAAATAATATGTATAAATTTTGGATAATTAGGTTAACTGCCCAAATATTAATTTGTCTCAGTTAATGAATTTAAAAAAAAATTGGTTTAGTTAGTAATTAAGAGTTTAAAAATTTTGATTAATTCAATTACTGATGTTAAACTAAGTATTATTGGATAATATGTTTTCATATAACAAATTAAAATGTTTTTAATAAAAGTAAAGTTGAGCAATTTCATGAAATCAAGTTGAAATGGTTTCAAGTGAGTCAAACATTTACAAATATGTTTTAATTATTTTCAATCTAGTAAAAATTACTCCGGACAAAAAGTATCGATACTTTTTATCTAAATATCGATATTTTATAAGATATTGATACCCCTTTGATAATTGATACCAAATTGACATTCTGTCATTTTCAAACCCTGGTAGGTATCAATCCTGTAACAGCCCGATTTAGACCCTATCTGGAATGGTAGTTTCGGGACCACGAATCCGAGTCAAAAAAATATTTAAAAATTATTTTTAGTTTTTATTATGTGTGAATTTATATGTGTGAAATTTTCGTGATTTAATTTTTTCATTTGTGTGTCGATTTAGTAAAAAGTACTTAATCGCGTAAAATGAAAATTGGATAGTTTAATTTGTAAGGATTGAATTGTTTTTGTCTTTAAATATGGAGGCATTTATAATGCAATATTACCATGTTATTTTGATGTGGACGATTATAACCATTAAATATAATGGTTTTAAATTTTATTATAAAGGCTATTTATGTAATATGTGTAATAATATATATTATAATAAAACCAAAGTATAAAATAAAGCCATTATGCTTCATCTTTGCCGAATTCATCAAAGAAAAGAAAGAAAAAAATTAGCTTAAGGTTTCGACTATGGTTTGGCTAGATTAAGGTATGATTTTTTACTCTATTTTTGATAATTTTTACATTTTTGATACCGTTGCTATGTTATCTATTAGGCCCATGTCTCAATTTTTGAATTTGATGATGATTTTGTGTAACGCCCCAATTTTCGGAAATCCTGTGAATGTTGGCATAGGTTTAATTATGTTAGTGGGCCTCTAGAAAGCCCAAACTTAAGATAGAACCCGACAATTTTAGTTAATTTTTGTTCCATAACAAAAAGGGGATGAAATTATGAAATAGGACCTATGTGAAAATGTTTGAAAATGCTATAGGCTAAATTGAAGTGACCAAATAAATAGGAGTGCAAAATAGGAGGATTTGCATGACAAACCTCCCATTTTTCATGAAGTGGCCAGCCATCATGTTGTTGTAGACAAAATGTACACTTGATATCCATAATTTATGGTACAAATTGATAATATGTTAGGTAAATGTTCAATGATAATAGATTAGGTAAATGCTCCATGATAATGGGTTAGGTAAATGTTTCATGATAATGGGTTAGGTAAATGTTTCATGATAAGAATTTCATGTCTTTTGTATTAAAGAATTAAATGGATGAAATATGAAGTTTTATTAAAAGAAAAAGGGGTGAAAAGAACAAAGTTTTGTCCATCTTTGTTCATCATAGCTGAAAGTTAGAGAAGAGAAAGGAGAGGAGAAAGCTCTTGAGTATTTGGTCATTAAGAGGAGGAAAATTGAAGGTAAGTTCTTGGTACCTTGCTTCTATCTTGATGTTCATGAGTTCTTCTTGATTCTAACTTAACTCTTGAAGCATATTTTGGTTTTTAGTTGTGTTGTAAGCATTTAGTCATGAATTAAAATGAAGGAAATGGCTGTTGTTTCATGTTCTTTTGATGAAAAATGGAAGATAGGTGAAGTTGAGCCAAACAAATGAGCATGCATGTGCCTTAGATGTTAAAGGGAAAAATCAGCTAACATGTTGTGCTTTAAAATGATGAAATGGAGATTATACTTAAGTAAAATCATAGATATGTGATGATTGATTGATGATATACATGTTTAAATAACAAGCATGCAAGTTAGGTGTGAAAGAGTGATTTGGTAATAAATCTGCTTGGCACAGCAGCAGTAACGTGACTTTGGAAAATCACCATAAATTGTGGGAGATGAGTTAGAAGGTGAATAAATTATGTAATTAAAGCTTATTGAGTCTAGTTTCTAATGAAATAAACAAGAACATATTTTTAAGTCTGTACAATGAGAAATTTGATTTGAAATGAAGAGTGGTTAGATTAGTCAAACAGTGAAACATGGGAAACTTTAAGAAAAATCTGGTATTGACTTTCCATACCAAAAATTCTGAAAATTTTATGGATAAAAGATATATGAGTCTATTTTCAGGGAAAATTAACGGCACTTGATTTGGAGTTTCGTAGCTCCAGTTATAAATAATTTAGTGACTATTGCTCAGGAAGACAGCTTGCAGTGAAATTATGATTATGTGGTAAACATTGACAAAAATTTGTTAATGAGTTGCTTATTGATTTCTTATAAGCTTACTATGATCTGTAGGTGTGGTTGGCCGAATATAGTAAGGGGTTAATACGTAGTTTGTATTTGAATAGTTAGATTAACGTGTTAGTAATCCAATTGTAGACGGTTCGTGTGTGGATCTCACAAAGATATGGTCGCAAATGTGTGTAAATCGACACCCTCTCATAGACTAGATTGGCAAAAGCGAAAAGCGAAATGCCGAAAAGTCAGATTTTGGGAATTTATGAGTGTGCGAATGCTCGTAAGATAGTTGGGTTTGTATATTTGGTAATCTAAAGTAATAAACCGCAGACGCGCGATTTCGTACATTTTGATAATTTTAATGAATGGGCCAAAGATCGGGTTCATGGGCCAACGGCCCAATTCAAGAAGTATGTGCGGTAAGTGTTCTGATAGTACGTAAATAGTTAGGATATGCATGAAAACCCTAAAAGTAGCTAAATTACTATAATACCCCTATGTATGGAAAATTACTGTTATACCCCTAGGTGCAAAATTACCGTTATACCCCTAAGTGCAAATTTTGACTGAAAAGCATGACGATCTGATTCTGTATGATGTATGCCATGATTATATATCTGTTGCATGGGGACATGGGTTATATTATGGAGGAAGCGTTCGGTGGCTATGCCACAAATATTCGATCCGTGGCTCGCCACATATATCTGATTCCGGTGGCTCGCCACGATTATTCAGATCCGTGACTCTGTCACATTATCTGTTCTGGCAACCATGCTGCAAATTCTGTGGTGTGTAGTGGTTGGGTGGGTCGAGTTGTCTCCCCACACGGTGTAAGGTTGGTACGGGGGTGTATACGGTTGGATATGGTTGGGTTTTTGCATAAACATGTAATATTTGTTCTGTTCTGTTATGGGCCTATGGGCTTTATTCTGAATTTTGTTCTGGGCTAAGGCCAACTTATTCTATTTCTGTGGTTTGAGCTGATATAGGCTATGGTTGGGTTAATTTACACATCGAGTTTCCCCAAACTCACCCTTTTATTTTCATCCACGAGGAAATCCCCAACCATAGTGGGCTTGGAGTCGTGAGGGAATTGAGTGGCCACCCGCTCGAAAGTTTGATTTTCTTCCGTGAACTGGACATCCTTTTAATTACGTTTGAGGTTTTGGGCTTTTAAATGTAATAAGGCCGCTTATTTATTTTTGATGGTTTTTATATGTTTTATTAAGATAGGTAATATTTATATTTAACTGTTGAAATTGGATAGCTTTAAGGCGCGTTTTCAAAAACAGTAATGGATTTCAAAATAACACGAAAACAAGTAAAGCTTCCGTAATGAAGATATTTTCCAAAATTAATCACTTTTCCTAAAAAGGACTTAATCAAATTGGTTTCCTAGAAATATACATGACGTTAAGGTATGGCATTGGCAGTTTGCATGTCTAGGATTGGATTCGAAGGGAGTTTGGTACTTAAGCAGTTCGATGGACTCACCTCCTCTTTTTCGGTTTCCTACCTAGTGCACAGCTTCCATTCACCTTAACCCTCAATGAATTAATCTTTTGAACATCAAGTACGATTTTCTAGACTTAGAATGGAAATTTTTTTTTTTTACGTTTTTGATGTGGCATGCGGATCCTACCATAATCGCTGAATTTGGGTTTGGGGTGCTACATTTAGTGGTATCAGAGCCTAGGTTGCAACAACTCGGCTGTGGAATGGGTTTACAAAAATAAAGATTTTCGAAAGCAAAAATTTTATAAAGAATGCGAAAAACTCGATTGTCAAAATTTAGATCTTTAGAAGGTGGCATTCCGAATCTCCGGCTCAAGTCTGTAAGTATTACTCTGAACTCTTCTGAATATTTTTCTGACTTATCTGTCTGTACTGAAATCCTACTAGGATACTATAGATAGGATGATACTAAAACCATAGGAAAATCTGATAAGAGACTGAAATTGTAGCTAGACTTCGATTCTGCGAAAACAAACTCTGAACTACTGTCTGATTCATAAAACATCTATAATAAACACTGGAATATTAATTGATGCATACAAATTCGTAATCAAGATAATACGACATGAGTACAAGAGGCCGTGGATGAAGCCGAGGAAGTGCTCGAGCGAGATCTTCGTCTTCGAGACATATGCCTACGGTGGATGCACCGGTATCACCGGCAATAGAGGTAGAGTCTCATGACCGCGGTGCTGAGGATGATGCCCTGTCACAGGCAATGCTTTGTGTTCTGGAAAAGGTTGCCGGAGCAAGTTCGGGCAACGAAATTCAGGGATCTATTTCTGAATGACTTGGGACTAACGAACAGAGATCTTTAAGGGCGTGTCTGGTATAGCCCCGAATGTGGCGGAATATTGGTTGGAGGCCACAGAACGGATTATGGACGACTTGGACTGCTCTGAGGAGATTGTGAGTGGGGTATCTGTACTAAGTCCCTTGGGTCACTCGGTTAGGGTAAACAAACTGTATAGGGATGTACCCTTAGAAACTCAAGGTAGGATTTTCCCTGGAGATCTGATAGAGTTACCGTTCAGAGAGTTTGATCTCATTTTGGGAATGGACTGGCTTGTTAAGCATAAAGCGACTCTGGATTGTGATGCTAAACGAATGGTGTTAAGGACCACAAAGGATGAGGAGGTTATGGTGATAGGTGAGCGAAGGGATTATTTGTCCAATGTGGTGTCGGCATTAAGAGCCGAAAAGTGGATTCGGAAAGGTTGGGAGGTCTATTTGGCATTTGTAAGTCAGTCGGAAGAGGAGGGACTGACAATGGATAAGGTTAGGACCGTAAAGGAATTCTAAGATGTTTTTTCGGAAGAACTTCCAGGATTGCCTCCGAACCGAGAAGTGGAGTTTGGAATCGACTTATTGCCTGGAACGGCACCAGTGTCTATCGCACCGTATAGGATGGCACTGAAGGAGTTAGTGGAGTTAAAGGCTCAAATTCAAGAGTTGTTGGATAGGGACTTTATTAGGCCAAGCATGTCTCCATGGGGAGCACCAGTGCTATTCGTGAAAAAGAAGGATGGTACGATGCGAATGAGCATTGATTATCGCCAGTTGAACAAACTGACGATTAAGAATAAGTATCCACTACCAAGGATTGACGATCTATTCGACCAACTTAGAGGAGCTTCTGTATTTTCCAAGATCGACCTTCGATCTGGATATCATCAGTTAAGGGTCAAGGAGGCAGATATCCAAAAGACGACATTCAGGACTCGGTATGGTCATTACGAGTTTCTGGTTATGCCATTTGGACTAACGAACGCTCCTGTAGCGTTTATGGATCTGATGAATCGTGTGTTCCAACCATGTTTGGATCAGTTCGTAGTCGTCTTTATTAACGATATCCTGGTATATTCTGAAACTAAAGTGAAACATGATGAGCATCTCCATATAGTGCTGCAAGTGTTAAGGGAGAAGGAACTCTTTGTGAAGTTCAGCAAGTCTGAACTTTGGTTGAGGGAGGTAACCTTCTTAGGACATGCAGTCTCTGCTCAGGGGATTAAGGTAAACCCTCGAAAATTGAAGCGATTTTGGAGTGGAAGCCGCCTAGGACGGTGTCGAAAATATGGAGTTTCCTAGGACTGGCAGGATACTACAGAAGGATTGTAGAAGGTTTTTCTGTGATGGCATCACCTCTAACAAAACTCATAAGGAAAGGAGTACCATTTGTATGGACTAAGAAGCAGTAAGAAGCTTTTGAGAAGTTGAAGAAAATTCTGACTGAAGCACCTGTGTTAATTCAACCGGAGTTTGGGAATGATTTTATTGTGTACAGTGACGCATCACACGTGGGTTTGGGCTGCGTGTTAATGCAAGAGGGTAAGGTGGTTGCATACGCATCACGATAGCTTAAGCCTCATGAGGGAAACTATTTGACTCATGATTTAGAGTTGGCAGCAGTGATATTTGCACTTAAGATTTGGAGACATTACTTGTACGGAGAAAGGTGTATTATATATGCCGACCATAAGAGTCTTAAGTATTTGTTGACTCGTATGAGCTGAACCTTAGGCAAAGGAGATGGATTGAGTTGCTTAAGGATTATGACTGCTCGATCGAGTATCACCCAAGCAAGGCTAATGTGGTAGCCGATGCTCTAAGTCGTAGAGTCAGATCGATCCGAGAGTAATGTTTTCTCGTCTCGAGTCAGATGATGATGGAAGTCTGCTATTGAATTGCAAGTGAGGCCAACTGGATGGATCGATTAAGGAAAAACAGTTGAACGATGAGTCTTTGGTCGCTCATTTTCAACAAGTTACGGAAGGGGAAACTTCTGAGTTTGAGAGCCAGAAGAGACGATGCAACAGCAATACCCTCATCTGTTTGGATTAGGTGAATTTCAAGGATGAAATTTATTTAAGGAGGGTAGAGTTGTAACGCCCCAATTTTCGGGAATCCTGTGAATGTTGGCATAGGTTTAATTATGTTAGTGGGCCTCTAGAAAGCCCAAACTTAAGATAGAACCCGACAATTTTAGTTAATTTTTGTTCCATAACAAAAAGGGGATGAAATTATGAAATAGGACCTATGTGAAAATGTTTGAAAATGCTATAGGCTAAATTGAAGTGACCAAATAAATAGGAGTGCAAAATAGGAGGATTTGCATGACAAACCTCCCATTTTTCATGAAGTGGCCAGCCATCATGTTGTTGTAGACAAAATGTACACTTGATATCCATAATTTATGGTACAAATTGATAATATGTTAGGTAAATGTTCAATGATAATAGATTAGGTAAATGCTCCATGATAATGGGTTAAGTAAATGTTTCATGATAATGGGTTAGGTAAATGTTTCATGATAAGAATTTCATGTCTTTTGTATTAAAGAATTAAATGGATGAAATATGAAGTTTTATTAAAAGAAAAAGGGGTGAAAAGAACAAAGTTTTGTCCATCTTTGTTCATCATAGCTGAAAGTTAGAGAAGAGAAAGGAGAGGAGAAAGCTCTTGAGTATTTGGTCATTAGGAGGAGGAAAATTGAAGGTAAGTTCTTGGTACCTTGCTTCTATCTTGATGTTCATGAGTTCTTCTTGATTCTAACTTAACTCTTAAAGCATATTTTGGTTTTTAGTTCTGTTGTAAGCATTTAGTCATGAATTAAAATGAAGGAAATGGCTGTTGTTTCATGTTCTTTTGATGAAAAATGGAAGATAGGTGAAGTTGAGCCAAACAAATGAGCATGCATGTGCCTTAGATGTTAAAGGGAAAAATCAGCTAACATGTTGTGCTTTAAAATGATGAAATGGAGATTATACTTAAGTAAAATCATAGATATGTGATGATTGATTGCTGATATACATGTTTAAATAACAAGCATGCAAGTTAGGTGTGAAAGAGTGATTTGGTAATAAATCTGCTTGGCACAGCAGCAGTAACGTGACTTTGGAAAATCACCATAAATTGTGGGAGATGAGTTAGAAGGTGAATAAATTATGTAATTAAAGCTTATTGAGTCTAGTTTCTAATGAAATAAACAAGAACATATTTTTAATTCTGTACAATGAGAAATTTGATTTGCAATGAAGAGTGGTCAGATTAGTCAAAAAGTGAAATATGGGAAACTTTAAGAAATATCTGGTATTGACTTACCATACCAAAAATTCTGAAAATTTTATGGATAAAAGATATATGAGTCTATTTTCAGGGAAAATTAACGGCACTTGATTTGGAGTTTCGTAGCTCCAGTTATAAATAATTTAGTGACTATTGCTCAGGAAGACAACTTGCAGTGAAATTATGATTATGTGGTAAACATTGACAAAAATTTGTTAATGAGTTGCTTAATGATTTCTTATAAGCTTACTATGATCTGTAGGTGTGGTTGGCCGAATATAGTAAGGAGTTAATACGTAGTTTGTATTTGAATAGTTAGATTAACGTGTTAGTAATCCAATTGTAGACGGTTCGTGTGGATCTCGCCAAGATATCGTCAAAACAGTGTGTAATCGACACCTTCTCATAGACTAGATTGGCAAAAGCGAAAAGCGAAATGCCGAAAAGTCGTATTTTGGGAATTTGCGAGAAAAGTAATGCTCGTAAGATAGTTGGGTTTGTATATTTGGTAATCTAAAGTAATAAACCGCGAAGACGCGCGATTTCGTACATTTTGATAATTTGGGCGAATGGGCCAAAGATCGGGTTCATGGGCCAATGGGCCCAATTCAGTAAGTATGTGCAGTAAGTGTTCGATAGTACGTAAATAGTTAGGATATGCATGAAAACCCTAAAAGTAGCTAAATTACTATAATACCCTATGTATGGAAAATTATTGTTATACCCCTAGGTGCAAAATTACCGTTATACCCTAGGGTTAATTTTGATGAAAAGCATGACGATCGATTTCGTATGATGTATGCCATGATTATATATCATTTGCATGGGGACATGGGTTATATTATGGAGGAAGCGTTCGGTGGCTATGCCACAAATATTCGATCTGGTGGCTCGCCACATATATCTGATCGGTGGCTCGCCACGATTATCTCAGATCTGGTGACTCTGTCACATTATCTGCTCGCAGCCATGCTACAAATTACGTGGTGTGTAGTGGTTGGGTGGGTCGAGTTGTCTCCCACACGGTGTAAGGTTGGTACGGGGTGTATACGGTTGGATATGGTTGGGTTTCGCATAAACATGTAATATCATTCGCTCATTATGGGCCTATGGGCTTTATTCAATTTGCTCGGGCTAAGGCCAACTTATTCTATTTCGTGGTTTGAGCTGATATAGGCTATGGTTGGGTTAATTTACACACCGAGTTTCCCAAACTCACCCTTTTATTTTCATCCACGCAGAAATCCCCAACCATAGTGGGCTTGAGTCGTGAGGGAATTTGAGTGGCCACCCGCTCGAAAGTTTGATTTTCTTCCGTGAACTGGACATCCTTTTAATTACGTTTGAGGTTTTGGGCTTTTAAATGTAATAAGGCCGCTTATTTATTTTTGATGGTTTTATATGTTTTATTAAGATAGGTAATATTTATATTTAACTGTTGAAATTGGATAGCTTTAAGCGCGTTTTCAAAAAACAAGAATGGATTTCAAAATAACACGAAAACAAGTAAAGCTTCCGTAATGAAGATATTTTCCAAAATTAATCACTTTTCCTAAAAAGGACTTAATCAAATTGGTTTCCTAGAAATATACATGACGTTAAGGTATGGCAATGGCGGTTTGCATGTCTAGGATTGGATTCGAAGGGAGTTTGGTACTTAAGCAGTTCGATGGACTCACCTCCTCTTTTTCGGTTTCCTACCTGGTACACAGCTTCCATTCACCTTAACCCTTAATGAATTAATCTTTTGAACATCAAGTACGATTTTCTAGACTTAGAATGGAAAATTTTTTTTTTAACTTTTTTGATGTGGCATGCCAGATCCGGCCATAACTTCTGGGCTGGGTTTGGGGTGCTACATTTTGTATTTTTCAATTGTTGAAAGTTTGTGACTTTTGTTGTTTGAAGCTGGAAAATAAAAGATATGTGATAGATTAACATGTTTTGTATTTGAATTTTTGATGATTTTGAGTAATTTGGACTAATTTGTAAAAATAATAAATTGAGGAACTAAAATGTAAAATAAATGAAATGTATGGACTTGTATGAAAACAAGGAACATTCAATCTAAGCATGGCATGTGCAAATTTTGCATGTTTTGTGTTTTGTGTAATTTGGACTAAATTGTAAAAAGTGTGAAATATTAGGGGTAAAATGGTAATTTTCCCATTTATGTGTTTTTGGACTAAAATGAGTAAAAATATGTTTGAATGAGTTTAATTTGAATATGTTTAAATCATGAACCAAAGAAATCAGATTTGGATCGGGAGAAAAACCAAAGTTGTCGAATATCTGTCCTGTTTCGATTATCGTTGATCGAGGTAAGTTTATAAGCAAATGGATGTTGTTAAATTTTAATGTAGGTGATTTATAAATAATTGTAATAATTAGTAATAAATTACTAATCGGCATTGAGTAAGGAAAAATAATTTATGTTTGATGATAAAGTAATGAATAAGTTTTGGTATTCGAAGTGATGACATGAACTATACATGTTAAAGTGTTGATTATATGTATATTAATTGCAAATCTATATTCGGCTAAATAATATATGTATGTGACATTAATGTGTGAATCATGAGTATATATATATTCGACTATATGATGATATTGTGACCTTGTAAGTGAATGATAATTTAGTTAATGAACATAAGCGTATTTTGGCCAAGTTAAAGTTGATACATGGATATATATGTGACATCGATATGTGATTACAAGTAAGACCACGTCTGGGACGTTGGCATCGATATGTGATTACGAGTAGGACCACGTCTGGGACATTGGTATCGATATGTGATTACGAGTAAGACCATGTCTGGGACATTGACATCGATATGTGATTACGAGTAAGACCACGTCTGGGACGTTGGCATCGATATGTGATTACGAGTAAGACCACGTCTGGGATGTTAGCATCAATATGTGATTACGTATAAGGCCACGTCTGGGGTGTTGTCATCGATATGTGATTACGTGTAAGACCACGTCTAGGCCGTTGGCATCGATATATGGTTACGTAAAAGACATGTTTGGGACATCGGCATCGTATTTGATTCGTGTAAGACCCTATCTAGGACAGTGACATCGATATAAGATAGCATGTAAGACCACGTCTGGGATGTTGGCATTGTACGATATATGCGATCAACCGAGTATCCTATTCAATTCCAAATGGTTCAACGGGAAACGATAAGTTGTGATTGAAGGTGTATAACAGACTAAAGTGATCAGGTATGTAATAGCTTATTACCTATTCGAAATAATGTAAGTTAGTTATTTGATATGCGATGCAATTTATTACATGATGCTAATGTAAATGTAAGTATATTTGCGAAGTATATTCGGCTACATGATAGGTATAAGTATGAGATATTAAAGTTTGATTCAAGAATATATGTTTATGAGTGTGTGTATATATTTGATTATAGAATGGTACCATGGTTTTGAAATTGAATGTTACCTTGATAACAGATATAGTACATTCGGCCAATGGTTATGTATAATGATGTTATATTTGTGACCTATGTACAAACATATATAAATGATTATGTACAGCCTTAAGGATATAAAATAAGAATATTTATGAAATGATCCATGAATATATGTATATGAGATTATGTATATTCGGTTAAATAATGACATTATGGCTTTGAGTCCGAATGATATTTTGATATTGGATGTATGTATATTTGGAAAAATAAAAGTATATGTATTATATGAAATTGTAAGTTTGAAATTAAATGTGATTATGATAGTAAGAATTGGTTTGGAAATTGAATTAATATTGTTATTGAGTCATTAATTTGCTTATGGCTTACTAAGCTTTTAAAGCTTACTCTATGTGTTTTTCCTATGTTTATAGAGTTTCGGAGAATTGCTCGGGTTGGTAGTCGTAAGAGACCTCATCACACTACCCAGTTTTCGCTTTGGTAAACAAATGCTTTGAGATTCGGTTATGTGGCATGTATAAGCTTGTTTTGATATATTTGGTTTTGATATTTGTGTATATATATATAGCCATGCGAAAATGGTTTGTTAATGAGGTTAATGTTTGTGTATATTCAAGCATCCTATAAGTGTAATAGCCGAAAATTGGGTCTAGCTGGAACAAAGGTTTCGGGACCACAAAATATGAGATAGAAATAATTATTTTATGATTATTTGGAGGTCTATGATATGATTGCATGATTGTGTGAAATTTTCGTGAAGAAATTCTATGCATAAAGTGCTCAATTTGAAGTTAGGAACTAAATTGAATAAGTTGCAAAACTTGCATTCTAGAAGTTTCTAGTATGAAATTGCTTTGAAATATTAATTAGGAGGTATTAAATAGCAATTTGACCAATTTGTAAGTGATGGAAAAAAATTGGACATGGATGGAATTTTTGAAAGTTTAGTAAGGAAGGGCATTTTGGTCATTTGGTAATTAAAAGAAATAAAAAGGGAAAATAAAGCCAAAATTGACTCATCTTTTTCATGGAGGCCAAAATTAGCATGGGGGAAGCCATGGCTAGGGTTTTCAAGCTTTCCAAGCTCAATAGTAAGTCCGTTCTAACCCCGTTTTTCAAGTTCTTTACGATTTTGGAATCCCGGTAATTTGATTAAGCTTATTCTAGCAATAATTTAAGCTAGGGTTCATATTTGGAAAAATACCCATAGGTGAAATGTGTTTATTTTTTTTTTATGATAGAATATGAGGTTTTAAATTATGTTAGACAACTTGTGCTACTCGGTTTTGAGTGAAAATGAGTAAAAGGGCTTAATCGGTAAAAATACCTAATAGTCATAAGTATATGTTAGAGTGAGAATTTGATGTTTCCATAGAAGGGAAAAGTGATTTGCATGTCATAAAACATAAGAATAAGGGATGAAGTTTAATTCCCGAGCCTAGGGGCAAAAGTGTAAATATGCAAAAGTTTAGGGGCAAAATTGTAATTTTTCCAAATTTTGAGTTAAGGACTGTTTTGAATATTACATTAATTAAATAAGTAAAATATGATGTTTTAGATCCAGGAAAACGAGATTTGAACCCAGAATGATAGAAAAATCGAAAATGGGGAAAGTTGGTAAAATGGTCGTTTTAGTATCGAGGTAAGTCCATATGTATAATAAGCATTAATTTATGCATGTTTCAATGTAAAATTGATATATTTATTATAATTTCGAGGTGTTGAAAGTATGTAAATTGGTATGATAATAATACTGACAATAATGTGTAATTTATATTTGAAAGTTAAATTTAGTGAATTAATTGAATTATGTTAAATTAAATGATTATGGTGCCAAGTTTATGAATTGATTTAAAATATGTCTATGGTACATGAAGTGCATTGAATTATCATACATAAATGTGATTTCTATGATTATGGATATTATAGGAAATTGTAAGTTCATATGATTTTAATAAGGCAATGTGTAATTTAATGTTATTGCCTTGATATTAAATGAGATGTAAGTTTATATGTAAGTAATACATCAATATTACTTGTATTATGATATTTTATAATAATATTGGAAATATGTTTGTGGATAATTACTTGATTGGTGAAATTGTTGGAAAAGAGAGAGAAATCCCTGTTGAACATTCGGAAAGATTGAATAATATAGATGGAACGTAGCTAGGTCACATGTATGGTGCTGAGTGCACATCATGTGTACAAGAGAGCTACAAGACATTATGATGTAGCTAGGTCGCATGGGTGATACTATGTGTACACCATGTAGACAAGAGAGCTACGGGATATATGTAGCTAGGTCGCATGCGTGGTTCCAGGTGAAGGACACCATGTAGACAAAAGAGCTACGAGATAAATTGGCTAGGTCACATGGGTGGTACTGAGTGTTCACCATGTGTACAAGAGAGCCGAACTATATGATGGGTGGAGCTATGTGCTGAAACCACCAAGTATCGAGGATTGATCCGAAGTGTTCAACGGGAGACTCTCTATGTATTGCTTTGTAAGGTTTGTGATGAATAAGTGCAGGAACTTGGTTATGTGAATGATGTGTTCATTAAGTGACCAGGATGTGGTAAGGTTATAAACAAGTAAGTTATACATGAGGATGATTTTATGGTGACCTTGTGATCATGGTCCTATACTTGTGATGTATGAAATATGGTGAAAATGATTTGTGATATGAATGTTAAAATGAGGTTAATACAAAGAAAGTGTGAAAGAGTGAATTAGCAATAAAACTGTTTTGGACAATAGCAGTGATGTGATTTTGAAAAATCACCAAAAATAGTAGAAATTGAATCAGAGCTTAATGAGATATCAAATTAAATATTAATGAGTCTATTTTCATATAAAAGAAACAGAGAAAGAAAACAAGTTCTATATTTTTAGATATTTATGTTTTTGTGAGACTGGTTCAGAATGATTACGTGATCCCCTGTTCTGACTTTGGAAAATCACAAAAATTTGGATAAAACTAATTAGAGGCTTAAACTTATATTTTTAAAATTCCTAATGAGTCTATTTTCAAGATAAATCAACAAGAACATTATTCGAGTTTTGTACTGTGAGATAATTAATTTTTAGTGAAGAGTGGTCAGAACTGTCAGAAAGTGAAACAGGGGAAATTTTAATGAATAAACTGTACTAATTAGATAAATCAAAAATTATGAAAATTTTATGGTGGAAATATATGTGAGTCTAGTTTCAGGAGAAATTTACGGATCTTAATTTGGAGCTCTGTAACTCGAATTATAAATAAGTAAGTGACTATGACTCATGTGGACAGTTTGATGTGAGCATTTATTAGTAAATTGTGAAATCGTACTTACAAGAATGCTATATACATTAAGGATGTGGAATGCAGAGGAGGAGGAGGAAAATAAATATATGTGGAATACATGAAAACTATGGTATATGAAATATTGATATAATGAAATAAATGATATGTGTTTATAAGAAAAGCAGAAAGAGAATGATATGTATCATGACATGTATATATATATATATATATGACTAGTCTCAATGTAATGCTTGTTGGGTATAGAGTTGAATTGAAATGTTTCAGGAAAACATGTTATTTTGCGCATCTAAATTATGGTATTTTATAAAGATATGATCTAGTTTTAAATATGAATGCTTGATGATTAAGCTGAAGATATTTGGTAAGATGATAATCTTGGTATAAATGTATAAGTGGTACTATAATAAACAAGGTAAAATGAGTATGAGAGACACATGTATGATGACATACAAATGCTATGTTTGTGGTTTAATTGAAAATATTTAATCATTAAATGAATACCATGTTATATGCTTTTGATTTTGTATAAGTGTGTAAGAGATTGAGGTTGACCAAAGCTTGGAAAATAGCCTAGGTATATTCCACATAGGCAGAGACACGACCATGTGTCTCAGCCGTGTATGGAACACGACTTTGGGACACGGGCGTGTGGAGCCTTAAAGCATGAAATTTCCAAGATTTTTGTAAGTTTTCAGTTTAGTCCCGAACCCTTTCTAAAGTATGTTTTGGGCTTCGTAGACTCAAATAAGGGACTATGTGTAAGTGAATGAACGTTTTGAAATATGAATGAAATTTTATGGCCCGTATTTTAGTTTAATGTTTGTATGTTTGTCCGGTAATGTCTCGTACCTTATCCCGGCCTCGGATACGGGTAAAGGGTGTTACAATAAGTTTATTTTGGGAAGTATTTTTCATAGTATGTATGTATGGTATGTTGGTTACAAGTTTTAGTTGAGTAATGATTCGGTTGATGGATATGTTTTTGCTATAATGCATATGTGTTCATGAAGCTTAAGTCCAAGTATATTTGATTAGGGTATTTTGGTTATACGTATTGATTGGGTATGTCACGAATGACTTATAAATTAGCTCATTTTAGTAAGCTTGATATTTGGTTTATCAATTTGTGATGTTTGGGTATATGATTTGACAATGGAAAATGGTAAGTATGGTTTCATTCAGTTTAGACAATGAAGTAAATGATGAATGCATGTTTCAGTTATGGTATATCATATTTTGATTAAGTAATGTTTATGTCATATGTGTGTGTAATTGTTTTGATCATTTTGTGAGATAAGAATTAGGTTATACAATGCATGATTATATTCGAATAGACATAGTAAAAATATGTGTATGCTTATGAGACAATCACTTGTGAGTTGGTTTTTTTTTTTTTTTTTTGGTTTGTGATGGTAAGTTTGTTTATATACATCATAATTAAATGGTTGGCATTTAGGTTCAGATTTTATACGTTCCAATTGATGTTGTAAGAGTGATGTTTAGATATAATTATAGTATGTGAAGTAGACATGATATACTTCAGTATGGATGTTCGAAAAATGGTTTAGATTGTTATGTCATATGTGCATAAATTTGTAATATGAGAAGAGGTATATTTAATCTAGAAATAATGATAGTTATTATCTTTCATGTTATTGAAAATTTAATCATGTGATATGACTGAGTAGGTATATGTTTAAATGACCAAATTTTATATTATTTGTAATGGGTATAAATTTTATAAGTTAATGTACTAGCCGAATAGTTTATGAAATAAATGACTAGGTATATGTAGTCTGTTTGGTTATAATATGCATAGTGCAGAAATTATGAATTAATATGATACTATTTAGCTAACAAAATGGTTGTTTTGACATATGCTTGGTATATACTATCTAAGGATTTATGCTTGAATAATAGTTGAGTATTTGAATAATGGTATAAGTTGATGATATTGATGTGATTGAAATTTGAAGCATGAATTGTTTATGAATTATAAGAAATAAATTATGATTGATTTTTGTTGATTAAGTGGTCAGTATATGCAAATTTTACTATATGAATGAATATATGGTTGTTATTCGATTGAAAAGTTTTGTAAAAAAAAAGTTGATATATTCTTAATCATGCAATCAATTATATGAATGTGTTGAATTGTGTTTTGTCAGGTAATACCTCGTAACCCTAATTCAGCTACGGGTATGGGTTAGGGGTGTTACAAATCCAGTATCGATACTTTTCTTAAGGTATCAATATATTTCCTAAGGTATTGATATTCCTGCTCCAACGATCACTGAAATCGGCATTAATTACAAAAAATATCGATACCCTTTTAGTAGGTATCGATACTCATTGTTGCAGGTGAAGTTAATGACTTGGTATTTCATCCACAATGGCTACATTTACTTCTGCAACAACCACAACGGTTGGAAATCAATTAAAGGGTATAAATATCATCTTATAAATGTTTAGCAAGAACAAAAGTAATGTGAAAAGCTTAAAGATCAATCAAAACAACCTAGAGCTTAATTCTTTCATACATTTTCTTGTAAACACTTGCGAGCTTTAATTGTATTCATTTAGCTCAAGTTTTCTTCTTTGTATTTGTGCTTCATTGACAAACATCCTGAACTTGTAAGGATTATTTCTTTGTTTGCTTATTTGTTTCTCTTTAAGAGAGGGTTAATCCCTAAGGTTTGGGTAGAAACCTTAAGGGAGTTGCATCTTAAGATTTTGGGGCATAAATCTTAAGAGAGATTGTAAGGTTAAACATTGTCCACAAAGGTTGCCAAATTAGTGAATTTGGGGAAATCCTTAGCTGTGGCAAGCTAAGGTAGTGCAGTAGGCAATTGGGGCAGAACCACTATAAATCATTGTGTTCTTTGTTGCATATTTTTCATTGCTTTCACCACAATTTCTCAAATGCCAAATCAACCTCCTATCGACTATCTCGAGCTGATCCTTTCAAGCTAACAATTGGTATCAGAGGTATATCTTTAGAGACAAATTTACCACTAAGATAGAAGATCCTCAAGATATCCAAGATGGAAGCCACAAGTCAAGAAATTTTCCTTATGGCATTGGAGCAAAATTCCACCATATTAGGCGAAGGCCATTCCACCATGAGGCCTCATTTATTCAATGGCACCAACTACTCATTTATTCAATGGCGTTCCAACAACAGGATTATCAGTCCAAGCTAAATTCTTTTTATTACATATGCTCTAAAGAGCTTGATCTGGATTACCCATCTGAGCTAAATCCAATCCATAACATACGTTCGAGAGGACTCTTATCAGGATTACCCATCCGGGCTATGTCCTTTCTATCATGAGATCAAAAGGATTACTCGTCCGAGCTAAATCCCATCCGCAACAAATGCAAGACCTCATTCATTTCGGGAAATCACATATCCATCGAATTTTCCATTTATTCAAAAGGAATTTAGCATCTTTCAAGCATTATCAAGCATGTGGTCAATCTCATATATTTATGCATTTATGCAATTCAAATGTTCACATTCAACTCAAGCATAAAATTAACATTTTTTATCATTTATCGGGCATTATAATTGATTTGCCACTTTCATTTATCAGGCTTTAATGAGTATGTGATCATTTCACATATTTATATCATTTATACAATTTACAAACACAACATTTAATTCAAGCATAAAAACATATACAATTTAGTTACACGAACTTACCTCGATAATTGTTCGTGTACGAAAAATCTACTAATCTGACTTTTCCTCTCTTCCTTGTTCTAGCTCCAAATTTGGTCTATCCAAATCTGTACGAGTAAACTCGACATCAATTTATCATATTTTATATTCAAGTGGACTCAATTTTTACCCCAGGCAAAACTACCATTTTGCCCTTAACTTTTCCATAAATTCTAATTTCGTCCCTAGGCTCGGAAAATAAAATTTATGCAATTTGCTCCCTATTCTAAGCCTAACTGAATTTTATATACTACATTTACAGCACATACATTTCACAAATTTCTGAATTTTCCATGGGTTTTATCACTTTTTTCATTTTAGTCCCTAAATCAAGTCTCCATCAAAAATTGCTTTGTAAAAGTTGTTTATCTATCAACAAACTTTCATTTTCTACCATAAATTTCATATTTTCAGCATATTCATCCATGAGCCAAATTTCATACTTTGACAACTTTTCAAATTAATCCCCCAGACAGTTAGATTAGACTATCCTGGTTTCAAAAATATAAAAATTACTAAAAAAGGGGCTTGATTACTTACCCAAATAAGCTTGATAAGTCTTCTTCCTCTCTCCTAGAGTTTCCATAGAAATATTTGGGGAAGATGATATGAATTTTTTTTTTTCATTTAGGGTGCGTTTGTTTGCTAGGAAAACATTTTCCGGAGAGAGTTTCCATAGAAATACTTGGGGAAGATGATATGAATTTTTTTTTCTTTTTCTTTTAGGGTGCATTTGTTTGCTAGGAAAACATTGATTTTTCGGTGTTTGTTTGACTGAAAACATTTTACATAGGGAAAATGTTTTCAAAAACACGGGTAAAATGCCTATGCTTTTAGGGAAAATGTCTTACAGATTTTTTTTTTCGTAAGACATTTTCCAACTCTCACCAGTCTTTCCCCCTTGCGCCGTTCTTTATTTTCCTTCTTCTCCATCCAGGTACTTTCCTCATACTTCTTCTGTTATTCTTCTTTTAATTTCCTTTTTCCTTAAGCTTTTCGCATATCTTCTCGTCTTAGGGTTGCTGTTTCGTTTCACTTTTTTATTCCAACTCTTACCAATCTTTCCTAGCCGTTCTTTATCCTCCTTCTTCTTCATCCAGGTAACTTTCTTCCTTCTACTTCCTCTGTTCTTCATCTTTTATTTCCGTTTGATTATATTTTTCTTACTACCTTTAGAATTGTTGAATTACTGGTAAATTTTATTAGGTTTTCTTTTTTTTTTTTCTCAACCTTATGAAATTTAGATGTTTTGACTATAGCTTTTGCATATGATATTGATGAAGAGTAACTCAAAAGGCAACTCCTTTTTTTAATTGCTTATTGAATTCTCCTCTTCTGTTTGTTGCTCCAAGTGTTTGAGCATTTGGGTTAATTAGTCTCACAAAAAAGTTTGGTTTGATTTGATTATAAGTTTTCCATTAACACTGTCCACCTCGATTATTTAAGGAATCGAAACTTGGGGTTTAGTCCTACTCTTTAATTTAACTATCAGAGTATTGCTTTTCAGTTTACTTCATTTGGTTTTCTTGAATTTCTTGATATGGAATTGTAGCTGGAAAACTGAACTGACTTGGTAGCTTATTTCTTAAACTTCGTTTGTTTTTGACAATCGATAATGGATGTTGCTTTTACTTTTACATGATTGAATTCTGCTACTCTGTTGATCATAACATGCAAAAATTTGTAGCTTGTGCTTGTTTTTTTGTTCAATTTTTGTTACTTTCTATTTGTGTTGATCATATTCTTTTGTAACTCTGCAATAAGTTCAGGCTGATGGGCAATGGGTGGTCATTCTTTGTAGGGTTAATTAGTTTGCCATATCTAGTTTTTGTGATTCTGAGTAATGTATAACAGTTTTGACACTTAACATGAGCTGCATGTTTTTGAACACTTGATTGAAATGAAATAGCAGCATGTTTTTCAACATTTAAATGAAGGACTTGTGATATTCTTGACATATATACATTAATTAGATAGATTTTAGTTTTAACATAGCAGTTTTGGTTTTGCTGTTTGCTGTATTTTGGTTTAGTCTTTTAATATTGGTTTTTTATGTTGTTGTGCTCTGTTTTTCGTGGGCAGAGCTACTGTAGGGGTCTGATGGCCTTTAAGGTGTTCAATTGTTTTGGTTTTTGAGTTGGGTTATGTTTTGGGTGTTGGCTTTTCATGGGGGTGCAAGGTCCTTGGAGTTTTGTATCTTTCTCCGTTTTTGGCTATTGTGTATGATCTTTGATCGAGTGAAAAAATTTTTGAATGAGAACTATTTTGGGGGGCTTTGAGCTTGTATTCATTTATCTTTCCTTGATATAATTTGAATGATAACTAGCTTTATATATATGCACTTTGTGATAACTAGCTCTGTCTTTTATTTCTTGTCCCCTCATACAGGCATTGATCAAGGTGCTTTTGTGCTTTTATATCATATTTGTTTTCATTTTGCTTAACTCTTGACCAAATACTGTATGAGTTTTTCTTAAGATAATTTGTACCATTAATATGTGGTACTGGTCTTTGTTACAATTAGCTAAGTCTTCTTCTTTTTTTTCTTTTTTTAAATCTAATTATTGCATAAATTAAGGCGAGAAAAATAATATATATATATTGAAAGAAAAATAAATAACCACAAATTTATATATAGATAAGCAAATGTGTGTGGTTTTAGTTCATAGTGATGCAAAATTGTTTGCTTTCGAACTGTCGTAAAATAATTACTATAATTTTATCAAATTAGGATAGTTAGTTTTTGCTGTTCTTTTATATGTATAGAAACCTATGTATCATACTCCATTTATTCCTCTTTTATAAAGTTTTTGTTGCTTTTTGTTGTTTTTAGAAAGCTATGTATAGTTTTTTCTATTTAATAATATATATTTAATTTTTAAGTTTGTGTTGTTGGGTTTTCATCTTGTATGCTAATAGCCTTGAGAATTTAAGTATCTTCTTTTATTATAATAGTATACAATGCAAAGCAAGATGCATCCAAATGTATTAATAGTATGGTAAAGATATCGAATAATACTGTAAGATAGTAAAATATTGATTCATATATTATATATAGCTATATACATAATTAGATTTATGATCATACATATGAATATGTAGTGTTTATACATGAGTGAACTTCTAAGTTTAGAAATAGCGCATGGTTTTTGCTTGGCTTTTAGTTGTTGCTTGTATACAAATAAAACAAAAATTCAAGTTTAAAATGTTCATCTATTAAGAAAAACAAAAATGTATGCATAACAAACACCAAGTTAATAGGAATATAGATCTGAATCCCATCAGTTTTTGAATCCCACACACAAGAATATACCAAAAAGGATTTATCTTTTAACAATAATCAATTAATAAATTACTAGAAAAACAACAATGTGCTACGCAAATCATATGGTAAAAAAAAGTTTTGACTAGATTTCAAGGAAAATAACAAAATATAAACAAAAAAATTCACAAAAACAAGAAAAACCCAAAATTTGAAACAAACAAAAAATGAAATAGAACCTGATTGAAGCTTGACCAAAAAATAGATTGGGAAGGGGAATTAGGTGCTGGGAGTGGCAATGTGAGACGAGTAGGGGAAAAGGGATATGGTTAAAATTTTAGGTTAAAATATTTGAGTCAGGTTCAAACTAAAAATTTTTTATCCAAAGCTCGAATATTTTTAAAACGGGTTTTATTTTTAAGTTCAAACTCATTTTTTGATTTATAATTTTATTCAAACATTTTCATATTTTGAGTAAATTTTCAAGTTATTTTCATATATGTATGTATGCACTTTAGTCATGGTAACTTTATTCATATATGTGATCTTATGACAAGCTTGCATCTTTTTTGTAGTGATCAAATATTTGTGTGGCATTATTTTGTGTAGATGGATCGTAATCAAGATCAAAATGCAATTGTCGGAGTTGTGGCTTCAATTTTAGCTTTTGGGGCTCTTTGGATTAAAAAATTAAAAACTAGGAAGAAAATTGCTTCTCACCCTCGTGTGAATCGAGATTATGAAAGGTAGAATTATATTAATAGTATTTTATATAGTGGTGACTAGCATTGTATTGATGTGATAAGGATGAGACCGATTGCCTTTTTTAATTTGTGTGATATTCTTAGTAGAAATAATTTGTTACAATCAACTAAATATGTGAATATTAGGGAGCAAGTAGTTATATTTTTACATATAATTGGTCATAATGTAAGGTTTCGAGTGATTGGATCTAGATATTATAGATCAACAGAGACAATTCACCGTTACTTTAGGGTTGTATTGAGAGCTATTTTGAAATTGTATAAACTAGTTATTAGATTACCTGATGAGTCAACTCCTAGTGAAATCAGAAACAATCCAAGGTTTTATCCTTATTTTTAAAATTGTATTGGAGCATTAGATGGAACTCATGTTCATCCATCCGTTCCACTTAACATTCAAGGAAGATTTCGTAGCCGTAAAAGGGGGACGACACAAAATGTATTGGCTGCCATCACATTTGATTTGAAATTTTCCTATGTTCTAGCTAGTTGGGAAGGTAGTGCACATGATTCTCGTATTATAAGTGATGCACTTTCACGCCCAAGAGGATTAAGAATTCTGGAAGGTAAGAATTAACATTAAATACCAAATAGTTCTAGTAAGCTCATAATTTATTAGTAATATTATGTTTTGTAAAATTTTAGGTAAATATTATCTTGCTGATGCTGGATATGGCATCCGAAATGGATATATTACCCCCTATCGTGGTGTCCGATATCATTTAAAAGAGTTTAGTGATCAAGGGCCTGAAAATGCAAATGAACTCTTTAATCTTCATCATTCATCATTGCGAATCACCATTGAACGTGTTTTGGGGATTTTGAAGAAACGGTTTCCTGTATTAGATGCTGAACCAATTTGGAATTTTCAAACTCAAGTAGATATAGTTGTAGCTTGTTGTATCATTCATAATCATATAATAGGAGTTGATCCTAGTGATTTACTTAATCAAGGATTATACGAGGAGCCTAAGTCTGATTTGATAATACCAACTCTTACGGAGCAAGAAGAAAGAGAAGAAGTAAGAGAATGGTCTGCTAAGAGAGACAAAATTGCACAGACTATGTGGACTGATTATATGGCTAGAAATATTAGGTAGGTTTAGGGCATAGAGTTATTGTTTCTATGTTATGTATGTTTTAGTATTAAAATTGTTCTTTTTTTTTGTTAATTTTGGTTGGATAATGATATTGAAATTTTAGTTTGTTGGATTTTGAAATTATTATGTCTTGAATTTGTTAGATATTGAATTTATTATGTTTTAAGCTTGTTGAATTTATTCTGTTAGATATTGAATTTATTTGGTTGGATAATGATATTGAAATGATTGACAATGAAATTTATTAATGTAGAATGGATAAGGGCAACAAAGAAAGGACCTCCAAGCAATTCAGGTGGACAAAATCGATGGAATATCTTTGTCTTGAAATTCTAGTAGAGGAGGACCAGAAAGGAAATAAGCCTTCTAGCATTTTCAAAGCAGTTTCTTTTAATCTAGTTGCCGTAGCTATTTCTGAAAGACTTCAAGTCCAATGCGATACGAAGCATGTAGAAAATCATTAGAGGACTGTAAAAAACCAGTGGCAGATTATATGTACAATTCGAGGTGAAAGTGGTTTTGGGTGGAATGATAACATGAAAATGATCACATGTGATAGAGCGACATATGATGCAGCAGTGATGGTAATATATGTATATATATGTTAAGTATATTTCAATTGTTTTTTACTTGTTATTCTAATTGTGTATAATATCCAACAGGCACACAAGAAGTATGAACCATTTTTGAATAAAAGCATTGATCATTATGATGAAATGGCTTTGGTTGTTGGCAAAGATAAGGCAACAGGGATTTTTGCCAGAACATTTGCTGACATAGACTTGGATGATGGTAACCAAGATTCAGTGCCTATAGACGGCGACAATGAAGAGATTGAAGAGGTAAGAACAAATGTATCTTCATCTGGCACATCCAAATGTAAAAGAAAAAATGTTCAAGAAAGTGTCGTTGATGAACAAATTAAATTTTTGGGTGAACAACTTGGCAAAATTGCTAATGGTTTGGAACAATTTACTGCGGATAAGACACCACATCTTTATGAAGAAGTGATGTCGATAGAGGAAGAAGGATTTGATGATGACTTCCTGTGTTCCATGTTTGATTATCTAGTAAGTCATGAATCCGAGGTCAAAGCTTTTTTAGTTAAAAGTAAGAAGCATAGAAAAATTTGACTTCAAAAATTTTCTCAAGGTTGAAGATATTGATACTTTTAATGTGGTGTAATATTAGTTATGCACTTGGACAATGTTGTTGTTATTATGTGATGTACTACTAATTATGCATTTGGATAATATTATTAATTTCTAATATTAATTTTGGTTTGGAAGCTAATTTATAAATATTCAATCCTTGTTTTTATTTTTTTTATAACACAATTACAAATAATTTATTTGACTTTGGTTGTGTAGACACTCAATTTTGCCCGGGCCCAGAAATAAGTTAAAAAAAAAAACAAAGTCCAAGTCCAGTACAAAATTACAAACATATAATTTGGTCCAATCGAAATGGCCCATTACTTGAAAAGATTGAAGGCCCATCTATAAGCTTGACTCATATGGAAATATAATATTTAAGGATATACAATCTTAGATATGATATGCAATCATAGATATGATACAATCTTAGATATGATATGCAATCTTGAAGATATGATCTTGTAATCTTGGAGATTTAATTTGAAGATATCCTTTAATCTTAACCGTTGATGTAATTGATCTGTACCGTTGGATTTGGGGAGGCTCAACTATAAATAGAGGTCTCTCCCTTCATTGTAACACACTTGAGTTTTGGGAAGCAATAAGAATTCTTGAGAGCATTCACTCAAATTTCTCTCCCTCTTGCGTTCTTACTCTTTGTGGTTTATTCTTATTTTATTCTTCATCTATCTTAGTTTTTCACCCCTTTTTTTTATTTTAATTTCTTCATTTTTCAAATATGTATATTTATTCCTATCTTTTATACATTTGATTATGTATTTTATATATTATAATATTTAACCTTTTTATATAGTTTATTTTCAAATATATATTTTCTATGCATGTATATATATTATATTATCATTTCATGTATTTTGAACTATTGCATTATATTTTTATAATTTGTAAATGTTCTATTTATTCATTTTTTAGTGTATGTCATTTATCTTATTTGGGCATAGTTTCATTTTTTTATATGCTATGTTTAATTATTTCTTTTATATGTTATTTTATGATATATATTGTTGTATAATTTTGCATGTATTATGTTTTTCTTTTAGTTTACTCATATTTTTATTTGTTTATTATCTTATATTTACCCTAGTATGATTTTTTTCATTAAACGTATGTTCATGTTATTTAGTTTTGTCTTAATGATATTATTTATGTTTGTATGGAAATGTTAGAATATTTTGTATATCTATGCTTCATGATGCATTAATATGTCATCCTAAACGTCATTTAAAATAATATTCCAAGGTTTTTTAAAAAAATAAAAGGCAATGCTTGATGTTTGGAAACTTGAGAAAGGTAGTGCCCTAACTTCATGGGTTGCGACTTTTCTCGTTGAATTTGAATAGTCAAGCACCCTTCTAAGTGATTTTGAGTTTTCAAAACTTAAACAATTATTTCGAGATTTCAAAACATAGTGTCCTAACTTCTGGATATGGCATTTTGTTGTTTCGAAATAGAAATTTTCGAAAGACGAGCTTAGTTTCGAAGGTTTTAAAATGTTGGGTCCTAACTTACTGGATGTGATGTTTTGACTCGTTTAAAATAAGTGAGCCTTAATTTTCAAAATTGAGACATTCTAATTAAAAGAGGTTTGCATATTAAAACTTTCAAATTTCCGACATTAAAGACACTTGATAATCAATTAGGTACAAATTTTTGGGCGTTACGAGGGTTCTAACCCTTCCTTGTACGTAACCGACTCCCAAATCCGTTTTCTCGACTTTCATAGACCAAAATTAATGTTTTAAAACAAAACATTTTATAAGGTGATCCAATCACACCTAAAAAGATTGGTGGCGACTCCCGTTTTCGTTTTTCTTAAAGTCGATTCTCATTTTCCAAAACTCAATTTAAAAATGGTTTCGACAGCTTGGTGACTCCACTGGGGACCAATAAGAGAGTCAAGTCGTGTAATTGATTATCTCTTGTCTTAATGTCAGAAATTAAAAATTTTAAAATTTAATCCTCTTTTCATTGCATGTGTTTGTATTATTACATGTGTTGCTATATTCTAATACGCATTGCATTTGCATGACCGTTGTGGTCACACCCTTAAGTGGAAGTGAGAAGCTACGCCTTCGTGAGGTTTTCGCCTCCGTGTAGGATAGTGGATCACTTTCGGGATACATCCGTACCTATGGTTTCGTGAGATTTTCATCTCCATGTAGCCATAGGGAAATGTATTCCCTTGAACTGAACTCGATTCAAATGAGCCTATAATGGGTGAGGATCGAGGAATCTGCTAGTTCGGGTACCTCAAACTTTAGAAACAAACCACATATGGAAAAACCGTAAGAGCTCAATATAGATAGAATTATACTTAGGTTATCTTTTTGTTTATTAATATCATATGATACTGACTGTTTTCTTTCTTTTGTGCATGTCATTTTGCATTTAAAAGGTATCGATTCACTGTCAGTTTCTAAGTTAGAAAGTTTTATTATAAAGAACGGACTTCTTGATAGAATGGAGGGCAACGCTAACGTCCATAAATGGTCAAAGGAAACACTAAAGGATACACATCAGAATTATGGGGTTACACTCGCATCAGTGTGGTGCAAAATAATCTCCAGGAGTTAAAGGAAATATGGGATCAATGGAGTAATGAAGCCAAGCAGTTGTTCTATAATAACTAAAGGGACTTGTAGTATTTGCTTGACAGGAGGATATATGAGCGATTCAAAGTGAGTGTGGGAGTATTGATGGACACTTCTACCATTATAGCATTTCTCTTTCATATGAAGACGGTTGCCAGTAAGGGTATTGGAAGGAAAGTGATTGATAGAGTGCATGAGACCTACAAAAATGAGTTGGATGGAAAGAATTTTGCCTATGATGGTAAAAAGCTCGTTTACTATAGGACCACTACCAAACAACAAGCTTGAGTTTACTGTTGTACTTATCAGAAACAATGGAAATGCAAACCCCGATGGCCTGGATAGCTCAAGTAAGCATGAAAGAAAGCGATTAAAGAAGACCGTATCATACAAAGAACTTTATAGATTAGCTACCCTGTGAAGGTATCGAGGCAGGATGCTCTGCGTGGGTAGAAATATGAAAGCTCTCAAGAAACATTGAGGATATAGGATATTATTTTAAGGTAGCATACTGCAGAACGAGATACCTACCTGTTCGCTAATCTATCTCAAAATAATCAGAACAACTTCATAGGTATTGGAGGAGGTGCCCTTAGCTGCACGGATTACCCCACAGGTAAGGTCGTAGCTCAAACTTAGGAGGCAGCTGATTATTTACAGATATTGGCAGAACAGGTTGACATATTGAGCATCAATATGAGCTACAATCTGATCGTGGCCAAGAGTTTGTTTTGTTGTTAAAACTTTAGTCATTAGGGCAAAAGCGTATTTGTAATCCATTTATATGTAAAGATATTCTTTTTCTAAATAAAGTTTTCTAAATAAGATTTAATCGAGATCGATACCTTTTGCATTCATGCATTTGCATCTCATAGCATCTCATCGTATCATATGCATTCAAAGTTATAGAAAGACCCTAATTAGTTAAAATTACTACAGAAGTTAGGGAAAATCTGGAAATCATGCATCCATATGGAACTCGAGCAAAAACCAAGAATATAGATCAAAGGTTTGAAACGTTACAAAAGGATATGCAAGACCTGTAACACCCCAAACCCGGCCTGGAAGTTTGGCTCGAATTTGGCATGTCACATTGAAGTGTTTTTCGAAAACCATGTTTCCATTAAAAACCCTTCTTAATAATTAAAAACTTATACCCTTTTTTAAACCTTGTTAGAAAACCTCAGCTGAATAACATTCTTAACAACTTTGTAAAAATCTCGGCGATTATGGAAGCTTAATTTAAAAACAATTGCGGTTACGTGATGTTTTGAACAACAGTAGTTGCTTGGGAAAACCGTGTTCTAATACTAGCAATTATAAGAACAATGAATAAAATTCCAAATTTGAAATCCAGAAAATTGTAACGGCTTTACTACAACCCATATAAACATTTAAAAGTAATAATCAAAATTGTAACATAAATAGTGTGTGTGGCTTCCTCCGAGCCCCTCGTAGCCCCGATCCGTCTAAGGCTAGAAATTACCTGAAAGGTTAATAAACGGGGTGAGTTTTCAAAAACTCAGTGTGAAATCCCCTACTATATAAAAGGAACAGTCAGTCATATAAAAGAATCAGAATCAAGATCGTAATGAATCAAAATCGAATCGATCGTAATGTAATCAAAAATCAGAATGTGAATGCAATCCCAACCCAATCCAGCCTATAACCAACCACTACACTCCACCCGTACCAGCCCTACACTCCATGTGGGGAATAGCTCAACCCACCCAGCCCTACACTCCACAGTTGCAGCATTGCTGCTCAGTTATCAGATATTGTGACAGAGTCACTAGATACAGATATTGTGGCAGAGCCACCAGAACAGATAATGTGGCAAAGCCACTTAACAGAATACGTGGCACAAAGCCATTGATAACTGCATTATGTTAGGCACATAGCCATAAACTAGAGTAACATAACCGGCACACAGCCCTAGGTAAATGTGATCGACACAGAGTCGTCAATAACCATATATTGGCACATAGCCTTAGGCAAATACGTTTGGCACACAGCCATAACCAGGTTGGCACAGAGCCATATGTAGGTTGACATAAAGCCACAATCAGAAGGCTTTAAGCCATCGGTAGCTGTATCATGTTAGGCACATAGCCATCAGCGACGGTAATATAGTCGGCACACAGCCTCGGGTAAATATGATCGGCACTCAGCTATTGATCGATCCACAGTCGTCTTGGGCGACCCGTGTGACCTTATCAAATCACTACGAATATACGGCTCTTAAGTCTTCGGTGGATCCACAGTCGTCAAGCAACTATACGATCCTAACAGATCAGATCTTCCTCCGTACAAAATCCCAACCCATGCAACATGTCATGTATGCAGAATGTCATGCCCATATTTGAATCAAACAATCACAGTCAAGTCATTCATATACCAACATATATTCACAATCAAATTCGTCAACCACACAGTCCAAGTTAGTCACTTGACCACAAGGGCAAAACAGTCATTTAACACCTTAGGGGCAAAATGGTAATTTTACCCCACAAGGTATCTCGGTAATTCCACCCTATAGAGGTATTTTGGTAATTTTACCCTACAAGGGTATTTCGATAATTCTACCCTACAGGGGTATTGCGATAATTAACCCTACAGGGGTATTTCGGTAATTCTACCCTACAGGGGTATTTCGGTAATTCTACCCTACAGGGGTATTCCGGTAATTCTACCCTACAGGGGTATTCTGGTAATTCTACCCTATAGGGGTATTGCGGTAATTCTACCTTACAGGGGTATTGCGGTAATTCTACCCTATAGGGGTATTTCAATAATTCTACCCTATAGGGGTATTTCGGTAATTCTACCCTACAGGGGTATTTCGGTATTTCTACCCTACAGGGGTATTTCGATAATTCTACCCTACAGGTTCAATTATAATCTTTCTTACTTTCGAGATAAGCAAAGCATGCAAAGTCGTACTTACTATACTCTTTCTGCCCATCAGAAGAATACAATTTCTCCTCTGTTTCAGTCATTTTTTTTTTTATTTTTCAGTAAAATTAAATAGCAGAATCGTGGCTAGGGAACTATACTAGTGACCTAC
The DNA here is from genome assembly GCF_025698485.1 of Gossypium arboreum. Lineage (NCBI taxonomy): Eukaryota > Viridiplantae > Streptophyta > Magnoliopsida > Malvales > Malvaceae > Gossypium > Gossypium arboreum. Next base: position 128,122,995 of record NC_069077.1, read on the forward strand.
CTAATTTTTATTGTAGAAATTTTCGAGATCAATGATTGGACCATGCAAACTAGAAATACTTTTTCTTGGATAAAAGAGGAGATTACTCGATCCATTTCCGTATCGCTCATGATCTATATAATAACAGGGGCTTCCATTTCAAATGCATATCCCATTTTTGCGTAGAGGGTATGAAAATCCACGAGAAGCAATGGGCGTATTGTATGTGCCAATTGCCATTTAGCGAATAAACCCGTGGATATTGAGGTTCCACAAGCAGTACTTCCTGATACTGTATTTGAAGCGGTTGTTAGAATTGTTATGCAACTGAAACAAGTTCTTGCTAATGGTAAGAAAGGGGCTTTGAATGTGGGTGCTGTTCTTATTTTACCAGCTATAGGGGTATTTCAGTAATTCTACCCTATAGGGGTATTGCGATAATTATACCCTATAGGGGTATTTCGGTAATTCTACCCTACAGGGGTATTTCGGTAATTCTACCCTACAGGGTATTGCAATAATTCTACCCTATAGGGGTATTTCGATAATTCTACCCTACAGGGGTATTCCGGTAATTCTACCCTACAGGGGTATTCCGGTAATTCTACCCTACAGGGGTATTGCGATAATTCTACCTTACAGGGGTATTTCGATAATTCTACCCTACAGGGGTATTCTGGTAATTTTATTGATAGAGGGTATTTGGGTAATTTTGTAAACCAAGGGTATTTCAGCAATTTTGTAAATCGAGGGTAAAATGGTAATTCTGTAAATCGAGGGTAAAATGGTAATTCTATATTATTTCAGTAATTTTACAAATCGAGGATATTTGGGTAATTTTATAAATCGGGGGTACTTTGGTAATTTTACAAGTTGAGGGTATTTCAGTAATTTGGTAAACTAAAGTATTCTAAACAGGGATAACAATACGAATGGGCCTAAAGCCTATTCTCGGCCCAAATGAGCCCACACGCTCGTGTGGCCCTTTTAGCCCAAATCTAGCCACAAATATGAGATTCACCTAGCCTAGTCCAATATTTACTACACAATCAAACAACTTATCCAATTGGGCTTGTAGGCCCATTGGGCCCACATGGCCCCTTTCGGCCCATCGCAGCCTGAAGTAGCCATCGTATAGCTAGAGTAGTGAGAAATACACACCTGATAGGAGACTAGAGTTAATCCGCGCTCCGAGCACTCTTAGCCGACGCCCAACCCAAACGAGCACGCCATGAAGCGAAAGGGATCAGCCAAGAAAGGTACCTTACTCTCCTCATGGTTCTCTCTATTTAAAGCCACAGCATCCACTCTTATGTTAGCTTCCGATGTGGGATCCTCCATCATCGAGTTTAAATTCAACACCAACTCTTGCCGCCCCCTGTTAGCAAAATAAATGCTCTTTGCTTGCCATGGGATTCGAACCCATGCCTCCCCTTAAATGCTCCACACGCTACTTGCCACTAAGCCACAAGGCTTTTTGTG